>NC_045427.1:557886164-558541521 GCF_902635505.1 Sarcophilus harrisii
GAGAGAGATGCATGAACACACACAAACATAGACATAACATAAACGTATACAAATATGTACGTGTCCAAATCTGCCACACAACTGCATGCATATTTATGTACATAGCTGAATGTGTTTTATACTACAGGGTTGTAAGCACATATATTCACACCTTCTTACACACAAATATTTGATCAGGCATCCTATCCATTCCAGAATTGCTCTTCAGAGTGGATGGTATAGAGGAATGAGGTGAACTCTATGACTTCAAAGGTCCCTTGCTGCTTTGAAGTACAAAAATCTATGTTTCTATAATACACATGGCTGGGCCCGTCACCCACATGTGTGTATATGTGTATGTATATATGTGTGTGTGTGCGTGTGTGTACACACACACGCACACACACATATATGAATATACAAATCTTTCATGAACATGCACACTTCTTCCCACTTTGGGAAAAACAGGAAGCACAGCCAGCAAGGAAAAACAGTGATTAGGGGAGGATGAGAGGGAAAAGGGTACAGCCACACAAGACACTGTAGTTCTCCCAAACAAGGATTCTCTAAACCCCAGACCCCGGGACTCTGAGAGAGGGAGAAAAAACTCCTCGTAAAAGGGCTTGGGAAAGAAGGTTTTAAGCCCTCTCACAGGCTTGTGAGTCTGAAAATGAGCGTGCGTGCGTGTGTGTGCGATCCTAGGGACGAGGGTCTAGACTGGGAGGACTGAGATCCATTGGGCAGGCGGGTGCCGGGCCCCTTCCCCGGTCCCACTTGGGTACCCTTAGAGGCGGGAGTGGAGCGGGGCAGAGAAAGCAGCAAAGGCAGGACATACGCATGCACACGCGCATCTTCCCCCACCGAGGCGCCCACAGCGACGGCGGAGCAGGCTCACAGACGTTAGAGAAGCTCAGAGCACGCAGAGCAGTTGGCCCCACCAGCCTGTGGCCCGCGGGGCGCGCCGTCACAAAGTTTTGTGCAGAGGCGGGCACCGCGGGCTCTCGCGGGCAAAGTGCGGCCCCGTGCAAGCGCACACAGCAGCCCCTCAGAGCGCACGGACTCGCCGTCAGCCGCCGGCTGCGGGCACACGGCGGCGGGCTCCCGGCGGCACCGAGCGGGCTAGCGGCGCCCTCGCGCGCGCGCGCGCACACACACACACACACACACACACGCACACACAAGCTTCTCACACGTGCGCCTGCTCTGCTGTTTTTCCTTCCCACCCCCACTCCCGTGGGGCCTCCTTAAAGGGACCCAGGCCCGCAGCCTCGGGGCCCCCGCCGGGGGAGGGAGAGGGGGGGCGCCCCTGAGGGGTCTGGGGGTCAGAGCTCCGAGCCCCCCGCCCGCTGCCCCCAACGGGGCCCGGAGCTCACCCGTGAGCTGATCGTAGGAGCCGTCCAGGTCCCGGGAATCGGACAGACTCTCCTTTCGCGCTTGGCCCCGCATGGCCCCCGGCGCGGCCGTTACCCCCACGGCGCTGCCCGCCCCGGCTGGGGAAGGGGCGCGGGGGCCGGGGCGGTCCCTCAGCGCCCCCTGGCGGCGAGAGCGCGCCGACCGGTCCTGGGTCCGAGGCCCGAGGTCCCGGCTGTGGGACGCCCCCTGCTGGCTCCGCGCTCCGGCTCGCGCGCGCCCCTCAGCCGGGTAGCCGGGGCCGGAGGCTATCCGCAGTCCTGGAAGAGAGTCAGACGGCCGGGGAGAGCAGAGGCAGAGCCGGAGTCAGCCCGAGCCGCCCAGATCTTCCCGCCCCCTCCCCGCGGCTGTCACCGCCGCCTCCCTCCCTCAGCGCTGCTGGGATTGGTTTCCCGGGCCCCCCCCTCCCCCAGACTGCCCGGGGGAGGGGGCAGAGGACCGCGGGGCGGTGGGAGGTCTTTAGCGCCCCCGGAGCCGGGGGAAAGGCTCGCCCTCCTCGTCCTGCCTCCTCTGACCCCCCCCGCCCCGGAACGCTCAGGTACCTCCTTCCACCTCAGCGGAGGCGGCCCAGGCGGGGGGGCAGCGTGTGGGGGCCGCCGGGGTCTCCTTTCTCTTCCAGGGAGAAAGGGCTCATAGTCACGGCTTTTCTGGGTGTGTGTGTCTCTGCCTGCCCCTCTATCTCTCCCGCTTCAGTCTCTGTCTCTCCCAGGATGTCTATTTCAGGCACATCCTCCCTCAGCCCCAGCCAATCCCACTCCTCCCGAGGAAAGAAAGGCCAACCCCTGGCACTGGGTCCGCGCAGGCCAGTGGGGGCGGGCCTTTTTAGTTCCTTTCCCCCAAGTTCTAGCACCCCCTCAGCCCCTGACATACCCCCTGCTCGCTGCCGTCACTGGCTGGAAGCCTTCTTCCCAGCCTGACGGCGCAAGGAGGGATTGCAGGCAGCAGGGAGAAAAGCGAGGGAGCAGCTTCGCAAAAGTTTTCTGTCTCGAGTTCTTTCTTCAAGTGACCATCCGCTGTGTGCCCCAGACTTTCCTATCGTCCAACAGCTGCAACAGCTGCCTCTGGGAAGCACACTGAAATGCAACTGGGTGAGCCAGACCACGGGGAAGGAGAGGGGTCCTGGTTCTCTGGGGCTTAACCAAAAGGGGCACATTAAATTTTCCCAAATCCTCACCGAGATGCTTTTCCACCCATGCTAAGACTTTCTGCACTTTCCTGGTCCTTAAACTCTTCAGATGTTTTAATTTACACTGGAAGGACCAACTACTCTGATTTCTAGCCCCTAAAATGGGATTGGAGACTTAGTCCATCTCTCCAGGCCCCCTGGCTTGGACATTGGGGAAATGTTCAGCAGGTCCGGCCTCATACGGAGGGTATAGGGGCATCTCCCTAGGGAAGGAACTAAGAAAGAGATTGGAATTCTTTACTGTTAAGACCTGGGGTTCATTTAATCTTTTCAATTGGATTCAATTTCCATCCACTTGGTTTAATTATCCCTGTAGGAATTGTGCTTTGGAATCTGGGGGTGGGGTGGGGGGAAGGCCAGGAAAGGGAACTACAAGGAAGGAGGAGAAAGTGGTGGCTCAGGCTCTTGTTCTTAGCTACCATGGGAACTCAGAGCTGGCATCACCCCTGCTGGTACAGTCAGCTTAGCCCTTTGGCTGCTAACGGGTCTGACTTCCAGCCCAGAGTCTCCATTATTCTCTCTTCTCTCCCTGCTCTCCCTTCCCCCTTTCCAGATGAAGGGTGTGTATATGTGTGTATGAGGGGGGAGAATAAACAACTGGGGCCATTAAGGGGAGAAATATCTGCGCCCTCAAATATAAATGGAGACTCAAGAGGACCGAGTTATTGGTGAGGATGATTAAGTATAAGGGTCACTTTGACCACAAGGCAGGTTAAGTCCAAACTGTTTCCACCTCAGGAGACTGACCACCAAATCCATGATATGAGTTCGTCCCCAGGGCTGATAGACTTTTCCCAAATCTCATTCCAGTAATGGGGAGAGGAAAGCTGTTCTTGAAGAAAAGGAAGGAGTCCCAAGCAGGAGTTGTAGAAGCAGAGAGATATCTGGGGGAGTAGCTATCAGGACATCTATGAAATCTGGGCATAAGTTAGAGATTAAGAATCAAAGAGGTCGAGTAAAAATCAGTTTTTAATATTTATATGCAAACATTTCCATTGACTTCAGTCTGTTCCTGCAGCATCTGATTATCATTCTTGGAAACAATGAGGCCTTCTTCCCTTGAAGTTAAATCAGTGACCAGACCCCTGGAAGCCTCCAGTTTTCCCTCTCTGTGGGAAATCACCATTTCCCCTTTGATCCTATGCTGACTTGAGCATCAAAGGGAGTTATTTCCCAAAGAAGGCTGATAGTCCCCTTACTCACCAAGCAGAGGTACAGCATGTTGCTTGAGCTAGGATAGTACTGTGATGTGCATATCAGATTTGGAGGTGGAAGTCCAGATCCCTGGGCACATAAATAAGCTAGGCAGCCCAGGCCAAAAGGAATGAATCTGAGAGAAGCCAGTCCCTACTCCTACCTTCTAGTCTTCCAGTCACTGGGATGGGGAGACAACTATTCTAAGGTCTTGGGTGTCTAGGAGTGGGGATATATGAAAACAAGGTGAGGAGGAAAATAACTCTAGACTTCCAAACCATAACTAAGGGTCATAGTAGCAAAGATTGACTGTCAAAAATGGAATGTTGGTTCTTCATTTGCCATTTTCTTCTCCTGCATCTCCTTCCACTCCACTGAGAGGGAGAAAGGAAATTACAAGCATCTCTTCTCTATTCCTCTTTCCCAGATCACACCAGAGAAAAGATCTATCTCACTTATCCATTTAGCCATGTTTGCTCACAAGCAGGAGGGCAAATCTTGACTAGGGGGCACTCACTGGTACCTCCATCTTCTGTCCTAACAGATTTAAAAAGTGAGAACATTCAGTTTAGTAGAAAGAAAATAGGAATATAGGACAAAAATTACCTAGGATTATTTTACTAAATGGACTGGAGAAGGGAAAGGGACAGGGAAGTGAGATAGGAATAGTGATGTTTCAAGGTATTGGTTAAATGTCTTTGAGGACTAGGAGATTTCCATCTTCTCCCTTTTGCCCCTCCCAAATACCCAAATATTCCTGGCCTAGAGCTGAGGAAGAAGGGGGCTTGTTAAAATTTCTCTGAGGCTGAGATTTAGATCTGGTGATGAACTATTGTCCAACGAGTCCTTTGGCTGGTCGAAGGATTCAAGTGCTAGCCCTCTTGTAAATACTCTTTCCCTGGCAGGGTCTTTCTTTTTCTCCTGCTGTCAGATCACAACAGGAACAGATCCCTCCCCAGAGGAATTTCTTAGCCAAAGTGGATGTAAACAACAGACGGGCAGTGGGGGAGGGAGCACGTGTCAAACACATGGGTGGCATAAGGCATTACTTTAGGAGGGGGTCCTGGATAAGGCGGCTGCTGGAGCAGAGGGGAGGAGAGGAAAAGAGGCACCTGAGGGATTCAGAAAACCTTTCAATGTTTATTTCACATCCACAGTCTAAAGACACAGAGTTTAAAACAGATTAAAAAAAAATAACCTAAGTAGTGACCTTATTATGCTGCTGGGCAACAGCCTGACTGGTGGAGGAGGGAGGGATTCCAGCCCTCAAATCATGGTATAGCCCAGAAATTCAGAGGACAGACTCCAGACCCCACCTTCACCAGAGACAATCCCCAGGATGGAGAAATGGTACTGCCAAATCCTTAGGCTGGGGGATCTCAGCTTCAGGATAGAAGGAAACGAGGTCCTTCCCCTCCCCAATCCAGAATGAGGAAGCCAGTTCCTCAACTATGTGCCCTTCATGCTATAGTAGAGCCCACTGATCTCTACAAGGTAGTGTACCTCAGCACCAAATTTCAGCCAGACCATCTCTTCATATTTGAGACCCTAACCCTGGCAGCATTCCTCTTCCTGGAGTCCCTCCCTCCCTCCCACCAAAATTACATTATCACCCTGCCTGACCCCATGTCCAAGTTCCACTGGCATCTAGGTGTCTAGAAAAAAGACGGATATTCCAAATCTCCCTCTAGCTTCAAATGCAGCAGAAGGAGAGGTCTCTTTCTTTCTACCCTGAACCCTCAGGAAAGAGCTCAGCCTAGGGATTATCCAGGGGTAAAGGACAATCAATGAGTGGCTTCCTCAACACAGTTTCAAGAGATGGTGGAGAATTCCTTTAGCAGAACCTCTTGGCTCAGGGTATGGAATGCCAGATTCCTCCGAACATTGGTGCTGATGGATCGGACCTGGAGAAGGGAGACAAGAATTGAGAGAACTACAGTTACAGGGACTTAAGATTAGGGATACAGAGTAAGGAGATAGTGATTAGGGGTGTGACCCTGGCAGCAGCCCCAAGTTTTCCTAGTTTTTGTGAAAGTTTTCATTCTTTTTTTTTTTAACTGGCGAAATTACTCTCTGGAGAGAACAGATGTAAACAATGGCATAGTGTGATAGGAATAGCATTGTTTTTGGAATCAACATGGCAAAGTTGCCACTTAACTTCTGTGGGTCTCAATTTACTTAGCTATAAAATGAGGGGGGTTGACTAGATGATGATTTCTAAGGTTCTTTTCAGTTCTGAATCCTTTATGAGATTAAAAATAGTTAAAGGGAAAGAAAAGGAAAGAAGAATTTAGTGTATATGAGCAGTACTGGGGCCACCTATTGGATGGGATAACTATGGATAGAAAAACTAAGAGACAACTAGATGGTACAGTAGATAGAGTACAGGCCCTGGAGTTAGGAGGACCTGAGTTAAAATCTGACGTCAGAGACTTATTAGCTATATGAGACTGGGCAAGTCACTTAGCTCTGATTGCAAAAACAAACAAACAAACAAACAAAACCAGGGACAGAAAAAACAGATACTGGGTTTTTTCCTGTTTTTTTTCCACCTTTATCTCTTCAGCTGTGCTGGGTAAAGGAGCTGGGATCTGATAGGGAAAGTGAAGTTTGATTCAGTTCCAATAATAAGAGAATAAAATTATGAGATTTGCTCTTCCTAGCCAGAGTTCTTAAACTTCACTGTCTCTTTTGAGTCCTGGGATGAACAAAGGTTTGGAGAGAGGGAATGAGGATTGAGGAAGGTTAGTGACTACCTCCTCACTACTTTAGAGAGGTTTAGGGAGCCTAGAGACTGCTGGAGTTGAGGAGACACCTCAACTGAGGGATAAAGTCTAGCCACCCTCAAGTAAAGTTGAGTACGCTGCTGAGCTCATAAATATCTAGAGTCTAGAATTCCCTCATTTGGGCACCAGGGACAACTGACCAGGTTTCTGGGACCAGGGATGCAGAGCAAGAACTATTTTAGTACTAGTAAAATGGCTAGAGAAAAATACATCTTTGGTTAAAGTAGAAATCTCTGAATTCCCCTTTCTCTCCCCACAAAAGAGGAAACTATAGAAGAAACTATGGGAGCCAGCATCCTCCCTATCATGGAAACAGAACAAGTATATGTGTATATATATATATATGTGTGTGTGTGTGTGTGTGTGTGTGTATACACACTTGGTAGATGGGAGGGAAATGGTCAGGGAACAGGTATTCTTTTTAGAAAGACAGACTTGCAGGAGTGATATTTAGCCAGCAAAGAGGAAGAGGGTGTCAGAAATCTCAGGTGGCATATACCTTAATCTGGGACAGAGTCCATGAAGGCACTGCCACCACTGGGAGAAGAAATCATTGATTAGACTTAGGCAAACTTAGCCCCAATTCCTAAGTGGGAAAGAATACCACATCCCAGTGAGTTTGCCTTTGATTCTTGCTTGGTTGAAGGAACCCTTAATGATGTTGTCAAACTGGGAGTCAGGGGAAGGCAAACAGCAGGCAGCTCAAGCTCATTAGCCCCAGACTTGGGACAATCTACCTTCATTCTCCATCTGATGGTAGGGAAAATAGCTCTGGAATAAGGGGTAGGATTTTTAAAAGTGGTCACCAAATAGACACTGGATATAGTTCTACTAGTTCTTCCCTCTTCACAGCATTCACCCCTAATCCACATATCCTCCTTCTGTAAGGGGTTTGGGACCCAAAGTAAAAGGAACACAGTCTCACAAGAGTCAGCATTCTTGTTTCAGAGTGGGCATAAATCACTATCTTCACCAAGGGCTCAGAAAATGCAGAGAGAAAGCCAGGATAAGGGGAAAATAGACGAAAACTTTGAACTAAAGAAAGTTTTAGAGAAAGTGAGAGATGGAGCCAATATGGTGGACAGGAAACAATAGAATCCATGAACTTCTCCTAACTTATCTAAAAAATGCAGCAGACCAAATCTTGATGGAAAAATCCCCCCCCCCCCCAAAAAATGTTACAATGAGTACTTAGTCCAGTCCACCTCCCCATTGGAAGAATACTGGAGATCTTCAAGTTCAAGAATGTCCAGGGAGAGGTAGTGCACTAGGACAAGAGAAGGTTTCAGACCTATTCCAAAGCAACCCTAGATCCATACTGGGATACTGCAATGGGTACCAGAGCCAACTGGCAGCTTTGTTGATCACTATCTAGGCTTAGGAGTCAGATTTTGAGCACAGGAAGAAGGGGGCCTATGCAGAGTAATGTGGTTTCTGGTACTGAAGCCCTGGGCAGTATTTTGAGAAAGATAAAAGTTCAGAAGCCAGTAGCAGCATCTGCAGTGGTAGTGGTGGTGTTACTCAGACCTTAGGTCCAAAACAAGGTCTCATAAAGTCTAGCCTGGCCCGCAGAGGAATAACTAGAGTGGAAATCCCAGATCAAAGAGGAGCCTAGGATTCTGATACTCTGTGCTTTCCAGCTGACCAGGAGGCAGCAATCAGATTTTGTCCTGGATCAGACTACTGTTGGGAGCACTAAAAGCTTGCAGGTTTCCTGCCTGTCCCTGAGATGCCAGAATAACACAATAATACACCAAGAAAACAGCAATAGATCCAAGACATTCCTTACAGAAGTATACAGAGCCCAGCCTCAATATCATCAAATCCAAAGTTATGAAGAACTCAGGAAGAATCGGTGAACATAAAAATTATGGTGGCAAAGATGCTTAAGACACAAATTCAAAAGAAAATATCTCCAAACATCTATAAGCACTGGCTCAGAGAAAAATACAGCTTGTACGTAAACTGAACTGAATTCCTGAAAGAAATGAAGCAAAAATTTAAAAAATATATTTTTTAAATGGAATGAACATGCTTGAGGAAAAAGACTGGAAAAGAAATGAGAGGTATGGAAGATATAACTATAAAAGAAATTAAAAGCACAAGAAGTACAAGCAACTTCTTGCTCAAGGAACAAGTACTATGGAAATTTGAATAGATCAAGTAGAAGCCAATGACACTAGAAGGCAACAAGAAATATTAAAACAAAATTGGAAGGCTGAAAAAAATATTAGAAATGTAAAGTATTTCTAGATTTCTTGGCATAAAAAAAAAAAATTGACCTGGAAAAAAGACTGAAGAGAAAAAATTTTAAGAATCATTGGAATTCCTAACACTATCATCAAAAAAAAAATAAAAGAGCTTAGGCATCATATTTCAGGAAATCATACAAGAAAACTATTTAGATTTCTTAGAATATAGAGGGAAAGTGGAAATAGAATCAGTTGATTACCTCCTGAAAGAAATCCCAAAATTAAAACTCTCTCAGAAATATCATAGCCAAACCCAAGAACTTCTAGGTCAAAGGAAAATATTGTAAACTGAGAGAAAGAAAGAATACAAGTACCAAGGTCCTACAGTAAGAATCAACCAGTAGTCATCAGTACAAAGGAGCAAAGAACTTGGAATGTGATTTTCCAGAGGGCCAAAGATATGGGTTTTCAGCCAAGAATAACTTACTCAGCAAAATTAAATATAATGCTACTGGGGGTGGGGGTGGGGAGAGAAGAACTGGGGAGGAGAAGAATGGACCTTAAATGAAATAAGAGGATTTTCGAGTGATCCCAATAAAGTGACCAGAAGTAAGGAGAACTTTGAGGTATAAACACAGGAATGAAGAGAAGCATAAAAAGGTAAACATGAATCAACAATGATAAAGGTCCAAACAAGAATAACTGATTACATTCAAATACAAGGGGATGAAAGATATGTTCCTTCTGAATCTTATCATCATGAAAAGTCACAGAGAGATTCTAATTAGACAAAACCTGGGAGTGGTTCTGTTATATGTTCATGATCTTAAGAACAGAAAGCGAGAAATACAGAAAGAGAAAGGAAAGGAGGGTTAAGGAAAAATCATCTTGTATACAATGAGTGAATAAGTATAATCTATACAAACATGGCAGAAGAGATGGACACATTATATCACTCTCATCTGAAATAGTTAAAGGAGGGAAATATAAACACATACACAGAGTTGAGTACAAAAATACATTGTACTCAATAAGGAAAGGGTACAAAGGGGAATCAGAGGAAGGACAGATTAAGAGAGATTAGTTCAAAGCAAAACAAATTCTAAGGATGTACTAAAATAGTTCTAGCTTTTTTTAAGGTAGCAAAAAATATGAATGTGAAAGAAAAATGGTTGAATAAATTATGGTTTATAAATGTGATGGGATACCACTGTACTGAACTCTCATCAGTGTAAAGACCAAACAGGATTTCAAAGGACTAATGATAAAACATACTGCCCACCTCCTGATAGAGAAGCAAAGGACAAATAGTGAAGAATGAGACAAATAGTTTTAGGATATGGTCAATGTGGAAAGTTATTTTGATTGATTATACAAATGTCTTGTTTTCTCCTATTCTGAATAGTGGAATTCGAATAGGAAAGAAAGGGTCAGAAGGTGTATTTTAGCTGATTATATCAAAATTAAAAAAACCCAAAAGGACACTTGATAATTTTGATCAACATATTATCAGCCTGAGGCCTCGTGATAAAACACTCTGATCATTTCCTGACAGAGATGATGGACTCAAGAGCACAGATTTAGACTTTTTTTTTTTTTTTTTTTAAGATATGGTCAATAAGAAATTTCGTTTTGCTTGACTACACAGGGTTGTAAGAGGGATTTTGTTTTGTTGGTCTTCTAACAATGAGGTAGAGAATGAGGGGGAAGTGGGAGGGAGAGATGGTGATCTTTGAAAATAAAATTTAATTTTAAAAAAGAGAGAGAAAAGGAGAGGGTCTAATCTTAGCCCTACACAGGGTGTAGAGAAGTCTAAATGTAATTATGGGGTAGAAGGGCTATGATAAAAATGAGCTTTTCCTAAGAACAGCTCCAAGTACAGAAGGAAAAAGGAAATACACAATTTATTTAGTCAGGGCAGAGCTATCTGTTAGAAGTTACTCTGACTGACAGTATAGAATAGAATGAGGAAAAAGGGCCTTCTGGCCCTAAGTAAAAGTGTGGGGGCCCCAGAAGTAGAACTATCTCAAAGTTCAACAGAAAGAGTTTGGAGAGGGGGAAAAAATGCTACTACAGATTTTGCATAAATAATTAGAGAAGAAGTAATGATTAGGGAGGATTGCACACTATTAACTGTCAAAATAAGAAGAGCTGGACAACTTTATTGAAGGCTCTATGTACTTGGTCAAGCCTCTAAGCCTCAGTTCACTCCTATGTAAAATGAAGGTAATGTATAAGGTCTCTGATATCCAATCAACTTTAAGTTTATGATGCTATGGAAGTCTATAGATTCTATGGGAATGATCAGCAGTCACTTTCTCTTTAACATTATGACATAATCTGTTTTCTTGGGTGTTACCTGCTTTCATAATGGTAAATTTAGATCCAAAGCTATTACATGAAATTCTCTTGACTGGGAAAAACTTGTTGCATGAAAATGAATGATGTGCCCAGTTCCTCCTGAGCAGAGTCATGACAGGTGGATGGCTTATTACCTGGAGACAAGACCATCTTCCCAGTTGATCACCTGCCATTCAATTGTCCCCTTTCCTTCCTAGAAGAGGCTGGAGAGAGGTGGTAGGTATCATGGGGAAAAGGTGCAGTAGTGAAATGACTCTGGGAGAGGTGGCCATTCTGTGATACCTATAGTCTAGAGTATGGATCCTTAATCTGGAGTCCATTAACTTGTTTTAAAAATATTCTGAACTATTTAAGTATTTTACTTTTAAAAATATCATGTATTTTAATATAATTGGTTTCCTTTGTAATCATATGTATTTAATTTAATGAGTCAAAAAACAATCTGAGATCAAAAGTCTTAATGGACTTGTCAGTTTTAATAGCTGAAAACTATACTAAGGCTTTTGGGACACTTTGTCTAATTCTGAGAAGGGATACATGGGCTTTACTAGATTGCCAAAGGGGCTCATGGCACAAAAAAAGGCGAAGAATCCACCACATTCCTCTCATATTCTTTCCTTCTGCAAGAAGTTGCAGCTAAGCCACAATAGAGTATTTCATAATAAGTGTTAATTCAGGTGACTCTGGTTCCAAAAAATCTACCAGGCAGAAAAAAGGAATTGGTTGGTCCTGGAACCTCCATCTAGCTGGACAATCAGTTAAATATTTAGAAAAAGTTGGAATGAGCCCTGGCTGGCCTTGGCTCTTCAGGAGGAAACATGGCAAGGAAAGAAGACCCACTGCAGAAAGAGAAAGAGCCAGAAGGGGAAAGTGGGGACCTTGGCAGTATCCCTAGGTTTCTTCAGAGGTCTCTGATGAGATCTGTGTGCCTCAGTTTCCTCATTTGTAAAATGAGGATAAGAATAGCTCCTAGGGTTGTTGTGAGGTTCAAATGAAATAAAAACTGTAATGTTCTTAGCACAATGCCTGAAATGTAGTAAGCCCTTTGGATATGTTAGTTATTATTATTATTACTATAGGGATGAGTAAAGGTTGCTTACCAACTCTTTGAAGAAGGCAGCTTCTTTGTGCTGTTCTGAGTACCGCTCATACTGATCTAGCCCATCCTGAAGCTTTAGGGTTAAGGTGTCATAGTTAGCCCGGACCACCTCTAAAACCTGTAGGGAAAATAGACAACAAAAGAGGTCAGATCACAAGCAGCCTAGCCATTCACCTCCATGTCCTTTTCCTATCTTCCCTTGAGAGAATTCAGGAAGGAGAATGACAAGGAGCTCATTCTTCCATGTCCCAGGACTGTCATGCTTCTGTCTGCAATGGATTCAGGAATCAAGGTCCCTTTCATGGTCACCAACTGAAATGGAGATGGGATGGGAGGGAAGAGGGGAGTTGCACACATTGCAGGAAGGAGGTTGAAAGTGATTTCCCTGGTTAGCCTGAATTTCTAGTAATACTTGCTGATCCTTTGGTGATATATCCTTCATCTCGAACTGGTGAGTACTCACCTGTGCAGGGTAGAGGCTGGGAGAAAGAATATATAATGACCATTCTGGAGAAGTAGGTGGGACTATGCTAATATGTAAGATTTACAGCAGGTAGGAGCCCTGGTTCAAAGAGGTAGGAAAGGAATTAAGAAGCTTCAGCTTTGAAATGGAAAAGAATAATACTGAGTTGATGCTTACTGGAAAAATGATGTAGCCCTCTCATAAGCATCTCCAGAGGCAAGATGTGATGAGGTCAAGTTAAGGTACTAGGCCAGGTGCCAGAGGTGGTTCATTAGCTCAATGAAATTTTCTTTATATTCTTGTCAGATTGAGGTTGATTCTCATACTTTGTAACCTTATACATCTGTGATCACCCTAGGTTTCTTAGTCTTATTTTATCTTATTTCCTGAGTACAAATCAAATCCTTTTTTTTTTTTTTACATTTTGTTGCCAATTTTACAAGTTATTTCTCTCTAATTTCCCCACTAAATTATTTTTATTCCTCCTTGCTAATTAATCTTTGAGTCCTTTTTATGCAAAAAATTTTATATTGCCTTCATTTCTGAATATTTCCCCCTTCCCTCTTCTATCCATCATACCTTCTCTTGTAACAAAGATTAAAAAAAGGAAGAAAAACAAAAGCAATACATCCAGGTCTGGTAGTAAATGTAATGTTCCAAATCCAAAGTTCTCTGACTATGCAAAGAAGGGAGGGAGTTGCATTTTCTCATCTTTTCTTTTTCCCCAATTCAAGGCCAATCCTGGTCATTATATTTATACTTGAACTCTCTTTTATTTTTTTTTTCTCCTTCTCCATCTTAGTGAACTCTCTTTTAACAAAGAATTAAGTAAAATCCACAATATAGCAACTTCCCCTGATGGAACAGACTCGTTATTTTGTATGTGTAATTTAATAGTATTTTATTTTTTCGAATACATGTAAAGATAGTTTTCAAGTTCATTTTTCTAAGACTTGGTATACTAAATTTTTCTTCTTACCTCCCTTCCCTTCCCACTTTCCAAAATAGCAAGCAATCTGATATAGGTTAAATACATTCAATTCTTTTAAACATACTTCCATATTTTTCATGTTGTGCAAGAAAAATCAGACCAAAAGGGGGGAATGAGAAAGAAAACAAACCAATAAAAGGTGAAAATACTATGCTTTCATCTACATTCAGTCTCCATAGAACATCAATCTTCTGTATGTGATTGGCATTTATCATCTCAAGTCCATTACAATGTTCTTTTAGTTCTGTTCATTTCACTCAGCATCAGTTCATGTAGTTTTTTCCAGGCTTTTCTGAAATCTGTCTGCTCATCATTTTTAGAAATAGAATAAAAATATTCCATTACATTCATATACCATAACTTATTCAGCCATTCCCTAAGAGATGGACATTTACTCAGTTTCCAGTTCCTTGCCACTACAATAAGTACTGCTTACAAACATTTTTGCACACATGGATCCTTTTTTATGATCTCTTTGGGGATACAGACTCAGTAGTGACACTACTGGATCGAAAGGTATGCACAGTTTTGTAACCTTTGGGCATATTTCCAAATTGCTCTCCAGAATGGTTGGATCAGTTCACAACTTCACTACCAATGTATTAGTGTTTCAGTTTTCCCACATCACCTCCAACATTTATCATTATCTTTTCCTGTCATCTTAGCCAATTTGAGAAGTATGAGGTGATAGATTGCACATCCTTAGTTCTTACTAATTCCCCTCTAGTGAAAGGAAAAAAATTTCCTTATCTATCAGTTTTCCGAATTTCCTGAGATTATTTTATCTTTGGCCATTTTTTTGTTATCCTTTTGTCAGCTACTATAACTTCTAAAACGCTGGATCTTACAAGTCACCATACCTTCAAACAAATCAGACCTTCCACTACTACTTTCCCCAAAAGGGTATAGTATTCAACTCCTTAATAGTTCTAATCATCATCCCTCCAAAGGGACTTCAGAAAGTAAAATGTCCCTCCAGGACTACTACAGCCCCTATAAGTATTATCTCTCTCCAATAAGTATCTAAGTTATTTGATGACAAGGACTATATTCCCTGTTTAGTGCCCCTAATGCTTAGTTAATAATAATAATGGCTAGCATTTATATAGCTCATTAAGATTAGCAAAGAGATTTACACACATTATCTCATATCCTTATAACAGAAGTGGGATGATTAAATCCATTTTACAGATTAGGATACTGAGACTTAATACAAGGAACTTCCCCAGTTCCTTGTTATGGGCCAGAACTTGAAACAAGATTGATAGAAACAATGCTTATGTACTTGGTTCACACCTTTTGGAGTTCACACCTTTGGGAGAGTTCACACCTTTAAGAAAGCATATATAAGGGGACTCTGGGAGATTCACAAGTCAGGATTCAGTCAAGGAGATTCACAAGTCTGGGAGATTCACAAGTCAGGAACCCACAATCCCACTTTCTTGGAGGAGGAGTCAAGATTCATTCCAAGTTCAACCTTTGTGCTGGCTGGAGTGAGAGGCTGAAGCTGGCAGAGGCAGAGGCAAAAGACTAGCAGCAAGAGCTCTTGGAACCAAAGAGAGATAGGCCTCTAAGAAAACTAACCGGGTTATTTTGGAAGAGACAATAAAAGGCTGGACTTTAACAGCTGGCTGTATTTGAGGTGATTAATACACAGAACTGAAACTAAGGCTGCCTTCAGAAGCCCCTAGAGAAATCTGCTCCCAGAGAATAATATACTTTAGAGAAGAGAACATTACAATTCCTGATCATGCCTCTCTTTTCCTTCAACCACTTAGATCCAATTTCTTGAGCATTCCAAATATTTTGTGCAGTGATTCTTGTTTTCTTTCTTGCAGGAGTATTGATCTTGAATCCTCTGTGGGGGCTTTCACTTCATTCATTCTCCTTTTGAGCCCCTTCATGATTGGGTGGATGATGGGGAGGAAGAAGGACAGTTTTATTAGCAATTCCCCTTCGCAGTCCATGGTTATCATCTTGATCAGCTCTGGAAAATCCAAAAACCTTTCTTCAAACCCTCTTATTTGACATTTTGTTACATTGGAATATTGAAACTAAAACTGTCCTTTAGGGAAAAAACAACAACAAAATGTAGAGACATACATTTCAAAAGGTAAATAAGTCCTATCAAGATATTAAGGCTCACAAAAAAGGGATAAGGATTAATTAAATCCTTCTAGTTTTCAAGGTTCACCAAAGTTTGTCTCAAACTAACAAAAGCTGCTACATACATATTATTTCAGGAAAGTCTGGAAGTCTAAGGCTAGAACTCATCAAGAAAGATGATCATCCTTGTCTGCTCTAGTATGAAGGCAAGCAAAGTACACACACTTCCTTGACTCCAAAGCTCATTATATCCCCTAACAGAAGACTCTGTTCTGAATTATCCCAGTCCAATATACAGAAGAAAAGGTTCCTACCTACATGGTATACCCAAACCTGTTGTTGTTGTTTTTAAGTTGTTTGTTTTTTAAATGCTGTACTGATTCTTTCGTTCAAATCACAAATGTTTGTTTTGTATGATTATATTTGTCATCATCTATCAAATTTATTGTTTTTCAATGGTGGTGGTAGTAGAATGAATGAGAGACTTTGGAACTCAAAAATTAAAAAAAAAGAATGTTTAAAAAATTTACACATAATTGGAAAAAATACCCATACAGTCTGCTAAATTTCTCTTTACTCCAAGAAGGTTAAAGGTCTAATAATCTGTATACTGGAATATTCACAGCACTTTTGAAACAAAAAAGAGGCTGACTGTCTGGGGAATAAATGAATAAACTGATAAATAATAAAGTATGGTCATTAGTTAGAAAAAGTTTTATTGATGATTTTTTTTCCCCCTCACTATACTTGTATACAAATATTAACTTCCTGCCCCAAAGAAGATCCTCTCTTAACAACAACAACAACAACAATAACAAAAGCCCTTGAATCTGATCAATACCATAATCTCATTTGATAAACGTATGCAAGATTTCATAACCACAATTTTCTTATTGTCTACTAAGAGCAGGGAAGTATATTTCACCAATTACTCTCAAAGACCCAGATTGACCACTGTATTCAATTTTATTGAATCTGTCTTTCATTTATCTTTAAAAAATAATTTAGTGTGGCTGAATTTTAAATGTCCACCCATGTGTTCTATACAGTAACTTGTGCTTATATTTTATGAGGGGTAAGCTGCTGGCCAATCCAATAAGAGCTTAAGAAAATAAAGGCAACAGAGGAAGAAAATTTTGGAATAAAAAGTCTTACAAAAATGAATATTGAAAATTATCTTTATATGTATTTGGAAAAATAAAATACTATTGAGGAAAAAAAAGAAAACAGAAGCAATGGGGCTGAGGTGCTCTGAAGAGTGAGTTATCTAAGGGAAAAAAAATGCAGTGTGAAATCTGAAAGGAGTACCTCTGGAGAAGAAAAGCACAGGTAAGAGATTGTACTGATGCCCTGAGGATTCAGGAATTCCACAGAGAATTTGGCTCAAATGGGAAGCAGGAGCTGAGATTCAAATCCTTTCTCAGAAAGTTAAGAATAATGACAGAAACATGGGGGTAGAAACTAGGAATAATGGATTAGTGAGGACTAGATTGAGGATTGGATAGAGAGATCTAAAACCAGGCTTAAGATGGACATAGTTAGATTTCATGTTTTTACTCTATTACTGCATTTATCAAAGTTTGTTTTCATCATATATTCTTTTTAAAAAAATTTATTTTTACCATTCTTAAAAACAATTGAGTTCTGAATTTTCTCTTTCCCCTTTTCCACCCAGTGAAAAGGCAAGAAACATGATCTCAATTATACACATGAAGTCATGCAAAGCTTCCATTTGCCATATTGTTTTAAAAAAACACAACAAATGTAGCGAAAAAAATTATGCTTCATTCTGCACTCAAAATACCTGTTTATATCATCTGACCATTTATTTATAAATAGGGGAATGGCTCTTATTTTTATAAATACGACTCAGTTCTCTATGTAAGTTGAGAAATGATCGATCATCATTAGAGAAACTTCCTATAAACACATTTTGGATGAATTGGCTGTGTTTGTGTAAAACTTTTTAAATGAAATCCAAATTATCAACTGCACTTCCTGTGAGCCTCTTTATTTCTTGTTTACTAATAAATTTTTCCATTATCCATAGAACTGCCAGGGATGAGCTCCTAATTTACTTATGATATTACTCTGAGTCTAAATCACATACGCCTTTTTGACCTTATCTTGGTATCCCCTGAGAGATAACGGTCCAAAATTAGTTTCTGCCAAATTGTTTTCCAATTTTTCCAGCAATTTTTGTCAAAAAGTGAGTTCTTAACTCAAATGCTTGCATCTTTGGGTTTATCTGTAATGCCAAAGGTCACTTTTAATGGGGTGACCAGTCCCTCCATTTGTCCTATTTCGTATTCTGCCTTAAGGTTATGACCATCCCCTCTTAATGGTTGAGATAAAGGTGTTATAGACATTCCTTAATGTCATTAGAATATCAGTAACCTCCATCTATGAGGCTATCCCCACCTAGGTCTCTGCATTATGTCATAAAAGGCTTGCTGTCCCGGATACTCGGGGTTAGACTCTTTGAGATGATAGTCTCGTCTAGCCCTGGGATCCATTGGTCCCAGTATTTCTCTCCATTTAATAAATTATTGAATTGGTCTCTAATCTCTGTCTTGCTCAGTTTCTTTTGACATTACATATCAAATACTTGATTATTATAGTTACTATTTTGTATTATGTACCTAATCTTGATTTTTAAATTTTTTAATTTCTTGATTTTTCATGATTTTTTTTTCATGATTACTGCTTTATAATATAGTTTGAAATCTGCTACTGCAAGGCTGCTTTCTTTTACACTCTTCCTCTCTCCCCTTTGATCCCTTGATATTCTGTGTAATATAGTTTGAAATCTGATACTGCTAGACAACCACTTTTTTCATCGATTCCCTTGATATTAGTCTTTTTTTTTTGTCTACTGTAATTTTATTTTATTTTATTTTATTTATTTATTTATTTATTTTATATAATAGCCTTTTATTTACAGGTTACATGCATGGGTAACTTTACAGCATTAACAATTGCCAAACCTCTTATTCCAATTTTTCACCTCTACTCCCCACCCCTCCCTAGATGGCAGGATGACCAGTAGATGTTAAATACATTAAAATATGAATTAGATACACAATAAGTATACATGGCCAAAGCGTTATTTTGCTGTACAAAAAGAATCAGACTTTGAAATATTGTACAATTAGCTTGTGAAGGAAATCAAAAATGCAGGCGGGCATAAATATACGGATTGGGAATTCAATGCAATGGTTTTTAGTCATCTCCCAGAGTTCTTTCTCTGGGTGTAGCTGGTTCAGTTCATTACTGCTCCATTGGAAATGATTTGGTTGATCTCATTGCTGAGGATGGCCAGGTCCATCAGAATTGGTCATCATATAATATTGTTGTTGAAGTATATAATGATCTCCTGGTCCTGCTCATTTCACTCAGCATCAGTTCGTGTAAGTCTCTCCAGGCCTTTCTGAAATCATCCTGTTGGTCATTTCTTACAGAACAGTAATATTCCATAATATTCATATACCACAATTTATTCAGCCATTCTCCAACTGATGGACATCCATTCAGTTTCAGTTTCTAGCCACTACAAAAGGGCTGCCACAAACATTCAGTATACATACAGGTTCCTTTCCCTTCTTTATAATCTCTTTGGGATATAAGCCCAATAGTAACACTGCTGGATCAAAGGGTATGCACAGTTTGATAACTTTTTGAGCATAGTTCCAAACTACTCTCCAAAATGGTTGGATTCGTTCACAACTCCACCAACAATGCACCTTGATATTAGTCTTTTGTTTTTCCAGTGAATTTTGTAATTATTTTTTCTAGCTCTATAAAAGAATTTTTGGTTGTTTGACTGTTATGGCACTGCATTAGTAAATTACTGAATAATTAATTTAAGAAAAAATATTATAAATTGGCTCAACCTACTCATGAACAATTAATATTTCTCTAAATGTTTTAGATCTGTCTTTATTTTGTGAAGTGTTATGTAATTGTGCTCATAAAGTTTCTAGGTTTGTCTTGGTAGATAGACTTCCAAGTATTTACAATGTTTGCAGTTATTTTAAATGGAATTTCTCTTTCTATGTCTTTCTGCTGGATTCTGTTGTTAACACACAGACAAATTGATGATTTATGTGAGTTTCTTTTCTATCTTGAAACTTTGCTTACAAATGGTTTTAGATAGATGCTACTTATCATTTTAAAGTAAGGTTCATTTATTCCCATGGTGTTTTTATAGCTACAAATGTTGTATTTTGTCAGAAGATTTTTCTACATCTATTGAGATAATCATAGGATTTTTGTTGTTTTTGTGTTAGAAATGGTCACATATCGATGATTTCCCTAATATTGAGCTAGCTTTACATTCCTGGCATAACTCCCATCTGATGATAGTGATATATTTATTTGTGATATATTACAATAATACCCTTGCTAGTATTTTATTTAAAATTTTTGAATTAATATTCATAAGGGAAATGGATTTATAGTTTTTTTTTTGTTTTTCTCTTCCTCGTTTAGGTAGCATGATGTATGTATTGTAAGAGTAATGTGGTAGGTTTCCTCCTTTGCTAACTTTTCCAAATAGTTTACACAGTATTGGAATTAACTGTTCTTCATTTGTGAATCCATCTGATTTTGGGAATTTTTTTCTTTGGGAGCTCATTGATGGTTTGTTCAATTTCTTTTTCTAAGCTAGTGTTATTTAAGTATTATTCTGTTTCCTCTTTTGTTAATTTGGGCAATTTATATTCTTGTAAATATTCATTTATTTCACTTAAGATTGTTAGATTTATTGGCACATAATTGAACAAAATAGCTCATAATAATTGTTTTAATTTCATCTTTACGGATGGTGAATTTACCCTTTTCATTTTTGATATGGATAATCTGGTTTTCTTTCTTTTTTTTTTTTTTTAATAAATAAAATTTATCAATGGTTTATCTATTTTGTTATGGTTCTCTCCCATAAAACCAGATCCTAGTTTAATTGATTAGTTCAATGGTTTATTTTTAATTTCATTAATCTCTCTTTTGATTTTCAGATTTTCCATTTTGATGCTTAATTGGAGATTTTTAACTTGTACTTTTTCTAGTTTTTTAATTGCATGCCCAATTAATTGATTTGTTCACTCTCTCAAGATTAAAAGTTTTTATCCCCAATTAATGCTTTGGCTGAACTCCACAAATTTTGAAACATTGTCTCATTGTTGTGATTATATTTAATTAAATTATTGATTACTATTATGACTTGTTCTTTAACCACTAATTCTTTAGGATTAGATTATTTAGTTTCTTATTAATTTTTAATGTTTCCATCGCCCTTTATTGAATGGAATTTTTATTGTATTATGGTCTGAAAAGGATGCATTTAATATTTCTGCTTTTTTGCATTTGATTGTGAGGTTTTAAAATCGTAATACATAGGCAATTGTTTTGTAGGTACCACACATACAGCTGAGAAAAGATGTTCTCCTGACTATTCTGTGGTGTTCTCTTCTTTAAAATATAATGGTTTTCTCTGGGAGCAGGTTTCTTGGGGAGGTTTTCTGGAGGCAGCCTTAGTTTCAGTTCCAAGTAATAATCATCTCAAATGCAGCCAGCTGATAAAATCCAAATGTTTATTTTCTACTTCCTTGGGCCCGGGTAGCTTTCTTAGAGGCCTCAGCTTTACTTGGTTCTGAGAGCTCTCATTGCTAGTCTTTTGCCTCTAACTCAACTCCGAATGTCTCCAGCCAGCACCAAGATGAAAGTTGGAATGAATCTGTCTTGCCTCCAAGAGAGGGCTTCTGGCTCTCCCAGAGTGCTTCTGTGTCTGTCCCAGAGTGCCCTTTGACCCCAAGAGCTTCTTGCTCATATGAGCTCTCTAAAGGTGTGAACACAAGCATTGTTTCTATCAGTTCCACTTAGTACCTTGTTTCAAGTTCTGGCCCATAATATCTCCTTGTAAGATCAGATCAATCATACTGAACCATGCTAAATTAGATAATCATTGTCTCTATCAACTCTAATGAGTTAACACTTTGTAAGGATTCCAACACTATTCCCATTCGATTTGTTCCAAAGGTCTAGCACATCTACCTTTTCTAAAAGTATCTCATTACCTTCTTTCTTTTTGGTTTATGGTTAGATTTATTTAGTTCTGGAAGGAGAAAGTTGAGATCCCCCATTAGTATAGTTTTTACCATTTATTTCCTTCTATAATTCATTTAACTTTTTCCTTGAAGAGTTTTGATGCTTATGCCATTTGGTACATATATGATTAGTATTGATATTATTTGTGTATTCTACCTTTGCCCAAAATATAGTTTTCCTAGAGAGCAATTTGGAACAATGTCCAAAGGACAATCAAAATGTGCATAGCCTTTAATCCAGCAATACCAATCTGGATCCCAAAGAGATCATAAAAATGGGAAAAGGACTCACAGATACAAAATATTTATAGCAATTCTTTTTGTGATAACAAAGAATTAGGAAGTGAAGTGATGCCCATCAAATGGAAATGGCCAAACAAGTTATGATATGTGAATTTAATAGACTACTATTGTGCTATAAGAAATAATTAGCAGTAGAAAAATCTGGAAAGACATACATAAACTTATGCTGAGTGAAGTGAACAGAACCAAGAAAACACTGTACACAGTAACAGTAACACTGTATTATGATCAACTACGACAAACTTAGCTCTTCTCAAAATATAATGATCCAAGACAATTCCAAAAGACTTATGATAGAAAATGCTATCCATATTCAAAGAAAGAACTATGGAGATCAAAGCACACTATTTTCACTATTTTGTTGTTTTCTGTGGTTTTCCTTCTGTTGTTTCTTTTTTCATAACATGACTAATGTGGAAACATATATTATATGATTGCAAGTAATATAACAAGTATCATTTTCCCAGATAGGAATGTAAACATTCGCACCACATTTGCATATCAGTCCTAGAGTTCCTCTTGGCCCCAGAATTATGACTAGAACCCCTGTTTTTCTTGTCTGTAAGAGTTAGTGCTCTTCTTCACTCTGAATGAAGACCCAGATCTGTGTATGAGCAATATGATAGGACTCTACACCCATCCATTTTTAGTGGCCCTCAGCCCTGAGAAATAGGGCAGGAAAGGACACACCATCTCTTGGCATGTTATATATAGGGAAGCTCCAGGTCTAGGTTTCAGCTCTGTGCTGAGGGTTGTAAGTTTGGGTAAAATCAATCATTGAAACACAGTTCAGCCTAGGTAGGATAAAGCATAAGGGAAGGGAACACTTTTTGATTAGTATCAGGGGCCAGAGCCCACCTCTTTCAAATTTATTAAGGACTGCTCTGAAGGCAGAGAGCTTACCTTGAGTAGAAAGGTAACTTCTACCTTCTACTATTTCTTTGTAGCTTGTTTTCTCTAAGTCCAAGCCTTGGGAAGCAAAAGTTTGGGGGACTTCAGCTCAGACTGAATTTTCTGAGAGCCAGAGAAAGTATAGAGGGAGCCAGAAAGCTCTTGATTAAAAACTAGGGGTTCCAATGTAAACATATGTGTTGCAGATAACTTTGTCTTCTCAGCCTTGAGCCATACATGACTTTTTTCCTAGTTTTATCTTTAATGACTCATGTACCATAGGAGGCAGAGGATTGAAAGTTGACTTGTAGAAATACTGGTTTTGAAGGTTTAGGGAGAAAAGTAATGCTCTCTTCTTTGAAAAATTACATGTTTTCCTAGGTTTGAACCAATCATTTCCAAGCCAAGACCTTAGTTTATCAGTGTTCCTGACATGAGCAGCCTTATTATAAGACTGAACAGAATTAAAATGAATATAGGAGATGTCCCAAATTGGAGCTTTGAGACACAAAAGGCAAAGTAATCTCTACAAGATTACAAGCTACAAGTTTTTGCAGAGCTTTAGCTTTCAGACTTTGGCAAATGAAAGCTAGCAGAGAGAAAGTCACACAACATAGCCAGGTACCAGTCAAAGCACTGAACTTTATAATTGCTTCACCCTTCTTCATTGACTAGGAGGCTTCTCTTCAAGAATAGATCCTTTCTGTACTTCAACAACAATACTATATAATGATCAATTCTGATGAACATGGCTCTCTTAAACAATGAGATGACCCAAATCAATTTCAATTGTTAAGTAATGAAGAGAACCAGCTACACCCAGCGAAAGAACTACGGGAAATGAGTGTGGACCACAACATAGCATTTCCACTCTTTCTGTTATTGTCTTCTTGCATTTTTATTTTCCTTCTCAGGTTATTTTTACATTCTTTCTAAATCCGATTTTTCTTGTGCAAGATAACTATAAATATATATACATATGTTGTGTTTAAGATATACTTTAACATATTTAACATGTATGGAACTACCTGCTATCTAGGAGAGGGGGTGGGAGGAAGGAGGGGAAAAGTTGGAACAGAAGGCTTCACAAGGGTCAGTGATGAAAAATTACCCATACATATATTTTGTAAATAAAAAGCTATAAAATTTTTAAAAATAAAAATTAAAAAATAGACAATGCAAAAAAAAAAAAATGATCCTTTCCTCTTTACTTTCTTTAGGAACCCTCAAAACAGTAGTACACTGCTGAGAATTTTCTAAGAATATATATAATGAGGGGTTGGTAGTGGAGCCAAGATAGTGGAATAAAGGCAGGAATTAAACTAAACTCTCCCAACATTCCTCTGCAAACAACTTCAACATCTCAAGCAGAATTCTGGAGTGGCACAGCCTGCAAAAGGTCGGGGTATGACATTTTTTTTCAACCTGGAGCATAGTGCACACAGTGGCAAAACAAGCAGCTAGTCTTGGAGGTAACTGTGACAGCAGTAGCAAAAACTTTGGGAGCTCTCAGCTCAGATACATGAAGGAGTTCAGACAACTGGTTAAAAAGAGATTACAAGGGTTTTTTTTTTTTGCTCATATAGGATCTTTTTCCTTTTTTTTTTTTTTTTTGGCTCTCTTTGGGGTATAGGCCTAGCAGTGGTGTCCCTGGACTGGAGGGCAGGCACATTTTAGTAACTTGTGCAGTCTCAGCTTAGAGTCAATTCACAGCTCCACCAATTGGGCATGGATGTGTGCTTACATCTGCCACAACCTCTCCAACAACTGTCATTTTCCTTTCTGGTTATCTTTCCCAATCTGATGGATGTGAGATGGAATCTTAGAGTTGTTTTAATTTGTATTTCTCTAATTATTAGTGATTTGGAGCATCATTCTTTAATGATTTATATGTATATTCCCCTTTGTTTTTCTCCCTTTAATCTTTCCAAAATAGAACTCTGGATTTTCTGAATCACTTTTGAAGAAATAAGGCAAAATACGAAAAAAAATTACAGAGGTTAAATTAATAATTAAAGAATTCTTAAGTTACAAAAGCTTAAACCTATGAAAACCCTAAAAGTTAGAGATCCATACCTTCTGCAGGAAGCCCTGCTTCCACTTAATTTCTAACTAAGTCTGACCCTTCCATATGACCAGCCAAAAGTGCCCTATCTCCCAGATTCCTTTTCAGATTCAAAGCTGGTGAACTACTTCTAGTACTCAGACAGTCAACAAACATTTACCAAACATTTACAATATGCCAGGCTCCCAGATAATTACTGAAGTATAAAGAAAGCCAAAAACACAGTCCCTATCCTTAAGGAATTCACATTCAGATTAGAAACAGAACATGCAAACAACTATGTATATACAAGACATATACATATACAACACACACACACACACATACATATACACACACACATTATATATATGTAAATGGGAAATAATTTCCAAAGGAACCTACTAAGGGAGTTGTTTGAAGGAATCAGGAACAGATTTTTGCAGAAGATAAACTGAGCTGTTTTCATTAGTTCCTCCCACCATCAGTAAGACTCTACTTGGACTGCAGAGTTTTACTCCCCCACCTGGGAAAGATTTTTACAAGTTTACAATATCCCATCTTATGTCATACTCACAGACATGAAAAGCTTACCAAAAATAAGGAAAGGATTATTTATTTCTTCCTACAATTTCACTCAACACCTAAGAAGTAAAGCAGATAGACTCCAAGTAAACTAAGAGACAAGTAAATGGAACCCACTGTACACAAGATTAAGTTCAAAAATCACTGCCAAGTTTATGTATTCTGGGATGGATGGATGCTGGGCTTAACAAGGTAGGAAGGAATTTCTGTTGTGCTTGTATTCTTAGGCTCAGGAGCTGAATAAGCCCAGGAAGCTGTTACAGAATAAAGAACTCCTAATACAACTTCAAGCCCAAAGAGATCCATGATATGGGGAGAAAGGGAAGGTTAGGCTAGAAGGAAACAGGACATTTTCTTAGTGTCTCACCATAGGTATGGTCTGTTGAAATTGTTGTTTGTCCTTTGTTTTTGAAGAGGACCATAACATCAGGGAAGTGATGTCAGGACATGCAAGTGCATTTAAGTGAGGGAGGGATGTGCAAGGTCACCTGCCTCACTTTCCTCTCTAGAGGGCTGGGCAAGGTCACCTGCTTCACTTTTCCCTCCAGAACCATCTGAGTCCACTGGCCAAATACAGATCAGGATGACTGAATGTGGCCCTGGATGCAGGGGGGGACCTTGGCCTTTTTAAGTTAAGGTCTTCAACAAATTTCAGTTTGACTGTGGCTACACTCTTTCAGTGATTAAAGCTGGGATTGAGGCAAAAAATCTCCTTTCACCTAGACCAAAAAAAAAAAAAAATCTAAATAAATAAATGAATGAATGAATCAGAGACTGAAGAAACAGCATCATCTGTTTGTGTCAGAGGTGTCAGAGACGAAGGTTTCCTATTAAGTATCTGCTGTCATGGAGTGCAGGCATGAGTACAAGATGTAACAGTCATTTTATTGACAACAGTTTATCAAACATACTCAAAATCAATGATCATCCCTGCTTGGCTTTGGTTGCTAATCTGTCTGTTTAACGCTCTTCTGAAGACCTAAGATTAAAGTTTTTTGTTCACCAACAAGTCAAAGGAAATTAACAAGCAGTTTCCAAAGAATTGCAAACTATCAATAGTCATGTGGGGAGAAAAGAGCCTCATCAATGATATTGTAGGAGAAATTCAAGATAAAAACTCCTGGGAAAATTAGAAACTAATATGGAAGAAATTAGGGCTTGACCCATACCTAACACCACATATTAAGATAAAATCTAAATGGATTCATGATTTAGACATAAAGAATGATATTATAAAGCAAATTAAAAGGACATAGGATAGTTTACCTCTCAGATCTGTGGAGAAGGAAGGAATTTGTGTCCAAAGAAGAAATGGAACTCATAATTGAACCCCAAATAGATAATTTTGATTATATGAAATTAAAAAGTTTTTATACAAACAAAACCAATACAGACAAGATCAAAAGGGAAGCAATAAATTGGAAAACCATTTTTACATTTAAGGATTCTGATAAAGGCCTCATTTCTAAAATATATAGAGAATTGACTCAAATTTATACGAATTAAAGCCATTCTCCAGCTGATAAATGGTCAAAGGATATGAACAGACAATTTTCAGATAAAGAAATTAAAATCTTTTTTAACCATGTGAGAAAGTGCTTTAAATCCCTATTGATCAGAGAAATGCAAATTAAGACAACTCTGAGATACCACTACACCTCTCAGATTGGCTAAAATGATAGGAAAAGATAATGATAAATGTTGGAGGGGATGTGGGAAAACTGGGACACTAATACATTGTTGGTGGAACTGTGAATGGATCCAGCCATTCTGGAGAGCAATTTGGAACTATGCTCAAAAAGTTGTCAAACTGTGCATACTCTTTGATTCAGTAGTGTTTCTATTGTTTCTATATCCCAAAGAGATTTTTTTTTTTTAAGGCAGTTGGGGTTAAGTGACTTGCCCAGGGTTACACAGCTAGGAAGTGTTAAGTGTCTGAGGCCAGATTTGAACTCAGGTCCTCCTGACTTCAGGGCTGGTGCTCTATTTACTGGACCACCTAGCTGCCCCACCTCCCACCCCTGGAAATTTTAAAGGAGGGAAAGGGACCCACATGTGCAAAAATGTTTGTGGCAGACCTTTTTGTAGTGGCAAGAAACTGGAAACTGAGTGGCTGTTCATCAGTTGGAGAATGGCTGAATAAGTTTATGGTATATGAATATTATGGAATATTATTGTTCTGTAAGAAATAACCAATAGGGAACAAAAGGTTTGGCAATTGTCAATTCTGTAAAATTACCCATGCATGTAACTTGTAAATAAAAAGCTGTAATTAAAAAAAAAGAAAGAAAGAAATGACCAATACGATGATTTTAGAGAGGCCTGGAGAAACTTATATGAACTGATGCTGAGTGAAATGAGCAGAACTAGGAGATCACTGTGACATAGCAACAATAAGATTATACAATGATAAATTCTGATGAACCTGACTCTTTCCAACAATGAGATGATTGATGCCAGTTCAATGATCTTGTGATGAAGAGGGCCATCTACACCCAGAGAGAGAACTGTGGGAACTGAATGTGAATCACAACATAACATTCTCACTCTTTTTGTTGTTATTTGCTTGCATTTTGTTTTCTTACTCATTTACTTTCTTTTTTTGATTTGATTTTTTTTGTGCAGCAAGATAATTGTGTAAATATGTTTATATATATTGCATTTAAGGTATATATTAACATGTTTAACATATATTGGATTGCTTGCCATCTAGGGGAAGGAGTAGGGGAAAGAAGGAGAAAATTTGAAACACAAGGCAATGCAAGGGTCAATGTTGTCAAATTATCCATGCATATGTTTTGAAAATAAAATGCTTTAAAAATTAAATAATAATAATAATAAAGAAAAAAAGAGAAATTCAAAATGAATTAACTCTGTTTTACTTCCCTCCCATCAAATTGGTGAAGGTGATAAAAGTCAATGTTGGAGGAACTATGAGAAAAAAAAAAACAAATCATTCCTCTGGGTTCCAAAAAAGCACTTAGAAAATACAGGATTTTCCTCTGTTCTTGTCACTCCAAGGGTCGAAGAAAATAGTTTGGCCAGTACTCATTCTGAGGTGAAATGCTTTAATTTGCCCAGTGGCCTCTTCACAATTAAGCTAACTACAGGTTATGACAAATCAGTACAGTGGTACTGTTCCAGGAAAGCTTTCCCACTAATGTTGCATTATATTATGTCAGGAAATCCATGGCTTCATCAAGTAGGGGAGCCAGAGTTGGATACCTGCTTTTTTGTTGACAGATTTCATTTCTAAGTGTAGCATAGATAGAAAGAGAAGCAAAAACCTAACTTCTCCCTTCATGTAGAACCATATCCAGAGACAACCAGGCCTAGCTCCAGATAAAGAAAGGGAAAAAAAGGATTTTCTTCAAGGAATACTTTGAATATTACACATAATATGGTCTTGGCCAGATCTGGGAGCTTTGGTGTACTATAAAGAGTTCCTCCCAATAGCTGTGATCTGACTTCTTTATTGCTCTAACCTGATTCTTCAGAGCGCTCATCACCCAAATGCTGCAGCTGGGAGAAATAATTCAAATATCATCTTGTTATCAAAATAACCTCTTTTGATCCTAGACACACATCCCATCAGTTTCTCACCTAGCAGAAGAACTGCCTCTTTGAATCTCAGACATACTGTCTGAGATATTTTCATACTGTCCTACAGTTTTACTATATTGGACTGGACTGGATTGTATCATTCTCTAGTCAGTCAGTAAATTATACTGACTTACATAATCCTATTTTGTTCACTGCATGTAAACATCCTGTTTATCAAGCTAGACTGTGAACTCCTCAAGGGAAGGTGTTATGCCAGGTATCCCTCTGTATCCTCTAGATCACTTAGCATAATAAACTGCACACAGTAGGTATTTGATGTTTGCCATATCACTCAAGCCACCTGACAGCAAAGACTCTCTCTCATATATAATTATATATGTATATACTGGCAGAGTATAGATGCTCAATAAATACTTGATAATTGATTAGCATAGCTTTAACTAAAGAAAGAAGAAAACTCACAGTTTTTCTTCTTTGGAAGCTAGGGAGCCAGGTCAGGGTTAAAGAGCTGAATGATTATGCACATAGAACTTTTAAAATGGGTTTATTCAGAGAACACTTAATTCCCTGACCCTTAGGTAGAAGCTGGAGGGCCGCCACTGAGAGAAATCATATGTGTCGGGGTCAGGTTTGATAACCTATGAGGTCCCTTTTCAATGACAATATCCTGAACACTCTGATGAACTTGTAAAAAGCCCAAAGAATATGTGGCACAGTGGATAGAACACTAGCCCTGAAGTCAGGAGGACCTGAGTTCAAATCTGGTCTCAGACACTTAACACTTCCTAGTTGTGTGACCCTGGGCAAGTCACTTAACCCCAACTGCCTCAATCAAAAAAAAAAAAAAAAAAAAAAAAAAGCCAAAGAATCTACCCCTGCTTTCACAAAGCTACAACTTTGATGGTAACAAACTGAAAAAGAAGCACATACAAAGGCATAAAAACAAATAGCTTATCTCTTTTTTAGTCTATCATGTCACTCTGATTCCTATACACTTCTACTGTGTCACAGCTATTTATGTAGCATCTTGTTCTCTTGAATAGAGTAGAAATTCCTTGGAGGAAGGGACTATGTTTTTCCTTCACTTTGTATCTTTAGTATCAATCACAATACTCTAACAAATAAATGTTCAAAATGAGCAAAGAGACAGCAGTATTAGTTCTCAAAAAGTAGAACTTGACTGTAGTGCTAGTTATGTTGGACTAATCAGTAGCTAGATTGTTTAGTTCCAAAGCTTTTGGTGAAAGAACCAGGAGAATGGACAGGAAAGGAAGGGCTTTATTCTTTTTTCTCAAAAACTTGCCCTGTCTCTCTATTAACTAGGACTGGTGTGAAAAACGGTCAATCACTCTAGCAAGATTGGGTCACTCACTATGGACCTCAGACTACCAAGTCTAGCCACTGTGATGGGTTTTTAATGCACTCCAAGGAGAACTCCACGACAGCCAGCATTTGAAGGGTGACCTGACTCAGCTCTGATCTAATGTTCTCTAAAGAAAGAGCCATTGCAGAGACTAAGAAAAATGGGGGAGGCAAAAATGACAACTCCCTAAATCACACACTATAGATACAGTTTCTCAGAAACCAGATTTGATCCACTCTGTAGTTTTGAGGTGTGTTCAATTTAGCAATGAATCCCAACTGCAAAAATTCACTCATTAGATAAACAACCAAAACAATCTGAGAAGACGCAGGCAGTGATCTTTGAACAGCTTGGTTCAAAGTCTCACTGAACTATTTTTAGCAATTTTTCTTTGTTTTTTGCATTCTGTAACAAACACACTGGTATTTCCAAAGACAATGAAGAAAGCAATTAGATCCACTCACTCCACAGCTAGCTCTCACCTACTGTCAACTGCTCACTTCCCTCAGGTATAATTTATTTTATGTCAGACTGGGCCCAAGTCCAGATGTATAGGGCCCTGAAGGGCCTTACTGACAAGTTGAGAACTGAAGAAATGGAAAAAGGCATTTATGAGCTACATGATTTCAATGGCCTCTTTCTTGAGGTTTCTCAATATAAGACTATAAGCTCTAAGAATTAATAAATAATAAACTAAAAGCACTTATCAAGCTCTTACTATACTATACAAGGGGCTATACAAGCTAAACAGTTCCTTCTCTCAAGGAGCTTACCTTCTCTAGCAGGAGAGTCAAAACACATAGGGGAGTTGTGACCTGGGAAGAAGTATTATGGTCTGGGAAGTTACAAAGATGCTGAGTGGAACAATAGCATAATCAAATGTCCTTTGAATACAATTATCAGAATTAGAAATAAGAAAAAGGAAGAATGGAATGCACTGTGAAGAGAGAAAAATGGCTACATAAAGATGAGGTTGACTGGCCCCAGAGAATAAAAAGCCAAGTGGCTAAGATCCTTTCAAGAATGTTCCTTGGTAGCTTTGACTGGAAGGCAAAATTAACAGAAAGAGCAGGGCAAAAATTTGCAGCCAGTAGGGACATGAGGCTGCATGGAACCAGGGTGTATAGAGCCAAGTAGTATAGTTCCTTCCAGACAAGTAACTCCTCTAAATTTGTTATCTCCTCCAGTGCCTAATACAGTGCTCTGAAAACTATTGAATTGAAAAATGTCTGAAGACCAGGTCTTCTGTCAATTTGAGGGTAGATATATAATACCATGCCTGAAGTCTAGAAAGAAAATGGTACCGGTGAGAAGGGAAGGCAAGAGAAATGTGTTTCTTGAGCTAGTTAAAAAGGGCATATAAATAATGAACCATAAACCTCCTCTTATTTATGTAAGAGAGAATAAAGAGGGAAAAAAAGGTGCCAGATATAATTATTTGATGCAGAATGGTGTATTAAAGGGCCTTTGAAAAGTATGTAAAATATTTCTCTCTATCTCCCTCTTTCTCTTTTACACACACACACACACACACACACACACACACAATTCAGGGAATATTCTAAATGGTGTAGTCTAAAAGAATCATGAATATCATGACACAATGAGGACTGGGGTTCTGGACAGTAAGAATTGTGTCCTTGACAGTTTGGCTGCTTAGCTATTTCAGCCTGGACTAAAAGTAGGAAACTCAGCCTGGTCCTTTAATATCACTAGTTGCACATTCTCAGTAATATCCCCAATCTATATGACTATCCCTAATACAAATATATTGTTATAGGTATGTTTTACATATAAATGTTATATATGTTTTATGCCCAGATGTTATTTCCTTGACTAAGAACTCTCAAAGTTGCTTAGATTGACCATAACCTCCCATTCTGCCATCTATCTATTCCTGTACCTCAATCTTCCTTCTGTGCTTGAGGCCATTGTTCCCTTGTCCTTTCACATGATATACATGTCTTGTTAAATCCCAATTCTTGATTTACGGACACTATCTTCCTTCTCTGCTCCTATTCATATGTGGTTGAATAATGCTGGAGAAAATCATACAACAATGTTGACTGGAGCCACTACAACTGGGTCCTCATTGGAGCAAAACAATCCCTTTATTCTTTTGCACACAAGCCTTTCATATCACTGTCTCTTGTCTCCTCTCTCAGTTCTTTGCAAAAGACCTTCTCTTGCACTTTACTATGATCTCCTCTAGTCTCAATCTCAAAATCCTTTGATAGCATCACCTTCCATTCTTTGATCCAGTTTCTGATGAAAGGAGATTCTTCTTGTCAAATTCATTTCTTGTATTTATGCCCTTGATTCTCTCTCTTTCTAGCTCCTCTGCCAACTTGATATTACTAGTTCCTTTCCTGTCTCCCCATCTTCACTCTCTCTTTCTAGATGCTGCCTTGCTTTCTGCTGCCTACAAACACATCTAAATCTACCTCATTCTTAAAAAACTTTCACCTGATCTGACCATTCCTTAAAACTACTGTCCTATATGACTGTCTCCTTCTACATTTGTTTCTACTTTCCTCTCCAAATTTGAATTTTGACCTTACCACTTAATGGAAACTGCTCTCTTCAAGAGCAATAATGATTTTTTAATTGGCAAAATCAATGCCTTTTTCTTCACTCCTCTATTGCATCTGATACTATTGATTCCAACTGACCTGGATTTTTCTCTACTCCCTGGGCTTTCATGAAGTTGATGCTTGGTTTTTCTTTCTGCTATATATGGTCATTCTTCAGGTTAATGTAAGGTTATCATTCATGTCCTGTCCCCTAACCTAACTATGGGTGATTTCTAGGACTCTGTCCTAGTTCCACTATTTTTCTTCTTTAACATCTTTATTCATCAGATCCCTTGGGTATAATTATCATCTCTATGTAGATTATCTCCAGACATTGTGTATCCATCCCTAGTCTTTCTCTTAAATTAATCTGACATCACTAAAGCCTTTAGGTGCTTTAAATACCTCAAATTCAATATAATCAATATGGAAGAAATTATCTTTTTCCTCAAACCCATTTCTCTTTCCCTTTCTAGGTTTATAGCACATTACTCCCCTTTAAGCCAGAACCATTTTCTATACAGAACACTCAACCATCCATCTCTTTTCCTTCCTTAGAATCTCTAACTTCTTTCAAGACCCAGCAAAATACATGTACTATTCCTAAGAATTATTACCCAACTGTTTCTGGACATTTAATAAGTTAACTTTTCATCAAAGGATTCAAGAAGAACTGGTAGATCCCCTAGAGACACTGGCTCTTCAAGGATCACACAAGGATCATCACAAAGTTGGCCTAATGAGGAAAAATAGAAAAAGGTCTAAAAAAGAGGAAGGAATAGCTGTTGCCATACTAACTTTAAAGTGATCAAGAACTAATAGTTAGAAAATCTGAAGGTTTTAAAGGTTGGGAGAAGCCACCCCCAAGTTAATCTCCCCAAAAGAAAACTTTCTTATACTTTCTAATGTCTCAATCATGGAAGGCATTTAAAAATGTTTTTTCTAATTGAATAACTCATGGTATAACATGGCCTCACTCTAGATATTCAGAAACAGAAAATGAATGAACCAGTATTAGGGACTAATTGTCCTAAGGATTTCCTTTGAAGTCCAGAATTCTCCTTTGCAGCCTGGAGTCCAAATCTATGGAAAGAGCTAAAGAGCCATCTGAAACAGGTTGACAATGGATGGGATGGATTGCAGGATCCCTGCTAAGGTGAGTGAAACTAAATTTCTCTCCAGTTTTCTCACCTCAGTGCTGTGGTCATATGATTTTACAACATACAGCAACAAACATTTTCCTAGGTATAGTTAAACAGCCAAGGGACACAAAGGCCAGCTGTTTGGGAACATGGCTTTCAGAGGCAGCACAAATACCAAAGGCTGCAGGGTACTCTTAGCTAGAAAAGTAACAACTCCCTTCTTTACTACAGACCCACCCACAACTCATTTGATGAGGTTTTTCTTATTTTTTTGGATGCTTTAAGACCAAAACCAATTTAAACTGCCAGTACTCCCAGTCCACACTTCTCTAACCTGTCACCAAAGGGCTCTGTGCTGCCCTGAGATTTATTGGTCTGACTGGCTGTATCAGCTTTTCAGCATGGTGGACCAGATAATGAACCTCACAGCGGGTGATTAGTGAGAGGCCATCAGCTGGCAAAAGCAGCAGTAGCAGTGACTTCCTTTAATTTCCCTGGGCAGATGCCCCTACACTGTATGTCATTCTACCCCTACCCCCCTTCCTTTATTGACTTTATTTGGCTTGAAGCCCTAGACGCTCCTTTTGAATCTCATCTTTGCACCCCACTTCAGTTCTAAACAAGTCTGGGCCCTGAACCTGCAGAATCATCATGCCCTTTTTCAGTGAGTGACTATTAATGAGATGGAGGAAGATGGGAAATGTGTGAAATGAAGTGGAAGGAGAGGACACTAGATATAAACATCCCATCAAACTACCTGCCTCCTCCACTGTGGCCTCTTGGTACTTCAGCACCTTGCCCAGTGCAGACTCAGGCAGACATCTTCTCAGCTTCCTTTTTCCTTAGAAAGATCACTTCTCAAGGAAGAGAGACAAAAGACACTACGTCTCTGCTCAGTGCACATAGACAGTTAGATATGAATGTCTGTGCCACTGCAGCCTGGAACTCTTTCCATGTCTTGTGGTCCCTTCTGTACAAATGAGGCATTTACAGGATTCAAGGCTGGCTGCCACTACAGGGTAGTCATAGATTTATTTCTAGATAGATATGAAGGTTTCAACACCTTTCACATGTTTCCTCAATACTGGCTTTTACAAAAGGTTAGAAAACTAAGATTATGCTTTGTGAAGAATTGAAAATTAATAGAGCCACCAGATAAGATACAAGTCTGCTGAGGAATAGGAAATAGCTCTAATCTTTGTGGTTTAACAAAACAACAAACCATGTCCTGCTAAGCATGTCGAATGCACTTTTATATCAAATTTACGAAACATGCTGGAATAAAAATAATAGATTCTAGGCTGGCTTCCTTAGTCAATAAACATCTATTAAGCACTTATGTGCTAGGCATTGTACTAAGCACTGGGAATAAAAAAAAAAAAAAAAAAAAAAAAAAAAAGCAAAGGACATACCCTGCCCTTGAGCTCACAATCTACTGGGGGAGACAATATGTAAACAACTATGTACAAACTAGCTATAAGTTGGTTACAGAGTGGATTAGAGGAACCTTGATGGTTGACTTACATTTTCTTTTCTTTCATGGAAAAATTAAGGAAATACTTGAGTGCTGTTTCTGGGACCTTTTTTCACCAAAGATAAGAGGTGACAGAGCCTTATGCTCCGTTTCCTTTTACCTGGGCTATCACTCTTTCTATGTATTGCTAATAAGGTCCCTTGTCCTTCCAAGTGAGGTTGACAAAAGATACAAGGAACATTTCTGGCTCACACAGAATAGAAAATGCTGACGGTAGAATTTCTTTCTTTGTGGACAAGACAAAGTAAAATTTAATTTTTTTTTTTGGTGGACAAGACAAAGTAGAATTTCTTTGTGGACAAGACAAAGTACCCAGAGTTTTGTTTTCACCAGTGACCTCTGTATTCATACTGACAGTTCCAGCTAGGTTGTGGGACATTAATTTTGATAGAGCTTTTAAAAAAAGTGATGGAAATGCTACTTTAAAATGGACAATTAAAATTAAATGTGCCTCCAGGATCGAGTTTATCTCTGCTGGTCATCTTCTTTGTAGGCTAAGATGGAAAAAAGGACCTTTTGTCTCCTAGGCAATGAAACTGCACTATGCCCAGTGCCACAGGTTGGGCATTTTTTGCCACTGCCAGGAGCAATTCTTGTCTTTGAATTATAGAAACAAGTAACTTTCTGTCAAACCCAATGCCTCTGTCTTCTGCGCTCTGGTGAGCATAGCTTCTAACCCCCAAAGTGCTAAGAACAAATGGAATTGAATCAAAGTTTTCTGCTAAACTAGAAAACCAAATGCTAGAATCCAAGCAAATTAGGTTGAATAGGCAGGAACAGGTTTGCACATACATATCCACCCCCTCCACTCCATAGCAACTTACCAGGTCTTCAGAGGGGAGACACAAACCTGCTCCTACTGATTACAATGTAACATATAATATCAAACACAGTAAACAAGTGAGTTATAGTCATGCTGGGAATCTCTAATTTCTGTCATTGTCAGGTAAGGCCAATCTTTGTGTCTTCTCCCCAAAGAGGTACTATTCTTCTGAGAACACATGGTAGTTTCTTTTTTGAGGTGAATTCACAGGAACCCTATTCACTTGCACAACAGCCTTGGGAATAATAATAAGTCTTTCAAAGCTGCATTGGGAAAAGGAGAAATTTTTCTACTGGCTACTTCTTTTATAAAGGAGATAAATTCTCTATCTCCCTTAGCTTAAAAATTTCCAAAGAATTTCCCAAGAAGCACTTCTGAGTGGAAAACTGAGCTCAGTGCCTCCCCAAAGTCCTAGACTTTGGAACTGTATTCCCTCTTCTTTCTTCTTCCTTCCTCTTTCCCTCCCTACTTTCCTTCTTTCCTTCCATCCTTCCTTTCTTGTTGAAAATACTTAAAAAAAAATTTCAATACTATTTTTATTTTCCCAATTACATGTAAAGGTATTTTTCAACATTCATTTTGTAAGATTTTGAGTTCCAAATTATTTCTCCTTGCTCTCTTACCTTCTCCCTCCCCAACATTGTATGCAATCTGATATAGGTTGTACAAGTAATTTTAAATATTTCCACATTAGTCATTTTGTGAAAGAAAAAGTGGAACAAAAGGGAAAAACCATGAGAAAGGAAATGCAAACCAAAAAACCAAAAAGGTGAAAATAATATCTGTATTGTCTCTTCTCTCTGGATTCAGATGGCATTTTCCATCACAGTCGATCGTCACAACCTTGCTATTACTATGTACAATGTTCTCTTGGCTCTACTTGAAAGGGCTTTCTTAAGACCTGCCTTTGATTCCTAATGGTATTTCTCTGGTGTTGAGTAATGCTATTGTTTTAATTGTTTTCCAGTTGTGCCTGGACTCTTCATGACTTCATTTGGGATTTTCTTACAATATTTTGCCATTTCCTTCTCCAGTTTATTTTACAAACAAGGAAATTAGAGTAAACAGAGTTAAGTGACTTGCTCAAGGTCACACTGCTAGAAAGACTCTTGAGTCTAGCTTTGAACTCAGAAAATGTCTTCCTGATTTCAGATCCAGCACATAATCCCTTACCCTACTGGGTGCTATCCAAAGCTCTATTTATGAAGGCCTACTCCCTGAACTGGGTACCCTTAGGGACTTTAATTTTATTCTCTTTCCACTTTTTGGGAGGGAAACAACATAACTAGGATTTATTAGGTATTATCAATACTGTGTAATTATTTGCAGTGACTTTTATCTGTAGATTATGGGAAAAATAGACGTTTATAAAACTAAAGAACCAAAAGTAGTGAATACATCACTGGCTCAAACTTAGATGCCTTTGACTACAAGTAACCACTCAAGCACAAAAATGAGCAGACTAGGACAGAGGTGGAAAGAATGGCTGATGAATCAGGTTCATGTTCTGACAACTCTGGAGATTTGTAGATGTAAGCCAAGTGACCTTGGATTTCTCTTTGCTGTTGTGCTCGGAAACTGCCTAGAGTACAGGGTAGACACAATGTCCACTGACTTAGAAGGTTTATAGTCTTTCCCATATTCCTATTTACCACAATTTACTGTCCAAACCTCCAATAGCCAATGAAGGGTGGAATCAGAAGGCTAAATCCCTTTTCTTTTAGAGAAATTTATTATCCAGCCTCTCTGGCTGTGTACACTGTACACAGTAACCAAAACATTCTGCAAAGATCAATTGTGATGGACTTGGCTCTTCTCAACGATGACTTGATTCAAGATAATTCCAGTAGCCTTGGGATGGAAAATGTCATCCACATCCAGAGAGACAACTATGGAGACTGAATGTGAATCAAAGAAAATTATTTGCACCTTTTTTGTTTGTTTGCTTTTTCTTACACAACATGACACATATGGCAATATGTTTAAAAGTATAGCACATATTTAACCTGTATCAAGTTGCCTGTTGTCATGAGGAGGAGGTGGATAAAGGAGAGAGGGAGAAAAATTTGGAACAGAAAATCTTACAATAATGAATTTTGAAGACTATCTTTATATATTTGGAAAATTAAAATACAATTGAGGGAAAAAAAAAAAAAAAAAGGATATGCGCTCCTTGGGAACAAGGGTTGTTACTTCCCCCCTTTCATTGCATCCTATTGCTTAACACAATACCTGACACACAGCAAGTACTTAATAAATGTTTAAACATTGACTGACTGAGCTAGGAAGGCAAATTAGCCAATACTATCAATTCCTATACAATTACTTTGAATCCCCCAAGTCCTCCCAGCCAGATTATTTTTAAATGTAGTTAATGAATACAGTGGGCATTTAATAAATGGTTGATAAGTAAAAAGGCATTCACTGATATGATCTACAAGGAAAAGCTGTCTCATCTCTCATTCAGACCCTTTTTCTCTCCCAACCAACTTGTAGTAAATTTACAAAACTTTTAAAATTTATTTTTAGTTTCTTCTCTCTCTCTTTCTCCATTTCCTTCCTCAACAATTGAGAAGATAAGAAATACAATATCCATTAACACATGAAGTTATATAAAACATATTTTACATAGCAAATTCTTAAATAAATGCTTGGCCAGAGAACTACTTAACTCAACTTGGTTGTTGGCCTTAAGTAGGGATGATGTGGAGTGGGGTGGGGGGAAGAGGAGAGAGATGAGAGGAGAATGGAACACTGAACTTCAGAAGTTTTCTTCAGAAAGTTTTATCTGAATTCTGTGCCTATACATTCCTAACTCATCAAGAATGCCAAAGGCCTTCTCTCTGACTTCCTAAGAAATCTCACTAAGCTTCCCTTGGCAGAAAGAGATTTAGGTGAATATCTGGAGCCTACAACTAAATTTGAAAGGGATGTTCTTGATTCAAAAGACAGTTCTGCTCAGAAAACCCTATAAAGAGAACAATCAGGTATAGAAATAGGCTTCTTGAAAACACACGTGTGGAGACAACAATTTAGTAACTACAGCTTCATCTTTCAGTCCCAATTTATGCAAGATTCAGGATCCAGTCTTACCAAAAATGTCTACCGCTAGTCTGGAGTTTTGAGGCTTTTCTATCACTCCTTCACAATGATTATTTCCCATCTTCTTTGATAATCTAAATAGACTGAAAATCTGTTCTAGTGGCCCAGATATGAATATGGGGGAAGAAAGCAGGACATGACATAGAGAGAAAGTGGGGTAAAAAAATCAGTCAGGTCAGTGGTGTTCACTGACCAAGCACCAACTGTATAATATTTCTTTATAGTATATACCTAGGACCTTAGCCTACTTCAAATCTTGGTTCAACTGCTCCTCATCATTCTAATGCATAGAAATTCCCTTCTATGACTCAGAGGATTATTTAATTACAATATTCATTTGACAGCAGAGACTATTTCATGACATCTTGTGTACTATCTTATATTAGTATTTAGTTTTCTATCTTATCTCCCCAATAATATAGTAAGCTCCTCAATGCAAATATCAGATCTTATCTTTCTACACTGGCTCAGTTCCATATAACATAAATTGGGCACTGTCAATACTTATGGAATGAATGAAAGGTTTTCCTAGGACACCGCAGGAAAGAGTGGTTCAGTTATCTGCTTGTATTCCAGTAGGTGTCTCAAAAGCCATGAAAATGAACATGGACCTTGCTGAGGGCAAAAAAGAACAGCTAAGCTCAAATCTTCTTTATTCTCCAGGGTTTACCTCACAGAAAGTCTTCTATGAAGGTTTTCTATTCAACTTTCTCTTGACCTACAAGTATAATTGGTCTTGATGCCAATAAATATTTAATAGGATTTGAAATACAAAATATGGATTAGATAGTTTAGCAGCAACTAGAAGTCCCCAATAGATGTTTTTCAAAGATTTAGAAGAGAAGTATGAGGTGTCATTCAAAGCTACTAAGCTCATTCCAAACAACTTCATTGAAAATTCTTGAATGAGAGGCTATCTCTAATCAAAGAGTAATAATAAGGTGATATTTATAGACTGCTTTAGGGTTTGTAAAGTGCTTTTTACACACTCATTTGATCCTTACATCAAATTTCTGTAAGCATCATTATCCCTAAAGAAAAAGCTCAGCATAATTGTTATTATGCTGGAGACCTGAAAGCCTGAGTTCAGGTCCCACCTCTGATCTCTCCTGGCTGTGTGACCCTGGGCAAGTCAATTAAATTATCAATGATGCAGACCATATTGCAAGATTTGAATACAATGAAGATGTCAACCTGCTGCATTGGCAGATGAGTTTTCTCATGTTGAAGTTGCCTGAAATCACAGTTCTAGTTGTTAGAGACTTTCCTTTCGAGAACTGCCATGTACGCCATGTCAGCTGGTAGGGTGGACCTCGGAGATAGAAGGGGGCTTGGCCTCTGAGGCAGGAGGTTGTGTTTTACAGGTGTTAGATCTTTTCTTAGGATGCAGCATTAACTCCAGGTATCTCCCTTATGCGGATCCCACCTACACAGTGCTGAGTGGGCTAGGCACAAGGTAATCCCAGAGGAGAGTAAATATAAATGGCTAGTTTTGCCATTGGCAAGAGAAGGATGAGGAGAGAAGCAGAGATATAGAGGGATTCAGAGAAGCAGAGACATTCATACATTTGCTCTTGCTTCCTGCTAACCCCTACTGAGAATACCAATAAAGAAAGGCTGTTTGGCACTTTGATATCAGTCTCATCTCCATGTCTATCCAGGGAAGATTGGTATGTATGGCCCTGGCAATTAGTAACTCCTCAGAGTGGGAGAAATTACATCTAGTCCTTACCTCATCTCTATTATTATTCCCATTTAAGTGAATATAAAATTAAGGCTTAGAGATTAAAGTGGCTTTCTTATGGTCATACAGTTAAGTGTTGGAGGCAGGATTCAAATCCAGATTTCTTTTTATTCAAAATCTAGAATTAGAACTTTTCTTTCAATATATGTTCTTGCAGGGTTTTTTGGTGGTGGTGGTGGTTGTTTTTATAAAGCCATTAGCTTAGACTACTTTATACATCAGGAGCTAAGAATCTCAGAAAAACTTTGATCTTAGAAAACTTTTCATGGATGAAAAGTTTCAATGGTCTTGAAGATATATCCAACACTGGAAGGACAGAGACATGATTTGCTGGGAAAATGAAAGTCAAGTGCTTTGGGTGCTTCCAAAGCACAGGTAAAAAATGTGGACTTACAAGAATGACTTATTGTGGAGGTGATGACTTTCTTTTTCTCAGACTCATCTGAGTAACATGGATGAATCAGTAACATGGATGAATTGGAGACTATCTATGGGAAAATTGGTCATGGTCTCCTTAAAGTCCAGGTTGGTTCCAAGAAGTAAATAATAAATTAAGGGAAGAAATGGGTCAGTTCAAAGTAAATGTATCATAGCTGCACTGGAAGGAGAAAAAATGGCCATAGGAGACTAGAGGAATCAATGTAGATCCCAAAGTCATTGAATCTAAAGCCTGTCAGTCTATATTAATTGCTATTCTTTGTCAAACCATGAATTGGGCTTTCCAACCATAATATCTTTTGTTAAGATATTAGGAGACACCCTGTTTTTCAGAGCTAAGGCCAGCAAGTAAGCTGTACCCTGAACTTGACATAACAATAATCCTTTGTTCTTACCCTCTGAATGCTCTCATCCTCTGGCAAAAATTCCATATATTTTACTCATTGCTTTGACCAGTACTAGGTATTCTCTGAGCTCATTTAAGACAAGCCAGATTGATCCATACTTAACACCGTACACCAAGATAAGGTCAAAATGGGTTCATAACCTAGGCATAAAGAATGAAATTATTAATAAATTAGAGGAACACAGGATAGTTTACCTCTCAGACCCGTGGAAGGGGAAGGTCTTTATGACCAAAGAAGAACTAGAGATCATTACTGATCACAAAATAGAAAATTTCGATTATACCAAACTGAAAAGTTTTTGTACAAACAAAACTAATGCAGACAAGATTAGAAGGGAAGCAATAAACTGGGAAAATATTTTTACAGTCAAAGGTTCTGATAAAGGCCTCATTTCCAAAATATATAGAGAATTAACTCTAATTTATAAAAAATCAAGCCATTCTCCAATTGAAAAATGGTAAAAGGATATGAACAGACAATTCTCAGATGAAGAAATTGAAACTATTTCTAGTCATATGAAAAGATGCTCCAAGTCATTATTAATCAGAGAAATGCAAATTAAGAGAACTCTAAGATACCACTACACACCTGTCAGATTGGCTAAGATGACAGGAAAAAATAATGATGATTGTTGGAGGGATGCGGAAAACTGGGACATTGATGCATTGTTGGTGGAGTTGTGAACAATCCAACCATTTTGGAGAGTAGTTTGGAACTATGCTCAAAAATTATCAAACTGTGCATACCCTTTGATCCAGCAGTGTTACTACTGGGATTATATCCCAAAGAGATTATAAAGAAGGGAAAGGGACCTGTATATGCACGAATGTTTGTGGCAGCCCTTTTTGTAGTGGCTAAAAGCTGGAAACTGAATGGATGTCCATCAGTTGGAGAATGGCTGAATAAATTGTGGTATATGAATATTATGGAATATTACTGTTCTGTAAGAAATGACCAACAGGATAATTTCAGAAAGGCCTGGAGAGACTTACACGAACTGATGCTGAGTGAAATGAGCAGGACCAGGAGATCATTATATACTTCAACAACAATACTATATGATGACCAGTTCTGATGGACTAGGCCATCCTCAGCAACGAGATCAGCCAAATCATTTCCAATGGAGCAGTAATGAACTGAACCAGCTATGCCCAGAAAAAGAACTCTGGGAGATGACTAAAAACCATTACATTGAATTCCCAATCCCTATATTTATGCACACCTGCATTTTTTATTTCCTCACAAGCTAGTTGTACAATATTTCAAAGTCTGATTCTTTTTGTACAGCAAAATAACGCTTTGGCCATGTATACTTATTGTGTATCTAATTCATATTTTAATGTATTTAACATCTACTGGTCATCCTGCCATCTAGGGAGGGTGGGGGTAAGAGGTGAAAAATTGGAACAAGAGGTTTGGCAATTGTTAATGCTATAAAGTTACCCATGCATATATCCTGTAAATAAAAGGCTATTAAATAAAAAAAAAAAAAAAGAGAAAGCAAGCAATTTGATAAAGGTTGTACATATGCAGACATGCAAAAATATTTCCAAATTAGTTATGTTGTGGGCAAAAAAAATGAAAGCAAAAAAAGAGAAGAAAAATAAAGTTATTTTTTAAAGTTTGTTTAAAAAAAAAAAAAAAAAAAAAGACAAGCCAGGACAAGTTCTGGTCATGAAGTACTGCTATGAATTAAATTTGTCACATAGTTGCTATTATCCCTCATTGTCAGGGCTAAATAGCTCACTGCAAAGACATCAATATAAGAATTGTGATCTATCTACAAGTGTGTCCCCTCCCCACTACGGGCAAGGCCCTGGAACATGTGTCTAGATTTTCCCCCCTCTTTTGCTGGCAAGCCATTTCTCTCACTCTGAAATTAAACTTCTGTTTTTTTCTTGACTCTCCAGGCTCTAGCCTTCTCTGTTTGCTCTGGTCACCCATGGGTTAGATGTTAGAGGCTAGTTTATTCTTGCTGACACCTTTAAATGTTCTTTCCTCACCTTCTTGGGTAGAATTAATAAGAACACACTTCAATGGGTTTTTCCCACTTGGGAGAAGGAAATACCCCAAAGCCAGAGAAGATGGTAAAAGGAAATAAAGGACAGTATAAAATAGGAACCTGTAACTATGGGGAAGGTGATCCCTAAAAATGCATTAAACATAAAAGAAATAAATCAAGGGACGTACAGGGAGCTGTTTCACAGCTCTTGGGAAAGGTCTTCTGGGTCTTTTTGATCATCTTTATTCATAAAGATATAGAGATAGCACTTACAAGCAAGAGGTCAAAATGAGCAAGCTTCCCAAATTACCCCAGACAAACAGGACACCTGTGTATATATTATGGAAACACATGCAATTTGTTAGGCTGAAAAATTCACAACCGATTAGAATGATTTGCCCTCCATGAATCTAAGAAGATTTAACAGCAAAATAGTATCCATCTTTTGGACATATGAAAAAGAGCCTCAGCATGGAAGCCTGGGTCTTGTTTAGAAAGCAACAATAGTCCTAACAAAGGCTTCACCGAAATAGTGCAAGTGAATGAGACCGAAGAGAGCTCTGCCCCAGAAAATTGTGTTTTTTGAGGCTGTCAGAACTTACAAGTCTTGTTCAAGGACAAAGTGGAACATTAGGTAGGCACATCTAACATAACAAAGATTTATCCTACCCTAAGAGTTATTGAGTCTCTAATTCTAATTGCTACTACTTGTGGTCCTTAAGTTTTATTTTACTGTGTGTTTTCTACCCAGTATAACTGTCAACAACTGTTGGGCCCAATTGTACTTACAGTCACTATCCTTGTATAGCTCTGAATATCTTTGATGTTGAGTGACAATAATATTCATGAATGAGTGGGGGAGAGGGAAGGGAGAGAAATTTAAGTGTGTGACAAAACAGACAAAAAGTTCCCTCCTCTTTTCAGGTTCAAAGAATCTAATAAAATATAATCAGTGATTCTCAGAGCCAGGGAAGAAGTAGCAGTTACAACACTTTGTAGCACTTCTGAAAGGTGCCTCAATAGAATATTAACCAAGTCAAAGGGATTTCCTTCATTACAGCCTCAGAAGTAAGGCTGTTCCTTCCCCTTATCAAGGCAGACTCTTCTACATGCATCCTTAATCCCGTATCCTCCAGTTCCCAGATACCTTCCTTAGTATCTCTTTTTATCTTCAATCTCTCCCTATCAGTTCCTTCTCTAATCCCTACAAATAAATGAATGTCTTCACTATCCTTAAAAAAAAAAAATCTCATTCAATAGACACCCTATCTATAATTATAGAACATTTTTCCCCTTCTCAACTAAACTCCTTGGAAAAACTGCCTACATTCAGTGATTCCACTACCCTAGCCTCTTGGTCTCTTCTAAATCCTTTACAATCTGACTTCTGACCTCATCAAATGAAATTGCTCTTTCCAAAGTTATCAATGATCTCTTGATAAATCTAATGAACTTTTCTTAATTCTCATTCTTCTTGCCCTCTCTTCAGCATCTAAAACTGTTAATGACCTTTTCCTTTTGAATACTATCTCCTCTCAACTTCCTGACACTGTTTTATCCTGATTTTCCAATCTTCCAATCATTCCTTCCCTGTCTCCTTTGTTGACTATTTATATCCATGTCATGCTCACTAACTACAAGTGCTACCTAAGACTATTCTGGGCCTTCTTCCCTGTTCACTTTATTACTATCTCACTTGTTGATCTCATCAGATCATGGTTCTTTTATTATCACTATGTACATGTCTTGTACATTCCAATTATAGTCTCTGTTGAACTAGATGTTTCATAAGTATTTCAAACTCAACTTGTCCAAAACAGAACTCATTATCTTCCTTTCACCTCCTTCCCTATCTTTTCTGAACTTTCTTATTGCTATGTCATAATTCTTACAAGCTTATAACTTAAGTAACAATCATTTTTTAAAAATAAATTCTTATTGATTTTTTATGTTTTTTGCATCATCATAGTTATCTCTAGTATTCTTCTTCCACTCAGAGAGCCTTTTCATGTAATAAACAGTATTTTTTAAAGACAAAAAAAAAAAAAAAAAGGGAAGAAAAGAATTTCAGCCCAACTGACCGTGTGTTTTTAAATCAGCAGGAGTCAGGAATTCAGGTTAGGGGAAAATCGTCAGTCTTTATTCTCAGTGAAGAAGGATCGGAGGTGGAAGAGAATGGGCAATAGCGATGTGTGTAGCTGAGTCAAGAAGCTGGCTAGACCAGCAGCCACACGACCAGCAGCTAGGATTATGGAACCCAGGCCCAATCTCTCCCAGCTTCTCTTCCTGTCTCTCTCTGCCTCCACCCACCAAAATCGTCATTTCCTATACAACACATCAGGACTTGCAGGGAGAGTGGGCAGGGACCATTCTTTATCCAATCATGTATATTAATAGAGTATAGCCCAATTACTATTTAGCCTCACATACTTGGGACCTCAGTGCATCAACTCAAACCTCAGCCCATTACACACTTTATTACTATCTCACTTGTTGATCTCATCAGATCATGGTTCTTTTATTATCGCTGTGTACATGTCTTGTACATTCCAATTGTAGTCTCTGTTGAACTAGATGTTTCATAAGTATTTCAAACTCAACTTGTCCAAAACAGAACTTATTATCTTCCTTTCACCTCCTTCCCTATCCTTTTCTGAACTTTCTTATTGCTATGTCATAATTCTCACAAGCTTATAACTTTAGTATTAATCATTTTAAAAAAATAAATTCTTATTGATTTTTTATGTTTTTTGCATCATCATAGTTATCTCTAGTATCTCTCTTCTTCCACTCAGAGAGCCTTTTCATGTAATAAACAGTATTTTTTAAAGACAAAAAAAAAAAAAAAAAAAAAAAAAAAAAGGAGGAAAAGAATTTCAGCCCAACTGGTCAATCAATATACTGAAAACAAATCCCAAAACATGTGTAATGTATAATGCCTGCAAATGTTCTACACCTCCATAAAGAGGTGGATTTGGCTATTTTTGTAGGGTCCCACAGTTAGTAAGTACCTGAGGCTAGATTTGAATTCAGATCCTGCTGACTCTAAGACTGATGTTCTATCTCTTATGTCACCTAGTTGCCCCTATGCTTGATCTTAATAATTTTATTATATTTACTTTTGATTTTTTTGTGTGTGGTTGTTTTCTCCATTCATCCCCATATCCAATCTGCTTCTACATTTACAACATCTCTGGTACAAACATCTCTTACCCTTCACTCACAAAGTTACAAATCTAGTTTAGGTTCTCATCCTCTTCTCCCCTAAACCACTCTCATAGCATGAATGGTCTCTCTGTCCGAAGACTTTGTCTACCTAATTTATCCTCCACTTATCATCAAAGTGATTTTTCTAAAGCATAGCTCTGATCATGTCACTATCACTCCTTGTTCAATGAGTTCTAGTGGCTCCCTAGTGTAAAGTACGGGCTAGTTCCCTGGAGGGCCTTGGGGTCAGCCAAAGTCAGTTTGAATTAAAGTCCTTGGTCTTTAGGGGGAGAAGTGAAAGAGGCAGGCAAGTTGCACACGGTTTGCCAAAGATGTATCCTGGATTCTCAAGTCCAGAGCCACCAGCCTCTCTCTCCTCCTTGTCCTGCTGCAAAGTGACTCTGGCCTTTTTTTCTCTGATCTCCAATCCTTGCCTATGATTATCTTCACACCAAACATTCAGCAAGCACCAACAGTGAGAAGAACCATTTATCCAAATATATGCTAATAGGCATTGTCTCACATCAACTAGGTAATTAGCCTTAAGTGCTCAGTTGTCTAATTCAAGCACACCTTTTGGGAGTTTCAGCCCTCCACACCCTACTATCTCCAGGATCAAATACAAAATTCTCTGCAAGTTTTCTTATACATTATTACTCTTCACAAATTCTATGTTCTGGTTATACTTGCCTATTTGTTCTTAATTTACTGCGTGTTGACAGCTAACTGACCAGCTCAAGTGTTACTTTCTGCAGGAAGCCTTTCCTAGTTCCTGAAGCTGTTAATGCCTGTTCTCTCTCAGATTACTTATCCTCTATTCTTACAAATCTATGCTTTTAATTATTTACATGTTATTGTTCTCATTAGAATAGCAGCTCCATATAGGAGGGAAGGTGTTTTTGCCTTTGTTTGTATAGTCATCACTTCATAGAACAAGTGCTGTGTACATAGTAAGCACTTAATAAATGCTTGTTGACTGAGAGGATTGGGAAGTAAGGAATTGAGGGGAACTGCTTCAAAGGTATTTCCCAATATTGTTACCCCTGCAAAAAGCTGGGTTCTCCCTCTCAAACAAGACAGACTCTCTTCTTTGGCTTGTGATATATGTACATTTGGGAGGAAACTTTCACCAGCCCACTTTGTTTTCAAGGAAAGTGGAGGATGGATGCTGAAGCTGTATGCTACTTAATCATCTTTTCCCCAAACCATTTTGTGCATTAGAATAAATTTTATTATTGGCGTGCTACTGCCATGGGAGAAAGATTTAAGCTTGACATCCCTAAGTTACTGAAGACTACTGCACATAACTGATAGGAAAAAAAGCTTCTTCATTTTCCTTAAAGTAACAAATTAACTGGAACTTACCGTGATAACAAAGTTGCCCCCTCCTATTCATCAAGTTAGGCAAAAATGCATGGAATCATTTTAAATAAAAATCACACAATACGACTGATCTGAAATGGCTCTACAGGGAAGAGGTAACTCCACCTTACAGAGAGCAAGTACAGCAGAAAGAAAATGCGTTCAGTGGAGCGGGACTCCTCACTGGACAGGATAGGAACAAAGAACAAGAAAGCCAAAACATCAGAACAGTTTAAATGCTAAGAAGAATCCTTGCAGTTCCCTACAGAAACAGGGACAAGAAAGAAAGTAGAAGCATTAGGTGAATACAACCCTGTTCTGCCCCTCAGTTTCAAGTTAGAATGAAAAGAAAGTGCCTACAGTGGCACATTCTAAGGCTGCTAGTTAGGAATAAAGCTCTTTAGGCCCTGTTGGGTGGCCTTTGAGAATGCCCAAGCACATTGCCATGCCACTGGCCAGCTGATCAGCCCAGCTCACAGGAGACGAGGGTTGACAAGTGAGGCCAGTTGGAAGAACAGAAAGGGCAGAAATAGAGCAACCTGGCTGGCTTATTATGACAGTTGACGATTAAGTGTCTCTTATCGCATGAGCACCTGGGAATCAGAAAGTAGAGGGGTATAGAGAGAGCGGGGCACCGTGAAAGGGATGGCATACTTTGTGACATAAAGATAGGACTCAGTGTCCCAGTCTCATACATCATGCTCATCCTCCTGCCACGCCAAAACCCCATCTGCACTCTTACGTAATCTACACCTAAGTGTAGGTGCCTTGGGAGCAGAGAAAATCGGGCCAAGTTCAGGGAAAACAAATACATGCCTGTATTTGGATCCCTACTCAGTCAGCCTGTCCCATTGAAAACCTGCTCAGAAATCACTGCTCAGGGCCAAGTTATTTCAATTACTGTCCCAATGAGTGCACTGGCTTTAATGAGCCCAAATGCTGCAAATTAAGCTGAACTCAGTATTTCTCTAATTGGCAGTTTTATCCTTTTCCAAGTTCTCATTTCTTATTTTTGAAAATCAACATGACTGTCTGCCTGAAGTAGGAAAAACACCACCCACCCTCACCAGGCCACTAAGAACATACTAACTTGTCACCTGCTTGTCTTTTATATAATCAAATGATGTGGGTAGCATAAGCATCTCTGTTTCTGCTTAGAAGCTATAGGCCCCTTCGTAATTACTCCCAGCAGTGGAATTGTTGTTCTCAAACAGACTAAGCTCAGCTAAAGGAGCTTCCCTGCCCACTCATTCCCAGCCAGTAATACAGAGCAGTCAAAGGTTGTGGCATTTCTTACCTGTTCCTCAGACAACTGGGATATGTGATTCACTGCAGCATAGGATCCAATCTTGGGGTTAAAATGGTTGATGATAGCTCTGAAACAAAGAGTTGATATTAATAAAATACTAGGTACCAGAAGAAAAGGCAGTAAGTCAATATGCTGAATTTAATGCTCCTGGAGAAAATAGGGTGCATATGTGATAAGATGTTTCCACATGCAGGGAGGAATAAACCAAAGAAACAAGACAAATCTTCAATAAACTTCCAATGTACTATAAGTTAAAAATTGCTACATTTCTCAATCACCATGCTTATTGTATTAGCTGGGCTATACAAATCTAATGCTCCAAGGCCTATGGGATTCTCTCAGACCAATTCAGGAAGACAGTAAGCTCATTATCCTTACTAACTGTGGTAGGGAAGAGGGAGGGAGATTTGTCCTTTAAACTACCCTTGACTAATTCAAGCCTCTGTAGATGATCAGGGTTTCCAGAAGAGCTGAAAGATGTCTTGCTATACAGAAACTTTTTCAGAAAGCTAAAGTTCTAAAACTCTAAATAAAACTCCTCTATTTCCATCCCACAGAAAGTACAGGGTATGCTGCGGCCTCTCCAGGACTTTTATTTGGAAAGTCCAAGTACCATTCTGATAGCCTCCCCACTAAGAAATGCCAGAAATGATGCACCTAGACTGAAGGGAAAGGAATTTCATTCTTCTACATAAGAAACTTTTGAAGAAGCAGAGATTTTTGAAGACTTCCCTTTCAAATTATTTGTGCTCCCAAATACTTGACTTATTACTGAAAAGGCCAACTGAACAGACAGAAGCCAGAAATAGGCAAGATATAAAGGTCAGCTTCTGGCACAATTGTGAAGGAAGCAAAGGTTTTTATTTAACATTTCTTTTTTTGTATCTTTATCGAATAGGCTGATTTTTCTCCTTTCCTGAAAAATCCACTGAGATTGCTAAAGCACAAGTGCCTCCTCCTCTTCCCTACCCTTTTAGACAAGTGACGGCTACAAAACAGGTGAGAGGATGGTTTCTGCCTGGCCAGTGTTGGAACAAAGGGTTGATGTAGAAGGAAAAGCAACATGGTCTGCTTGGACTCTGAACTTTTTTTGAAGGGGCAAAAATGAACTTTAGCAAAAAAGAAACTTTGTGAGTTTTCAAGTAGCTCATCTGAATGGAGGACAAAGACAGAATATAACCAAAAAGAATGAGTAGCCATCACAGTATGGGCATTTATGAGGAAATAGATTTTTATTTCCCTCTAGACCTAATATACTGAGATGGTAATTTCGGCCCTCAAGTATTCCCAACAGTCCAGCTTATTGTTAGTAAAGAATTTTCTTGATTAAGTATAACTTGAAGGCAAGAAAGAAGAGAAGGAGGGAGGGAAAAATAAAGAAGGGTATAAAGAAAGGAGATTAAGTTGGAGAAAAATCTAATGCCTCTGGTGCAAAATGGGTAATAGATAAGAGAGATGGGAGCCAGTTGCCACCTTTCTACCCACAATGAAGGTAGGTGATGTTCTTTCTATTCCAGGAAGAGGAAAGGAAGAAAAGAGAAGGCAAGAAGAGGATGAGAAATATGTATGAGGATATTCATGCTTCAATCACAAGCTGAACTAAATGACTTCTGAGGGTTTTTTTCCCTAACCCTTAAGATTCTGATAATTCTGAAAACTCAATTGTGATGTCTTGAGGGTATTTCAAACTCAACTTGTCCAAAACACAACATATTATATTTGCTTAGAGTGTATTCCTTCTCTAAACTTTCTTGCCCTTTTCAAAATGGGGCATCACCATTTGTTTCCAGTCACCCAAATTTGATGACATTCTATTATCATCCTTGGCTCCTCACTCTCAGTTAACTCATTTTTTATAATTTCTTTCTCTGTAACATCTTTCATATACCTTCCCTTTTCTCTATTCAAACGTCAGGAATTTATCATCCCCTAGATCATCCCATCTAGACTACTAGAATGATCTTTTTATTGTGTTTTTTTTTTTTTACTCTGTTTCTCTCCACTTTTATCCATTCATTCTCCATTCAACTGTCAAAGCAACTATTCTAATGTTTGAATCTGGCTATGTTACTTCTGTACTCAGTGAATTCTCTATTACCTCTAGGATCAAATATAAACTTCTCTGGCATATAAAATTCTTCACCACCTGACCCTTTTTTGGTCAGTTTTCTTACACTTTACTATTCTTTTTGGTTCAACCACACTGTCCAATGTCCTGTTCTTCAAACGTGACACTCCAACTTTGTATTTCTGCATGTGACCCCCATTAAATCTTGTGGTATATCTGGAGAACACTCTAAAGCAGAAAAGAAATCAAAGTATTAGTGAGACTGTAATTCTTGCATGCACTTAAGCAGAGAAAACCCCAGCTTTGCTGTCCAGTCAAAAAGGAATTTTATTCTAGATTGAGCACATGATGCCTTCATATAGTATGACAGAGGTACTGAGTTGGGGAAATTTGGAGAGCCAGACTTCAAAAGGAGCTTGGAATGCTGCTCAGTTCATGTTCAGTGACAAAAGAAAGTAGTCTCAATCTCACTGCTCCTATCTGATTCTTAGTGTAAGGCTAGGACTACCCACTTGGCCTAGCTAGAAGGCTAAGCAGATTTTTAAAGGATATGACCAATACTGGAGTAGAAGAGAGCAGAAAAAGGAGAAAATAAAACAAGAAACTCAGTGGGACAAGGTGACAATTTCTAATCAAAGTTTCACCCTTTCAGAAGTCAAGTTTCTAAGTGTAGCCTCCTGGGCAGGTCCCAGGCCTGAAGCATTCATTCACCCATGGCATTTAATGAGCCTGAGAAGGCTCTGTTCTCAGTTTGAGAGAAAAGATAATTCAGAAGTGACTTGGTTTTCTCTCTAAAAGACAAAAAAGCTTGCTAAACTTCTCATGCCACAAAAACTGGAGGATGGCTCTTGTAGTTTTTTCTGTTTGAAATGGTATTTCTACATGAAAGGCAGATAGATTGGGGGTGGAGCGGAAGGTTGGAGAACAAAGTTAAATCTTAACATTGCATCTCCTGAAACAGCATCAAGGCAGAGAGAAACAGATAAACCCAACATTTTTCAAGGATAATTTATAGAGTAGGAACTTGGACCATTCTTCAATATAGCTCCTAAGCAATGACAACATAAATTTTTTGAAATTAAACTAAACTGAAGATAAGGGTCACTTATACAAACTGAAGCAAAATGAAGCAGACAGATGGAACTGCAAGGCTGTGCCTAAAATTGGCTGGGGATTTCTCAGTCCATTTTTACCTTGCTCTCTCTGACTCATTCTTCCAAAAAGATGACTCTCCTTTTCATGGAGTTGGATGATGGAAAGGATATACTGTCAATATCCAGATTACCCAAAATGTGTGCTTTAAAGTTAATCATTATTCATTTAAAAAATACAAATTAAAACAATTCCTAGGTACTACTGCACACCTATCAGATTGGTTAATAACATGGAGGAAAAAAAAAGACAAATGCAGGAGGGGTTGTGGAAAAATTGAGACTCTAATGTACCTATGGTGGACCTATGAACTGGTGTAACCATTCTGAAAAGAATTTGGAACTATGCCCAAAGGGCTATCAAAGTATGAATAACCTTTGACCCAGCAGTAACTAGGTCTGGGTCCCAAAGAAATAAAAGAAAAAGGACCTATATGTACAAAAGTATTTATAGAAACTTTTTGTAATGGCAAAGAGCTGAAAAATGAGGGGATAGTCATCAATTGTGAAGTGGATGAACAAGTTGTGGCATATAATTGTGATAGAGTACAAATATATTCTATAAGAAATGATGAGGGGAATGGTTTCAGAAAAAACTGGGAAGACCCAAATAAACTGATGCAAAGTGAAGTGAAAAGAACCAGGAAGTCATTGTGCACAGCAATATCAAAATTGTAACATGATCAACTGTAAAAATCTTAGCCTCTGATTAACATAATAATTTAAGACAATTTTGAAAGATTCAAGGAAAAATGATATCCACTTCTAGAGGGAGAATTGATAACACTAAGTGCAAATTGAGGTGTAATTTTCTCACTTTATTTTTCTTGGTTTTTTTTTGGGGGGGGGAGGAAACATGGATAATATGGAAATATCTTTTCCATGGTTTCATATGTATGACTGATCATATTGCTTGCTTCTCAATGAGAAAGACAGGGGTGGGAAGAAGGGAGAAATTTAGAACAAAGACTTTTTTAAAAAAAGTTAGAAAGAAGTAAATCATAATTTTTTAAGAGAAAAAAAAGCTGGCAAAATAATTTTTTAAAACTATATTAAACTGTATTAATCTAGCATTGCCAGACTTCTAATAATATTTTAAAGCAATAATTGAAGAAGTTACCTGGTATTGATAAAAATATAAAGTTTATCAGGGAAGGAGATTAGATAGGCAAGGTTTATAATTAAATACATGGAAGCTAGTTTCAGATAAACCCAAGGTTACAAAGTAGACAAACTGACTTCTATATCCTATAATAATTATTCTATTTATATTCTATATAATGTCATATTCTATGTAATATTATTGTTCTAATTATAATTCTATCATAGGATTCTACAATCCTGTTAGGGAAAGAACTCCATTCTATAAAAACTGCTGGGAAAACTAGAAGGCATTTTGGTAGAAAATGGGTTTAAGTCGTCATCATATACCATTTACTATAAAAAATTCCCAAACAATAAATTTTAAAAGATAAGTCATTAAGAAATTAGAGAAAATGGAAACTGCATCTCTTACACTGTAGATATGGGACAAAATTGTAAGCAATCATGACAGAGAGAATATTATAAAAGGCAAACTATCATTTAAAATATATAAATAAATATATCATTTTAAATATAAATCTTTTGAACAATAAATGCAACTTGAATAAGAATATATGTATTATAAATGTTTTTTTTTACATGAAATGACAAAAGCTAGGGAATTGCTATAAATTTATAAGAAAAAGAGGCACATGGTCTAGAAGAAAAGATTGTTACTAAAAATAGAAAAGCCTGCTAAACTTTTCAAATTGCCAAGCCAAAGAAACTGATATAACTGACTGAAGGATTATGAACAAAAAGTTCTCAAAAGAACTGCAAAGTATTAATGACTAATACAAAATTAAAACTGTTCCCTGGAAATGGTAGCCATCAATAGAAAAATTCAAAGTTGGTGGTATAGAAAAAAGTAAACACATTAATTACTTGTCAGGACAGCTATGACTTATGCTAATCATTTTGGAAAATGATTTTGAATTCTTGAATTACAAAGGAAATTACAAAAAGGTTCATACATTTTGACTCAGTGGTTCTACTATTGAGTTTCTGTACCAAAATTATTGAAAACAAGAAAAGACCTAGATGTAGAGAAACAATGAGACCAGCACTCTCTAGAATAGTTAAAAATGGAAGTAAACTGTGCCCAATGATTGGGGGAGAAATATAACATCACAAAGAATGATTAATAATATAAAGAATTCAAATATATAAAATTTGTGTGAAATGATGCAGATTAAAAAATGCAGAAGAAAAAGAACAATAGGCAATTTCTATATCTATGTAAAAGAAATCAACTTTAAAGAACAAACAAAACTCAAATCAAAAACATAGGTAGGACAAGAAATATAGGAAGAAGACAACATGTTAAGGAACTAAAAAGAATTTCTTTACTTTTTTGTGTCATGAACCCCTTTAATAATCTGGTAAAGTTTAAGGACCCCTTCTCAGACAGTTTTTAAAAGGTATAAAATAAATCACATAAGATTACAAAGGAAGTCAATTATATTGAAGATTAAAAAATATCTTTAAAACAAATTCATGGATTCTAAGAATCCTGTCCTGGGTTTTGGTATTCTAGATGCAAAACAAAACAAGTTGACCAGGCACTAAAAATGCATCAAAAGGAACAATAATAAAGAAAATCAAAGAGAAACAGCTAAAAGATTTGCCATAGGGATGAGGACTATACAAAAGGAATTGCAGAACCTTTGAAGCTTTGAGTGGCTAGAATAAATAAAATCAAATTATGTAATCAGTTCAGCTATGCAGGAGACAGAATTTGACATGACACAGCAGAAGACATAGAAAGAAAAAGGGGCAGCATCTGGGAAGCAAAGTATCTTGGATTTTCTAAGAGGCTTGTCACCAGCACACAATCAATAACACTTGATTATTATATGACCCTTTTCAGGGTGCTAACAAGGGACAGAACCAACTCCAATTTCAAGACTGCACAAGGAGACAAGCAGTCAAAGCCAAAACCCAAGTCAAGTCACCAAGGAACTGAGTCAAAATCCATTAATTTCTGTAGAGAGGCCTCATTTTAGTCAATGCATCCAGGATTAAGTGGGGCATATTATATCATCCAAGAGTACCAGAGGAACACCAATTTACACCAAGCACCAATTACAAATAAAATAAACTGAGTCTGAAGAAATGAAGAAATAGAATAAATTGACATGTTAATGGAATAATATTAAGGACTGAGAGAAATCTAACAGATAAATCCTGAAGAAGAGTAATTCAAATGAAGTCTAAAGACTTAGAGAAAAGAATGTTTTAGGCACAGACTACCAAAGTATCTGAAAGAAATGAAACGAGAGAGAAAATAAAAGTTTAAAGAATATGACAGCTATGAAGGAAAAAATGATAAAAATTACCAGCTTAGAACAAGTAATAACACTCAAGAACTTTAACATCTATAAATCAGCATAAAAAGCAGAAAGTAATGACAGCATGAAATAACAAGAAATATTAAAACAATATCAAAAGATTAAAAAAAAAAAAGAAAAGGTACAGTTTATGCCATCAAAAATAACCAACCTGGAAAACATACTAAGAAAATCTAAGACTTCTCAAATTACCTGAAAATCATGATTAAAAAAAGTCAATGCTTTTATAAGAAATTATAAACAAAAACCATTTAATCTATTAGAACCATAAAGTAAAACAAAGATAGAAAAATTCTCCTGAATACCTCATGAAAGAAAATTTCCTAATGAAAACAAACAGGATCACAGCTAAAATCCAGAAATCCTGGGCAGGGAAAAAGAAGAAATATTATAAATACCAAAAAGGAAAGAATTCAGGTACCAAGGTGCCATAGTCAGGATTATACAAGACTTAATACTTTCTACTTTAAAAGAGAGGAGAGTTTAAGAATGAAATACCTAAAAGCAAAAGATAAAAGCTTAAGGCCATAAATGATCTATTGAGCAAAACTGAGCAAAATCACAGGGAAGGAAATGGATTGTAACGAAACAGAGAACCTTCAAACATTCCTGGTGAAGAAATCCAGAAATTCAAATGAAAGTCTTAAGAGAAAAACAGAAGAGTAAAAACATTTGATCATTTGGAAGGGGATATATAATGAAGAATTGTTTATATTTTAATGGGGAAAAAGAAACATGTCATCTTAAAACACTTATGTCTTCAAGAATCTGAGAAAAAATTCATTAAGATAGGCATAATGGGAATAGTTTTGTGCTGTTTGGCTGGTCTTAAGAGATGGTTTTCCAAGTTGGTTATTTTTGATGGCATAAACTGTACCTTTTCTTTTTTTTTTAATCTTTGGATATTGTTTTAATATTTCTTGTTATTTCATGCTGTCATTACTTTGTTTCTTATGCTGGTTTATAGATGTTAAAGTTCTTGAGTGTTATCACTTGTTCTAAGCTAGTAATTCTTATCATTTTTTCCTACAGAGCTGTCATATTCTTTAAGGGAAATATAAGAGGGAAAGGGAAAGAAAGGAGAAGGGGGGCTAAACTGTCTTACATAATAAGGGTTCAAGAAATGAAGAGTAAATAAATATGGAGGAAGGATAAGGAGATGGAGCATCCTCTGAAACTCACTTAAATTTTTAAAAATATTCAATTTATGATGAGAGAAATGCAAATGAAGACAACTCTGAGGTACCATTTTACATTTCTCAGATTGGCTATGATGACAGGAAAAGATGATAAATGTTGGACAGGAGGTGGGAAAGGTGGAACACTAATACATTCTTAGTGAAGTTGTTTACTGATCCAACCACTCTGGCGAGCAATTTGGAATTATGCTCAAAAAGTTATCAAACTGCGCATACCCTTTGATCCTTTCTATTGGGCCTGTATCCCAAAGAGATTATGGAGGGAAAAGAACCCACATGTCCAAAAATGTTTGTGGTAGCCCTCTTTGTAGTAGCAAGGAACTGGAAACTGAGTGGATGCCCATCAGATGGAGAATGGCTGAATAAGTTATGGTATATGAATGTTATGGAATATTATTGTTCTGTAAGAAATGATCAGGAGGATGATTTCAGAGAGGCCTGGAGAGACTTACATGAACTGATGCTAAGTGGGTAGAATCAAGAGAACATTGTACACTATAAAAACAAAATTATGTGATGATCAGTTCTGATGATCATGTGGCTCTTTTCAACAATGAGGTGATTCTGGCCAGTTCCAATATGGATGAGATGGAGAGAGTCATCTGCATCCAGAGAGAGCACTATGGGGATTGAGTGTGGCTCACATAGTATTTTCAGCTTTTTTGCTGTTTGCTTGCTTTTTGTTTTCTTTTTTTTTTCTTTGCCCTTTTTGATCCAATTTTTTCTTGTGCAGCATGATTATTGTTAAAAAAAAAAAAAAAATATATATATATAGAAGAACTGCATATGTTTAACCTGTGTTGGATTAATTCCTGTTTAGGGGAGGGCATAAGGGAGGGAGAAAAATTTGGAAGACAAAGTTTTGCAAGGGTAAATGTTAAAAACTATCTTTCATATATTTTGAAAATAAAAAAGATACTATTTTAAAAAAATATTCAATTTAAAAGCCCCTTTTGGGGAATTGGAATTTTTATATACATGGCAGAATATAAAAAGAATACTTTATTTGAACTGATGAATTTCTATTTTGTACTGTTTTTTAAAAGTAGATAGTAAATTCCATACATCATTTTCAAAAGTGTGTTGCTTATCTATGTTTTCTTCTGAATTTCCTTCTTTTTTCTTCTTGCATTTTATGTACTCTTTTTAAAAATTCAATTTTATTTTATTTTCAATTCCAAATTTTCTTCTTCTTTCCTCCCCTCTTCTTCATCCACTGAGAAAGCAAAATAAACAAAACCTTTGATAAATATGTACAGTCAGGCAAAATAAATTCCTGCTTTAGCATTATCCAAAAAAAAAAAAAAAGACATCTTAAGCATATAGAGATATATGCTTAAATCTTCAATCTGAGTCCAACAGTTGTCTCTCTGGAGGTGGATAACATGTTTCATCAAGGGTCTTCTGGAGTTGTGATTCATCATTGTATTGATTAGAGTTGCTAAGTTTTTCAAAGTTAATAATGGTTACAATAATGCTATTATTATATGAACTTTTATTGCATTCTGCTCATTTCATTTTGTATCAGTTCATATGTCTTCACAGGTTTTTCTGAAACCATTTAAAAAATGTCTTATAGTTCAATTGTATTACATCCCATTCATAAGTCATTCCCCAATTGATGAGCATCCCCTTAACTTTCCAATTCTTTACTACCATGAAAAAAAGAGCTGTAAAAATATTTTTGTACATAAAGGTCCTTTCTCTCTTTCTTTGAGGTTTTTGGAATACAAACCAAGCAGCATTATTGCTGAGTTAAAGTATATGCACAGTTTTAATAGCTTTTTGATTATAGTTCTAAATTACTCTCTAGAACAGACTAATTCACAGTTCTATTAGCAAAGTATTAATATATTTGTTTTCCCATAGTCCCTTCAGTATTAGTCATCTTTCTTTTTTGATCACTGTTAGAAGTCTCACAAGGTGCTAAGTCAGTGGAATTGATAGAGACCATGGTTGTTTAGCAGGGTTCTTAACAGTTCTCTAAAAGTACTTAGTACTTACTACAATTCCATAAGATTAATACTTTTAAGAGACCATATATAAGCTAGGAGCCTCAACAAGGATGGACTCTGGGAGACTGGGAAGCCAGGATTCAGTTGGGCAGAACGAAGGAAGACAAGAGAAGTGGTGGCAGACTGTCTTGTGGAGAACACTGAAACCAAAATCCGGAAGGCCTCCAGAAAACTAGCCGAGCCCCAAGTAAAGGAGATAAGATTTTGGAAGAGACAATAAAGGATTTGGACTTTAAATCCTGGCTGCATTTGAGGTGATTACTATACTGAACAGAAAGGAGCTACCTCCTACTTTCTGAAAAGGAGGCAGGAGGCTGCCTCCAGAAGCCTCCCAAGAAATCTGCTCCCAAAGAACATTACATTTTTTAGAGAAGAACATTACAAGATCTTTATCAACGTTTTTTGCAAAGTTTTCTCCCAGTTTCTTGTTTATCTTCTAATTTTAGCTGAATTGGTTTTATTTGTGCAAACCCTTTTAAATTTTATGTAACCAAAATTCTTCTTTTATCTCCCATGGACTTTTATGTTTTTATGAATTTTTTTTTCTATCCATAAATCTGGCAGGCAATCTCTTCCTTGCTCCAGATTATTTATGTTTAAATCATGTACCTACTTCTAGCTTTTCCAACAGTTTGTTTTTTTTCCAAAGTGAATTATTGCCCCAATAGCTGGGATCTTTGGTTTTATCAAACATGAGAATTCTATGCTCACACTTACTTCTATACATTGTTTAGGTTACTTAATTTGGATCCATCCTTGTTGAGGCTCCTAGCTTATATATGCTCTCTTACAGGTATTAATCTTATGGAATTGTAGTAAGTACTAAGTACTTTTAGAGAACTGTTAAGAATCCTGCTAAACAACCATGGTTCTATATCATTATTTCTTACTTACTAGCATTATTCCCCCGACCCCCCACCCTATCTTATAGTAGAGTTTGAAATGTAGGATCGCTAGGCTTTTTTTCCTTCCCAATTAAAAAAAAATTAATTCTCTTGAGAGTCATCACCTTTTGTTCTTCCAGATGAATTCTGTAATTACTTTTTTTTTTTTAAACTCTATAAAAGTAATTCTTTGGTAGTTTGATTTGTATGGCACCAAATAAACAGATTTATGTAATATTGTCATTTTTATTACATTGACTCAGCCTTTCCATGAGCAACTCATATTTTTTCAATTATTTAAAGGTCTTAATTTGTATGAAATGCTGTGTAGTTGTGTTGAAACAGGTAGACTTCCAAATATTTTATACTTTCTGTAGTTATTTTACATGGAATTTCTTTCTTCCTATTGGATTTTGTTGGTAATAAACAAAAATGCTGATGATTTATATGAATTTATTTTCAATCCTACAACTCAGTTAAAGTTGTTTTTATTAAATTTTTAGCTATCTAGGTTTCCTAAGTAAATCATCATAATATCTACAAAAAAAAAAAAAAATTGGATAGTTTTGTTTCCTCTTTGTGCTTATTCTTTCCATTTCTTTTTCTTCTCTTACTGCTATAGCTAGCATTTCTAGTATAATATTAAATAAGAATAGTAATGATAGACATCCTTGGTTCACTTTTGACCTTATTGGAGTGGTTTTTAACTTGTACCCATGACAAATAATGCTTGCTTATGGGAAAATATTAGTTGTCATTTTAAGGAAAATTCCATTTATTCCTATAAATCTGGGGTTCTCAAATAATGGGTGCTATATTTGTCAAAAGCTTTTTCTATATTCTATTGATACAATCATACAATTTGTTGGTTTTACTATTAATATGGTCAATTATATTTATAATTTTCCTAATATTAAACTTGCCCTGAAATTTTGATGTAAATACCACCTGATTGTGGTATATGATCTTTGTGATATATTGCTGCAATTGCCTTGCTATTTTATTTAACATTTATGAACCAATATTTATTAGGGAAATTGGTTTTTTGGGTTTTTTTTCCTCTTCTGTTTTTACTCTCCCTGCTTTAGGTATCAAAGCCATATTTGCATTATAGAAAGACTTTGGTAGGACTTCTTTAATGTGAGGATTAGTTGTTTTTTAAATGTTTGATAGAATTCATTTGCAAGTACATCTGATCTTAGGTTCTTTAGGATGCTCATTTATAGCTTGTTCAATTTCTTTTTCTAAGATAGGGTTATCTAAGTATTTCATTTCCTCTTCTGTTAATCTGGGCAAATTATATTTTTATATGTATTCATCTAATACCTTTTTTTTTTTTTAAATCATTACTTTAATTCCATTTTCATTTATGGTGATTCACTCTTTTAATTTTTGACACTGATAATTTGACTTAAAAAAATCAAATTAATCAATGTTTACCTATTTTATTGGTTTTTTATAGAACCAGCTCTTAATTTTATTTATTCAATTTTTAAAAATTTTCAATTTGATTAACATCTCTTTTGATTTCTAAGATTTCTATTGGGGTGTTTAATTGTGTATTTGTGGATGTGGATGCACTCGCGCACATGCTTGTTTTGTGTGTGTGTGTGTGTGTGTGTATGTGTGTGTGTACAAGAGGTGCTAATATGCTGATTTTGTAGCTTTAAAAGCTGCATGCAGAACTCATGGATCTGCTCCATTCTCTCTTTTATTGATGAAAGAGTTTAGAGATATAAATTTTCTTTATTTCTGCTTTGGCTACATCCTACAAATTCTGTTAAGTTTATCTTTAATAAAATTATTGATTGCTTCTATGATTTGTTCTTTGATGAACCAATTCTTTAGAATTAAGGCATTTAATTTCCAGTTTTTGTCTTAAACAAAAGGTTTATTTTTAGAACTGGAATATATATAAGCAAGAGACTATGGTTTATAACAATAACTGACATATCTTATTTTTCAAAACATTTTACATACATTTAGTATGCAGTATGCAAACCTCACAACAATCCTGAGAATTGGGTATTGCTAACATTTTTCCATCCTACAAATAAGCAAACAGCAGGTCAGAAAGGTTGAAAGACATGCCAATGGTCACACAGTGTTGGAGGAGAGACCTGAGCTCAGCTATTCCTTAACTTCAAGTCCACAACTCTATCCACTATACAGCATGAGTGGAATTAGGGAGGGATTTTCAGGAAGTACAATGGAAAAAGCAATAGATTTGCAGTCATAACCTCTAGATTTCAACCTCAGCTTTTCCAGCTAGTACTTGTGCGATCTCTGGCAAGTCATTTCACCCCTGTAGACCTTAGCTACTATAAAATGAAAAATTTGGAATGATCTTTAAGGAGTTTTTCCATTCAATTAATTTTTAATCTATGCTTCAAAGAGACTTTCTTGAATTGAAATTTTATTGGATTGTAATCAGAAAAAAAAGATGCATTTAATATTTTTTCCTGAATTTGTGAGGTTTTTATGTTCTAATACATGGTAAATTTTTGGGATACTGACATACACAGATGAGATAAAAATATACTACTTTCTATTCTCATTCAATATTGCTGAGGCTTATAATACCTAACTTTTATAAAATTCTATTCCTCTCTTTAACTTCATTTATTTTATGATTATATTCATCTAAGTCTGAAAGGGACAAATTGAGGTTTCCCCTATTATATATTATGTGAAATAAAACTTAAATGCAATAAATATATTCAAATGTAATAAAATTACATTGCAGCTCTAAGAGACCTGAACACAGTTTTCTTTTAAGATTTTAAGAAATATGATGGCTTTTTTTGTTCGTGGTTTCAGTTAGTCCAAAGATTCCTATTTTTTTTCTCCTCAATCTGTTTTTCAGGTTAGTTATTTTTCCTATAAGATATTTCATGACTTTTTCCCCCAGTGTTTTTATTTGTTTTTTATGTCTATTAGAGTCTTCTGCTTCCATGTGACCAAATTTAATTTTCAAGGAGTTATTTTTCTTCAGCAAAGTTTTGTATCTCTTTTTGAAAAATATTAAAAAAATATTTATTTTCTTAACTATTTCTCAATTACATATACAATTTGTTAACAAGTTTTGAAAATTTTGAGGTCTAAATTATTTCCCTCGTCTTGAGAAGGTAGGTAATATGATATCAATTATTCTTATGAACTACTGCAAAACATTTCCATATTAGACATGTTGCAAAATAAAACAGACAAAAAAGGAGAAAGTTTTAAAAAGTATACTTCAATCTGCATTTAGAGAGTACATCAGTTCTCTCTCTAAGAAAAGATAGCATTTTTTATCATAAGTACTTTGAAAATGTCTTGCATCATTGTCTTTAATAAAAGAAATTAAGTCTTTCATAGTTGATCATCCTTACAAAATTGCTGTTATTGAGTACAATATTGTCCTGTTTCTCATCATTTAATTTTGTTTTGAATTCTGAAACTATTCTGCTCATTATTTCTTATGGAATAATGATATTCCAACATAATCATATGCCACAACTTGTTTAGCTACAATCCAATAGACAGGTATCCTCTTGATTTCCAATGCTTTGCCACCATAAAAAGAGGTGCTATAAATATTTTTGTATTTCTTTTGCCAAGCTGTCAATATTCTTTTCATATTTTTCTTTCATAGCTCTCATTTTGCTTTTAAAATCATTTTTAGCTTTCTTTACCTCTTTTAGGAATTCTAATTGGGCTTGTGTCTGATATATGCCTTTTTATCTGAAGCTTTACTTCTAGATATTTTTAAGTCACTGTCTTCTACATTTGTGTCTTAAGCTTCCCTGTTACCACAGTAGTTCTCTAAGATCGGGTTCTTTTTTGTCTGTTTGCTCATTTTTCCAGCCTACTTCTTTACTTTTGAGTTTTATGAAATTACTGAATTCTGTAAACTTCTGTGGGGCATTTCTGGCCTAAACTTCTGTTCTTTTATGTCCTTCTGCTGTTTTCACAGCTCAGTCTTGGAGTGTGCAAAATCTTATTGTTCAAGAGAGCATAATTAAATAAAAAACGAGTAATTTTGATTATATTAAATTTCAAAGGTTTTGCACTGGCAAACTAAATGCAACCAAGATTAGAAGGCAAGCAGAAACCTAAGAAATAATTTTTACAGCAAGCTGTCATTTCCAAAGGCCTTATTTCTTTTTCTTTTTATCATTTTTTTAAATAGCTTTTTATTTACAAATTATATGTACGGATAATTTTACAGCATTGACAATTGCCAAACCTTTTGTTCCAATTTTTCCCCTTCTTCCCCCCCACCCCCTCCCCTAGATGGCAGGATGACCAGTAGATGTTAAATATATTAAAGCATAAATTAGATACACAATAAGTATACATGACCAAAACGTTATTTTGCTGTACAAAAAGAATCGGACTCTGAAATATTGTACAATTAGCCTGTGAAGGAAATCCAAAATGCAGGCAGGCAAAAATATAGGGATTGGGAATTCAATGTAATGGTTCTTAGTCATCTCTCAGAGTTCTTTTGCTGGGCATAGCTGGTTCAGTTCATTACTGCTCTGTTGGAACTGATTTGGTTCATCTCATTGCTGAGGATGGTCAGGTCCATCAGAATTGATCATCATATAGTATTGTTGTTGAAGTATATAATGATTTCCTGGCCCTGCTCGTTTCACTCAGTATCAGTTCATGTAAGTCTCTCCAGGTCTTTCTGAAATCATCCTGTTGGTCATTTCTTACAGAACAGTAATATTCCATAATATTCATATACCACAATTTATTCAGCCATTCTCCAATTGATGGGCATCTACTCATTTTCCAGTTTCTGGCCACTACAAAAAGGGCTGCCACAAACATTCGTGCACATACAGGTCCCTTTCCCTTCTTTATGATCTCTTTGGGATATAAGTCCAGTAGTAATACTGGATCAAAGGGTATGCACAGTTTGATAACTTCTTGAGCATAGTTCCAAACTGCTCTCCAGAATGGCTGGATATATTCACAATTCCACCAACAATGTATTAGTGTCCCTATTTTCCCACATCCCCTCCAACATTCATCATTATCTTTCCCTGTCATTCTAGCCAGTCTGACAAGTGTGTAGTGGTATCTTAGAGTTGTCTTAATTTGCATTTCTCTGATTAATAATGACTTGGAGCATCTTTTCATATGGCTAGAAATAGTTCAATTTCTTCATCTGAGAATTGTCTGTTCATATCCTTGACCATTTATCAATTGGAGAATGCAAAGGCCTTATATCTTAAACACGTAAAGGATGGAATCAAATTTATAAGGTTACAAGTCATTCCCCAATTGATAAAATATCAAAGGATATGAACAGGAAATTTTTAGAAGATTTATAGTCATAGGAAAAAATGTTCAAAATCACTATTGATTACAAAAAGGGAAATAACAACTTCTTTTTTTCTCAGGTATTACCTCTTATCTATCAGATTGGCTAATATGACAGAAAAAGAAAATGATAAATGTTGGAAGTGATATGGAAAATTTGGGACACTAATGCACTAGGTTGGTAGAATTGTGAATTGTAACTGATCCCATTCTGAAGAGTAATTTGGAACTAAGCCTAAAAGGCTAAAACATCCTTTGATCCAGCAATATAACAACTGCATCTGCTGTATGTTCAAGGACAAGGCCAGCAAGAAATTCATCACCGTAAACATCTTGGAGCTGGGGCTATATCTGAAGCCAGTATCTTTGATTGCACTGCACTGCTCAAGCCACTATGAAACTACATTACTGTGGGATGCATGATAAAGAATCAATTCTGTGAGTCAAGAAAAAATTGAACAACTCCCACTCTGCTTCAGACCTGCAGGTAGTGTTCCCAGACTCACTTCAAAGCCCACATAAAGAGCCATCTGCCCCTCAAGGCCTCACAAAGGAAAATAAAATAAGTGGCATACCTTTTGGAAAAAAATTATGTAAAGGATACTTTCAGAGAAATCTAAGAACATGTCTGAACTGAATTGTCAAGTGAGAAAAACAAGAGGAACAATGCTTAATAATGATAACTTTGTAAAGAAAAATAATTTTGAAAGACTTATGAACTGTTCAATACAATGACTAACTACAATTTCAGAAGGCTGATAGGCTGATGGATAAAGTATGCTATGCACTAACTGATGGAAAGACAGGTGAGTTTCAAATATAGTTAATGTAAAAATTTGTTTTGTTTTGACTATGCATTGTTTGACTATTTGTTTCAATGATCTTATTGAGGTTTTTTCCCCCTCCAAATTGAAGGAAGTGGGAGAGGAGAAGTTAAAAATGAGATTGCTGAAAAAGAAAAGAAAGAGAAAAGGATCACTGAAGAATTTTTTTTTTTTTAATGCACAGAAGAAAACAAAAGGAAGGTCAGTCAAGCAAGCCTGCTTTGACAGTTACATGCTAAATGTATTATATGTTTATAAAGAAAAGTGAGCTATATATAACAGAAATTCATAGTTTCATGTATAATGTTCCTTTTTTTATACTAATCTGCTTATGAAAATGTTCATTTTATTTGGTGTTTATTAAGCTTAGAATAAAAAAGTAGGTTTTTAATATTAAAAAAATTTAACCCCCTGCCAATATTGGGCATTGTTGCTATTAATTTAGAATTAATTTTTCTTAATTGGGAACACATGGGGTTTTCTATATAATATAGGAAAATAAAATGTATCAAAACAATTTTTCCAAAGCTGAAGATAACTTTTTCTAGGCTGTTTGCGGAGCAGACTGTCTCAGAAAAAGACCTTAACTTATCCATGCTTTTTTTTTTATTTCTTTATTTTTACTTCTTTGCTCTTCAGCTAAGAAGAGGAAATAGTCTAAGGAAAATTTGTTATATATAGTGACTATATATATATATATATATATCTATATATAGATATATATAGATAGATAGATAGATATAGTGTTATATTCCAGATATGAGAAATCATAATTGTTTAATAAAATTGTACAAATGCTACATCTTGGTGAATTTCTGAAAAGATTCTTTCAGGTAAATTCCCCAGATGATTACTGAATTTGTTGTTGTTCAGCTTCATCTGACTCTTTATGACCTTATAACCCAATGGACCTTAGTGTTTGATTGGAAAAGACAACTAAATGGTTTGCCATTTCTTTATTGGTTTGGACTTGTTTGTTTGTTTTAAATGAAGGCAGGAGTTAAGTAACTTACCCAGAATCACACAGCTAGTAATTTGTCTGAGAATAGATTTGAACTTTGGTCTCCCGCCCCCCCCCCCCCTTTTTTTTCCTGAGGCAAGCAATTAGGGTTAAATGACTTGCTCAAGGGTCACAAAGCTAGGAAGTGTTAAGTGTCTGAAACCAGATTTGAACTCGGATATTTCTGACTTCAAGGCTGATACTTTATCCACTGCGCCACCTAGCTGCCCTGATAAACTCTGGTCTTTTTGACTCCAAACTTACTGCTCTATCTACTGCCACACAGCTGCCCCATTAAAGAATTAGCTGTTTGTGTTTCTACTGGGCTTATATCCCAAAGATATCTTAAAGGAGGGAAAAGAATCCACATGTGCAAGAATGTTTGTGGCAGCCTTTTTTGTAGTGGCAAGGAACTAGAAACTGAGTGGATGCCCCTCAATTGGAGAATGGCTTAATAAATTATGGTATATGAATGTTGTGGAATATTATTGTTCTGTAAGAAGTGACCAGCGGGAGGATTTCAGAAAGGCCTGGAGAGACTGACGTGAACTGATGCTGGGTGAAATGAGCAGGGCCAGGAGATCATTGTACACAGCAACAACAATGATCAATTCTGATGGACGTGACTCTCTTCAATAATGAGAAGATTCAAACCAATTCCACTTGTTCAGTGATGAAGAGAGCCATCTACACCCAGAAAGAACCATGGGAACAGTGTGGAACACAACATAACATTCTCACTCTCTCTGTTATTATTTTCTTGCATTCTGTTTTCTTTCTCAATTTTTCTTTTCCTTCCTTCTTGATTTGATTTTTCTTGTGCAGCAAGATAACTGTGTTTTAGTATGTATTTCAACATATGTAACAGGTATTGGACTACCTGCCAACTAGGGAAGGGGGGTCGAGGGAAGGTAGGGAAAATTTGGATCAAAAAGTTTTGCAAGGGTCAATGTTGGAAAAATTACCCATGCATATGCTTTGTAAATAAATAAATATTAAAAAAATAATTAGCTGCTTGATATTATTATACTTAATAACCCTCAATCTAATAAATATATAAAAGAATTAAGTTTTGAATAAACCCTCAGATTTGACAAAATAGAAGCAACTGCCCTAACAGCAAACTAACAAAAAATGTTTGCTCTGATTCCCTTTCCAAATCTATCTACTGTTTTTATTATCTTTAGCTTTTGTTTTCTCTTTATTTATATAATGGGTTCTGATTTAGATTAGTTTTAAGGAATCTATCAATGTCTTATCATCCAGCATACTGATGTTTAAAAATGTCTTACTCATACAGTTCAAATATCACTTTGATCATATTTCTCATGAGCCAGGCAGGAAAGGGTTATTATTAAAGAACCTATGGTATGGGGTGCTACATATTCTCAAAATCTTTCACTACCTCAAAACTTAGAGGAAAAAATCGCAACCTATAATTCTAGCTTCTGAGTTCTACTCCCTGATTCAATCTCCAGTCCAGGAGCCAGGTTAGTATAAGCACTTATTATTACCTTACTAAACTAAGCTAACCCAATACATCATTCAAGAACCAGTTCAAATACCATGCCCACCATAAAGCATTGCTGACCACCTTGGGCTGATCTCTCAGATTATCCAAATTCCTATTATTTGTGTAATTCATTTGACTATTGTGACATTTTTTCCCTAGTTTCAAGCCTACATCACTAATTTCTTATTGAACATTTCAAACTAGATGGTACAAATATATGTTTTTTGTAAAGAAAACTCAAACTCAACACGTTCAAACAGAATTCTTTGTTCTCTCCAGATTCATTCTTCTTCCAAACTTCCCTATGTCTATTAAAGGTATTATTAAAGTTCAAATCTTCTAGATTGGAACTTTGATATTACACTTGAATCTTCACTCTCCTTCACCTCACATCAAATCTTGCTGTTTCTACCTTCATCAAGATCACTCCCATCTGTAACTCTTTTTTCTACTCACATAGCTGCTATCTTAGTTCAGGCCTTCATCATCTTTGATCTATCAATGCTCTATCTAATTTGCTTGCATCCAATCTCTTTCCCATTACAATCCATTCTAAATCTTTTAGCTAAAGTGATTTTTCCCAATACACAGATCTCACCATATCATTCCCCTATAAAATTAATTTGTTGTTTCCTGCTACATTCAGGATAAAATATAAACTTTTCTGTTTAGCTTTTAAAGGCATTTATAACCTGGCCTCAACATCTCTTTCTAGTCTTATTGTGCCTTACTCCCCTCTCAAATTCTGACCTAATCAAACTGGCTTTCTCTCTATCTCCATGTTTTTTTACCATGTGTTCCCCAAATCTGGAATGTGTCTACTCCTCACTTGCACTTCAGAGAATCCCTCTATTCTTTCAAGATGCAATTCAAGTATTAACTTCTATAAGAAGTTTTTCCTAATTTGAATCTTAAATTCCAATCCAATCTTAAAATACCTTGCAATTACTTTGTATTTATTCTATATATAAATAAGGATTTTTTGTCTTTTACACTGGAATTTAGACTCTCTGTTAAGAGAGACTGTTTCATTCCTGCATTTGTATTTACAGTGTCTAACAAAGTCCATGACATATAGCAGGCCTTTAATAAATCTTCATTGATTGAGTTCTTAAATTGTTGTCCAGCTATAGTTTAACTTTTATTATAACTTTTCATATGTTTTATCTTTTTTCACCAATAACAGTTCCTTGAGGGGACATACATACATACATAAAATTACATTATGTATAATACATAATATAATTATATATATATGTGTGTGTGAGTATACACACACACACACACACACACGTCTCCCCATAGCAACACCTGAAACAGTGCCTTTTGTAAAAGTAGGCACTTAGTATTTGTTGATTAGATTTAAAGATCAAAGAAAATTACTTCTGTTCTGCTCTTTCAAGAGCTATCAAAATCTCCTGTTACAAGAATATGACAGAATGCCAAAGATCTCAAGGAACAGGTATTTTCTTTTCCTTAAACAATTCATTGGAAGCTTTCTTTTATCTTATAGGTACAACTCTATTTCCCCTCAAGAATGAATCAATGCTCCGTTTTCTCAAGGCAGTTTCCTTCTCTGAAGTATAACAGCACAGTTCAGAGATCTGTCCACATAGTGTATGCTGGGATAAATGGCTGAGAGTGAGGAGGTTTGTGGACAGTCACTGTAGTCATAATTGTTTCTGCACCAAAAGCACAGGTAAAGTATTGGCTTCTGTGAGGGGGTGGGAGGAGGGCACAGGAATGACTGATTAGTATGTGGCAATAGTTGACATGGTTCATCTGGGATTGGGCAATTTTTTATTTTTAAACCAACATTTCTGTTCACCTTCAAAATTGCTTCATGCTCTCCCATTTCATGCAGTAATAAGCTTCCCTCTTTGTGGAGTCAATGAATCTTCAGCCCATCCAATTCACTATCAACAAAAAAAGCAATTTCCCCTGATGCCTGTTAACAGCAGCACATTACAAGGCTCAGAGACTCTGCTGATTAACATTAAACAAAACAAACCCCTAAATACAAATTTACCTTATAACCTTTTTCACTTTCAAACTAACTAAAGTCAAACTTGCAATGACTGACTCCTTGGGACCAAAAGGTATCAAGAGTTTCCATGTTTCTCACCAAATACGAGGCCTTAACTCCCTTTCTGTCAACAACCTTCTTTCTTCCCACAGCCCACTACAGGCCCTGAACACTATTAGATCCGAGTCTCTCATTTTATTAAATATAACAATCATTTAAATTGGCCCCAAAGAGATACTATCTATATATTTGTATAAAAAAGGTTAGGGTGGGGTAAAAGGAGACGATGTATTTGAGTAACTTTAATAGTTTATATTTTGCCTAGTAAATCGTCTGAGTCAGCATTCCAATAGATTTCGAAGTCAGTCATACATCTGTGGGAGAGTTAGTATCAAAAATTCTTTTTTATATATATTGTATAATATTTTAAAAAAAACTATACAATTGGACTTTGCACTTACTGAATGAAAGCACATGCATTGCTTGGAGGAAAAGGATATGATATGGTATATGAGTAAATATATATACACACATCACACACACTTTGGGGTAAGAGGATAGAGTTCATTCTTTGAAGTTTTGTGCATATACAGGCACCTCAGAAAGTTTGGCTTTCATCTTGATGCATACCTTTACCCAACATGAGTTTCTAACCTCATCATCTGCTGGAAATTAATAATATTTGGTTCCATAGCTACTTTTCTTGAAGAAATGAGATAATTCCTAACCACAGATTTGGGGCAAAGGGAGATGCCAGGGATTTTACACATTGCCTCTAGACCTGTTATAGTGAAGGAACAGAATTCCTTTCCTTTTTAGCCCCCACCCACCACTTGTCACTGAATTGCCATAGTAATATTGTTATAGTTAACACACATCGTGAAGTGGGAGAGAGCACAGGTGCAGAAGGAACCAATGAAGGCAATTAGTTCATCCCTGTTTCCAAGCAAGACAGCACCTAATCTTGACTCCAAAGTGTTTTCTACCTTTTTAAAGAGCAATCTATGGTTTTGTGTTATTAATAGAGAGCTAGGGCTATTGATAAATAAATGCAATGCCCTTGTTTCTTTTGGAACATTTCTCAAACTTTGTGGATAGAGTGGTCATGTAGTTTGATATCTCCTCCTCCTTCTCCACTGGGGTGTGGTTTACAGATTTTCTGGGATCAAAAGTAGAGCCATAATGAGAGTAAAGTAAATGAAGTACATGCCCTGGATGCACAAAACTGAGGAGCCCCAAAAATATAAAAAATGTATATCTACTATACCAAGCATACCATGTCATTAAGATAGAAAGCCACAATTTTATATTCCTGCATCAGGCACAAATTTAGCTACTTAGGGTATTGTTTACCCAACAGGTGTCAAAAGTAAGGACTTCCAGCTATTTTCTCTTAAGTATACTATAGACCCCAGGAATATGGTGATGTATTGGTTACACAATCAACAAGGATTTACCTTTATGCCCAGCTCTATAACAGCATTCAAGAATGTATAAGAGGTATCCTGAGTTATGGAACATTTAGGATACCAATCACCTCTCCAAGATATTGGAGCCATCTCAATATTCCAAATAGGTATCCAATTCCAATTAGTGGTAAAAATTTGAATTCTCTGAATGCAACTAATGCATTTAAAAATATTTATCATGAGCCAAAAACCTGAAATATTTTAATTACACTTCATTCCCATTAATAGCCTAATTAGTCATTTTATGATAAGACATTCATTTTTTAAAGCATGTGTATGAAAGAGGAAGAAAAATGAGCATATGACTTGTTTGGATTCTTTCTCCTATCCTTGGGGGAAACTTATGGAATCCTATACTGGAAGGAATGTAAGGATTGTCAGTGTGTATCACATAAAAATTAGAGAGCCTCTAGATAAAAGAATCAGCATGGTAGTTGAAAGAATGCAGTCTGCAACAGGATGATTTCAGAAAGGCCTGGAGAGACTTACACGAACTGATGCTGAGTGAAATGAGCAGGACCAGGAGATCATTATATACTTCAACAACAATACTAGATGATGACCCAGTTCTGATGGATCAGGCCATCCTCAGCAACGAGATCAACCAAATCATTTCTAATGGAGCAGTAATGAACTGAACTAGCTATACCCAGAAAAAGAACTCTGGGAGATGACTAAAAACCATTACATTGAATTCCCAATCCCTATATTTATGCACACATGCATTTTTGATTTCCTTCACAAGCTAATTGTACAATAATTCAGAGTCTGATTCTTTTTGTACAGCAAAATAATGTTTTGGTCATGTATACTTATTATGTATCTAAGTTATATTTTAATATATTTAACATCTACTGGTCATCCTGCCATTTAGGGGAGGGGGTGGGGGGGGGTAAGAGGTGAAAAATTGGAACAAGAGGTTTGGCAATTGTTAATGCTGTAAAGTTACCCATGTATATATCCTGTAAATAAAAGGCTATTAAATTTAAAAAAAAAAAAAAAAGAAAAAGAAAGAATGCAGTCTGTCCTAGATAATTCCAATTTTGAGAAAAGATACTGTACTTTTAGCAAGGATTTGAAGTTAGTCAACAATCTTTGCTAGATAATATTATTTGATTTTTGGTTTGTAAAATGTGGTTATTCTGTCTATGGATTTAACATGCTAAATGGGAGAAGGGAAGGAAAAAGAAAGGTTGTGGGCATTCTTTAACATGGGAGAAGATTTCACAGATTCCACAACAGAAGGGAAGAAGGGCCATATGGATCCTATACTCAATGGCAGGAAAAGTGGGTCATAAAGATTAAATACCACGTGAAGATAGATGTAAGCTAATGAATCATATACTAGCTGGAGGGTAAAGGTGGACAAAATGGATTCTATCTGGATAGATGGGTATTAACATCACACTTGGGATGAATAAGAAGGAAATATGAAAGATTACATGCTAGATGGAGTGGGAAGAGGGCAGTATGGATCACTGTTTGTGAGGGGAGAAGTAAGTCAGAAAGAACCCATATCAGAGAAGACTGGCCACATAATCATATAAAGGACAGAGGGGAAGGTGAACCATATGGAATCCCATACTGACTTTCAAGTACACCAAGTAAAGACCAAAATTAAAAGGCAAGAGAAGAGGTTTATGTTTCTCCCAGGGGAACCTTTTAAACCTCCTCAGGAAAGGCAATCAACGAGTCTGCCAGAGTAATTAAGCAAGCGAACATTTACCATAAACCCCACATCCGTTAAGTGAGCAGAGATGAATCTTATTACAGCGCATTCACTGTCAGCTCTAAGTCTGCAGGTGCTTGATGCAACACAACTTGATGCCCCTTCCCTAGCTTCCTGGTTGGCTGCCATGACGGAAAAATGAATCTTCCTCAGTTCTCAAAAGGAAAATCACAACACTGACTCTTGGCAGAATCTTTATGGCTGAGAGAAAACTTAGGAGAAAAAAATGGAGGAGGTAGACAGTATATGTGTCAGGTGAGAGAGGGTGGTAGGGTAGCTAGTAAATCAGGAAATAAATGAAGAAATTAAAAGACAACGCATAATGTTGAGCAATCCTGAGCTAAGTTGAGGGAAAAAAATATAGCTTTATTCAAATCCACTTTTTGGTTCAGTTTTGGTCTCACCCACTGTGAATCTACAAAGGGGCCAGGGCCAGGCTCCCTTAATCTCTTCTTCTGAATTTATGACTGCACTAAATCTACTTTTTATAGAAATCCTTCACTTCCAGTAAAGTGTGACAGACAGATCCATCAGAAGAGAGCCCACAGAAATTCACTAGCAAGTACCTTACAATTTCTAAATACTTACTCAACAATCCTTGATTTGATTCTGAAAATTAATTTGTGAAAAGTTTCTGGGATTCTTTCCTCTAAGTACCCAACACCAAATCCCCAGGGTCAGTATGATGGCTGAGCATCTTGAGAGCCTGTATCCCTGGAAATTTAAAAATAAGGACCTGGGATGGAAGGAGTATCTGAGAAGTTTAATAAAGAGCAGAACTTCAAAAAGTACACAGAAAATTCTTTCAAAACATTGTGCCTGTTATTCAAAGGGAGTTGAGAGTGGTAATAAATACAAAACAAAGAGAGTGCTCATTAGACTCATGTCCAGGAACTAATAAAAGTCCAGGTTACTATGCAAAGGAAGACTTGAAGTCACTTTATATAATAAACAGATACAACTTTTCAGATGATAGAATTGGTAATAATGACCTAAAAAGGGCCTACTACTGAAACTGATGTCATTACTTAATTTATAAGTACTCATGACAAAAACATATTTTATATCCATTCCCTTTCAGCTGAGTCCAGGTACTACAACACAAATGCTCACATTATGTTTAAGCACAATAAAGAGCTTCAATAGAAGGTAATCTGCAACCTTAACAGACCTTGTAGCATCCTTATACATTGTGGAGTGGGGAAGTGGGGAGGAGGAAAAATGAAGGTGTTCAGGGTAGAGCACTGCAACCCAAGAGAGAATTTAATGGGAGAATATATTTGGGGCCCAATTCTTTGACAGCACCTCTAATAATAGCAGACAAAGCAGGGGGGAAGAGCTAGCTCCAAACATTCATCATAATAGTGCAGTGAGATGAAGGTCTTTTGGGGTAGAGTATATGAAATTCCAGAGTAAGCAAATGAAGCCCGGGTGGATGAAGAGCTGGTTCTCTGGCAGGCCATCTCCACAGGGGGCCATGTATAATTGTTTGATGTTCACAAACAGGTTATTAGCTGCCTGTTTGCTAGTGCACCAGAAATGAGGAACAACGCAAAAGCAGCTCTAAGAGGAAAGCAGGAAGTTCTTTCCCTTCTGAAAAGGTCATTGTATCAAATTAGTTAAAAAAAAAATTGAGTCATTATTATTGGTTTTTTTTTTTTTAATGAGTCCCATGGCTCTGAACTCCAGGGGACACTTCTACAGCCTTTCTTTCACTACTATCTTCTCAAAATCTGAGAAATGAGTAGTTTTTTTCCCTCCTGTCCACATACACCACCAATGACGTGGAATAGTCTAGAGTAGCCACCCACACACTGTGCTTCACAGTTTATCCATGGTATTCTCTTAAGACCATACTTTAGAATAGAACGACAATAAAAAATCTTTTGCTAAATCTATTGCCATGGAGCATTTTTTCTGTGCTATCACAAGAAGCCAGGTGATTTCTACTGGAGAGATTATGGAACTGTCTGCTGGGGCTAAGGCTAAGGCTGCTTTAAGGATATCCTTTCTCCAAAATACAGGGCCAGAGGGCCATGATTAATGAACAAACCCTAATGCAAAGAATTTGCAAATTCAGAAGGCAGGCCCTATCGCATCCAGAGAGGCCTTGATCACTGCATCTAGTAGATGGGGCTTTTCTGAATTCTGTTCCTGCTCTTCCAAATGTGTGACTGTCAGGCAATCCAGCTGTGCTGTTCTTTTCCCCTCAGGGCTGATCTTCACTAAAATACAGAAAAGAAAAAAGACTACGTATTTCCAGTGCTACTCTGCTTTGAAATTAGTTACCTTATAATTGATCTACAATTTCAAAGGCATCCTTTTGACGTTTAAAAACATAAACCATATTTGGAAAGGTCACAACATACTCAGCAAGAAACACAGAAGATGGTTGGATTTACAAAAAGCCTGTAACAAAACACTGAGGGGTCTCATCAAAAAGTACATGACCAACAAGGCTCTATCATTGAGGACAAATTAATATCTTCTCCAACATTTCTCATCTGCCAGGTTATAAGGGGAGGTCTGAAGGATGCAAATAATGGCATCAAAACACATGCAAATACCTTCGTTAGCCTCCTAGTTATATAAACTGCAGCACAATCAAATTAAAGGATCCTTTAAAGGTATTCTCTTTCTTATAATTCAGTCAACACTGCAAGAATATATAAATAGCACTAATTATTCTGACTACTTTTTTTAAGGGAAAAAAATAATGTAAAATGCTATAATTTATCTCAAAATGGCCTTAGTCCTTTCAAAGTTTCATTTTAGATAATTAAACCCTTCTTTAGATTTTGCCCCGTCTTTACCTGAAGGAGGAAATTAGGAGTCCATAAATTCTTTTGTATTGGGATAAATTGACCTCATAAGTGAAATAGGGGTACCTCTGGTTACATTCCAAATGGCATTTCCTCAACCAGCAGAAAATACTGTTATGTAGGTTTTCTTCCAAAAGCTGTCAAAACAACACTTCCTTTAGTCTGTGTTCATTAGAAGTCCAGGCTTTTTACAATGGCATCTCCCCAAACAAGAAAAGCACCCAATGTGCATGGCTACATGGGAGGTCTATGGAGGAGGGCAAGGCTGACAAGCTCTCCTCATGTATCTAAACCAGCATCTCTGTAGCTCAGGCAGAAGCCTCTGTTGGACTGACTATTCAGGTTACAGAGTGTCCCTTGCGGATGAAGTCAAGATCAGAATGGAGGCTAACCAGACAGGGTGCCAAAGACAAAACAATTTGCTAGTTTATAAAAGTTCAGAATGAAAGAGTAAAACACTGCTCTGCAATAATGAACTCTGGCCTCTCCTTATTCTAGAAAGGAAAATGTCAGGCATGTGCCTCAGTCTAGAAGAAACCCTTCCTCTGAACGAATTTTCTCATCTCACTCTGTTTTGTACCTGACTAGACAGCAGTCTTCAACCCAGGTGGAACAAGCAGGGACAAAAGGAAACAGTTTCATAAGCCCAGACCTCGAAGCTGCCAAGCTGCACATTAAATGTCTTTACCAAAAGGAACATGACCTGACATCCTGTCTGACAGAGGAAGCCAAAGCAGACCTCCTCCTTAAGAATTTCTGTAACTTATTAGTTTCAAGCTTCTCATTCTTTCTTTAACATTTCTGAAAAAAGACTTTTAAACAGAAAAAAATAAAGGACTAGGAAGCTACTAGGAATACTTTCTCTCTATCTTCTGCTCAGGGACAGACAACAGCTGTGATCTAACAGCTTACCCAGTGGGAACTAAAGTTCAGGAAGAATATTTGGAATTCACTATACCACAGGGCCAAAAGACTACCTTCTGCATTTACTGAGGCACAAAGTTATAAAAATCCATTAGAAATCTCCTGCTAAGACAACATGCAAGTCCCTGGACTCTTAGAGAGCAAGCAAAATGAAGTAGCAGTAGATGAAGGCTCACAAATCTGAGGCTGGCAAAAAGCTAGATGGAATTTTGTCTCCAAGTTTTTCTGGACTTTGTTTCAATCAAATCTCAATGATTTTAAAAAATCTCTAGGGAACTGATACAATCATTCCTCTGTCTTGTATGTATCAGCCTATCTGTCTATGATAGCATATGTCAAGAAATGACTGGTATTAAAAAGTAAAAGGATCGACAAAAATTTTTCTAATACCCTTGTTAAGGCATTTCTACCTCCTATTTTAGCACACTCTTTTAAAGAATTGATAACTTGAGAAGATATTAAAAGTGTCAATTCTAGTGACCTTCGAAACACTGGTGAATTGAATTTCCTAGATATTCCACTAGATAGCCTATTAGCTAAATTTTGTGAGGAGAAATTTTATCTCTGGCAATTTTAGTTGAAATGCAATTTTTGGTTTAATTATGGGAAGACTGATGGCTCATGCTGACAAAGGTAAAGCTGAGTTTCCCAATAAGAATCACATTTTAGTATTAAAAGCTACATGAACTTAAACTTCTCTGTTCTCAGGGAACCACAATCTCTATCAATAGTTTCCTTGTACATGGATAATTCAGTTCCTTCAGAACAAAACTTTTTCCCTTGAATTTAGTAGAAAGAAATTAAAAATCTGTTTTTAGATCATGATCTACTTTACTATCTTAAGGATAAAGAAGAAGCTCAATCTTCTCTCTTCCTTGTTCCTCAAAACATACACATATATGAATATAAAAGAAAACATTTATGAAAGAAACAGATTTTTAAAAATACATACCTAGGTTTGGTACTAAATGGGCTTGGTTCTTTGTTCCCCCATCATGGATACTAGTTTATCATCCTGCTCTTAAACAGGGGATCCAGTCACTTTCCTTGGTAATCACTAGAAATTATTAACTCCCCTACAGGAAAAAGGCTAGCAAAAGATGGAATGAAGAGTTCAGAAGCTATTTAACAGTTCAAATTATGAATGACGAACAACTTACTTTTATCTCTTATAGCTTTTCAACAAAGCCATGGTGGAAATACAGATATCTTGGTTATATTTCAATTTGGCTATGACATGATGACAAAGTAGCCCAATTCCCTAGGATCCCCCTAAAATATCATGTGAACAAGCTCTTAAGATCCTTCCCCTTTGTAAGTCACTGTGGCAATGTTGATGAAGAATACATGCTAAGGATACAGGCCTAAAAACATAGTAGGTATTGAATCAATAATTGTTGATTGACAGCTTAAATGTAGACTATTCAGAAAAAGTCTATATTTCCCAAGTGGATTAAGTATTGCACATAGCTATCATCTATAGTAAACAAATGGGCATATATATCTATAAAATTATGATGTGACATACTGCAGACAGGATCCTGGGTCTTGTTGTATCTGATTTTCACCTATTAATTTTATCAAATTTTAAAAATATATCATCTTACAATTTCTTTCCTCCCCTAAATATTTAATTTTATATGGTTAATTGTAACTTTTGATTGACAGTTGCCAAATGCTCTCAATATCAATGAAGTTGCAAGATCAAGGTAAGAAAACAAAAAGCCATTTGGTCTAAAGAGTTGTCTGAATTTTTTTTTCCTGATTAAATTAGTTTAGCTCAATTCAGAGTAAAACAATTAGAGTTCTGCTCTGATAACAGACTTCATCTAGTATATCTGCATTATTTATCACATTTACAGGAAAAGAAGGGACATATCCTTATAAAGACATACAAATCAATATCAGCTTTTAACAGATGGGGTCTGGGTAGGGGGCCACAGCAGCCCCGTTGGGTACAACACTGAAAATCATTCAGCTGAAACACTGAGACCCAGGGATATTTAGCACTTAGGGAAGGCTTTCAGGAGTCAGCATCTTGCTGAACATAATCTACCAAGTCTGAGGCCGGAATTATGGCCACGCATCTGCTCAGACTAGGCAGCAGTCAACAGACTAGGCTGCAGGCAAAGAACTCCATTCAAAACTATAGCAAATAATGCATTACCAACATCACCCGATAATTTCCCTCCCTGGGCTATTTTTCAGGATTGAATGAAGTTAGTTTGGCATTGAGGGAGATGCCCGGAGTAGGACACAAGCAGCAAAAACCATATATACACAGTTTAGACCATCAAAAGCACAGGTAGAGGGGCAGGGGCAGACACAGCAGCTATCTGAAATGGTTTGGCACACATGGCTCACCTGTCACTAAGTCCCATGTTCTGCAGAGAATTGGCTTTTAGAACCTCAACATGACGCCCTAAACTCCAGCCCAAGAGCAGGGCAATGAGAAAGCTATCTATACAAGTTTAGTTCTGGGACAGAAATATCTACTGGCACTGCTCCATTGCTCATAAGAGTTCAAAAGAGAGGTGGTCTGGAGAAAGCAAAATAAAACAATGCCCTGAGACAAAATAAAACTTACATAGTCCCAGATCTAGTCTTTGAACAGAAGAAATGTTCTTCTCATCTGTACTTGCTGACTATCTTCTCAAGCTCAACTTTCCTCAGAGTCAGTACAGCTGAACTTGATTTCAGACAGTATTAACTGGAAAGGCTTCTGCCACCAAGTAACACAGCTACAGAGTCAGAGGTAGTATGGCATTGTCTTCAAAAAAGAATGAAATCTGATGCAGACAGAGTGATAATATAAGCAAATTAGAAGAACAAAGGATAGTTTACCTTTCAAATCTGTGGAGAAGGAAGGAAATTGTGGCCAAAGAACTGGAGTACATTACTGAACACAAAAAAGATAATTTTTTGTTTGCTTGTTTGTTTTTTGCTGAGGCAATTGTTAAGTGACTTGCCCAGAGTCATATAGCTATAGTGTTAAGTGTCTGAGACCAGATTTGAACTTGGGTCCTCCTGACTTCAGGGCCAGCATGCTATAAAAAAGATAATTTTGATTATATTAAGTTAAAAAGTTTTTATACAAACAGAACCAATGCAGACAAAATTAGAAAGGAAGCAATAAACTGGTAGAAAATTCTTTACATTCAAGGGTTCTGGTAAAGGGCTCATTTCTAAAATATATAGAGAATTGACTCAAATTTATAAGAATTCAAGCCATTCTCCAATTGATAAATGGTCCCAAGGATATGAACAGACAATTTTCAGATGAAGAAATTGAAATTATTTGTACTCACATGAAAAGGTGCTCCAAATCACTACTGATCAGAGAAATGCAAATTAAGATAACTCTGAGGTACCACTACACACTTCTCAAATTGGCTAAGGTGACAGGAAAAGATAATGATGAATGTTGGAGGGGATGTGGAAAAACTGGGACATCAATACACTGTTGGTATAGTTGTGAACTGATCTAATCATTCTGGAGAGCAATTTGAACTACGCTTAAAAAGTTATCAAACTGTGGCAGCCCTCTTTGTAGTGGCCAGAAATTGGAAACTAAGTGGATGCCCATCAATTGGAGAATGGCTAAATAAATTGTGGTATATGAATATTATGGAATATTATTGTTCTGTAAGAAATGACCAGCAGGATGATTTCAGAAAGGCCTGGAGAGACTTACATGAACTGATGCTGAGTGAAATGAGCAGGACCAGGAGATCATTATATATGTCAACAACAATACTATATGACGATCAGTTCTGATGGACGTGACGTGGCTCTCTTCAGCAATGAGATGAACCAAATCAGTTCCAATAGAGCATTAATGAACTGAACCAGCTACACCCAGAGAAAGAATTCTGGGAGATGACTATGAACCACTACATAGAATCCCCAATCCCTCTATTTTTGTCCACCTGCATTTTTGATTTCCTCCACAGGCTAGTTGTACACTATTTCCAAGTCTGACTCTTTTTATACAGCAAAGTAACTGTTAGAACATGTATACATATATTGTATTTAACTTACACTTTAACATATTTAACATGTATTAGTCAACCTGCCATCTGGGGAGGGGGTGGGGAGAAGGTTTGCTTACATTTTGTTCTTTCTCATTTTTTCTTTTTGACTTGATTTTTCTTGTGCAGCATAATTCTATAAATGTGTGTATGTGTGTTTGTGTATTTAACATTTTTTTAACATGTTTAACATATATTGGATTACTTGCCATCTAGGGGGAGGAGTGGAAAGATGGGAGGGAAAAATTTGGATTACAAGGTTTTGCAAGGATCCATGCTGAAAAATTATCTATGCATGTGTTAAAAGCTGTAATTAAAAAATGAAATAAAAAAAAAAAAGAATGAAATCATTCTTTTGCTTTAGTTCCTGTCACTCATTTCCTTTCTGGTAGGTTTAATATCCTTAGGACATTTTGAAAACAAGGCAGAAGCCTTTTTTGTAGTGACAAGAAACTGGAAACTGGGTTGGGGAATGGTTGAATAAGTTATAAATATAAATATATATATATATAAATGTAATGGATTATTATTATTCTATTAACAATGATGAGCAAGCTGATTTCAGAAAAGTCTGGAAAGATGTACATGAACTGATGCTAAGTGAAGTGAGTAGAACCAAGAGAACATTGTACTCAGCAACAACAAAACTATGAGATACTTAACTCTAATGGGCGTGGCTATTTTCAAACAATGAAGTGATTCAAAGCAATTCCAATAGACTTGTGATAGAAAGAGCCATCTGCATCCAGAGAGAACTATGAAAACTAAATGTGGATCACAGAATAGTTTTTTCATTTTGTTGTTGTTGGTTTGCTTGTTTTTTTTCCATCATTTCCCCCTTTTTGATTTGATTTTTCTTGCATAGCATGATGAATATAGAAATATGTTTAGAATATTGGATTACTTGCTGTCTAGGGCAGAGAAGGAGAAAAACTTAGATACAAGGTTTTACAAGGGTTAATGTTGAAAATTATCTTTGCATGCATTTTGGGGGGGAGAAGGGGGAAGCTATTATTATTAAATAAATAAATAAAACAAGGGCAGAAATGACCAGACTTTTGAGTATGGAGTTATATACCTAATTTTAAATACTGCAGTACTAGATAGAAATTCATGTTTCCTAAAATTAAATCTTATTGTATCATATACTACTGCCATGCTTCTCTCTCTTTTCTCTTAGTCCATCTGTATTAATTCTTCTTTCTTCTTCATATCATTTCTTTGTCCTGCTGGGTGTTAGTAAGACCTCCAAATCAGTAATATTTGCAAACTTCATTAACACTTTACTTGCTTTCTTAGATTAATAAAAATGCTAAATATGTCTGGATCTTTATACCAACATCCTGCATCATTCTAAGAAACACTTCCTCAACTGTACACACCACCATTTCGTATCTCACTTGTTTCATAACAAACAGTAGTTAACAACTCCCCTTCCCCATACTCAATCAGTTTTCTATTGAGCCAAGAGGCCTCCATAATGAAGCCTTTACTATAGATAAGGCAAACATCTCTATAAGTCACCAGCAGTCAATATACCTTTGGCAAATTACTAAAAGGCAGAGATCACTTTCAGAAAGTCTGAGATGTTATCCCCAGATTCAAACCATGAATATAATCCCCAGCTTGTTACTCCCTAGGAAGTGACAATACACCATTCTAAAAATAGTCTTTCAAATAATGCTTGTATTAATTAAACTAGAGAACAGAAAAATGTCAGCGTAATTAACATACAAAGCAATGATATAGCCTAATTAATCACCATGAAGAGAGATCGAATAAAATACTATGCATTTTTACGAAGCAATTTAATCTGGCAAGTAATTAATCACAGAAACACTAAGCAAAACAAATGGATTTTCCTTTAAGGAAGTTGCATTCATCATCTATAATGTATCCTAAACTCCAATTTGTTACCCAGGCTCAGACTTTTCCAGGAGACAATGATTTGCCAGTTTTAAGAGAAAACTAATTTCTGAAAGAAAAAGGTAGGAGCCTTTTCAATTAGCTATCCTTCAGTGAACTTAAAAATAGGTAGCTGAATTGCCCAGATCTCTATGGCAATGAGTGGGGCATGCCTTCAAAGAGCTTCCACTCTAAGTACATTAAGACAACTGCATAAAGTAACTACTATATGAGCCATGGAGAGATTATGACAATTTTTAGATTGGGAAGAATTCCACCCCAGGATAAGGAAGCCTAAGATTGGTTGCTCATGAAAAGAGGTTCCCATGGTGACATTGAAACTTCCCTTAGTAAGAAAGGAAATTTTCACAAATTAAGAATACCTTAAGCCTTTTCCAGCTCTAAATCCTATGATCCTACAAATACAGTTGAGGGGAAGGCAAAGAAAGGGGAAGAGGATTGAAGAAATGCCATAATTTCTACCTGGCAGAGGCCTGTCTGAATGGCCATTCAAGGCAGGAAGATCCCAATAGCCAGACTTAGCAATGGACCATAATAAAAAAGAGTTTGTGAAGCCCATTAAATGGAGAGATAGCAAGGGATGTCTCCACCTTCCCCCTGTTTTGCTCCAGCAGTTCAGTGGTTTTATAAAGGAAGATTACTGTGCTTTTCAAACCCAGAGATAGTTGATCTGCTGGTTAAAGCCCTTCTTTTCTGTGATGGCTCAAGGGCTACTAATTTTTTCCCCTGTGGGAAATCCTGACATTTGCAGATAAAAGCAGCAAGTCAACAAACAATGCAGCCTTAGGCCTCTGACTACAAGAACCATAGGCCTTGCCCTTCAAATAACCTTGGGAATAACTAGGTCCTTTGGAGTAAATGAGAGATTGTAGAAAACTGAGAAGAAGAGCAGAAAAGGAAGGTTTGGGGAATGGAAAGGGAGAGGACAACAGCAACCCTATTTCAGGGGAGCGACACTTAATCAATTGTGTATCCTTCCCCCAAAATGAATTCTATTTAGCAGATTCTCTCAGGACCTAGTCAGGCATGTTTGCCAGATCCACATATACATATATCTAATACAGGTTCCAGGAGACCCTGGAGAAGAAGCCAAAAAGAAACAACTTTCCCTTCCTAGTTTATTGTTTCTAGTACTTCCAAGATACTGGGTTTTTTAAGAAGCCCCAGTGGTGTCAAATAAGGGACAAATTAATGCTCTTCAGTGTGCAGGATAGTGAAAATACATTAGTGCACCCCATGTTTGACATCCTGCTCTCATATTATTGGTTTTAAAAGAAATTATACAGAAACCAATTAGAACCAAAAAATCTCATTAAACCTCTTACAACAGGAGCTCACTTTGCTAGAGCATGCACAATATCTGGGCCCCAGGGAGAAATGTATAATCGAGGTAAAATTAATCAAAACCTACATAAAAAAGGATAGCAAGAGACAACTTAAAAAGAAAATTTCTCCTTGGAGTTAGACTTCCAAATTCCTGAAGTCTGATCAGCAAGTGCATAATTCTACTTATTATTACCTTCCACTCCCATAACACTATATTTATAATTAGGTTGATATCACAGTGAAATGACAGTAAAATGCAGACACAATTCATTTAACAATTAATCTACTAGAGCTACAAATTCTTACCATGTCATTAATTGGCTGCTTAAAATGCTGCCTCAGTTTCAGATTACCATGTACCTACTTCCAGAACCTAGGGGAAATATAGCTTGGAGAGAGGCTGGTTTGGGAGCTAGCTTTTAGGATCTAGCCATTCCCTAGAAAGGGCTCAGGAAAGCCCCTATTGAGAACTGGGCCCATTATTAATTAATCTAGCTAAAAGAGACAAAGGGCATATTAAACTGCCATTTAACTACCCTTTTCTCTCTCCTTCCCTTTCTCTCTTCCTCTCTCTCCCTCTCTCTCTCTCAAACCCTCCCACCCCCAACAATTCACTGTGCCTTTTTTCTACCCTTTATCAGTACCTTTCTTAACCATGAAGTACAATGAACATTCCTAGCCTTCACATGTAAAAAGGAACAAGGGCTTCATTCATTCTGGGAAACAATTTAGAACTGTGGGAGAAAAGTCTCCAAACTATTCATATCCTTTATCCATAAATCCTACCATTGAACATATACCTCAGGGAAGTAAATAATAGACAAAAGTCCTATATATAGCAAAATATTAACGGCAACACTTTTGTGGGTGAAAAAGTAGATGCTTGCTAATTGGGGAATTGTTAAATTGTGGTACATGGATAAAAAGGAATTCCAATGTGCCCTAAGAAATAATTAATAAGAATTTAGTGAAACATGAGAAGCTATATATGAATGGATACAGAGGACAGCAAAACAGGAAAACAATATTTGCAACCATAATAATGAAAAGGAAAAAAACAGTAAAAACTAAAGTGAAGGTTGCCAAGATGTAAAGTATGTACTACATTCTTAGAGAAGTGCAGGACTGAGTGCAAAATGGCAGTTTCTATATAAGCTGGTTTTGCTCAACTGTTTCAGTGGAAAAATGGGGGCAGAGGAGTGGGAAATATAATATTTGAAAATGATCTTCATGTAAAAGAAAAAGGGATGGAAGGAAGGAGGGAATGAGAAAGCAAGGAGGAAGAAAAAAAAGAAAATAACTCAGACTTAGCCCATGTGTAGGGCTTGTCACATTAATAAATTATTTAATTGCTTGCCTCTAAATATATTAACTCACTTGGACTCTGAACTTCATATTTACTTTTTTATGGGCAGCTAAGATAACCTATTTTAATATAAGTCCTCCCCATTATTTCCATATATTAGTAAGATTTGCCATTTCCAGCTTGTTCAGGTTAACATTTCAGAGTTGAGAAGTTAGTCTGTGTATATGTGAACGTGGAAAACATATCCTTTTTGAGCGAAGGCCTAAGCCTATGGTTATGTTGTAAAGGGCTGAAACTCTGAGTAAGTCCACTTAGACAACCGAGTACTTAAGGCTAATTATTTAATGGACAATACTCTATTAGAATATGCTTGGAAAATGGCCCTTCCCACTATCCTATGCTGGCTCAATCTTTTGGTGTATACAGAGAATTGTAGGAGGGAATAGGGGGTGAGTAAGACAGGCCAGGGGAACTTTGGCAGTGGAGAAAGAGAGGAGAGGTGGTGGAGAGCCTGCATTCATCCCCTTCACTTCTACCCCTAAAGACCAAGAATAAAGACCAAGACTTTTGCTTATCCTGACTCAGGCTGATTCTAAGGTATCCAGGATGCTAACGCGGTCCTCACATTATGTCTGAGGATTTTATTCTAATTTTCATAGCTCTGCCCCAACCAAGTTCAAGCTAGAACATTCCGTGACTTGAATGTGTGTTTACAGTAACAGAGTGGACTGAGGCTGTGGGATTTTGAAGGAGAATTGGAAAAAGTCTGTTTTTTATCCTGTGCAATACTGTCGCACCTAGTTACTTGTATGGATTTTGTTGAGACCGAGAGAAACCATCAATCATTTGCTTCTCTCCAGTGCACTGAATAATTCTATCCTGGAACCATTTTGTTTAGAACAAAAACATTTTTAACTACTAAAGCATTCTCCTTCTCTACCAAATTGAGTTATCCTGGCAAAACCAGAAATGAAGTTGGTATACTTTAACCTGTTTTTCATGAAGCAATATGTTCTAGAATTTTTCCAGGAATCAAAGCAAAGCTCACTATACTTTATTATGAAAATCAAAATAACAGTCCTACCATGTTTCTCCAGGTCTCCACAGTCTTTCAGACAGGAGTTTGGTTTCTATATCCATGAGTATTTTCATTATCCTAGGATATAGTTCATCTGGTCCAACTGATTCAAACTCATCAAGGGCAGCTGTATTCTTTTATTAGAGTGTTACTTATTTTGAGTTTCAATTCGCTATTTTTTTTCTCTATTTTTGTTTTGTCCATTCCTCTTTTACTCAAGAATACAGAAGCAAAGTAAGAGCTGAACAACTCTACCTGCTCTCCATACCCAGTTATTATCTTCCCTTCACCCAAAGACATTAGAACCCTGGGAACAACAATGTTTTCTCTACCCAGCCTGGTTCCAGCTCACCCCCTCTATAGTCATCATAAAGAAGAGGAAGTTAAATCTAGAAATTGCTTCTGCAAGTGCTGAAGCCCCCTCCTCCTCAGAAGCTACAGCTACTTAAAAAAAAAAAAAAAAACCCTGCCATCAAAATACTTGACACAATAAAAGAATTCAATTTTAGAAACCGTTATAGTTTTATTAATGGAAATTATTGTAAATATGTAAAAATTCATTGTCATCTGCTTTGCCACTGTACCTTAAAGATCACTGGATCTTTCCATCTTACTTAAAGCTGAAAACTTCTTTATGAATTAATTTCCCCCATTAGAATGTGAGCTCCTCAAGACCAGGGACTATTTTCCTTTTCTACTTGTAAACATGACACTTAGCAGTCTTTTCCACATAGTAAGTACTTAATAAATGGATTGATTCTTTCATTTTATTCCTTACCTATCTTAAAGATCATCAGAGAAATGATGATGGTGTTGTGATAATCTGGAGTACTGTATTTATTCTAAATGCCATGTTTTAGGAAGGATACTGATAAGCTACAATGTGCAGAGGAGGCTAGCCAAGATAGTGACGGGCTTCAAGATCAGACTTTATGAAAATGATCATGAAGTGAAAAAAGATAAGACTGAAGAATAGTTAGAGGAGATGAGGGGAGAGGGTGGGAATGGGAAATGAGATAACCGTTTTCAAGGATAGTTTGACCAATATGAAGAAGAGAACTAGGAGCAATTGGTGGAATTTCAAAGAGGAATATTTTAGCTAGATGTAAAGAAAAACTTTTTAACCATTAGAGTGATCCCAAAGTAGAATGACCTATGTCAGAACAGTGTATTTCCCTTTATTGGAGATCCTAAAGCAATAGGATCAAAATAGGGGCAGCTGGATGGCACAGTAGAAAAGAGCACTGACCTTGGGAGTCAGGAGGACCTGAGTTCAAATCCAATCTCAGGTACTTAACACTTCACACTTCCTAGCTATGTCACCCTGCCTCCCCAAAAACAATAACAAACAGTTTCAAGACAGAAGATTCTTGGCTTCAGCCTGAGTCTGCCTCTGAGGGAAAAGGGGGAAGAGAATAAAAGCATTTATATAACACCTACTATGTACATACCAGGCACTGTGCTAAAAGTTTTTACAAATATTATCTTATTTGCTCTCTGAGAGTCCTTCAAATGTAAATACGACAGAGGCATTTTCTTAAAGTAAATAAATAGTATTGCGCTGGGAATTATAAGACTTAGATCAAGTTAAATTTTGTCTCTAATTAGCTCTGTGATGACTCTGGACTAGTAATTTCCTCTTCTTTGAGTACCAGTTTCCTACTGCAAAATAAGGATGGTAGCTAGGCAGACTTTTTCAATCCCCGTGCTACTTTGTCCTCTGCAGAATTTGACACTGTTATTTATTTCCTTGGCTTCTAAAATATCATATTCCTGCTTCTTTTTTTCTTTTTTTAAAACCTCTGCTATCAATTCTTTCTCTCATCCTTATCTCTTAAGATGATGTTAGCCAAATTTTCTTTTGTGGAACTGGCAGGTTCTGTTTTCTCTACAATCCACCTGGCCAATATCATCTACTCTTAGAGAACAGCAAATAGTAGAAATGAGAAAGCATAGTGACATAGCTCTCCTTTCTATTATTCCAACAAAGGTTAACTAGAATTCCTAAAAGAAAGGAATCAAACCACTTCACACTTCTCAGATTGGCTAACATGACAGAAAAAGATAATGATAAATGTTGGAGAGGATGTGGAAAAACTGGAGCACTAATACATGATTGGTAGAGTTGTGAACTAATCCAACCACTCTGGCCAGCAATTTAGAACTATGCCTCAAGGGCTATCAAATTGTGCATATCCTTTGATCCAATAAGTATCTCTACTGGATCTGTATCCCAAAGAGATCATAAAAAAGAGAAAAGGACTAATGCAAAAATGTATGTAGCAGCTCTTTTTGTAGTGGCAAGGAACTGGAAAATGGGTGGATACCCATCAATTGGGAAATGGCTGAATAAGTTAGGGTATATGAATGTAATGGAATTATTATTTTGTAAGAAACTATCAGCAAGATGGATGTGGCTCTCTTCAACAATAAGAGGATCCAAAGCAGTTTTAAGTGATCTGTAATGAACAGAACCAGCTACACCCAGAGAAAGAACACCGGGAAATGAGTATGGACCACAACATAACATTTCCACTCTTTCTGTTATGGTTTGCTTGCCTTTTTGTATTTTTCCTTCTCAGGTTATTTTTACCTTCTTTCTAAATTCAATCTTTCCTGTGCAACAGGATAACTATATAAATATGTATACATATATTGCATTTAACATATAATTTAACATGTATGGGACTACCCGCCATCTAGAGGAGGGATAGGGGGGAAGGAGGGGAAAAGTTGAAACAGAAAGTTTTGCAAGGGTCAATGTTGAAAAATTACCCATGCATATGTTTTGTATATAAAAAGCTATAATAAAAAATAAAAGAAAAAATAGATTTAAAAAAAAAAAAAAAAGAAAGAAACTATCAGCAAGATGATTTCAGAGGGCCCTAGAGAGACTTACATGATACTGAGTGAAGTAAGTAGAACCAAAAAAAAAACATTATATGATTATATGATGATCGACTGTGATGGAACTTGGTTTTTTTTTTAATAATAGGATGATTCAGGCCAATTCCAATAGACTTGTGATGAAAAGAGCCATCGGCATCCAGAAAGAGGAATATAGGGACTGAATGTGAATCACAACATAGTATTTTCACCTTTTGTTGTTGTTGTTTTTTGTTTGCTTGCTTGTTTTTTCTTTCTCATTTTTTTTCCTTTTTGATCTTATTTTTCTTGTGTTACATGATAAATGTGGAAATATGTTTGGGAGAATTGGAGATGTTTAATCTATATTGGATTACTTGCCATCTAAGGCAGGAAGGGAGAAAAATTTGGAACACAAATTTTGCAAAGGCAAATGTTGAAAACTACCTTTGCTTGTATTTTGAAAAACAAAAACTATTATAAAAAATATAAATTAACAATCCAAAAAAGAAAAAAAACCAAAGAAATTATCTAATCTCATATTTTTCTAGGTTTTATACAAAAAACTTCTAAATTATTATTACTTACTCTGAGCTTGTTCTAAAAAAATCTAGACTCACAATTCCAATTTTCTGGGAATAACTTGCTTAGCATGTCCCAACTATGTTGATTATTACGATAGTGGAAAATAACACAATTATTTTAGTTACTTAGGCGTGAAATCTTGAAATTATTCCAAATCCTTCGCCCATTATCTCTCTCACTCCAACAAAACCAATTGGTTGTAATGTCCTGTCAATTCTACCTCTATATCTCTTGTATAAGTCCCCCCTCTCTACTTTAAGTCTTTAATATTGCTATCACTGAGCGAAGATTATTGGAAGATGGCAGAATAGCTCTCCAGATTTCCCCCACAAACAGAACAAATTTTCTCCTCTTCTCAACAAAGACTGATATAAAATCAAGAAGACTTGAGGCAGAATAGGCATTGTCTAGATACAACCCAAGAAGACCCAAAGAAAGACCCCCATGCCAGGATTAACCCATGTGAAATGCAAACATTTTCAGGCTAGTTTCACAATAACACCAAGTAGGGATTCCCAGGGCTAGCTAGGTCTGGCTGGAGCCAAAACAGCTTGCAGAGTTGAGGGGTCTGAATACAGGAAAACTGAGTGAATCTTGGCTAATTAGAAATGCCAGGCCCAGCTGTTCTACAGAGTTGCAGCCCTGAGTGAAAAGGAATCATCACCAGGTGAGTGCAGAGGCAGTGAGACAGGGATGCTGCTGGCTTTGGCACTTGCAGGAGGCTGGAACTTTTGATTTGGAGGTCCAAGACAGAAGGCAGAGCTATAGTAAAACCAGTGGCACCATCCCCCAATCCCATGATTTAGAGATGCTTACAATAATACCTCTTATTAAAAAAAAAAATAATAAACCAGCAAAGAAAGAACCACACCATAAAAACTTACCATGGGAACAGGGAAAATCTGAGTTCATCTTCAGAGGAGGACACAAATATAAAAAGCTTCTTCTATCCCAAAGAGTAACATTAAATAGCTCCCTGATCAGAGAGAATTTATAGAACTTCAAAAATTTTTTTTCTAAGTAAAACAAGAGACTTGAGGAACAAATAAAAATAAAAATCATTTAAGAACAAGAAAATTATGAAAAAAAAAAGTTAACCAACTAGAAAAGGAGATTTACAGAGTCTTAAAGACTGTATTTGAAAATTAAAATTGGGTAAGGGGAATCCAATGAAGCTCTAAGAAACTAAGAAATAACAAAACAGAATATAAAAAATAAAAAAAATAGAACAGAAAGTGAAACATAAGAAAAACAACAGATATGGAGAACAGATCAAGAAGAGAAAATAAAAGAATAATTGGACCTTCTGAAAGCTGTGACTAAAGTGGTAGAACATATGGGGAAAGTAGAAATACAAAAAATTCTCCGATCACCAACCACCTCAAAGAGATCCCTTGTGAAAAACACATAGGAATGTTAATGCCAAATATGGAAATCCCCAGATCAAAGAGAAAATCTTGCAAGAAACAAGAAAAAAACAATTCAAATATGCTGAAGCTACAATTAGAATTGTCCAGGATTCATCAGCAGCCAAAATAAAAGATTGCAGGTCCAGTAATTATATATACCATTAATCAAAAGATCTAGGCCTATGGCCCAAAATATCATATACAGAAAAACTATCTACAATATTGATTGAAAAAATGGACATTCAAAAAACCTGCAGATTTTCAAGACTTTCTTTCAATCAAAGCCAAACTCAAAAGAAAATCTAATATGTGAGATATAATATATATCAAAGATCAATTTCAAGGAACTTAACATGGACATATTGTTTATGGTTTTTAATGGAAATGTATACCCATATAAAGTAATTTAGTAATCCTAAAGATGTGGTTGGGTTGAAAGTTTTTCCTCATTTATGACTTAGAATGTGAGGTCATTTGTCCTGGCTAATCAGGGGAAAGATCTGCCCTATAAGCAATGTTAGCCCAGGCTCTTATATAATTCTTGTCTTATATAATTCTTTAACTAGGCCTTGCCTCTCCTTGCCTGACTGCTTATGGGGAGGGAGATGCTATTTCTGGTGATATCATAATAAAATTTCTTTCTGCTTTTGCCTTGAAAAAGTTCTTTAATTTATTTGATTTATTTGAGCCAGTGGTCTTGTCCCACATACCAAGAAGGGTATAATATCCTCCAAAACCTATAAAGAAATAAGGGGGGGAGGGAGAGCAGCTAGAGAACATTGTACCTGGAGTCAGGAGGAGTTGAGTTCAAATCCTGCTTCAGAGACACTTAGCACAGTGCAAATCACTTAACCCTAACTGCTTTACCAAAAAAGAAAAAAAACAAAACAAAACACTTCTCCCCCTTAGAAATAAAGGGAGAGAGCAAAGCATGGGAGAAGACAAAGGAGGGATCCCTGGGTGAGGGAGGGGAGGTTAAGTAAAAGCAGGTTAAGGAGTAGAATTAAAGCAAAAAGTTAACAAGGATAGGAAAGTTGTGTGTTTGTGTGTCTGTGTGTGTGTGTTTGTATATGTGTGTTATGGGCCAGAACTCTGTACTTAAAACAAGGATTCTTACAAGGTGGTAAGTCAGCAGAATTGATGAGACAATGGTTATCTAATTTAACATGGTGCTTAATAGTTCTCTAAATTCAGTATGACTGAATTAATTTTACAACAAATATTGGTTTCCTAGTGATAAAATGATTGGTTTATACTCAGTGTAGAGCATATAAGCTGGGTCTCAGACTCAGATCCAGATTCATTCAGAGCCAGAGAAGACAGAGGACTGGAGGCCGAGCTCAAGCTCTCAGGGCCAAGGAGAGAGAGATTCATTTCCATCTTCATCAGCCTTGTGGTGGCTGGCCTGTCTTCCAACAATTTCTCCCCTGAAACCAAGTCCCCTCTGAAGGCCAGGAGAAACCTAGCTGAGCACCAGGCAAAGGAGACAATAAAGACTTTTAGACTTTAACACCTGGATATTCTTATGGTGATCACTCTACTGAAAAGAAGTTTGCTCAAAGACCTCCAGAAAACCAAACAGAACATTACATGTGTGTATGTGTCTATATATGTACATATAAATATATCCTTACTTAACTATAGCCTGCTTAGAAGTCTGGGAGGATGAAAGGGGAAAAAAAGGATAAAGTAAAAAACATACACAGCAGAAAATAAAAGAACAACCTACAAGGAAGTAAAGATGGACACTCATGAATATAATTTCTTCTACTATTATATTTACTTTCTTGAACCAGTAATTTATTTTTATATATTTTGAATCTTCCCCGATGTTCTGCTGGGCACAAGACAGTGTTCTGTTTTATCTTGTTTCATTCTAATTTCCTTTTCTTTTTTTTTTTTTTAATTCTTTTTTAAAATAATTTTTTTAAAAAGCAGTATTTTTTTTTTTTTAATGCCTCTCTTCTGGGCTAGAGAACTGATGTATTCTCATAGTTTTCCTGTCTCTAGTCACTGTTCTCCAATTTATGCTACAAACAACTCCCAAAATAATTTTTCTAATGCTCCAATACCTTAAGTGGCTCCCTGTTTTTCAAAGATGAAGTTCCTCAGTCTGACATTTAAGATGTCCACAGCCTGGCTGCAAACTACCTCTCCAACCTATTTCACATTATTCTACTTTATACATTTTATATTTTATCCAGAGAGTTAAGAGCTATCCTTGAACTTGACATTCCATCTCTTAATTCTAAGCATTTGCACACAATTTTCCTTGCCTAGAACCACCCCCTCCCCATTCCTAATTCTACCTCTCAGCGTACTTTTTTCTTCCTTCAAGGTTCAATTCATAAGACATTTCTTGATTTCTTGAAATTCCTTGGCCTCCTATATGTAAAGATAGCATTCTTCTACAAATTACTTATTTGTATATATAAATAACAACTTTAGACCTAAAGCTAGAAGAGACCTCAGAGGTTATCTTAATTCAAACTTCTCACTTTTATAGATTAGCAAACTGGGGCCAAGAGATGTTAAATAACTTGCATATTATATCTACATAATTATATGCTTAAGCTCTACTCAATACCTTACCTCCAAGAAGATGTAAGCTCCTTGGGGAAAGGGACTATTTTTATGTCACCAATACCTATTAGTGTTTTATAAAAAGCAGGGTTTAAGAAATAATTGTTGAATTCAATATGTGTATAGCTCCAGGAATAATGATGACAAAGAGAATAGAAATAGTCAGAATGGGGAAGTCCAGAGATGGCTTGTTATGCCACAATTTCCTTTAATTGTTCTGCCTTAATTTCCCCAAATTTTCCTGCTTCAGTTTCCCTTAATTGTTCTACCTCAGTTTCCTTGAGTTGCTCTGCCACAATCCCTCTGGTTGCAACCCCCGTTTCTGATCAATAGAACTGATATAAATTAGGACAGAGATAATTAGTCCTGACATGGCATTCCATGGAGCCATAAATTGTAGATAGGTTATTTAGAGATAGGTAAGCATAACTCCTATCTCAGACTCAGTGTCAGAACCAAATGTATGAGCCGTTCCTGAAAAGTTCCCCCTCACCAGTACTCTCACCCCTCCCTCCCTTCCTCCGGCCTTTGCCTCTCTTGATAGCTGGAGCCCTATAAAGAATCCCTGGAATTCTTCCCTCTTGCTGAATACTTTGAGACTCCAGATTGGGAAGTTAGGGGGCAGAGCCAAGATGGCGGAGAAGGCACACGCGACTTTCTAAGCTCCTCTCATTCCCCTCATAACCAACTATTTTATCCAGCCTCAGAAATAGCTCTTCACTGCTTAAATCCATGAAGATCAGAAGCATACAACTTACCTGCTGAAGTCAATCTGGAAGATGCCAGGAAAGGTTTGTCCTAAGGGGCCAGAAACAGACCAGCACAGGCAGTGAGAGACTAGCGTCCTGAGCAGACCAGGGGCGGGGGTGATCTCTGTGGCTAGAGAAGTCATAGAGACCACTCTGCTATAGGCTAACTGCTCTGCCTGATTACAAAGCAGTAACTGGCAGAGAAATTAAAGCCTGGAACAGAGGGTACTCTAAAAAATGCCAGAACCTAACAAGACCTGGCTGTAGCTACTCAAACCCGGAGGTGACTCAGGAGACTGAAACGCAGCCCTGCAGCCACATCCTGCAGTTCAGGGCTTTTGCAGGGGCAGTTACAAACCCACACGGCAGGGGGGGCACAGCCTGGGCAGCCTCTAATCAGCACAGTGGGGGGCTCAGCCTGGGGCAATAGAACTTCCCCAACAGGACTGTACTTCCTGGAGCAGAGACACTTCTGGTCCCTGCAAATCCATTCACTGCTCAACTGCTAATACCCACAGCCCCAGGGTGGGATTTGGCTTGGGATAGTGAAACTCTCACTGCTCAGCATCTAGCCCCAGGGCAGTCATTATCTCACACAGCGGGGTTCTTTTCAGGGCACTTTCCCAGCTCTGCCCTGCAGGCCTGAGTTACTTCCAGGTGGGCAACTCTTTCCCAGAGCACTCCAGTACCTCTCTGCTTTTTGCAGCCGGCTAGCAGGACAGCTACTGGTCCATACATCGCACTGCTCTGCAGAGGAAGCTGGTAACCTCCTGGCCCTGAAGGCAGACCCTAAAGGCTTTAACAAAATGAGTAAGAAAATCAAAAGGACAATTGATAGTTTCTACTCAGAAAGAGAATAACCCTGAAGAGACTAATAGCAGACAGTCTCCAATACAAAAGGCTCTCCTAGAAGAGACTATTAAAAACCAACTAGAAGAAAAATGGGGAAAGGAAAGAGAAGCTATGCAAGAGAGTACAGAAAAGACATATAACTCACTAAAAGAAAAACTTGATAAAGTGAAAAAAGAAAACAACTTCCTGAAAGGTGAACTGGAAAAGGTAAAAAACTCCCAAGAAGTGCAGGGAAACAGAATTTGTGAATTGGAAAAAGAAAATAACTCACTAAAAAAAAAATTTAGTGAAATAGAAAAAATTTCCATAGAGCAAAACGACTCATTTAAAAACTCAATTGGATATATACGAAAAGAAGTAAAAAAAAAAAAAAAAAAAAAAAAAAAAAAAAAAAAAAAGCTAATCAAGAAAATAACTCACTAAAAATCAGAACTGAACAAATAGAAATGACTGACTCATTGAGACAGGAAGAATCAGTCAAGCAAAACCAAAAAAAAATGAAAGACTGGAAAAAAAAGTCAAATATTTACTTGGAAAAACAACAGACCTGGAAAATAGACCTAGGAGAGATAACCTGAGGATCATTGGACTACCTGAAAATTATGATGAAAAAAAGAGCTTAGATACCATTTTACAGGAAATCATCAAAGAGAACTGCCCAGAAGTAATAGAACCAGAAGGTAAAATAGGCGTTGAAAGACTCCATCGAACACCTTCTGACAAAGACCCTAAAATAAAGACTCTGAGGAATATTGTGGCTAAACTTCAGAATTTTCAGACTAAAGAAAAAATTTTACAACCATCCAGGAAAAAACAGTTCAAATACCAAGGTGCCACAATAAGGGTCACACAAGATCTGGCTGCCTCAACATTAAAGAATCAAAGGGCCTGGAATTTGATATTCCCAAAGGCAAAAGAACTTGGAATGCAGCCAAGAATAAACTACCCAGCTAAGCTGAGCATTTTTTTTTCCATGGAAGAAGATGGACATTTAATGAAACAGAGCAATTCCATCTGTTTCTAAGGAAAAGATGAGACTCCAGTCCCATTCAGTCAGCTGGGGTCAACATGGATCTGGTTTTGCCCCCAGCACAATCTCTCCCTTTCAAATACCATATTAAAAACTGTCTAATCTCAAACTTGCCTCAGTTTTTTTCACAGCATTACAGGTTAACCATATTAACATATGAATCCAAAATGGAAGGAGCAAAGATGAGGATAAACCTTTAAAAAGACAGGTTATATGTTGAAAATGAGAGGCTTTATTTCTATCTTAAAGCAATTTGCCTTGAGTCTTATCTAGCTAAAAGTTCAGACTACAGAATATTCAAAAACTATGGACAGCCAGGTGGCACAGAGTGCTTGGGATGGAATCAGGAAGAGTTCCAACCTGGCCTCAGCCATTTCCCTAGCTGTTTGATCATGGGCAAGATACTTAACTCCTGTTTGCTTCAGTTTCTTCATTTGTAAAATGAAGATGATAATAGCAACTATCTTCTGGGTTATTGTCAGGATCAAAAGAAATTATTTTAAGGGCTTAGCACAGGCAGTCCTAAATGGTTTTATATAATGAATTCATTCTTGTGAAATACTGAGAATCAGTTTCTTTTACAAGAATCTGAGCTCCCAAACTCAAGAACTGTTCAGTGTTCTACAGCTTTCTGAATCCACTGCAAACAGCTGGCAGTATGCAACATACTGAGTAGGTGGGAAGAGAAGAGATCATGAAGCCCATGGGATGAGTTTAGATTTTCATTTCTGGAGGTTGTCTTAAGAGATTATGGAAATACAGCAATCATTGGGAGGGGATATTAACCCAGTCTCATTTGGTGCCTTGTTTTAATCCATGTAATGCTTCTCATTCCCTATAATGGGAGATCAGCAGGGTCTGATTAACATGAGAAAGGTCATTACTGATAAAGCATAACTCAGGAAGCTTGCATGCCACAGAGGTTCACAAAAGGGATCTCTAGCAACTTTCAAAGAGATAGGAAGGGGAAAATGTCCCAATTCAACCCCCCCAGACCTCTCCTTTGATCCACATCCTATTATACAAAATAGGTTCCTCACCTGAGGTGTTTGGAGAGAGGCTATACAGTGATTTTAAACTGCAATGCAATCAAAGACATGCAGATACATAAATAAATGTGAAGTGCAGAAAAATGTTCAGGGAGAGGAGGATGTCATCATTTCAGAAGGATCATAGCAACCTTTATGTCCATCTAATGTTTCCATCTGGGGCAGAGAGCTCCACCAACTTTCTGGTCCCCTACCTTATACACACAGCCTCTTTCAGCGGCTTGCTAACAGCCTTGTAATTTATTTAACAAGTATTAACTTATCACTAACCTTTTTCTAAAGGGCTATGTATCCACAAACCTGTGTCATTCAGAAAAAAAGAATGAAAAACAACAGTCTGTTTATGAATGTAAAGATGAAGACCAAGGAGGAAGGCAAAGACAAATCTGCCAATGCTACTTAATTAGCAAAGAATTAAACTGACCATAAACCATAAACCTTCACCAAGTTTACCCAATAATTTTAGAAAAATCACCACATAATGAAGCTTCAGTTTAGTATTCCAGATATAGGTCAGATGAATTCATTAATCATAGAAAACTATGTACTGCAAGAAAATTACATATTGAGAAAAAATTCTACTTTAGGAATATATTTTTGTGATAATACAGCCATTACTTCTACTATTCTGAGAAATAAGAGTACAGAGCTGTGTTAATAAAAAGCTCCATGCGTGAAAAGCTACAAGATATTAAATTAAAAGGCATTCAATAAGTTCCTCAATGTATTTATCTTGAAAGCACAGTCTTAAGTAGAAGTCAGAATGAAGACATTTTCCCACTGCTTTATTTTCTGACAGAAATGATAGGATCATAAATTTATATCTATATCATGCCCACTATCTATGGATGTCCCCCAGGGCTCCCTCTTAGATCTTTTCTCTTTTTTCCCCTCTATCTCACTTGGTGATCTCAACATCCCTCATGGATTCAATTATCACCTTTATGCAGATGATTCCTGGATCTCAAAGACATCTTATGCTCAACATGGCCAAAATTTGAACTTACTATTTTTCTCCCCAAATCATCTTTCTTGTTCCTAATTTCCCTACTACTATCAAGGATACTACCAAACTCTGAGTCACACAGATTTGAAACTTGGGAATCATTCTCCACTTTCCCCCCATATCCCATCAATTAACAAGTGCTGCTATTTCTATCTTTGTTATAACTCTTGAATATAATCCTTTATCTCCTCTTCTTACACTTCCACCACTATGATCCAGGTTATCATCAATAGACTACTGCAATAAATTTCTGGTTGATCTTTTTTTCCCTCAAATCTTTCTCCATTAAAGTACACTTTCAATTAAGTTGCCAAATTGACCTTCCTAAAGTACAAGTATGAAAATGTCAACTACCCATTGAATAAACTCCAATGGCTCCCTGGAACCTCCAGGATGACATATACAAATCCTTTGTTTGGTACTCAAAGTCCAACATACATCCAAAAAAAAAAAAAAAAAAAAAAAAGGAAAAGGAACTATTTATACAAAAATATTTATAGCAGTCATTCTTATGGTAGCAAAGAATTGGCAATTAGAGCCCATCAATTGAGGAATGATTAATCAAGCTATCTTGATAGTATATGATTGTAGTGGAAAATTATTAGGCTACAAGAAATGACAAGGAGGATGATTTCAGGAAAACCTGGGAAGACTTACATGAACTGAAGCATAGTGAAGTGAACAGAACCAGGAGAATGTACACAATAGCAATACTGTTCAATGAAAAACTTGTGAATGACTTAACTATTCTCAGCAATACAATGATTCAAGATAATCCCCAAGAAATAATAATGAAGCATACTATCTGTTTCTAGAGAAAGAACTAACATTTTTTAAATACAAATGGAAGAATGCCATTTTTCACTTTCTTTATTTCATTTTTTCCTTTTATTTGAGTTTTCTTGTGCCAAATGACTTAACACAGAAATGTTTTATACAGTTGCACATGTATAACCTATATTTAATTGCTTATAATCTCAAGGAATGGGAAGAGAAAGAAAAGAGGGAGGGCTAGAACTTGAAACTCAAAACTTTAAATAAAAATATTAGAAAAAAAAATTTAAATAGCCCATCATATGAACTTGTCTCTTTTCAATAATGAAGTGATTCAAGGCAATTTCAACAGACTTGGGAAAGAAATAACCATCCACATCCAGAGAGAGAACTATGGAAGCTATAAATACTTGTTGATTGATTGAGCTGAACAAGAACTTAGTAATCATTTAATTCAGCCTCCTCATTTTACAAATGAAGTTGAAGTGCCCAGGTGAGAGAAAAACAGGGCAGCCAAAATAATGAAGTTTTAAGAGCGTTTATTGCTAGCTAGCGAATGAACCCCAACACCAAAACTGGAGAGGTCAGTAATGAGTGGCCTCAGGGTCATATATTTATAGAAAGAAGAGAGAGACATCAAAATGTTTCTTGATACATTTGTCATAATAAAGGAATTTCTATTCTAAACAGGAGGCAAAAAAAGTTATCACTCTAAGGGGGTCATTCTCAGGCAGCAGCAAGCAGCATTTCTTTAAGCTTATCAGGTTGTCAAGGTCTCAGGACTCTCAGGACAATCCATCTGGATTGTTAAATATACCATCTGCATTAGGGAGTGAGAGTGAAGACCTATAGTAATAAACTTCTAACTACAAAGATTCAAGATTATGTTTCTCACGTTCCCATTTGGGGGGCTTTTCCACTTCAAAGTAACTGAAACCAAAGTAGCTTTTTGCAGTTCCTCAAAGGACACTCCATCACTAAACTCAGAGCATTTTCAATGGTTATCTTCCATGCATGGAATGCTCTCCTTCTTCATTTCTAATTGCTGACTTCCTTGGCTTCCTTTAAGTTCTAGCAGAAATTCTATCTTCTACAATAATCTTTTCCCAATTCTTAATTCTGTGTCTTCCCCTTGTTATTTCCTATTTATTCTGTATATAGTTTGTTTGTACATAGCTGTTTGCTCCTTGAGGGTAGGCATCTTCTATTTTATTTTATTTTGCCTTTCTTTGGATTCCCCAGTGCTTAATACAGTGTCTGAAATACTCTTACTAAATATTTTAGTGATTGACTGAAATGACTTGCCAAATGTCATACCATATTAAATAGAAAACTTGGAATTTGAACCTAATTCCTCTGAGTGAATATCAGTATTCTTTAGTCGGCTGTTATCTTTTTGAAGAGCCCTTTCTCATTGTTGAGGCTTGAATATAACCAAGAACTTTGGCAACACTGTTCCTTTGGCCAGAAAGGATAATTTGGAAGGAGGTCCCAAGAAAAATTTAGCAAAGGGTCCCCTTCCTCATTCCCTCCTAGGCCTCCTTCATTTGTTAGCCCTTTCACCCTCTAGAGGGCTGCCAGAAAAATAATTATAGCCATAGCTCAAGGCTTAATTGGAGTTAGGCCACTGACACTTTATTTTCTCTCTTATGATTTAGTGGAATAATACTTGGGAGAAAAAGGAAATAGGGCATTGTGTGTTTGCGACATCCAGATGTTTCCATAAAAATAGAGATAACTGAGCAGAAGCATTAAGAATCTCACTGAAGGATGAAACAGGAAGAAAAAGACACTTATTTCAACACAAATAACTTTGACAATTCGCAAACTGGCATGACTAAGCCATGAAAGACAAGTGAAAGGCAGAAAACGATGACATTGGCACAGTAAATATCTGTCTCAAATCTGCCCAATACCAGCATTAACTCTTCTAATCTTTCAACTTCATGATCCCAGTTCCAAAAAGCTGAAAGATAAAAGGCCTCTCATTTGCTAGAAAAAAATCACGATGGGTCAATCATTTCAGCTCATTGTGGACATCCCAAAGACAAAAATGCATGACTAACATGAACTTCTATAGTAGCTTTCAAGGTTCTTGTGGTTGCTAAGCCTCTGAAAAGTTGAAACACTCCAATTCATATTATTCTGGGAGGAAGGGCTAAGAGTTTTAAAATCATCTCAGAAATCTTTTCAAGATACACATTCAGAAATGATAGACTGGAAGTAGGAGGATTAAACTGAGCACCCCACTATCTCTTACTAATAAGCTTTTCCATATTCTATCTTTGCCATCATGCTGACAACTCCACAGCATGGATGAGATCCTCAAGATGGACTTCCTGATACAGATTCTCCTCCCCTATTAGAGATCCTCAAGATGGACTTCCTGATACAGATTCTCCTACCCTACTACAGCCAGAGGGATCCTGTTATGATGTTACATAGGGCAAAGCAAAGGAACCTGATCTGGAACTCATTTATATCTTACTGATAATACTGAGGCAACCTATCATGAGTTCCCTCATCATCTTCTTCCAAACCTCACTCTATTTTCATTTATTCTCTTCTCTTTTGCCACAGAAGAAGAGGTTATCTTTTTCTTTGTCAAGGGCAATCTCTCTACTAAAACTCTTGATCCCATGTTCTTCAAGAGTTTTACCAATAAATCTACTTGTCTTCTACTAATTATTAATTCCTTGCTCTTAACCATTTCTTCCAGCTTTCATCCTAAATCTCTCCTCTTTTTCAGGGCTACACTCCTAGAAAAGTGAGTTATGATTACTGACTTAGTTTACTACTTATTTACTTTTCAACTCCTTGATAATGAATTCCACCACTCTTGAAATTGCTTCCTCACAGATCCCCACAACCTCTTAATTGCCAAATCTCCTGCCCTATTCAGTCCCCATTTTTCTTTACCTTTCCACACCAGCTGAAACTGCTAACCATTCTCTCTTCCCAGATGTGCTCTCTTTTACTGGATTTCAAGATACTCTTCTCTTATTTTTTTTCCTACTGTTTAGTGGGTCCTTCTCAAGTCTTATTCATGGTTCAGTTCTCCTCCTGACCCTCCCCCCCCACATGTGAGTGCTCTAATCTAGGGTCTCTTCTCTGTCTATGCTCTCTACCTTTAATAAACTCATCCCTTCCATCTCATTTCCTGAAGATGGCACTGTGCTGACTGCCTCAAGACCCAGAATATTTGAAGGCATACAAAGGAATAAAAGACTTATTGCTTTATGATCATTATATAGCATTCAGTAGACAGGAATTCCATTGATTTATTCTATCAACAAATTTATCTTAGATACATCCTGGAGATAAGCAATAAGCTGGGTTCAAAACTGGATTGGAAGAAACAGGTTGATTTACTTATGAGAGAGTGCCCAGTACTTTCTATGATCCAAGGTGCTCTCAAAACAATGTTTTTAATGTTTTACCCATAGTTCTACTACCAAATCTTTCAGTAATGCTATCTGGCTGTAAATTGTGAAATACCAGAATGTCAGAAGAATCAAAATTACAGGTGCCCCAAAGTGTAATGGAGAAGCAAATAATGTATATAAACAGCATCATACTATCAATAATGACCTACATCCAAAAAAATGGCTTGAAAAGCCCTCAACCAGAAAATGTACAAGAAGAGGAAGTTGGTCATATAACAAGACCCAGCACTAAAACATGAACAGCTCAAGTGCTGCAAGAGTATCCATGAATTATTCAAAGACCTAGAAGAAGATCTGTGTGTAACAAGTCTCCTTTCGGTTCTATTTCCTCAATACCTCTCACATTCTCTTTCCCTCTCCCCACGCTACTACCACATTTATTCAGAATTTTATTACTGACACAGCTCCTTAATAGGGTTTTCCCATCTTTGATTATAGTCTTTGCATTGCTGCCAAAAGAATCTTTCATGAGGCTGACGTACACTCCACTAGATAAAAACTTTCAGTGGCTGCCTACTGCCTCTTGTGGAATACATAAACTCCTTAACCTGGCATTTTAAAGCCCTCTATAAAGCAACTCCAATACACTTTTTAAGCCCAATTTCAGAATACTCTATATTCCAGTAAAACTGAGGAACTACTAATATTCAAGATGCTGCCTCTCACCTCTGTGCATATATGCACATGTCCCATGACTGGAAATAAACTTCCTCCTCACAACACTTCTGTTTCATCAAGGATCCGTAAATCTTCCACTTTCTTTGTGAAGTTTTCCCTACTGAAGGTTTTTTCTTCCTTTTCAATTTTCTTAGAGCACTTTAGATCTTGGTTACCATTCTATTCTACCATGAATTGTATTTACTTGTGGATATGTCATATGGCTCCCAAACAGAGCATAAGTTTTTTGAAGGCAAGGAGGATTCTTAGGTTTTCTCTTAATAATTTGCATTTATATAGAACTTTTAAGATTTACAATGAGATAAAGCAAAATTTTTTGCAATAATTACTATTCCCATTTACAGACAAAGAAATTGAAAGGATCACAAAAGTAGTAAGTATTGGATCTGGGTTTCAAAACTAGATTGTTTGACTCCAAATGCTTTTTCCAGAATATCTGGAAAGCATATCTTTCCAGCATAATTACTTCCCTAATAATAAAAATAATAAATTTTCATTAAGTTGCACAGGAGCAAAAGGACTGGATTTGGCGTCACAGATGGGCTCTAGTCTCAACTTGGCCATCAACTCCCTGTATGGATATTTTGGCAAATTAACTTCAATATTCTGGGATTCCATTTGCTTATGGGTACTTTGAAGACATTTGATTATATCTTTAGGACTAATTCCAATTCTTATATTTTCTACTTCTAGGATTCCTAACAATGGTATACTCAGTTAAGTTTCAAGGATAAGAAAAATGGCATTCCTCCACTGTTATCTTCCTCCTTTTAGGAGCTTTATAAGCTCCTTGGGAAGCAGTGACTGGCTATATAATGAGAGGTGAGGAATTAATGAGAAATAGGGGAGGGAACTGTGGTTCAAGATAGAAAATAGAATGCTGCCTTTGGAGTTGCCAAGAGGTGTCTACTAATTCATGTATCCATTCTTGCAAGAATGTAAAATAAGTCTTTCCTGCATTCAAAAACAAAACAAAACAAAAACAAAACAAAGAGAAAGGAAAAAGAAAAGTGGCATTGTCCTGGCATTGATATCGCCAAAAATATGGTAGAGGTTATAAAGCACTTGCAGAAGGCTTCGTCTTCTTTCCAAGATATCCAGGAAAAATGATAAAGAACAACTAGGAATAAGAAGGTCAGCAGCTAGCCCAGAAACCAAAGGAAAGAAGAGCAGCAAAGCAGAATATGAAGAAAGCATAAAGGGATGTGATCAAGGAAACAGGCCCCAGATGGAAAGAAACTGCCGGGAAAGCCGAAATAACGACATGAATAAATAATACAACATAAATTATACCCACGTGCACTTTCGTGCTTTTGTGCAAAGCCTGGTTCTTCCACCAAACACCCACATTTGTCATACTGTCTTTGGGTCACTAGGGGATATTTGGGAGAAGACAATCTGTAATTCCTGGTTCTTGTAGAAAATCACATTTATCATATGGTTTCACTACAGTATCTGGTTTATTTGTTAGGTGCAGATATGCATTTATTTAGTGAGATTTATAAAACTGTGCTCACTGCAAAATGCCCCTAGAGACAGGTAAGGCAGACCAATGTTCAGGGCAATCTTGTTAGCACATCTTAGCCTCTGTCTTACCCGACTCTCTCTTCTCCCCTCCATATATTGCACTTCTGGCATTTCCTCTAAGATGGTTAAGAGCTGTAGTAAATGATGTGTTTATATATATATATATATATATATATATATATATATATATATATATATATATATATATATATAAAAAACCCAACATACATATACCCCACCTCAATTCTGTGACAACCTGGAATATGAAAAACATTACAAATGTACATTATTATTACTGGAGTGTCTAGAGAGCCTACATCTGGAACTAAATTAATTTATCCATCTGTTGGATTTGCATCTTTTTTTTCAACTTTAATTTTTCAGTTGCTTGAAAGAATAATTTAATAACTATCAGGAAACTGAAGAGTCATATGTAGGAAAGGGGAATGACTTGAGACATTTTTGATTCTGATCTATCTTCCTTAAATGGTGCTCTCCTGTCCATTTGCAAACATCTCCTCTTACCATGACTGTAATTTTTTTTGACCCCTTTCATTGGGTAGTTTTTCTGAATTCCCTTAAATTTCTGTGAGAAATTCTTTACCTGAATTTCAGCCCTCTTCTTGTCTGTTGCATTAGGGGACTGATATTACCTGATCCCAAAAGTTTCATTTGTTTTTGTTTACCACACACAAAAAAATGCAAAAGACCTGTTTTCTGGGATCCATGAGTCATTCAATGAGTAACAAGGTATTTGGGGGCAGGGAAGGAAGCAAGGGTAACTTTCAGGCAGCCTACTGACATAAGCCCTAGTAAGTAGCAAAAGTGCTGCAACAAATACTCTCTTACTCAATAGCAAAAAAATGAATAGGACGATATTCTGAACGTTCAATATGATGAATTCTCATGAAATACTATTTTTGATTCAGTAGGACAATTTATCTCAATTGCAGAAAAATAGCCTTAAAACAACAGCAATATTCCATATAAACAAGCCTAGAGAGACCCAGCTGAGTCCTAGAACCCATTTACATTCCTTACCTGATATTGACTAATGCATGGGTCACCTTGCTGGCTGCTTCTTTCCATTGGCCTGTGTTGGTTGAAATCCTCAGGACTAAAGGAAAGAAAGAACACAGAACTGTATAACCCATAGGTAACAAAAAACCCAAATCCAATCAAACAAACAAAAAACAACAACAACCCAAGAAGAGGGATTAAAATGCTTCCTGAGCAGAGATGCTCAAATAAGACATTTTATTGAAGAGAGCTTTCTTTTTATATTGCCCAAGAGTCTAGTTGCATAGAATCACATATATAATCACTCCAATTCAAGATGGTTCTTTTCCTCTTCCTCTCTTTGGGATCTCCTTTCTTTGGCCTCCTGAGTCAACTATAATAAGAGCTAATACATCACATCATAGCTGACATTTAAAGCTATTTTTCTTCCCAGATTGCTGCTAGTTTCTGTCAAAGCCCTCTTTGGTCAGAAGGAATAAACAGGGGCATTTGAAATTTCCCTAATTATTTTTTCCTAATAATCCATTAAGGAAAAATGAAATGAAGAAAAAATGCTTATTGTCCAGATTGTGTGCAGTTGGAAAGAAGCTGCTCTCCAACACAAAATCCCAGCTTTTTAATGCCAATGTTCTTCTATTGATGCCAGGTGGTTGCAAATCTTAAAACCCCACAACCTCTGAAATCAAAATTCCCTAATGGCAATGGTGAAAATGTGGCTGTATCTGATCTAAGTTGGTTTGTACCATATTTCTAATAATGTCCCATCTATAAGAACTGGTACAAGGGATATAATCCAGGCAGGTCTGATCAAAAAAGGATGTTGATCGATGAGAACTAACAGACAGGCAGCCCAAATACTGTACGAGTACCCATAACAATATGGTAAAGATCTAGCAGAAGACCTCCAGATCATGGACATTAGCACAGGCTGAAGAAGCATAAGTGTATTATATTCTATTATGTGAAATACCCACAACAACTGAAGATGATGCATCTACTGAAGAAGTATAAATTATTTTCTTTTTTTCCCCTTGTCATTTGGGTCTTACCCCTTAAACATTCACTGGGAACCTGAGATGAACTTCTTGTATTGGTCCCTCTACCCACTTGCAGAGCAGAGTAATGAGAATTCCTTTACTTCCTCTTATTAGATCTAAACTCCTGCCCTATTCATCTAGTCTCAACAAGCATTTGCTTGAAAAATGTTTTCAAGCACAACATTTCCTCTGACAGCTTCATATTCATAAGGCTCTCCCTCCATAGTCAACATCACCTGGAGTTCTCTGTAAACAGACAGGATCCCTTTAGCCTAGCTCATTCCATATTGCAGGCATGAAGTATTCTTCAAAAAAATAAATGTGTAGAGAAGAGTCAACATTTAATACCTGTGCTATAATTTTGTCATTTCTAAAGAGGAAAAAAAGGGTGGAGCCCAAATCACAAGAATTTTGATAGCTGCCACTGATATTCAAAGTATTAGGGTTAGGATCAAACTTATTTAATGGGAAGCTGCCATAAATCCTAGCACATTTTTATCAATGCCAGCACACTGGTACAGCAGGAGCAGAAGAAACCTGGGAGAAAGGAAAGTACAGAGAGGGAGAACCATTTGCTGGGAAAACAAAACTCATCTGACTCCTAAATGTCTAGTTCCAAAAGTGCCTCACTTCTAAAAATTCATGCAATTTTATGAAAAAGAAGATAAGATGAAGTTCTAATACAATTTTACCAAAGTACAACTTTTCTAATTTATAAAATTTAATGTAGAGAACCTTGCTACCATTCCAATATAACATTGCCAAGTCTGGACTTGGGCAGCAACACTTTATCCAGCAAAAGTACAAATTTATTCACATAATTCAAGGGATAAATTTCAATAAGTCAGAAGACTTCATCTAATCCAACTCTGGTAGTCTAGATAAATGCACTGGTCCACACACTCAGTTATTCTTTCAGAGGGGCACTGTATATTGTCTACCTGTTACAGCTGTTAGTAACTTCCTATCAACTTTGCTCCCCTTGCAAATGAGAACCTGAAGGGTCTTACTGGCTTTCAAGCCCTTTCCCTGGGTTTTAAACAAAATGAGTTCCAATGGAAGTATAACTAGAAATATACAGGTCAGCTACAATAACACTAAAAATCATTTGGTGGATAACCTTACATTCTAGCAAAGGTCTTTGCAACTTTGCAATCCCAGAAACTAATCATACTCCCTGCCTCTAAGTCCTAATGTGTCCTCCCATCACAATATAAGATGGGGAAAAAAGAAGATGCCCCATGGGATTCATGAGGCAATGAAGAAGAAGAAAGGTGGTGCTTCCAGAGATACCCTTGGAGAGCCTGGAGATCTGAGTGTGTTGCTGCCATTCAGTTTTTGCTCTTCATTCTGCAGTATATTTTTTGATGGCATTCTTTCCTTCTCCAGTTTACTCATCAGGGTATCACAGGATACTCACCCTCCATTTCTTTCTTTTGGCAGGTCTGAGAGTCTCCAAGTTAGCTACTTTTCTTTTCTGCAGGCAGCAACAGCAATTAGCTTTTCTGATGCTGGATGAATGCCTTGGTTAGACAGGCAGGCAGATTTGTTATCAAAGGCCCATTCCTCCCCCCTCCCCCCCTCACTTGCCTGGCTTGTTGAAAAATAACTGCATTTCTTTGCAGGTCAAACACTCTGAGGACAATTCTGTCCTGCTGAAGCTTTGTTTCTTTTATGAAAGACTACAGTCAATCTCAATATATGCAAACTACACCTAAGTCTGTAATTATAACATGAAAGAGCTAGGAGTCTGGGCAGGTGTCAATTACAGTTGTTAGAGAGATATATCTGTTACAAGAGAAATCTATTGGATGGACAACTGTGTCATCTCCTACAGGATTCTAGTCTTTTATTAATTCTCCATAAGGTTTCTTCTCAGCATGAAGAAGGGACCCCGAAACTCTGAAAATCCTTAAAGGAGAAAACCTCCTTCAACTCTGCTTCAGTGAGGGACTCCGCCCCAAAGGACAAACAGTTTCATCTTTGTTATCTAGTTGGGGTTGGCTCAGTCCTGAAACCCATTGAATTCAATTCAAATTCTAACCCTAGCTGAAACCCAGTGAGGAGCCAACCTGGGACTCCACCCACAAGCCCCCTTCAGCTTATAGTCAAAGCCCCCTATTATAAAAGAACCAAACTAAAACCTTCTCTTTGCAGAGGTTCCAAACATGCCAGCCCTATGCTTGGCACTCCAAGGAGCTTCTGCCCACTGGAATACTGTTTCCAGTGCCATCCTCTCTTTACTCTCACCTATTTCCCTAAATAGACTTTATGCCTCTCTGTCAGGATTTCTAACCTTACTTCCAATCTCCATAATAAACCTCTTTTATCAATCTAGGTTTTTGGGCCTGTAAATTCATTTACAGAGAATCTCTGCACTGCCAGAAGGGAGTCCCCAAAATTCCTACACTTGCATGACTCCCAAGGTGGTGCAGAGGAGCCAAACCTCTCCATTTGATTCTCTGAACCCCGAACCTGCCACTAGACCTTCTCATTTAACTCCCTGACCACCAGAAACCCTAATTTCATTTCAGTTCTCTAAAGCTAAACCTCATCAAGCATCCTGTAAACTTTCAGTTGTTACTAAGAATAAATATTATTTCTAAGGCTTTTAGTTCAGTGTTTGATCCCATCCTACAGGGAACATCTTGAACCTAAGATCTTTCCCCTCCACCTCCTAGTAGGTTTTAGGCTACACACCATTTTTGTGGGTCCCTAGTTTCCTCCTGCCATTTGCCTTATGTCTTTAGTACAATGTCCATCAACCAAAAACAAGAATCTATTAACTTTGTGCCAAGCACTATACTAAGTACTAATACTATAAATACAAAGGGTAAAACAATCACTATGCTCTAGAAGCTTACACTATAACATGCATATCAGTTCTAATTTCCTTTCCTCACTCTTTAAGCACTATTTTGCCAGTCTTACGTAGTTCCTTTAAAAGCTTTTCTCACAAGTCAATTCTTCTATTAGTCTTTCCTCCTCATTCTCCTGGGACTTGCTCCAGTTTCCATCTATATTTTTCCCACGTATAGGAATGCTAGACAGAAGGTAGGTTTTCCACATGAAGTCTCATCAGAGAAAGGAAGAAAAGGGCTCTCCACATCAGACTCTGAGGCTTGGCTCCTTACCTCTCTATAAGGTCCAAGGTTTGGGCCTCTGCAGAATATAAACTAACATTTAGCTTGTTCACCCAAACTTCTTCACCCAAAGAACAGTCTAAATCCAAGTGGCAATGTTCAGTCCTTTTGATTTTAAGGTAAATCTACTAATGAATTGATCTGAAATAAATTTATAAGGAAAAATGCTCTCCAGTCCTTTTCTGTCTTTGTGAATTAATTCAGATAATTCCTAGGACCACACAATGGTTTATGAAATCCAGTACTCTGTCAAAACTAGTGAGACTACATAATTCTCCCTAGAATACAATCATTATGGAATTAAAAATATCTCTGCTACCCACAATTAATTTCTACCTCTCACCTCCTCTCCAAAGAATCATAGAATGTCAGAGCTGGAAAAGACCTTAAAGATCATAAAACAAATCTTACTTCATTAAAGGAAGAAACTGAAGCCCAGGGATCAAATGACTTGTCAGGACTACACAGCAAACTAGCAACAGAGCTGGAGCTAGAATTCAGAAAGTCTCTTAAGATACTGCTACTCCTATGCTCCTTTCTAGAGCACAAGGTTGTTTCCAGGTATTTTATTAAATCAGGCCTCTAAATTCATAGTCCTCTCTAGTTTCTCTTATATTCTCAAAGAGAAGGACATTGAGGGCCTTAGGAAATCTATAATGATATGAAACATGGGTAACTGAAGGCAGAAAAATCATTTTAAAGTTTTCTCTGCTTACCACAGGTAACAAGGGAGGAGACATTCTGCCCAGGAATAGATAATATAAGTTTCTATTATATTCAGTCTTTCCTACATGATAATAAAGCAGATTCTGGTGAAGAAGAGGGTATTGAAGATTAAGATGATGAGAAAAGAGAAAAGGCAGCTCACCCATTGAATAGAGATTGTCGAAGCTCTGGTGCATCCGGATAATCTCATAGTACAGTTCATCATAGCTGCTGGGGGTGGGTAGGAATGTGTCTCCATAAGTGATAAACATGTTAAATAAGTTCACAACCTAGAAAAAAATCAATACAATTTTGAAGCATTAAGGAGAACATTAAGGAGACCTAAGGGCTACTAAATTGTGCATACCCTTTGATCAAGAAGCATCTCTACTAGGTTTGTACTCCAAAGACAAAGCAAAAGGCAAAAGATCCAAACATACAAAAATATTTATGGCAACTCTTTTGACAAAGATGTGGAAATTGAAGGGATGCCCATTAACAGGGGAATGGTTGAACAAGTTGTGGCATATGACTATGATGAAAAACTATAGTGCCATGAGAAATGATTAGGGGGATGGTTTCAGAAAAATATGAAAAGATCTATATGAACTGATGAAAAGTGAAGTGAACACAACCAGGAGATCATAGTACACAGTAAGAGTCATGGTGGGGTACAGTTTCCAAGGGAAATATGGCAGTAATCCTGAGCTCCTCTGACCTTAGAATGTTATTGTTCTAACAAACTGTGTGTCAATGATCCTAAAGTCTCCTGGCCTTAAAAATGCTATAGTATAGTCCTACAAACATTGCTGACAATCTGTTGGTCAGTGATAAACAAGTTCTTGAGACAGTAGTGAACAGACTATTCTTCAAACCTACCTGTAAGCCTTAAAATTACCAAAAAAGTAACATCAATCTCTGGTCTCTCTAATTTTGTCCTATAAATTTAATTTTTATTCCTGGTTCTTTGCTAAATCCTTTTGGAACTTAGTCTACTTCAACTGGCATTACAATTATAATAAACTTTGCCCCTTGACTTGGAGATGAGTTCAGGCTTGCAAATTCTTTTGAGACACCTCAAGACACTGGTCTGCAACCCCAACTTTTTGGGGTTTCTTTTGTACCTTAACAGTAGTAATACTATAATAATAATCAAATGTGAAAGATTTGGCTACTCTGATCAATATAGTGATCTAAGATAATTTCAGAAGACTCATGATGAAAAACAATCCTATTCACCTCCAGAGATATCTGATGAACTGAGTGCAAATGGAAGTATAATTTTTCCATCTTATTTTTCTTGCCTTTTTTGAAACATGTCTAATATGGAAATATGTTCTGCATGATTTTACATGTATAACTGATATCACACTGCTTGCCTTCTCAGTGGATAGGGGGAAAAGTATGTTGGAGAAAAAGAATTTGGAACTCAAAATTTTTTAGAAGAATGCAAAAAATAAAACAAAATATTGGAGAAAAAAAGAAGAAAATAATCAACAGTCCTACCCACAAGTATAAGGCACGAACCTTTGAAAAGATACACCTGAGAGGTTCATTAAAGGAAATAGTTTTACTTGAGAACTTCCCCTCTAATCAGTCAGAAAGGGTTCTAAGAAATACTATGAAAATGTCAATTGATCACACATAGGAGCAAACACCCTATTGGTCAATCCACTGGCTAGGAGACCATTTAACAGGAAAACAAAATACAGAGATACCCCTTGTGGCTTAGTCCTCAAAATTCTAGTGACTGGCCCAAACTATGTCCTCTTGATTGTGGGGAAGAAAGTTGAAAGGAAAGAGGACGTAGAAAAGGACAAAGTTTTTTCATTACTCACCATAAGAGCCAATGTGAAAATGTTGTGTTTGGCCAAGAGCACAGTTTCATTGGACATAAGGAATTTCAGCAAGTTGATCAAAGCTAAAGGAATGAAAACAGAAAATCTTTTCAACAGCTACTTAAATACAACCAATAAAATTAATTGAAAGCAGACTAGCTGCAAAATTACAGATAAGAGAAATAAGCTGAGCTTTTGTGACAGTTGGGCTGCCAAGGACTTTTAAGGCAGGCAGCAGATAAAATATTTCACAGAAAGCACTGACCCTCCCTAGCATATGTCTGCTGAGTTGCCGTAGAAGATTCTTTTTAAAAATCAACTTCTTTTTGCTGCTTCTTAAACAGCAATTAGACTTAGAAAATTGACTACAAAACTGACATCTTAGTGTTCCAAATTTACTCCCACTTGGTGATTTCCCCATCAAATTTGCTCAATTTACAAGTCAAAACGAGGTGGTATTTTTTTTTCTGCCTGCCAGCATCTCAAGCTACTCCAAGATTCAGCCATGTTCTCTGTTTCCAACATCACTACTTATAAGAACAACTTCTACAGATTTTACTGGTCACCAGCTGTTCAAGGAATAGGACAATCAGCAACTGGAAAGCTGTACTCTGAGAAACAGGAATGCTACAAATAAGAATAAATCTTATCTAGATTAAACTTCAAATATTACCCTAATATCCCTTCTGATCATAGTCATGTCATTTTCTCTACCAAGCAAACAAAGGGAGGGATTGCTAAATACAAACAATCCCAGTAAAGAAATTGAATGTATGGCCCCAGGCTCTAAGAGCAACTTTAAAGGCATTTGGCAAATAAATCTTAAACATAAAAGAAATCCTTAATAGCCATCTTGTCCTCTCTCACCCAGGACATCTGTCTCTGAAAAGAAATCTGCTCCAAGCCCATCTGGAATAGTTTCCCTGTACCCTACTCCCCCCCTTTGAAGGCAAGCTGCAAGGGATTCAGCAGATGCAGGCAACCCTAAGTTTAGCTCTTTTGTCTTCTCACCCCAATTTCTCCTCCCTTTCCTTTCTCACTGTTCCTGGGAAGGTAACAGGCTCAACCTCTCTTTCCTGTAAAAGTCAGCTTTAGAGCTACTTTCTAAAAGAGATACCACATCTACCTTACTCTTGATTCGAAAGCTTTAGGAAAACAAAAGTGTGGGTTTTGGCATGAAATAACAGAGTGATACAGTGATGAGTAGGTGTAAGCCTCCTGGATGCCTGGTTCCTACTGTTTTGACTAAGCCCCAGATGTAGTTAGAGAATGGAAGAGAGAAGACCATAGAAGACTGTCTTTACACAAACTGTCTCTGTTCCTTGTGCCCCCTCCCTACAGAAACAGAAGGCTAACATTGTTGAAGGAGGTAACTAGACCTCTCCTGAATCTATTCACCTGAACATTCAATCTCCAGATGCCTTCTGGGCCCCCCTATTGTTGAGGTTGGTAAGGGGACCCCAAAATTTTGGGGTCACAGACCAATGTTGTGAGGTATCTCAAAAGAATTTGCAGGCTTGACCCCATTTCCTGGTCAAGGGGCAAAGTTTACTGGAATTGTAATGTTAATTGAAGCGGGCTAAGTTCCAAGAGAGGTTAGCAAGGAACCAAGAGAAAGGAGACAGATTTATAAGACAGAGTTGGATCAGAGCTTCATGTTACTTATTTTCTAATTTTATGGCTTTCAGGTAGGTTTGAGGGGTAGTCTTATTCACTATCGTCTCAGGAACTTGGTTATCACTGTTGGTTACCAACAAATTATCTGTCTGTCTGTCAATAATGTTTATAGGACTATTCTAAGGCTAGAAGATTTTACAATCACTGACAGATTGTTAGTACAATAGTACTCCAAAGTCAAGGGACTTCAAAATCACTACTGTCTCCCCTAGAAGCTATATTACATCACTATGACCAGAAGATATTCTTTGAGCTACTGGCTCATTACATTGAATCAGTTGTTAAAGTGGCTGACAAAAAATCCCATGAAAACATGCCTAGGATCACTAGGACACTACTGTTAGCAGCAAGTGGAGAGATGGGGGTAGAGGGGAGCAAATAGGGAAGAGAAAGGAAGGAGATACTTGATGAAAATAAAATATACCCAACTTCAAACCTTCTTCTTTAAACTACCTTCTAGCCAGGTTTGTTAAGGAGCTTTCTTTCTGTCCCTAAACTCAACACACATTTTGGCAATGACTAAAAGTCACCTGGTATGTGGACTCAAGGAACACACAAGGGGAGAGAAGAAAGAGGGAGTGAGCAATGTATATAGGAATGCCAGAGAATGAAATAGATGAATACACAGGTTTCCCACACAACCTTTCAATAAGAACTCTCATCCTAATCACATACAGTGCAGGGATGCAGGCTCCGCATTGGCAATCTGGTAAATAAGGACCAGGAAACCTGAAAAAAAAATGAAAAGGGGACAAGGAGGAGGAGGAGGAGGAGGAAGGCAAGGGAAATGATTTATTGCTACTGAGTTGGAGCAAAGCTAGTCATGTTCTCTGGGATTTCAGAGCCTGTAATGACAAAGTGGGGAATAGGGAAGAAAGAAGGGAGGGAGCAATGCTGGCACAAGCCATAAAGCAGCACAGATCTGGGCTTCCACAAACACCAAGGGAACTAAACAACTTCCAACACCAACAACAAAAAAGTCAAATCCTGAAAGGCTAGAGAAGCAGATCAGGGAGAGTGTGCTTATGGGAGCCATAAGATCATTCAGGCAGAATCTGAGGCAACATTGTCCCAATGTTACCTTGAGGGAGCTAGGTGGTATTGTTATGCTACAGTCTCTTTGAACTGTTCTCAGTTTCCCTGCACTAGTTTCCCTTATTGTCCTGAGTTTTCCTGAATTGTTCTACCTCAGTTTCCTTAACTGTTCTGCCTCAATCCCCTTAGTTGTAAGGGGATTAGTTGTAATCCCCCCCTTCTGGTTCATTAAGACTGAGGACCATTTGCTCTAAGGTTATAAATTGTCAATGTGAGGCTTAAGACATGGGGCCATAAGATTTCCTGACTCCTAACTCCTTCTGCCCTCAAGAATTTAAGACACTACCCCTCTAAAATATTCCAAAAGATAAGACTATCTGGGATATCACATTGACATTTTTACTTTTGTTTATTCAGACATTCTGACTCTGGCTTCCAGTTTCCCCCCATCCTGCTAGTACCAAATTTATGGTCCTGAAACTTCGCACTCTCAATGTTCTGACTCCGCCCCTACTTTGGTCTACTCCTATAGCTGAGCCAAGTGGCTATATATGTCATTGAGAACTCATATTCACCACTGGATACTTTGAGAGGAGAGTCCTGTCCAGTCAATTATATTCTCCAATTAATAAAATATTAAAAACTCTCTAATCTCTATCCTGCCTCAGTTTCTCCAGCATTACAGTATAATAAATAAAGCACTGGGCTTGCAATCATCAAGATCTGAGTTCAAATCCAGCCTTAATTGTTGTGTGACTCTGAGAAGTTTCCTTAACTATATAGTGGGGACAATAGCAACTATCTTTTAGGGATTTTGTAGGATCAAATGAGACAATTTTTGTAAATTGCTCAGCATGGGGTTCCTGCCATATGGTGGGAACTATATAAATTGTAATTTCCTTTGTTCCTTTATACCGATCCTAGAACCTCCTAAGATACTGAAATCCAGAAAAGCAAATCCCTGAACCAACCACTGCTGGCTTCTTGTATGAAGAAGCACACATTCTCTTCCTTCATACTCTGGTTATCTCAATGATCCCACTTTCAATGATTTTAAAACCTGAACAACAGTTCAGCAACTTGAAGAATCACTATTCAATTCAATATACACTTAAATACCTACTATATTCAAAGATCTGAAGATGCAAAGGTGAATACAAATACATAGTTCTGGTCCTAAAAGAATTTGCAGATCTTTGGTGAAGGGATAAGATGCAAGGCAAAACAGTATAATATAAGGACAATGTGATGGAAGCTAGGTAAAGAGTAAATAAGAAATATGATCGATACCGTAGAAGTATCAGATATCAAGTTATATTACAAAGCAGGATCCATTAAAATTATTTGATTCTGGTTGGTTAATAAAACAAGTTAGTTTTCTAAGATGCAGCAGTTTGACAACTTCAAGGATTCTAATTAGGGTAAAAAAAAAAAAGACTCATTTTTGGACCAAAGTGCTGGGAAAGTTGGAAAGAAGTCAAGTTAAAATTTGGTTTACCTCAGTTTCTTATATAACATACCACACAATAAGTTCCAAATGGATTGTAAATCTAGGTATAAAAGGTTACATCATAAACAAATTAAAAAAACAGAGGAAAAGATATCTTTTTCAAATATGGATAAGGCACACTAATGCATTAATGATAAAGCAATCCCATAATTCTGAAAAGCAATTTGGTTCTATACTCAAAAAGTCACTAAACGGAGTCCTATGATGCAGAGATAACATTATTAGACATGTAAGAACTCAAAAGAGATAAAAGAAAAGTAAAGGATTCATATGTACAAAAGTATCTTTTACTGTAATAAAGATTTACAATTAGAAAATGGCTGATTAAATAATTTTATATAAATGTAAAGGAATATTATTGTGCTATAAGAAATGACAAGTGGAATGGATTTCAGAGAATTCTAAGATGTGTAGGAATTGATGAAGTCTGGAGAATAATTTATACAATGAACACAACATGGTAAAAGAAAAAAAAAACCTGTGAAATAAAGAATTTTAAGAAGTTTTAAAGACTTCAAAAAATTGGTAATAAGTTATGTTTCCCGTTGGCAGAAAAGTGATGGATCAGCTAGGGGTGAAGAATGAGATACATGTTTTCAGACCTAACTAATATTTGGATAAAGTGGGATGGGTTGGGAAAGATAAAGAATTAAGAATTTGGAGGGATTTTCAGTACAACTTTAAAAGGGGGGAGGGGGGAGAGATAATGTCTGACTGATGAAAAATAAATAATATTAATAAATAATTTTTTAAAAAGCAGAAAATTAGAAAATAGCATAGATAAGCAGGACAATATTGGGACTATCGTATTAAATTTGAAATACTTATATTTTATGATTTAAATGATTGTATATAGCCTAAATCAGATTGGTGTCTTAGGGAAGAAGAGATAAGAGAGGGAAGGGGGGAAAAAAAAGGAACTAAAAATCTTACAAAAATGAATGTTGAAAACTATCTTTACATATAATTGGAAAAATAAAATACAAGGAAAAAAATTTTTATGTTTAAAAGCCAACTTAAATGATGTAGAGAGAAATGTTCATAACTGTTGATGATATTCCAAATATCTAATAATGATAACAAATCTTTTTTTTAAAACAGGAGGACAGAAAGAATAATTCCCACTGAGGGAATAATAGAAGTCTTCATGGAAGCAACAGGACCTAAATTAGGTCTTGAAGCATTTCAACTGGAAGAGATAAGGAAGTCAGTTCCAGTTATAGGGATGACCTATTCAGTCATATGAATGCATGCACTCACCTGTCATTGATTCCTCAATCTCCAATCCTAATAGAAAATAGGGGTGGAAATACTAAAGTAGTTGGACCCTTAAAAGAGAAGAAAACCAAAAAATATTTCTGTGACTCTATCACTCAAGGAACAAATAGTTCAATTCCAAATTAGGAATTCCAATTCAAAGCTGTCTTTTGTCCTCTGTTTTCTAAGCAGAGAGTGTTTTCATCTAGCCACTTTACACTAGTAATATAACTCCATTCTTAGTTATCTCTTGCCTGGAGCTACAAATCTATCCATGGGAACATTAGTGATTAAATATCCTTTAATAACACAGACTGCTGACAAACAATAGATAATGAAGTTCAGAATGCAAAAAACACATAAGAAGCCATGTTACAATGCTATCATTTTACAAAGATGTTGCAGTTTCAGAACAAATCCTAATCAGGTTTTTTTTTTTTAGTACCTCTTGATAATTCTATATTCCATTATAGTATGCTAAAGATAATGTGGTATTGTGAAAAAAAATACTGGACTTGGAATCAAAAGTTCTGAGTTTGAGTATTAAATCAATGATTTACTAGCTTTGTGCCTTTTAGCAAATAACCTGGATCTCTTTACTCTTCTATAAAATGGAGCTAATAAGATTTGAGGTACCTAGCTCACAGAGCCATTTTATTTTATTTTTTTAAATAATAGCTTTTTATTTTCAAAATACAAAAAAAGGTAGTTTCCAAAATTTACCCTTGCAAAACCTTGTGTTCCAAATTTTCCCCTCACCCCTCTTCCCTAGACAGCAAGTAATCCAATATGAATTAAACATGTACAATTCTTCCAAACGTATTTCCACATTTATCATGTTGCACAAAAAAAAAAAATCAGATCAAAAAAGAAAAAATGAGAACAACAAAAAGCAAGCAAACAAACAACAAAAAAGGTGAAAACACTATATTGTGATTCACATTCAGTCCTCAAAATCTTCTTTCTGGATGCAGATGCTCTCTCTCTCACAAGTCTATTGAAATTGGTCTGAATCACCTCATGGTTGAAAAGACCCAAGTTCATCAGAGTTGATCATCACATAATCTAGTTGTTGACGTGTACAATGTTCTCTTGATTCTACTCATTTACTTAGCATAGTTCTGAAATTAGCCTTCTGATCATTTCTTATAGAACAATAATATTCCTTTACATTCATTTACCCTAACTTATTCAGCCATGCCCCAACTGATGGGCATTCACTCAGTTTCCAGCGTATTGACACTACAAAAAGGTCTGCCACAAACATTTCTGCACATGTGGGTCCTTTTCCCTGTGATTCCACATATTTTAAAATCAGCCGGAGTCAGGAATTCAGGTTAAGGGAAAATCTTCGATCTTTATTCTTTGTGGAGATGAAGGGGGATGGCGATAGGAATGTGAGCCACCAGGACACAAACCTGGCCAGCAGTCTCGTTGCCTCTCTCTCCGCCCCCTCTCTCCACCCACCAAAGTCGTCCCTACGTCATTTCCTATACAATACATCAGAACTTGCACAAAGAGTGGGCGGAGGCCATTCTTTCTCCAAGCATATATTAATAGAGTATGGTCCAATTACTAGTTAGCTTCACGTACTTGGGACCTCAGTGCATCAACTCGAGCTTCAGCCCATTACATTTCCCTTTTTTATAATCTCTTTGGGATCCAGATCTAGTAGAGACATTGCTGGATCATAGGTTATGCACAGTTTGATGGCCCTTTGTGTATAGTTCCAAATTGTTCTCCAGAATGGTTGGATCAGTTTGCAACTCCACCAACAATGTATTAATGTCCCAGTTTTCCCACATCCTCTCCAACATTTATCATTATTTTTTCCTGTCATCTTAGCTAATCTCACAAAGCCATTTTGAATAAAGCCAACAGCAGCAGCAGTAGTAGTACTAGTAACAGCTACGATTTATATAGCACTTAAAGGTTTTCAAATTACTCTTCAAATATTAACTCATTTTAACTTCACAATAATCCTGAGTAGTAGGTGCTATTATTACATTTTACACATAAGAAAGCTGAGCCAGATAAATGACATAAATATCAAGGGTCACACAGCTATAGAAAGTGAGGATGAATATGAATTCATATATTTTTGTGACTCCAGGTCCAGTGCTGTATCCACTACCTATCTACCTAACATGCTTTGTTTGTGGAAAAAAAAAATAAGCCATACATCTATTCCCTGATGATTATATACAAAGTCCTATGCCAGGCAAAAGAGGAAATACAAAATTTAAACAAAGCAATATTATAGAACTTATATGTAAAGAGATAAGGCATTAATGTAAATACTAGAGAAACAATATTACATAGCAAGTACATTAAAAAGTTAAATAAAATGCACTGTCAAATCTGGGGGGAAGGAAATTACCAGTGATTGGAAGGGGATGAAGTTTAGGGACAGCCTCTAAAGAAGGTGACATTTGGGTTAAGCTTTAAAGCACAGGTAGGAATCCAACAGGTAAAGAGGGAGAGAGAGTATAGAAAAGTATGGGGAACAGCAGTGACAAAGGCACAGAGATGCTAAAGCAGCTACAATGTTTGGTGGGCAGAAAGGAAGTCTAGTTTGATTGGGGCTTAGAAATGCATTAAATAGAGCTATTAAAATTAATATAAATATATACTATAAACTAATGTAAAGTTTAAAAGGTAGGTTTCACTAATACAGCCAAAATTAGGAGGGAAGCACAAACTGGGGGGGAGGGAGGAGAATTTATATGGAGTTTCTCTCATAAAAATCTTATTTCTCAAACATATAGGGATCTGAGCCAAATTTATAAAAATATAAGCCATTTCCCAATAGACAAAAGATCAAAGAATATGAGCAGGCAGTTTTCAGAAAAAGAAATCCAAGCAAACATAAATCTTATATTTCAAAATGCTCTAAATCACTAATTATTTAATTTATTTAATGCAAATTAAAACATCTTTTGAGGTCCCACCCACCTATCACCTATCATATTGGCTACATGGACAGAAAAGAAAAATGATAAATGATGGAGGGGATTTGGAAAAACTGGGACAGTAATAGTATCCCAATTGGTGGACTTGTGAACTCATCCAACTATTCTATAAAAGTCACTATACATACTCTTTGACTCAGAAGCATATATCTCAAAAAGCTCAAAGGAAAAGGAAAAGGATTCACATATATAGAAAATTAGACATTGAGAGAATCCTCATCAATTGAGAAATGGCTGAAGAAATTGTGATATTAATATGAAAGAAATAAGGAAGAAGGTTTCAGAAAAACATAGAAAGACTAACAAACTGACACAAAGTAAAGTGAACAGAACAAGATCTTTGTATACAGTAAAAGAAATATTTTAACGATGATCAACTATGAAAGACTTAGCTTTTTAAATCAATACAATGATCCAGGACAATTCACAAAAGGATTTATTATGAAAAATGCTATCTACCTCCAGAGAGAAAACTGATCAACTCTTAGTGCAAATTAAAGTTTAATTTTTTCATTTTATTTTTCATGCTTTATATTTGTAACATGGCTAATATGGAAATTTGTTTTCATTTTTCACATGTATAATTTCTATAATATTACTTGCCTTCTAAATGGATGGGGGCTGGGCATAGAAGAAAGAACAGAATTTGGAACTCAAAACTTTAAAAATGAATAATAAAAATAAATAATGGATAAATAAATAAAAATTCAATTTTAGACTATGGATACATTTATTTAATTACACTACTGTAATTATAAACATGAAATCCTAATCCAAAGACAAAAAAGTAAACATATTACTGGAGAAACTGAATCATACCAATCTTCAAACCCTTGCTATGTATAAATGAAACCAGAACACAGAAGGAAATTGCAGCCTAATGGAAGAATGGTTCAGGTTCTCCTTGCAATGGCAAATAAAGGAATTGATATGGTTGATTTTGGCATGAGTACAAAGGCAACAAGAAACATTCAATCACCTCAAATTGCAGTGATTATGGTAAAGTATTTGCAAAAAACAAAACAAACAAAAAAAAACCCACCATGGAGATAATGGCAAATAAAGCATTAATACAGAAGATAAAAAAAATTATTTAAAAATCACCACAATAACAATTCTCCAAGATCCTCCAGAATAATTCAACAGATTATTCTTATACTTGGTGATTTCAATGCAACTGTGGGAACAAGGAAAGAAGGTGAAAAATAAAATAGAAAATATAAAACAGGGATAAAAAATGAGAGAAGCCAAAAACAATAGACTAAATAAAAAAACTTACATTTCTATATCATGAATACTTTACTAAAGTATTCATTCAGTTGATGATGTACACAGTGAACAATGAAAAATATCACACACAAAAAAGAAACATTTTTAACTGACAGGGAATGACTTGTTACTGATGTGGGAGTCATTCCAGGATTAGCTGACTGTGAAGTCAGATGAAATTGTTAAGATAAAAATTAATACAAAGTTAGAATAAATAATAAAAATTAGGGAAAAAATACATGATATATAATTAAAGCAACTCCAACTTGACCTGCTTAAAACAAGTTAGTGATGTTGAAAAATGAGAAATGGATATAAGAACACATAAACTGATTACAATCATTTCATACAAAAATTTAACCAATGTAAATCAACTATCATAATAAGGACAACAAAAAAAAGTCTAAGAAATATCTAAGTAAGCAAAAACTTAACTTATTTGTTAAGTGGAAGTATATGACAACCAATAGCACGACTGGTTTAAAATAACCTATGGAAAAAGATGCTAAAAGAACATATTCAATATTGCCTCATAAAACGGAGAAAAGCAAAAGCAAGTAAAAATCAATTTAAAACAAATCTGGGAAGCTATTCAAAATAAACATACTTGTTTTTATAATACTTTTCACCAAACACAGAGAAGTCACCACATTTGGACTCTAACACTATAATCCTTTGTATGTGCTTATCAAGGACATGGCTATTGTAAAAATAAAGAGGAAAAAGCAGGTAAACTAGAGCAAATATATAAAGAGAAGGACAGCATTGACGTTAATATAATTTTAAGTGTGCTACACGATTGATTTTCAAAGTTAAAGAAGGTTCAGATACCAAAGATAGGGGGAAAAATCTCAAACCTTATTAAAAAAAAAAAAAAGATGACAGAGAAAATATCAATCCAAAAACTATCAACCCATGTGACTATATTACCATCTTTATAAAATTTTATGAAAATAGTGTATATATTCACAAAGGTAATTCTTGAGGAAAAGTGCATACAAACATTCACAAATGATATTTGACAGTAGGTATCTTTTAAAAACTATATAATAATGTTAAAGAGATACAAAGTCTCTTAAAGTAGCAAGATCCACTTCCATGGTTTTAATAAATATTTTAATGCTTTTTAAATAACACATTCCTTTGTTGATATATCTTTCCTCCCTACACCCATTCCAGCAAACCTTCTTTTGTAATATAAATTTTTTTAAAAATTTATTTTCCTCAGTTACATGTAAAAAAACATTTTTATTATATATGTACATTTTTAAAAACACATTTCCTTTTGAATCATGTTGGGAGAAAAAAAAGTTGGAACAAAAGGAGAAAATCACAAGAGAAATAAAACAGAAAAAGGAAAAAAAGTGAACATAGCATATGTTGATTTATATTCAGTCTCCATAGTTCTCTCTCTAGATGCAGATGGTGTTTCCCATCCAAAGTTAATTGTGATTGCCTTGGATCACTGAACTGCTGAGAAGAACTAAGTCTGTCATAGTTGATCATCATACAATCTTGCTGTTACTGTGTACATTGTATTCCTGGTTCTACTTACTTCACTTAGAATCAGTTCATGTAAGTCCAAACTTTTCTGAAATCATCTGGCTCATCAATTCTTATAAAACAATAGTATTCCATTACATTCATATATCATAATTTATTCAGCCATTCTCCAACTGATAGGTATCCACTCAATCTTCAGTAATTACATTACATTAATTCTGTTGTTACAAAAATGGCTGCTACAAAACATTTTTGCACATATGGATGCTCTCCCCTCTTCTATGATCTCTTTGGGATCAGCAGAGACACTGCTGGATCAATGGATATGTAGAGTTCTATAACTCTTTGGGCATGGTTCCAAATTGCTCTCTAGAATGGTTGGATCATTTTACAACTCTACCAACAATGCATAATGTCCCAGTTTTCCCACATCCCCTCCAACGTTTATCAATATCTTTTCCTGTCACTTTAGCCAATCTCAGAAGTATGAGGAGGTACCTCAGAATTGTTTTATTTTGCAGTTCTCTAATCAATAGTGATTTAGAGCATTTTTTCATATGACTATTTTCATTATCTGAAACTGTCCATTCATATCCTTTGACCATTTATCAATTGGGGAATATTTGTATTCTTATAAATTTGACACAGGTTTTTAACCTAATTTAGAAATGAGGCTTTATCACAAACATTGGCTGTAAAACATTTTTTCTCAGCTTTGTGCTTCCCTTCTAATCTTGGCTGTGCTGGTTTTGTTTGTGCAAAAACTTTTTAATTTAATATAATCAAAGTTGTCTATTTTGCATTTCAAAATGGTCTCTAGTTCTTCCTTGGCAACAAATCTTCCCTTCTCCAAAGATCTGACAAACTAATTGGCTTATAGTATCATCCTTTATGCTTAAATCATGAATTTATTTTGACCTTATTTTGGTGTAGGATCTGAGATGTAGGTCTGTATCAAATTTCTGGCATATTACTTTCTAGTTTTCCTATCAATTTTTACAAAATAGTAAGTTCTCATCCCAGAGCTGGAGTTTTGGGGTTTATCAAATGCTATATTACTACAGATATTAATTACTGTGTCATGTGTATTTAACCTACTTCACTGATCCACCACTCTAATTCTTAGCCAATATCACATGTTTTTGATGTGCCGCTTTATAACAGTTTTTAGGTCTGGAATTGTTAGGCCACCATCCTTTGTATTTTTTTTTTCCACTAATTCCCTTGATATTCTTGATCTTTTGCCCTTCCAGATAAATTTTATCATTTTTTTCTAGCTCTATAAAATTAGTAGAACAATAAAGTAGACCAATTTACGTAAAACTGTCATTTTTATTATATTAGCTCAATCTAGCTATGAACAATTGATACTTTTTTCCAATTGTTTAGATCACACTTTATTTGTGTGGAGAGTGTTTTGTAATTATGTTCACACAGTTCCTGGATTTCTCTTGGTAATAAAGATTTGATAAGGGAAAAAAAAACAGTTTAGCTATCCATCATACTGACTGTACCTGACAATATAACACAGCATTTCATACCCATATTCCTCCACTGCTTTCCTGAAGGACATATTTTTCTCAACTCTTCTCATGGTTTAAGCTGGTCAAAATAATTATAGAGTTTTCAGTTTCTTTTATTGTTTATTCCATTTACATGCTAGCATTTTATTATTTGTATTCCTGCTTCTATTTACTTTACTCTGCATCAATTTAATATTCCATCACAATGTGTTTATTTCCTAATCAATGGGTATTCTACTTTGTTTCCAATTCTTTGCTACCATAAATTAATTAATATTTTGGTTATATGGAACTTTTTTCTCTTTGATCTTCTGTTTTGTGAAGATTCCTAGCAGTGAAATCTTGCAGTCAAAAGGTATAAATATTTTAGTCACTTTTTAAAAAATTATAACTCCAAAATGCTTTCCAGAACAGATGATAGAAAGAATTCGCAACTCGGCTAAAACTATATTAGTGTACTTCTAAGTCTTACAACCTAACATCATTTTCATCTTTTGTTAACTTTGCCAACTTGCTGGATATGAGGAGAAACAAGATTTTGATTTTATGTATCAGCTAACATCATCATCATCAAGATCACATAACTGAATGGAAAGACATAAAAAAACCAAAATCCTACTGTTGTTTATTGATTACAGAAAACTGATTGGTTAGAGCAAACTGCTAACTTAAAATCTCTCTTCTAACAAAGGTTTATCCTTTCATATATAAAAATTATAAAAGATTCCCTAAAAGATTTTACAGAATTAATATTATCCAGTAACCTTGTGATCATTAATGTCAAGCAAAGCAAAAAACAATTATGTTTGCCAAAGATCTATGCCACTTTATTGAGAATATCCAATATAGAGTCTAAGTCAAAGAGGGAACATCTATAGATGATAAAACTCTTCAAATATTACTTATAGATGACATTGTTGGAAAATGGCTTAATTATCTATGTAGGAAAAATCAAAATGATGAAGAATGCTTATTTTTCAGACCACAATATGCCATCTAATAAACAACTTTGTCCATCAGTAAATATTTTAGACAGACAATAAAAATGGATAAACTGGGTCTGGAATTGAACAGAAAGATAAGCTAACTTGCTTTTGGGAAATTCAAAGTACTTTTAATAGTCTTAAGGTTCTCCTTGAAATAAATGGCCATTTTTTTGATACTGGTATTTTTCCAGTGTGCTGATATGGCTCTGAAACATAAAAGCCTCCAGTCTGTGACAAACTAAAACTGAGGATCACCAAAAAAAAAAAAAAAAAAGGAAAAATGGTATAAGCAGCCTGCAAGACATCACAAAAAAGAAATTATGAAAGAGACACAATATATAAAATATTATCAAAGAAATGTAAGCACAAAAAAGAAAACTTGCCAGTCACAGGGGAATACAAGGAATCACTAAAAGATAGCCTGCTACACTCCACTCATATCCTCCCCATGTCAAGAAAACTGAGGAAGGTGTCCAGGGCATACTTATGAGAAGACATAAAAAAGAGTCACTTGTCTTTTATCATGTTCATTTTTGATATCTCTAATTTTCTTAAAGAGATCTCTTTTCTTTTCCATTTTATTGTTTTCTACTATTTCATTGCATTGCTCATTTTAGAAATCCTTCTTACCTCTTCTGGCTATTCTCTGGAATTCTGCATTTAGTTGGGGACAACTTTCCTTTTTTCCTTACCTTTCATTTTCTTTCTTTCCTAAAAAATTTGGAATGCCTCATCAGACAGCAATTTTACTTACTTGCTCTTTTTTTTTTTTTTTTTTTTTAGGATATTTTTTGTTGCTGCCTTCTATATAATATTATGAACCTCTGTGCATAGTTCTGATATTTCATCTACATTGGACTCATCTTGAATCATTGCATTGCTGAGAAGAGCCAAATCCATCACAGCTGATCATCACATAATCTTCTTGTTACTGTATATTGTATACTGTATATATTCTCCTGGTTCTGCTCACATCACTCAGATCAGTTCATGTAAGTTTTTCCAGGCTTTTCTGAAATCAGCCTGCTCATCATTTCTTATAAGATAATAACATAATAATAATAATAATGTTATAATAACATTCATATATCATAACTTCTTCAGCTAATCCCCAACTAATGGGTGAATGGATTACCTTTTATAACCCTGCATAGCATAGCTAATAGTTTCATTGAACTTGTATAGCCGTGACAAAGCAATAATCCAGAAGGGACCATTCAGTAGAAGACTGGGTTACTTGCTGTAAGTGCATATAATGGAGGAATAAAGGGAGACTACTCAAGAATTAAAAGAAATAAAAGGTAAACTGTGGGAAAAAGAGATAGGAAGTCAACAAAAAAATGGAGCAGCAACAAGGGCCAAGATGAATTTATGTTGTGTGAATTTACATGGATGAAAAGAGCTCAATTTTGTGACTTCTTAAAGAGGTACTCAAAAGAACTTGAGGTAGGAATAAACTAAAACTAAACAAGGGAGCATGGGCAAGGATAACTATTCTTATGTCATATAAAGTTATATGTAATAAATTATAGTTAAGTTATAAAATTATTATAGGAAAATTGTCCCTTTCCTTTTACCTCTACAGGTAGTAAAAGTTTAGCAGGACCATGTGGAAAATGGAAATAAGTAAAACTGGTGGAGGGCAAGAGTAGGGTAACCCTGAAAAAGGGTGATAGACTGGGCAAATAGGGATGAAGGAAAGGCCTAGAGATAATGATAGGAATAAAGTTAGGGGAAATGTTCTCTTGATGGCGGGCTTATAATAATTTGCTTTTCGGTTCCAAACAGTGCTACATAAATCATTGTCGTTATTATTATTGTTGCTGTTATTCACTTGTAGCTGCTACCAGATGATTAATGACAATTCCATAGAAGATGATATTCTTCTATTTCATATCAGAAGGTAATGATTAAATCTGCTTTAATCTTGGATAATTCAGAGAAGCAAAGAAATTAAAATGTTTTTTCATAAAATAAGGTATTACTACAAATACAAATGAGGTACTAATACAAGGTAATAATACAAATTAACTTCATTTTTTACTTACAAACTAAAAGCAGCCATAAAAAATAAATGTTAAAAAGGAACAAAACTCTCAAAGACATATGGTATACTTTGTTACTAATTTAAATTATTATCAATTCCTTCTCCAAACACTGGTTTGTTAGATCTGTCTCATTTATAGACAATCCCAGATCCCTCTCACTGTTTCTGGCTGTTTACTTCAGTTTATATTCAGCTGCTTCAAGAAGGACAGGTGTTAAATATCCTATTAGCACCTTCTGCTATTCACTTTCAACATTCCTTAATTCATTCTTCATGTCTCCCTGCATAAACTTTCTTCTTCTTCTTGTCCTCTACCTCTCAGTTCCAACCTTTAGCTCTTACTATCAGAAAGTTAAAAGACCTTAGGAAGATGAGGTATATAAACTTGTTGCCTCAGCTATTCCTGTTGCCATGGTAATATACACACTATAACTTGTTCTTTTAAAAGGGTGAGACTTTCCTTCAGAGCAATTTTAATTTGAAAACTGTGATTGGAATCAAAGCAAAAATTAGATAATTTTCAACAAAGTAAAGATTGTACTAAATGGTTCTTCAGGTTCTTTCCAACACAAAGATCCCTGAAACAGTTAAAAAAGATTGGGGAGTAGGGAGGAGTTAAGATGTAAAAGAGTAAAGCCAGGAACATACCTAGATTCTTCCAAATTCTCCTCCAAACTTTAAAATAACTTCTCAAATAAATTGTGTAGTGGCAACACCAACAAAAGGCGTGGGTGAAACAATTTTCCAGCCCAAGACAATTTAGAAGATTAGCAAGAAAGGTCTACCTCACTAGGTGAAAATGGAGTGCAATCCAATAACAGGTCTGGGGAGTGAGTAAATCAATGGCAGTTATAGTTACCAGAGGTTACTTAGTCATTAAGGAGTCAGACAACTGATCCAGAAGATTACAGGGACACTTTTGCTGGCACTCGGAGCAAGATTCTGTTGCATTGTCCATATGAAGTTCAAGATCGTAATCTCAAGGCAAGGAAGAGCACTAATAGGAGTGGGGTCTCTGGTCACAATTCAAGGGTAGAAAAGAATGCTCTGTGATTGCTCACATATAAGACCACAGCTTAGGAAAGTAGTGACCACATTTCTCCTTCAATTATACAACTCTGAAAGAAATGAAAACTCACAGACTCCAAGAACTGAAAGCACCAGCAGAAAGGCCTGAAGCTTAAGATAGCACTCTCTCCATTCCCCAGAGCACAGCCCAATTTTAATATCAAGTTAAAAGTCAAGAAATTCAATGGAAAAATGAGTAAACAACAAAAAGAAAACATGACCATAGAAAAGTTAACAGCTACATGTAAAACCTCAGAGAAAAAAAAACAATAAAAACTGAAAAAGAAAAGAATATTCCAAGAACAGTCATTCCGAATTCAGGAGAACAAGAGCTCAGAAAAGGCTTAACAAGTTAGAACAAGATACCTTAGAGATCATCTAATCTAACCTCTTGATTTTTTAGATAAATAAATTTGAGATTATATAGCATGCCAAAAAGTCATACAGTAAGTAGCAAAATCAGAATCTGACTTTGTCTTCTTTGAATTCAAATCTAGTGTTTTTTTTTTTTTTTTTTAAACTATGACAGGATACCACCTGGCTTATTTTAGAAAGGTAAAGGAAAGATTTACATGAACTGATGCTGAGTGAAACAAGCAGGACCAGGAAAATGTACACTGCAACAACAAGATTGTGTGATGATCAACTACTACTAGTTCTTCTCAGAGGTTTAGGGAATCCAAGGTAATCCCAATAAACTTTGGATAGAAAACATCATCCACATCCAGAGAGAACCAAAATGAAATGCAAATCAACACATGCTATGTTCACCTTTTTTTTCTCCTGTTTTTTTCTTGTGAGTTTTCCCTTTTTGTTCTGATTGTTCTCTTCCAATATGATTCATAAGGAAACGTGAAAAATGAATGTACATATTTAATAAAAGTTATAGATGGGAAAAAAAAATAAAAAAAAAACAACCCCCCCCCCCCATAATATCCAGGAACAAAAAGAGAGGGAAAATCAAGGGGAATACAGAAAGCAAGAAATTAACACTAATCTCTTCCCCATCCAAAGATTCACCAAGTGCAGAGGGGGAAGAAGGGGTTTTCCCAGCATCGCATAAACAGTTTAGCTTTTGATGGGGTTCAGTTAAGCAGTGACAGCAAACTAACACACAAAGGATAGGATTGTTAGTGGCTGAGATGACATATATAATTTCTCACAACACCAACTTCTCAGCTTAAAGCTCTATGCTTTAGTATAAAACTTTAGTTAAACCTGACAGTTTTCAAAGAATAAGTCTCCAACAGCTCTAAAGCAGTAGGCAGTCCTAAGTTATGACCAGAACCAGGCCAGACAAAGTTTGAAAGGGAAGCCCCAGTAGCAAAGATTGTTTGCCTCAAACAATACAGAATAGCAGTGCAAAACACACACCAGCAATATCTCAGTGTGGCAGGGCAAGAGCCAAATTACCAGCTCAACACAGTCCAAGGATATTCCCTGGAGTAATATATTGCTGAGGACAGATTCCAGGAAAAGTAGCTCTTAGGACAGCAAAGTTGCTCTCAACATAATCAGAGTTATTATGAACAATACTACTGATTAGGACTATTCATTGATAGTCAACATTAACCTAGGAAAGCTCAAATACATTTGGAGCCTCTGAATCTGTATCTTGGGTTTTCATCTTTTTAGCTAATAAGGTTCTCCCCACCCACATGAATTTTCTCCCACAGGGCAGCTGGAAAAATTAGTGAGATACCAATTATAATGCTTAGAACATTAAACTACATAGTAAGCATTCTCCATACTGAATCTTGGGCCCCATTCCTCCTCCTAGAGATTCTCCTTCCCTTTTACTTAGTGAAGCAAGATGTGGCTCCATAGTTGCCTCTGGCCCTTCCATGCTAAACCAAGACTGGGGGAAAAAAACCCCTAGGCAATCTCAGAAGAAAAAATAAGCTAACGGTTCAACCCACCAAAGTTAGGGCAAAAAGCGAGGTATTTCTAAGCTGAAGAATACCCAAGGGTAGTTTATTTCTCTAGCATAGAGATGACCATGTAAAATTTGTCCGCATTCCCCTATTCTCTGCCTCTGAAAGAAATCTTGTTTTCAAGCTCATTATTAGAACTGTGCTCTCACTAACAGAGACTAAATATATTTCTTTTTTTTTTTTCCTGAGTCAGATTCAGATAGGAGGAAACAACTTGGAGGACAGGGGAGAACAGCACATTATGTTGCCAGGTAGAAGCAAGATGAGTAATGGATTCAGAAGCTACTTCAAGACTAGAAATTAGTCCCTACAATAAAGTGAACCAGGTGCAGAGAAGAACAAGCCAGCTCCAGGAAGGCACAGAGAAGCAATAGCACAGACAGAAGCCTCAAAGAAGCAGAGGGGAGGCTTAATTACAAAGCCAAATGAATGACATTTAAATAAGATTAAAAACAGGAAGAAGGGAACCTCCAGCAGGGCACAAATATCTCCAAAGCATCAGATTAGAGCAAACTGTGTGTCTGAATGGTTTCTGCATGTTACCTGCACAAAGGAGTGAAGGGGATTGGATGCAACTCCCACCTACCATTTTCTGGCCTGACATGAACTTATTCTAAAGCATCACAGAATTGAAATCAAAGCAAATTCATTAGGAAAGGTGAATATTTTCACAGTTAGTGACAGAAGAGAAATATTAGCATTTTGCTCTTTTAGGAAAGAAGCCAAGAGATCCAGAGGACAACCCAGAAATAGCAACACTTCTATAACTAGTTAATGCAACCAAAATCCCAAAGGTATTAAAAACCTTCACCATTTCCAGCATCTCTGGACAAACTTACCAATTATCGAGGGACACAGTTAACAATCAACAGTCTCACTGTCAATAAGCAGGACAGCACAAAAAGGAATTAGAAGCCAAAGTCTACCAGAAAGATCATTTAAAATAATGCAAGTGGCTTTTTAGAACATAGGCATCTCTGTGGAGGTGACTGTGTACCCAGCCACTTCAATAGTATAAGAAGCCTGCCTGATGCTATTTCTTTTCTTTTTTTTTTTTTTTAATATATATATATATATATATATATATATATATATATATTTAATAGCCTTTTATTTACAGGTTATATGTATGGATAACTATACAGCATTAACAATTGCCAAACCTCTTGTTCCAATTTTTCGCCTCTTACCTCCCTCCCCCTCCCCCAGATGGCAGGATGACCAGTAGATATTAAATATATTAAAATATAAATTAGATACACAATAAGTATACATGACCAAACCGTTATTTTGCTGTACAAAAAGAATCAGACTCTGAAATATTGTACAATTAGCTTGTGAAGGAAATCAAAAATGCAGGTGGGCATAAATATGGGGATTGGGAATTCAATGTAATGGTTTTTAGTCATCACCCAAAGTTCTTTCTCTGGGCATAGCTGGTTCAGTTCATTACTGCTCCATTGGAAATGATTTGGTTGATCTCATTGCTGAGGATGGCCAGGTCCATCAGAACTGGTCATCATATAGTATTGTTGTTGAAGTATATAATGTTCTCCTGGTCCTGCTCATTTCACTCAGCATCAGTTCGTGTAAGTCTCTCCAGGCCTTTCTGAAATCATCCTGTTGGTCATTTCTTACAGAACAATAATATTCCATAATATTCATATACCACAACTTATTCAGCCATTCTCCAACTGATGGGCATCCACTCAGTTTCCAGTTTCTAGCCACTACAAAAAGGGCTGCCACAAACATTCGTGCACATACAGGTCCCTTTCCCTTCTTTATGGTCTCTTTGGGATATAAGCCCAGTAGTAACATTGCTGGATCAAAGGGTATGCACAGTTTGATAACTTTTTGAGCATAGTTCCAAACTACTCTCCAGAATGGTTGGATTCGTTCACAACTCCACCAACAATGCATCAATGTCCCAGTTTTCCCGCATTCCCTCCAACAATCATGCCTGATACTATTTCAACTGAATCAAATACAAAGTTCAGACTCCCTTATCTAGGTGTTCCTCGACTCTCCAGGTATGCTTAAGATGGAAGCAAAACACAAGAAAAGGCTACCCTACCTAATGTGCTATTGTTTCTCAACATTATTCCAGAAAGAAAACATTCCTTTTTTAGACTAGGAGCAGGGTCCAATGGTCACCCTTTATCTGCTACTGCTGTCCATCTGGAAAAAGGGAGAGTAAGTTAATTTTTGTTCATTTTCCAGTTATCTGGAATAAGATCTCCTAAAAAAGTTCCAATCTCTTACTTGTGATGAATATCCTTGTATCCTTTGTCTTGAAGATCTCTAGATAAACTGCCTCTGGTGTATGATGTAACATACACTCCCTTAAATCTTAAGATATATTTTGTGGCCTTTACAAGACACAAGGAAAATATACAATATCCACTCTCTTCTTCAAATCTTTCATTCACCTGCAGTACCTACGAAGTTTCCATAACAGTGAATGACTGAGAGAGCAAGGCTACCTTTTGAGAAATCAAAATGCTATGCTATACTATGAATAACTGGAACTAGCTGTCTAATAGGGCAACAGGGATTCTTGGATCTCAAGATTTTAAATTATACTTGAAATTAGAAGACCAATTTGAATTAGAGCAATGTGATCATTCTAGAACTAGGAAAGAATAACTTTTGCCAAGTTTTCATCTGGTTCACTCTCTTTCAAGAAGCTCTTTCTGTTCTATAATATATATGTAAATGCCACTTTATTTGAAATTTGTCATTCAGAAATTTTTAAATTTTAAAAAATTATTTACTTAAAAAAACAAAAAGAGAGAGAGTTGAAGCAGCAATGAAAATGGCAGAAGCAACATGTGGAATAAAAAGGTCACAACAGAGGCAAACTCAATGTTCCCTCTAAACACCTTAAAAATAATGCCTCAAACAGAATTCTGGAATGGAAGAGTCAACAAAAAGTCAGGATAATAAGACACTTTTCCAATTTAAGTCAACTTAGGAAGTTGGGAGGAAAGGCCGCTGATGCCAAGGTGAGGCTCACCTAGAGTACATGTGATGGCAGCACCAGCAGTAGGCCTTGGAAGCAGTTGTGCTGGCAGCAACAGCAGCTCTGGGAGCTCTCAGCTCAGATACAATAAGGGGACTAAGTAACGGCTAAGAGAGTACAAGGGGTCCTTTGCAGGTCCTGGGTAGAGGACCTGGTACTTTCTGATAACTATATTCCCTTACACAGTTCCAAGGCAGTGAAGAGCACTTATGGTTGGTCACAAGGGAAGTACCTGGTCATGTTTCCAGGGCCAAGAAAAGTGCTAATACTTACGGTTACAGGGGAGCAAGGGTCCTTCTTGGATAAAGATCAAAGTGTAGACAGGAGAACAGTGGCCATACCTCTCCCCAACTTATACTACCTTGGAAATAACAAAAACTTGCAGACTCCCAGAACTAGCTCTGAAAAAGTAGCAACAAAAAGCCTGCAGCTTGGGACAGCACCTTTCCATCCATGGGTGAGCAAAACCTAACTTTAACATAAAGTTCAAAGTCCAAAAAAAGGCAGAAAAATGAGCCAACAACAGCAATAACAAAAAACTTGACCATAAAAACCTATTAGAATAGCAGGGGAATACCAAAATATAAATTCAGGAAAAGATAACAATGTCTGGAAACAAAGCTTCAAAGAAAACGCAATGAAAACATCTTCAATGTTTCCCCCTTTCACATTTCCCTTTTCTCTACCAAGAAGAAAGGAAATCAATTGATCCAAAAGCATTTATTAAAACCCTACTATTTGCCAGAAATTATCCGAGGTGCTGGGAATACAAAAACAAAAGAGAAGCAATTCCTATCTACAAGGAGTATGCATTCTATGGGGAGAGACTCCTAATAGATTATACATGATAAATACAAAATAATTTTGAAGAATAAGTTCTAGCAACTCAGGGATTCAGAAAAACCTGAGGGAGGAGGTGATGCTACAGCTGAGTTTTTGAAGGAAACTAGGGGTTCCAAAAAGCAGAATTGAAAAGGAGTATATTTCAGGCATGAGAGAGTGCCTATGCAAAAAACCAAAAACAACAATAACAGAGAGAGAGAAAGAGAGAGAGATCAGAGATAAAATGTTGCATAAAAATAGCAAAAAAGATCAGTTTGACTAGACCAAAGAAGTAGCAATGTATACTGAGTCTAAAAAGGTAGGATGTAACCAAATTTAGGAGAACTTTAAATGCTAACCAGAAAAATCTGTACTTATCAAAGAAGTAACAGGGAGCCGCTGAAGTTAACTGAGCAAAGGAGTGATATGGTTCAGATAAGTGTTTTAGGAGTATCACAGATGGTTTCTGGCAAGAGGAATAATTTCCAGGGGACTCAGAACGATTTTGAAAGTTGACACAAAGGAAGAAGGTACATTTTGGAAGCAAGAAATTGGCCATCCACCATTAATTTAACCTGCCTTTTGTAGTATTGTAGAGAACCATTATAAATTTATGGATCCAGAGACATCTCTTCTAAACTCTGGAGTAAAGAATTCAAGTAAACTATTCAAAGAGAAAAGGAGCGTTTTGTGTGTGTGTGTGTGTGTGTGTGTGTCTGTCTGTCTGTCTGTCTGTCTATCCTCTTGTTTCAAAATTTACATTTAAGAACTAGGCAGAAGTAGGACATTGTACACTGTAATAGAAACATTGTGCAATGATCAACTATGACGGAATTAGCCTTCTCAGCAACAGAATGATCCAAGACAATTCCGAAAGACCCATGATGGAAAATGCTATCCACATTCAGATAAAAAACTATGAAATCTGAAAACAAGTAGAAACATACTCTTTGCCCTTTTTGTTTGTTTGTTTTTTCATTCATAGTTTTTCCCTTTTGTTCTGATTCTTCTTTCACGATATAACTAATTTTGAAATATCTTTAACATGACTGTACATGTGTAACGTATAATAGATTGTTTGCTGCCTTGAGGAGGGAAGGGAAGGAAAAAAATTTGGAACTCAGAATTTTATAAAAATGAATGCTAAAAAATTATCTTTACATGTAATTGGAAAAAATTACTATTAAGTAAATTTTTAAAAATTTATACTCAAAACAATTTTTGATACTTTAAGCAATTCTAAAATTTATTTTGTTTGACTAAACACGTGTTATCATCATCTTTTTCTTTCCTTTTTTTTTCCCCCAATGGAAACAAAATAGATTTTTTTATTAGTGGAAATTAACTTAAATTTACCAAAGAAGACAATCAAGACCCTCCATAATGTGGTTCCACCATACCTTTTTTACTTTTTCTTACTGCCCTTCTCTCCACCACACCCTCCAAAATGTTCTGTACTTCCATGTCTTTATGGTGTAAAGCCCTATGCTGTAAAGCCCTCCCTTTTCTTCTTTTCACCAGATCTTAAAAGTCACAACCACTGGCTGACCATCAATAAATCATAAAATGTTCTTATAATCCACCTATCATATAATATTTTGTATGTTAGTTGAGTTGTTATCCCCTTACCACAGTCTAAGTTGTGTAACAGAAGAAATTGTATTTCATTAGCCTTGCTATCTCTTGAAGCCCAATGTCCTGCATGCAAAATAATGCTTAATAATCTTTTTTTATTTAGTTGTGGCACTGTAATATATCAAAAAATAGCTGCTCATTCTGAAGAAGATAGAGCATATCTACCTAGCATAGCTTCTCATAAATCAGAGAATTAAAGGGATTAAATAAAGAGGCAGTTCAAATTCAATATCTATTTGAAAAACAAAGCAAGAGAAAACTGCTATATTCATGCCATCTCTGCCTCCATTTTTCCTGATTCTAGAGTCAGTAAGCTATCTACTGAACCACCTGGTTGCCCCTCCATTCCCCTACTATGCTCTTCTTATTAGAGATGCCTTTTCAACACTGAGGATCAAAAAAACTGAAGGTTCATTGACCAGAGGGCTACCAAACTAAAATTTTGAAATGGCATCCACATTGAGAGATTTGCTCAGCAAACCAACCAAATAGGTCTTTTCTCTGCTGCTTCTATGTGGCCCTCTATCTCCTTTCTCTCCACTGGATATCTCCCAAGACTGGCATGCAATCCCTCCTCATCTCCACCTTAAAAAAATGTATCTTTTCTTTTTTTTTTTCCTTCATCTTTTCTTTCAAGATTCGGCTCAAAGCACCACCATCTATATGAACTCTTTCCTGATCTTCCTCCAAAACTACTCTGTATTTAACTTTTTGGATTTTGTTTTTTAATTTATTCTCTTGATATTTATACTACATGTAATTATCTATATACTTCTCTCTATCATTATGATGTAATGTCCTTGGGAATAGGAAATAATTGTTGCATTTATTGTATCTATATGCCTAGCTCCTGGTGATAATGGCTGGAAACTACTACGTACTAACTAAATGCTTGCTGATTGATCGAGTATAACTTGAGTGAGCAAGGTGAGACGGGAAGAGAAAAAATCCAGAACTGAAAATAAAATTGAATGGAATTTTTTTAAAGGTAATGTGTAAAATAAAACAACTCTGAGATTATACTTCATACCCACCAAGATGGCTAAAATAACAAAAGATGGAAATAGCTGGGGTTAAAAGGGTTGCAGGAAGATAAGCACAGTAATGGGTTGTTGGTAGACTCGTGAATGGGCATAAAGATAATTTGGCAGTATGCAAATTAAGTGACTAAAATAAAATGTCCACATTCTTTTCCCCAGAGATTCCACTCCTAGGCATATATTCTGAGAGAAATAATTATTTTGCTATTGTATTAATAATCAATTATTAAATTAGGGTTAAGGTTTTCCTTTCTATTTCCTCATTCAGGGTCTAGCCCCTGTTAGACCATTCAGCTAGTCTTTAAAGGACAAGACTATTACATGGGATTGGCCTAATCCTCAGAGTATATGCTCTATGATTGTAGGCCAGGCTCCATTCAACTCAGAGACTTTACTTTTGTTTACAATGTAAAAATCTAATCTAGATGAATACCAGCCCAAAAGCAACCAGTCTTTTCCTTGTACTCTCTACTAGAGTTTAGGGTGACCCAACTCATGAAAGAGAAAACCAACTAGAGAGTGGTAGGAGGAGAGATGGATTTCCTTTGTCCAGATTGTTGGAGGTAGCCAATTAAGTCTCATGATCAAGTCTCATTTTCAGCAAGCGGAGCTGAAGACTTTTAGAACATCTCTTCATTAATATGCCTACCCCTTCAATAATTACTCACCAGTCAGGTTTGATTTTACCTTTCAGGTGCAAACTCCACCCCACCCACCCCCACTTTTTCCAAAGGCATTTAAGCATTCAGGGATCTCTACAATGGGGTCGTTGGTTATCAAGAGATACCAATGATCATCAATATATTTATTATTAGCTCACCTAAGTTGTTATTTACCCAGAAACTGTCTTTTGGGAATTTTCCTTCCTTACAATTCCAAGGAAGTAACTGACTCTAAAAAAATTGGCTCCATATAAATCTTCATAGCAGCACTTTTTGTGGCAATAAAAAACTAAACACAAAGTAAATGTCTATCAACTAAGGAATGGCTAAACAAATTTTGGCACATTAATGCAATAAAATACTTCTGTGCTATAAGAAATGATGAAAATTATCAGTAGAGAAAAGCATGGAAAGTCTTGTATGAATTAAAACAATGTGAAATAAGCATATCTAGGGAAATAATATACACAATGACTGCCACAATGTAAATGCAAAGAATACCAGTCACACAAGTTCTGAAATTATAATGACCAAGCCCAACTCCAAAGAAAAGATATGGACAGATACTTCTCCCTGTTCCTTTTCAGTGTTGGCAATTCATGGGTTTCAACCATTGCATATGATGTTATGTGTTTATTAATGTATTCAATGATTTTACTGAAATTTTTTTCTCAATTCTCTTTTTAAAAATACTTTGGTAACAAAAGTTTTTGCAAGGGTAAATACTAAAAATTATCTTTACGTGTATTTTGAAAAATAAAAAGCTATTATTAAAAAAAATACTTTGCAGAGGTCATCAAAACCATTTGGTACTGGCTATGAGCGAGCAGTTAATCAGGAGAAGAGATTATGTTCATAAAACACAAAAGTCAATGATTATAGTAATCTAGTGTTTGATAAATCCAAAGACTTCAGTATCTAGGATAAGATCTCACTACTTGATAAAAATTGTTGGGAAAATTGGAAAACAGTATGGCAGAAACTAGGCACTGGCCAACACCTAACACTCTTTATCAAGATAAGGTCAAAATGGGTTCATGATTTAGACAAGAGCGATACTATGAGCAAATTAAGAGAGCAAGGGATAGTGTCTAACTACCTCTCAGATCTGTGGAGAAGGAAGAAATTTATGTTCAAAGAAGAACTAGAGAACATTATGAAATACAAAATGAATAATTTATATGAAATTTACAAGTTTTTGTACAAACAAAACCAATGCAGCAGCCAAGATTAGAAAGGAAGCAGAAAACTGGGAAAAAAATTTTTACATTCAAGAGTTTTAATAAAGGTCTCATTCCTAAAATATATAGAAAATTGACCCAAATTTATAAGAATATAAGCCATTCTAAAAACTGGAAACTGAATGGATGTCCATCAGTTGGAGAATGGCTGAATAAATTATGGTATATGAATATTATGGAATATTACTGTTCTGTAAGAAATGACCAACAGGATGATTTCAGAAAGGCCTGGAGAGACTTACATGAACTGATGCTGAGTGAAATGAGCAGGACCAGGAGATCATTATATACTTCAACAACAATACTATATGATGACCAGCTCTAATGGACCAGGCCATCCTCAGCAACGAGATCAACCAAATCATTTCCAAAGGAGCAGTAATGAACTGAACCAGCTATGCCCAGAAAAAGAACTCTGGGAGATGACTAAAAGCCATTACATTGAATTCCCAATCCCTATATTTATGCACACCTGCATTTTTGATTTCCTTCACAAGCTAATTGTACAATATTTCAGAGTCTGATTCTTTTTGTACAGCAAAATAACGTTTTGGTCATGTATACTTATTGGGTATCTAAGTTATATTTTAATATATTTAACATCTACTGGTCATCCTGCCATCTAGGGGCAACTGTTAATGCTGTAAAGTTACACATGCATATATCCTGTAAATAAAAGGCTATTAAAAAAAAAAAAAAGAATACAAGCCATTCTCCAATTGATAAATGGTCAAAGAAAATGAATAGACAATTTTCAAATGAAGAAATTAAAACCATTTCTAGTCATCTGAAAAAAAATGCTCTACATGATAATTGTGGAAATATATGCATAGAAGAATTGCAAAATGTTTAACATATATTGGATTACTTACCATCGAAGGGAAGGAATGAAGGGGGAGAGAGGAAAAACATTTATAATATGAGATTTTGCAAGGATGAATGTTGAAAATTATTTATGTTTTGAAAATAAAAAGCTTTGATTAAAAAAAAAGAAAAAAGGTTTTGTTTTGTTTTGGTTTTTTTGCTGAGGCAATTGGGGTTAAGTGACTTGCCCAGGGTCACACAACTAGGTAGTGTTAAGTGTCTGAGGTCACATTTGAATTCAGGTCTTCCTGACTTCAGGACTGGTACTCTATCTACTGCACCATCTACCTGCCCCAAGAAATATTTTTTAAATGCTCTAAATCACTATTGATTAGAGAAATGTAAATTAAGACAACTCTGAGGTACCACTTCACACATCTCAGATGGGCTAAGATGATAAGAAATGATGATGATAAATGTTGGAGGGGATGTGGAAAAACTGTGACATTAATACATTGTTGGTGGAATTGTGAACTAATCCAATTATTCTGAAGAGCAATAAAGAACTACACCCAAAGGGCTATCCAAATGTGCATACTGTTTGACCAGCAGTGTCTCTACTGGGCTTGTATCCCAAAGAGATCAAAAAAGGGGGGAAAGGGATCCACATATGCAAAAGTGTTTGTAGCAGCAATTTTGTAGTGGCAAAGAACTAGAAACTGAGTTGATGACCATCAGCTGGGGAATGACTGAATAAGTTAGGGCACATGAATGTTATAAAATATTATTGTTCTATAAGAAATGATCAGCAGGAGAAAGAGATTAAAGGAATAAGAATAGGCAATGAGGAAACCAAATTATCACTCTTTGCCGACCACATGATGGTATACTTAGAGAACCCCAGAGATTCTACTAAAAGTTATTAGAAATAATCCACAACTTTAGCAAAGTTGTTGGTTATAAATAAACCCACATAAGTCATCAGCATTCTTATATATCACTAACAAAATCCAACAGTCAGAGTTACAAAGAGAAATTCCATTTAAAGTAACTACTGATAATATAAAATATTTAGGAATCTATCTGCCAAGGGAAAATCAGAAACTTTATGAGCAAGATTATAGACCACTTTTCACACAAATTAAGTCTGATCTAACCAATTGGAAAAATATTAAATGCTCTTGGATAGGGCGTAGCAAATATAATAAAGATGACAATATTACTCTAAACTAATCTATTTATTTAGCTATACCAATCAGACTCTCCAAAAACTATTTTAATGACCTAGAAAAAATAAAACAAAATTAATATGGAAAACAAAAGATCAAGAATTTCAAGGAATTAATGAAAAAAATCAAATGAAGGTGGCTTAGCTGTACCAGATCTAAAATTATATTATAGAGCAGCAGTTACCAAAACTATTTGGTATTGGCTAAGGAATAGATTAGTTGATCAGTGGAATAGGTTAGGTTCAAGGGATAAAACAGTCAACAAATATAGCAACCTAGTCTTTGACAAACCCAAAGACCCCAGCTTTGGGATAAGAACTTACTGTTTGATTAAAAATTGCTGGGAAAATTGGAAACTAATATGGCAGAAACTAGGCATTGATCCACACTTAACACAGTACACGAAGATAAGGTCAAAATGGGTTCATGACCTAGGCATAAAGAATGAAATAATTAATAAATTAGAGGAACACAGGATAGTTTACCTCTCAGACCTGTAGAAGGGAAAGTCTTTATGACCAAAGAAGAACTAGAGATCATTACTGATCACAAAATAGAAAATTTCGATTATACCAAACTGAAAAGTTTTTGTACAAACAAAACTAATGCAGACAAGATTAGAAGGGAAGCAATAAACTGGGAAAATATTTTTACAGTCAAAGGTTCTGATAAAGGCCTCATTTCCAAAATATATAAAGAATTAACTCTAATTTATAAAAATCAAGCTCATTCTCCAATTGAAAATGATCAAAGGATATGAACAGACAATTCTCAGATGAAGAAATTGAAACTATTTCTAGTCATGTGAAAAGATGCTCCAAGTCATTATTAATCAGAGAAATGCAAATTAAGAGAACTCTAAGATACCACTACACACCTGTCAGATTGGCTAAGATGACAGGAAAAAATAATGATGATTGTTGAGGGGATGCGGAAAACTGGGGCATTGATGCATTGTTGGTGGAGTTGTGAACGTAATCCAACCATTCTGAGAGTAGTTTGGAACTATGCTCAAAAAGTTATCAAACTGTGCATACCCTTTGATCCAGCAGTGTTACTACTGGGATTATACCCCAAAGAGATTATAAAGAAGGGAAAGGGACCTGTATGTGCACAAATGTTTGTGGCAGCCCTTTTTGTATTGGCTAGAAACTGGAAACTGAATGGATGTCCATCAGTTGGAGAATGGCTGAATAAATTGTGGTATATGAAAATTATGGAATATTACTGTTCTGTAAGAAATGACCAACAGGATGATTTCAGAAAGGCCTGGAGAGACTTACATGAACTGATGCTGAGTGAAATGGGCAGGACCGGGAGATCATTGTATACTTCAACAACAATACTATATGATGACCAGTTCTGATGGACCTGGACATCCTCAGCAACGAGATCAACCAGGTCATTTCCAATGAAGCAGTGGTGAACTGAACCAGCTATGCCCAGGGAAAGAACTCTGGGAGATGGCTAAAAACCATTACATTGAATTCCCAGTCCCTATATTTATGCCCACCTGCATTTTTGATTTACAATATTTCAGAGTTTGATTCTTTTTGTACAGCAAAATAACGGTTTGGTCATGTATACTTATTGTGTATCTAATTTATATTTTAATGTACTTAACATCTACTGGGCATCCTGACATTTGGGGGAGTGGGTGGGAGGTAAGAGGTGAAAAATTGGAACAAGAGGTTTGGCAATTGTTAATGATGTAAGGTTACCCATGCATATGTCCTGTAAATAAAAGGCTATTGAATAGAAAAAAAAAAAAAAAAAGAAAGAAAGAAATGATCACCAGGATGTTTTCAGAAAGGCCTAGAAAGACTTACAGAAACTGATGTGAAATAAAGTGTGTAGAACCAAGAGAACATTGTATACAGTAACAACAAGATTATGTGATAATCAGCTCTGATGAATTTGGCTCTTCTCAACAATGAGGTGATTTAGGCCAATTCCAATAGACTTGTGAAGGAGAGGGCCATCTGCATCCAGAAAGGGGACTGTGTGGATTGAATGTGGATCACCACATTTTTTGTTGTTGCTTGCATACTTTTATTTTCTCATTTTTTTTTCTTTTTTGATATGATTTTTGTGTGCAGCATGATAAATGTGGAAATATATATAGAAGAACTGCCCAAAAAAATGCTTTATTATAATGCATAGAGGAAAGGTTACAGAGTGACATATAGGTGCTGTAAAAACAAAACATATTAATAAAATCCATTTTTAAATGGTCAAAGTATACGAACAGACAATTCTCAGATGAAGAAATTGAAACTATTTCTAGCCATATAAAAAGATGCTCCAAGTCATTATTAATCAGAGAAATGCAAATTAATACAACTCTGAGATACCACTACACACCTGTCAGACTGGCTAGAATGACAGGGAAAGATAATGTGGAATGTTGGAGGGGATGTAGGAAAACAGGGATACTAATACATTGTTGGTGGAATTGTGAATACATCCAACCATTCTGCAGAGCAATTTGGAACTATGCTCAAAAAGTTATCAAACTGTGCATACCCTTTGATCCAACAGTGTTTCTACTGGGCTTATATCCCAAAGAGATCATAAAGAAGAGAAAGGGACCTGTATGTGCACGAATGTTTGTGGCAGCCCTTTTTGTAGTGGCTAGAAACTGGAAAATGAATGGATGCCCATCAATTGGAGAATGGCTGAATAAATTGTGGTATATGAATATTATGGAATATTATTGTTCAGTAAGAAATGACCAACAGGATGATTTCAGAAAGGCCTGGAGAGACTTACACAAACCAATGCTGAGTGAAATGAGCAGGGCCAAGAGATCATTATATACTTCAACAACAATACTATATGATGACCAATTCTGATGGACCTGGCCATCCTCAGCAATGAGATGAACAAAATCAGTTCCAATGGATCAGTAATGAACTGAACCAGTTACGCCCAGCGAAAGAATTCTGGGAGATGACTAAGAACCATTACATTGAATTCCCAATCCCTATATTTTTGCCTGCCTGCATTTTGGATTTCCTACACAGGTTAATTGTACAATATTTCAGAGTCTGATTCTTTTTGTACAGCAAAATAACGATTTGGTCATGTATATTTATTGTGTATCTAATTTATATTTTAATATATTTAACATCTACTGGTCATCCTGCCATCTGGAGGAGGGGGTGAGGGGAAGGAGGGGAAAAATTGGAACAAGAGGTTTGGCAATTGTCAATGCTGTAAAGTTACCCATACATATAACCTGAAAATAAAAGGCTATTAAAAAATAAAAAGAAAAAAACAAAAAAAATCCATTTTTAAAAAAAGGCTCTCTTTCAGAGTTCAGCTTTGAGACAGCAACTGTATCAAACTTTGAGAGCAGAGATTCTTTTTTAAAATTTTTTTTGATTAAAGGTTTTTTTATTTGCAAAACATATGCACAGATAATTTTCAACATTCACCTTTGTAAAACCTTGTGTTTCAATTTTTTTCCTTCCCTTGCCTCATCCACTTCCCTAGATGGCAAGTAATCCAGTATGTTAAACATGTACAATTCTTCTGTACATATTTTCACAATTATCACATAGAGCAGAGATTTTTAACCTAGATTCTATGGGGCATAAATTTCAGAGAGACTTGAATTCAGATTTTAAAAAAAAAATTTACATTTTTATTTTCATTAACTTCTAACTAAAACTTAACATTTCTTTCCATAAAAAATTACTGGCAGTATACATTATTCTAAAGCAGGGGTCCTCAAACTACAGCCTGCAGGCCAGATGAGGCAGCTGAGGATGATTATCCCCCTCACCCAGGGCTATGAAGTTTCTTTTTTTAAAGGCCCACAAAACAAATTTTTGTTTTTACTATAGTCCGGCCCTCCAACAGTCTGAGGGACAGTGAACTGGCCCCCTATTTAAAAAGTTTGAGGACCCCTGTAGAGTTCATAGGCTTCTGCAGACTACCAAAGGGGTTCTCGACACAAAAACGTTAAGAATTCCTGCTCCTGGAAATGTGTCCAAAGGGGTTGGATTGATTTGGAAATGGTATTATTAGTTGAATTTTCCATTTTTCCCTGTAGGTATCTGAAATGTCAGGGTATATGAGATATATCTCTCTCCCATCCCCCTACTCTTTCCTTCCTGCTTTGTCTCTCTCCTTTCCCTTCCCCCTCATCTCTTTCCCTCCGTCCCTCCCTCCTTTTCTCTCTCTCTCTCTCTCTCTCTCTCTCTCTCTCTCTCTCTCTCATTTTTTCTCTCTCCTTCCTGATTTCTCCCTGTCCCTCCCTCACTCCCTCTCTTCTCCCCCCCCACTTTCTCTCTCTCTCACACATACAAACCTGTGAAAGCTATTTAGCACAGTGAAGCTGAACAGATTGGTTTGGGGGCTTTGGAGACCTTTATTCCAATGGGGAGGCAAATGTTGCCTAGTGATCTACATCTGAGCCTGGGAGTTAGGAACTCCAAGTTCTAATCATGACTCCAACAGTGACTGGTTCTATGATCCCTGACAAATCACTTAACCTCTACATTATCTCCAGTTCATTCTATTCCAAACTGGGATAAAAAATAATGACTTGTCACACAGAGATGTGGTAGAGTTAAAGGGTAAAAAGATCTGTGATCCACAAATAATGTGCAGTCCAAAATGCCAGTGCAAATCTATCTTTAAACCCATCTATGTCTTTAGTTTGCTGGTTACATGCAGGTGGTTTCCCCAGGGCTCTTTTATTCCTACAACAAATGCAAAATCAGCTGATTCCAAGAAGCCTTTTTCACCTACTCTATGTTTCTCCCAAACATTCTACTCATCCTTCTGTTCTGTTAATGGCCTTAAAATCACAAAGATTCCCAAAGCTAACTTTGTTAAAAAAAAAAAAAAAAAAAAAGCAATCTATGCCTCTGAGGAACAGAGAAAAAAGACATAAAGGAAACTGAAATCATCACTACCCTTTCCCAAAGGTCTCTGACTCTGGCAGGAATAATGAGGTCAGGTTACTGAAAACACGATCCCTCATAAACTGGGGAAAATCTATATTTAGAAGTCCCAACACACCCCTGATGCTGCTTTCAGGGGCTTTGATCGATCACCCTAAAATTTTTATTGCTGGACATGCAGGTGGGGCCTAAGACTACAGGTAAAAGGGCCAAAGAGCAGATGGTCTCTAGCTCTAAGATGTCTAGAGACTGTTGTGCTCGTTTCACTGGAGAGAGACAAGTGTCATCAGCAAACAAAGAACCATCACTAAACCCTCCACCTGGTATTTTTTCATGGCTGAAAGATTTGAGGGACCACACAAGATGTCACTCTGCCCCCAGCACCAAGCAGACTCCCCCTTTCCTCACTGAGAATGAAACTGTCAATTTACAAGAAGTCTCTGATCTGGAGAGCTCTTTCTAACTTTTCATCAGCTGGCCAAAAAAAAAAAAAATTATTACAGAGAGAGCAATGCCAAGAAGTAGATCTTTCTCCCTTTTATACAGCAACTGAAATTAGCCTAATTATACTTCCCAAGTATTCAGATGCCATGGTGACAGGCATCATATAAATAGACAGCTACAAAAAAAGAGAAAGCCAGGGCTTTTACCCACACAATCAGTAATGGGGAAAAAGGAGTTATAAGGCAGAATGTGTCTTCAAATAAGATGTGAAACACCTAAAAAAAATGGATTTTCTCTAACAAGATCAACACAAGAAGTCTCCAAATGAGTCTTATTTGGCACAGCAACGGACTGTCCTAAATCCAGTGGCTGCTAGATCCAGACTATCAATGTGAAAACCAACATTCCAAGGACAGAGCAATTTAACACCCACCTTCCAAATGACAGAAGATACTCAGCTCCTGGCCTGCTTCCCTTAGACATCTAAAGACTTTGGCCTGTGTGACTGATCTTACCACACATGCCTTACTTACAAATGAAATGTAATTCACAGATTGGAGTGTGTAGTGTGTGTGTGCATGTGCGCATGCGTGCTCGCACACACAGATGCACACACATCAATGGTAACAGCCCAGCCCAGAAGCCAAAAGTTTCAATTGCCTCCCTCCAATCCATATGTCCAGAAGGCAGAAAAACATTGAAAACACTGGCATGCCCACATGGAAGGGGTAGCCCCAGCCAAGGAGTGGGCAGGATCCAGTAGAGCCACATGCTTACTCTTACTGATCACAATATATTATATGTTGTTTTGGGCTTTGACTGCTTCAGAGGTGGTGGTGTATTCTGCAGCTTTCCCTTAACACCTGCTACTCTTTATCTCCCTATAGGAATACAAGGAACTGGGATTCCAAGAGGAGCCAACAGAGCTCACCCCACCCTCCCAAAGGGAAGCTGAAGCTAAGCTCATGTGGGAACTTCAGCACAAACACCAAAATCAAATGGAAGTTTCAGCTTTATCAATTACTCTCTGGCTCAAACTTCAAGAAACCAATGAAAACTAAGGCAGACAACAACCGCAGAACAATTGAAACTGAATGTTGTTAAGGTATAATAAAGAACAAACCTGGCTCCAAAGAAAACAGATGAGGAGATACCACCCCCTGTTTCTCTGTAAAAATGAGGAGTCCAACAAATGTGGGAGAATGCACATCACATCAAATGTTTTCTTTTTTTTTTTCTTTTTTTTTTTTTAAATTTAATAGCCTTTTATTTACAGGATATATACATGGGTAACTTTACAGCATTAACAATTGCCAAACCTCTTGTTCCAATTTTTCACCTCTTACCCCCCCCCACCCCCTCCCCTAGATGGCAGGATGACCAGTAGATGTTAAATATATTAAAATATAAATTAGATACACAATAAGTATACCTGACCAAAACGATATTTTGCTGTACAAAAAGAATCAGACTCTGAAATATTGTACAATTAGCTTGTGAAGGAAATCAAAAATGCAGGTGTGCATAAATATAGGGATTGGGAATTCAATGTAATGGTTTTTAGTCATCTCCCAGAGTTCTTTTTCTGGGCATAGCTAGTTCAGTTCATTACTGCTCCATTAGAAATGATTTGGTTGATCTCGTTGCTGAAGATGGCCTGGTCCATCAGAACTGGTCATCATCTAGTATTGTTGTTGAAGTATATAATGATCTCCTGGTCCTGCTCATTTCACTCAGCATCAGTTCGTGTAAGTCTCTCCAGGCCTTTATGAAATTATCCTGTTGGTCATTTCTTACAGAACAGTAATATTCCATAATTTTCATATACCACAATTTATTCAACCATTCTCCAACTGATGGACATCCATTCAGTTTCCAGTTACATCAAATGTTTTCAATACATTGTTCAGTCTTCCTGGATTTTTAAAAAATTTTCCTTATGGAAAGGAACCTGTATGTGCAAGAATTTTTGTGGCAGCCCTCTTTGTAGTGGCTAGAAACTGGAAACTGAATGGATGTCCATCAGTTGGAGAGTGGCTGAATAAACTGTGGTATATGAATGTTATGGAATATTACTGTTCTGTAAGAAATGACCAACAGAATTTCAGAAAGGCCTGGAGAAATTCTAGACTGATGCTGAAATATGACAGACCAGGAGATGTATACTTCAACTAATCTGAGGTGACCAGTTCGTGATCAGCATCCTCAACAACGGATCAACAAATCATTCTAATGAACTAATAGCTATGCTGTAAAACTCTGGGAGATGACAAACTCGTACGATAATTCCCATCCTATATTATGCACATTCGTTCCTTCGACAGCAATATATTCAGAGTCTGATTCTTTGTACAACAAATAGGTCATGTACTATTGTGTATCTAAATTATATATTTCATCTATAGTCATCCTGCAATCTGGAGAGGGTGGAAAGTGAAAAATGAACAGATGAGGTGAAGTAATGCTAAAGTACCATGTGATATTGAACAAAAGCTATTAAATAAAAAAAAAAAAAAAGAAATGACCAGCAGGAGTATTTCAGAAAGGCCTGGAAAGACTTATATGGACTGATGCTGAGTGAAATGAGCAGGACCAGGAGATCATTATTTACTTCAACAACAATACTACATGATGATCAATTCTGATGGACATGGCCCTCTTCTACAATGAGATGAACCAAATCAGCTCCAATGGAGCAGTAATGAACTGAACCAGCTACACCCAGCGAAAGAACTCTGGGAGATGACTAAGAACCATTACATAGAATTCCCAATCCCTCTATTTTGTCTGCCTGTATTTTTTATTTCCTTCACAGGCTAATTGTACACTATTTCAGAATCCGATTCTTTTTGTACAATAAAATAACAGTTTGGACATGTATACTTATTTTGTATTTAATTTATACTTTAACATATTTAACATGTATTGGTCATCCTGCCATCTGGGGGAGGGGGTGGGGAGAAGGAAGGGAAAAACTCAAACAAAAGGTTTGGCAATTGTCAATGCTGTAAAATTACCTATGCATATAACTTGTAAATAAAAAGCTATTAATAAAAAAAAAAAATTTCCTTCCTCTTAAAAAAAAAAAATTAGTTACAAACAATGATTCTCTGAGAAGAGGATGCAAGGGAAAATCTAGGTATAAGAAAAACAAAAGATATCAATAAAAATCTATTATTTTTTAAAAAGGAAAACAGGGCAGAGAGCTAGCATACAAATAAATGATATGAAACTGACATACAGAAGAAGAAGAAAGATAGAGATGAAAAGAGATGGGGAAAGAACAAAGAGAAGGTATGTGTTAGTTTGGTATAAAAGTAAATTCAATTGAATGTAAAATATATGGGGGGGGGGGAGGGAATATTCAGTTTAACCTATGATAAGTTGTCCCTTCTTCAGGACAGTTCTCCAACTAAAGTACTGAAGCTCTGACTGAGATTCTACAGTGCGGATTCTTATCAAGTCAATGAAAGTTCGAGCCACACTACAAACATTTCTGAGACCAAATTTCAGGCAATCTGTAGCCCCAAATGATTTGACGTTTTTAATAAAGAAAAATTCTGTTTAGAGAGAGACCAGGAAAAATTGATAATGGAAGGGAAAAGTTACAACTAGGTAAGACTTGGAATGAGATAAAAAGACTAAGGTTGGTTATTCTCATTTGAACAAGCCATGAAGAATATAAGCTATAAAAGAGGAAGAAAATGTCCAAGAATGATCAAAACCAACATGTGGATTCTGAACTAGATCTTGAGAAAAGATCAGCTGACAAGACCATCTGAGGAGAAAGAGAGGAAGCAGAAATGTCTGACAAGTCAGGACTTACGAAGCTGTGAACAAGAAAAAGGATAAGTTGTAAACCAAGCAAGAGAGTTCACAGATGGAATGAGGCCTGAAACAGAGCTAGGATGATAGCTTTGAGACCCAAGATAATGTGAAAGAAGAAAGGAGGCTGTAGATGCAGAGTATGTCTGGAAGACCTAAAGCAGAAGTTCTGCAAAGCAATCAATGATTAATCAGTATAAAACCACTGAAGGCTCCTTCAAAGACAGCTGTCAGTAAGTCAACAAACATTTATTTAGCATTTATTGTAAGCCAGGCACTGTGCCCCCCACAATGATGAAGATACAAAGAAAGCCAAAGCAAATGGCTGCTGCCCTCAAGGAGCTCACATTCTAATGGGGGAGACAATATGCAAATAATTTATGTCCACATTATAAAGTGTAAATGGAAATAATCCTGGAGGAGGAAAATAATCTTAGTGGAGCAGAGGGAAGGACAGTAACAAAGACTTCCTTAAAGGAGAATTTACTTGTAATGAGAAGCCAGAGAAAATGCAAGTTAGCAGTGAGGAGGAATAACGCTGCAAGCATGGGGGAGATAAGTAAAGAGTCAGGAAGTGGTGAGAAGCAGTGCCAAATTTGGAGAATGGCAAGTAGGCCAGTACAGCTGGATAAGAGTGTATGGAAGGGGGTATAGTGTAAGAAGACTAGAAAAACAAGAAGGAACCAGGTTGTAAAGGGCTTTAAATGACAAAGAGGAGATTTTATATTTATCCTGGAGGGAACAGAAAGCTACTGGAGTTTATTGAGTAGAAGGTAACATGGTCCATACTAGACTTCAGGAAAATCATTGGCAACTGAGTGAAAGACAGATAACAGCAAGGAAAGGCTTGAAGCCAAGAAAACAATTAGAAGTCAAGAAGTGATGGGGACCAATAAAAGGATGGTGATGTGACAATAGAGAAAAAGGGTACATTTGTGAGAGATGCTGTGAAGTTGAAAATGATCCTAAGATTTAACAAGATAATAGATATGTGAGGGTGAGTGAAAACAAAGAGTTTGGGAATGATACCGAAGTTGTGAATCTGGGTGACAGAAGACAGTGGTGTCCCTGAAGTACTATGGAAAGAAGGAAGCATGTGAAGGGAAAATAAGTTTTATTTCAAGCATGCTGAGTTTAAGATACCTATGAGGACACACAGTAAAATATCCAAGAAGCAGTTAATAATATAAGACTGGAAAGAGGTTAGGACTAGTTATATAGCTCTGGGAATCATCTACACAAAAATGATAATTGAATCTAGAAAAGATGGGCGGAAAAAGTAGTTCTAGAACAGCTACTTGGGAATGATAACCATAGTTAGTATACATGACCTGGATGAAGTTTCAGTAAAAGAGAGTGAAAAGGAGCAAATAGGTAGGAAAGCCAGGAGAAAGCAATGTCATGAAATGAACTAGGAGTAAATAATGCCATAAAGAGGAGAGGATAATTAATAAGTTCAAATAAAGTCAAGAAAGATGAGTATTGAAAAAAGGCATTAAAGTCAGAAAGAAAACACTGGCAACTTTGGAGGGAGAAATTTCAGTAGAATAAATTTGGAAGTTATACTGAAAAAGAAAGCTAAAAGAGCAGTATAAGTACTAAAAATAGTTTTCTCAAGGAAATCACTCAACAAGATTAAGAATGAAATAGAATGATTATTAACAGGGATAATCAGATCAAGTTAAGGTCTTTTTTTAAAGAATGGGAGACATGGACATGTTTATGGGCAACAGAGAAGGAACCAGTAGATAGAGAAAAAGATTAGAAAGAGTGAGTAAAAATGACAGTGGGGATAATCTGACAGAGGAAGTAGAATGGATGCAGAGGAGTTTGCCTTCGGCAAAGAGAAGAGCAACCTTTTTATGGTGGGAAAATTTTGAGATCATAGGGGTATCCCTATTCGAAAGCATATCTAGAATCCTATATAGATGCAGGCAAGAAAGCACTCAAATACCACCTCCTCTTCTTGGGGAAATGTATATTTATCCTGAAATGTCCTGAGTCACGTGTACTCTCAGTTCTGACACTGTCTCTGCTATGTTCCAATGAACCCTGGCACTACTCACATCCACAGCTGGCTATATGATTCACCTACCATCATTCACCTGATCAAAGGAGCATGGCTCACTTATAGGCTAGGTTAAAGAGCCTAAAAGGAAAAATTAATGTCTAGGCCAGTCTGGGGCCAGAGAAGAATATATCTTTCTACAATGGGAAAATAAAAAAAGTAATAGATTACATACACATAGGCTGAGATGAAGAAGATTCAACAATTCAGCAAACTGTATTCCACTTGGAATATAAAGAAAAAAATGAAAAAGATCTTTACCCTCAAGAAACTTATACTATAGTTAGGAGATAGGAAATAAAATACATATACAAATAAATGTAATACAAAGTAATTTGAGAAGAGTGAGCAATAAGAGGGCCAGGGAAGGCTTTAGGGATGTGGTCCCTAAACTGAAATGAGAAGAAAGGTAGGATTTTAAGAGGTAAAGTAGAAGAAGGAAGTATATTCCAGGTATGGGGTATGGCTTATGCAAATGCATAGAGATAGGAGACAGGATATCAAATTCAAAGGACAGACAGTAGTCTGATATGACCAGAAGAATAAATACAGGAGAGTAATGTGAAGTATGACTGGAATGAGAGGCTAGAACCAGCTTATGGGAGGCTTTAGAAGCCAGAAAAACAAACCTGTATTAGAGACAAGAGGGAGACAATGAAGGGTTTGAGCATGAAAATGATAGTCAGATTTTAAGCCTTTGTTTTTAGGAAAAAATGAGAAAGAAAGAGGAGTTTCAAATTATCATTTAAGCCAGAGGCCTAAACTAGAGTATAAGGACTGAAGGGAAAACCCAAGGAATAAGAGGAAAAAATAAGATCTGAAGGAGACTCAGAGGAGGTAGCAGGCAAAGATAAATGATAATGACTAATGCAACATAGAATACAGGACAAAATAGTCATCTGTCCCAGGGAAAGAAGCAAACTGCATTTACGTGGTTATAAATTCATGCAGCTACATAAACACACAACCCCCCCCACACACACATACACATAAACACACAACCCCACACACACACACATTCTCTCTCTTCCTCTCTCTGCTTTATCTCTGTCTATCTCTACAATTCCAACTTTTACTCTTCAATACTCAGTTTTCAGAATGTGACAGTCACAACTCTATTGCTGAGGAAACACAACAATAATCCTTTGCAACACACTTGCTACAAAGTACAAACTTCTTTCACATTCAGTGATTTCATACATCTCTCGCTATCCAAGTATCAGTAATGCCAAACATATAATTCTCCTTCCCTCCTTCTTTCTGTCCCTCCTTCCTCCCCGCTCCCCGCTTCTCTCCTTTCTCCCCTTTCCCCTTTCCGGCTTTCTTTTTCACAACCACAGAAGAAACTACAAAGAACTTGTTAATCCAATAATTAAAGATTTCTCCTCTTTATGAAGAGCTAAATTTAGAGAGTCAAATTGGGTTGGGAGGAAACCACCCACCAAAACAAGGTAGACACACCCCATATAACGAAGCTGACTGCTGCTGGGTCTTCCTACAGCACCAGACGCTGACACAGCCTCTTCTGGTGAGAGCCCAGAGGAAGAAGGCAGAGCCAAGCTTGCCCCTATTCATCTCTGACAATTCAGGAGGTGGTGCCATCAGGGCCAAGCAAACCCACTTGTCACCCACTAGCATTTGTGACCAGAAGCCTGCCCTCTCTCCTTTTTTCCCCTACCTCTTTGAGTTAGCCACACAAAAGGAAAGGGGTGGGAAACTCACATTAGCACACCCTTAAAAGAGACCCACTCTGCTTGCAGAGGGTGGTAATGGCTCAATTGGACTGCCAAATCCATCAGACGACCCAAGTAAACACTATAATTTGCTGCTTTTGTCTCTAGTATGGAGGGAGTAGTAGAATCTACACTGTCTGTAAACAGTAATAATGCCAGATGCAACAGAAAAAATAGGATTCCCCGCCCCATCCCCTGTGACATTCTTCTTGAGATTCATCCTGTGGAAATGAACAGAGGCTTCCCTCTAGTCTATATGCTGCCACCAAATGGAACCAAACGAGAACCCAAGCTTAGAATAACTTCAGCTACTTCTCTGGCTCAAGTCCTTGAGAAGAGCCATTTAATTTTAAAAAGTAGTAATGAACTGTGTTTACAATAGGAGAAAGAGAAAAGGAACAATCAAGTCTGAGTCCCAATGCTCTTCAAAAGAAAGGTTGAAGGCAAGGAACAAGGATGAAGCAGCAGTTACCTGACCATAGTTCTCTCCACGTATAATGTAACCGCACTCGGCATTTCTTCTGGTAACAAAGGAGTTTGTGTACCACTTGGATGCAGCGCCTGTAAATATAATAAGGCAAATCATGACAACAGCTGACTTTATAGAGCGGCTTTAAAGCTTATAAAATGTTTTATATAACTGCCTCAGTTGATCCTCAGAACAACTCTTTAAGAAGGCTCTAGAAGTATTCACTCCATTTAGTAGACGAGAAAAATGAAATTCCAAAAGGTAAGGGACTTGCCCCTGGCTATCTTTTCATATATGCTTGATGCAAGATTTGAACCCAGGTCTCTCCTGTCTCTAGTGCAGTACTTTTTCTCTTATATAACACATTAACTCTAAAATTGATGAGACAGAAAAATGTGATGCTGACTCCCCAGTAGCAATCTAGGAATGGGAAAGCTTTAATATTTAATAAAAACACCTTAAACAAGAGAACACAGATGCCAACAAATCCATTCCTTAATTTTATATTAGTCTAAACCTATGATTTCAATGACAAGGAAAACTACCAGAAATCCCCTTCAGCAAGGCAAATGTGCAACTGAGTCTCTAGGAATTGTTAAAGGTACTGAAATATTAAGTGATCTGCCCAAGTCAGTATAGGCCATAAGCAGGACTTGAAAAGAGAACTTCCTAATGTCAAGGCATACCTTCTACCCAGCAGATCATGCTGCCCCACAATTCAGCGAGGCAGAAATGGCCTCCAAAGGCCAGACTTTCTATTAGTTAATGATGGTAGTACTGGAAAACTCTATTTGTACAATGGCACTTAACTTGGTTAATTTGATGATGTACCCCTTCTGAATGTTGAGTGCCACCCCTTGCGTCCCATTGAATTCAATTTATGGGATATAACAGGCCAAAACAAATTTAGCGGTCTGGGAGCGGTTAATCTATCCAAACAGTGAACTATTATCAAATGATTTAACACTAATTAATAACAATAAGATAATGTATCTAATCGGTACAAAGATCTGGCAAGAGTATGTAAAAGTATCTTCATGTCTTCCACAGGAAGAAGAATCCCTGGTACTGGGACATTTTGGCCAAAAGTAACTACAACTTTGAGAAGCCTTTCCTTTGGTTTGTTAGAAAATAAACTGAAGACCCAAATTTGGAACTTGTTGGCATGTCTGCTCTTGTACACCAGATGTGGTCACAGATCCAGCTGACAGCACAGCATGAGCAAGACTTTCAGATGACTCAGACAACTGATGAAGATGATGACCTATAAGAAAAAGGAAGCTGGAGCCCAGCATTAGGAGCTTAATTTTATACATTGGCAACTGTCCTGTGATGTCAGTGGTTCAATGTGTTTGCCACTCTATTATACAGCTGAGCAGAACACATAGTTAATCTTGATGTTGTTGAGGGAGATGAATAGGTTTCAGAGTAAATGTGACATTTTGAATGTGACATAATTTTTATTTGAAACCCATATATTTATCCATTTCAGACTACAATCACATTTCCCTTGAGTTTTAAATATAAGACTGCTGCAGACCCACCACAATATTCAGTGGTGACTTGTTGGTTACTGTCATTTCTAACCCTTTTCTCTTTCGATCACAGTAATGCTGTGTGTTTCAAATATCTCCTTCCCCTGTTACCACTGGAGAAATGAGACTGTCTCCCTTGTGAGTCTCTCCATTAAATAGCCACTATTCCACAATACTGGGCCACTTTCCTGGGAAGCAGGTTGTTTAAGGGGAGTCAGTCAAGGTGAGTTAACATCAGAGTTGGGTTATTCTGCTCACAGGGGCAGAACTGGGTTGCTGAGAGACTTAATTAGACTTGAGTTTCTAAACCTTTGGAATCCTGAAGAAAATAGCTCTTTCTATACCAACAATACACACACCAGAAAAGATTATCTCTAAGCAGACAGAAATCAATGAGTAAGGTAACAAAAAAACTGTCAACGTCTTTCTTAAACATAAAAACATATAGAATTCTACAATATAAATAGAATTTCTTCCTTTCTACCAAGAATCCTAATATATTTTTATAAGGACAGTAGTTAAGAGTTTTACCTATTATGTTATGGCACTCTTTTTTTTTAGCTTTTGTTTTTCAAAATATATGCACAGTTTTCAACACTCACCCTTTCAAAACCTTGTGTTCCAAATTTTTTCTCCCTCCCTTCCCCCCAACCCCTCCATTAGCAAGTAAATAAATATATGTTAAACATGGGCACTCTCATAATCTTAAGCAGTGTTGTGTTAACCTCACAAAAGCCTTACTTTAATTAATGGGGTTTTCTTATAAGGATTAGAGGGAAGAAATAAGAACCTACAGTACATAACTTATATGAGCACATCACCTCTCTGGGTTGTTGACTGGTGGGGAAGTCATTATGTATACCACTTAGAGAACCATGAACCTGAATGCAATTGGACTATTAAGTGTCCCTTCTCAGATCAACTTGCTCTTACTTGCTCTTCTGCTTCTTTATCAAAAGGAGAGAAAAGTCCATGTAAAAGAAAAAAAAAAAAAAAAAAGCCTTCATTATCACAATTACTGCATTCCAAATTGGGAGGAAATGCTAAGTTACGGTTCTCTTAGCAACGTTAACTTGATACATTCTATAGCTAGGTAGATTTTGATTGCTAGTTAAGCCATTAAATGTCCATTTTAATATTCAGCCTATGCAATGTGGATAATTAATGTCCCTTATTTGAGAGCATTAGCTTTTGCATTTCCTATTTTCATTTTAAATTTCAAAACTTAATGTTCAATTAAATATAATTTTAACACTTGAAATCACTAGTGTTTGGAGGCCTCTAAATTGCTTGTAATCCAATGTCTAATTCCAGTTTCCAAGCCCTGACTCCCCCTCCTTTTCCCACAGGGAAGACTCAACAAAAGTCTCTGGAGAGGGGACTCAGCCAGCAGGATTGGGAATGCAACTTTATCCTGTAAATGAAAAGGATGGGGAGTTGCGGGGACACCTTTTACAATTCACCTTAAACAAGTTGCAAACCTACCATAGACATGGACCCACACAACCTAAAGGTTGTAAACAAAGAATGCAGATGTTCCTCCCATTACTGGATAGTGTTTCTCATCAAGATAGTTCACATGTCAGTCTCAATATAGAAAAACAGAAAGACAACAAAGGATACAACAAAAAAAGGGATAAGGGGATAAGGTGTCTCAATTTAAAAAGCATAAGAAAAAGGTGACACAATTTGAAAAGGCCATTGACTGCTAAGTTGAAAGATGCCACAATGTGGAAAGGTCACCGGTAGGCTGGACTGGACAAATTGGACTGTTTTTAAGGAAAGAAAATCATGATAGGAAAAAAATGAAAATTATGTCATAAGATGATGTGTAAACTAGAGAAAGTAAACTCAGGGGACACATGATAACTGTCCTCAAATAACTCACTTATACAATCCATATTCCCAATTTCTAAGTAAGTTAATTGACCGCTTCTGAACTCTCACCCTAAAGCTGAGGCATCTTGATGAATGACTACTATTAATATAAACTTATCTAGCTAAATTCAAGACTTAAAACACTTCATTTTACTTTTAGCCTTCTTCTCATCTGCCCTATTCTGATCTGCCTACTTCCAACATATATACTCTATTTTACCCTTCACTCCTGCTTTCCACTTCTTGCTCCAAGTACATAAATGAAATGGACAATATGGTAGCTTTTGGAAAGGGTGTTGTTAGTTAACTGGCCTGCGGATCAAGTCACTATACTTTTAACTATGCATACTAAGACTACTTTCTTTAGCCACTACAATCCTGTTATGTGTTTTCTCCCTCTATCAGACAGTAAGTCAAATGAGGACAGGGCCTACCTTACTTTTTGTACTGTATTCACAATGCTTAGCACAGTACTTGCCATATACTAACCTCTCAATAAATGCTTTCTGATTCATTCAAGAAATTTTATTTGTTCTGTTTGACACCAGAGGGCAAGTCAAGGATCAACTGGACAGAAATTGCAAAAATAATATTTGAAAAAAGGAAATACTCCCTAACAATTGGAGCTGTCTAAAAACAGAATGAAGGCAATGGACTTCCTATTATTGTAGTTCTTCGAGAAGAATCTAGATGACCATTTGTCAGGCATAGTATTGAAAGCATTCTTCTTCACATATGGATCAGGTAAGATAGCTGTAATAATTCTAAGAACAAGATAGGCAGAGTGGGGAAAAGAACAAATAGAAATAGAAGAACAGACATAGAAAACATACCAGGTTTCTCTACTAGCTTCATTTAGTTTCTCTAATATGTCCCAACTCTAGTGCAGCTTTGACTGGATTCCAAAAAATAACTTTAAGGAATAAAAAGAGAGGGTAGAACTGAGAATTCTGAGTTCTTGGGTTGTGATCTGAGAACAGAAGGGATCTTCTTGAGACATTATTGATTTCACAAAACTTAAGAAGATACCCTTGAATATCAACCATATGGTTCATAATGCTGTTCTGGAGCATGGAATGAAACTAATATCCTAGACTTCAGAACAATAAATGTATTAAGATACAGGGACCTCAGAACTGGACCCATAACTATATTTAGGTTCCCACCCCCCTACTGACAAAGGTATTGATTCCTCAGTAAGTTCTCACTCTCACGGACACACAACCTGGGTAAGAAGAGAAAGATAAAGGACAGAAAGAGGTCACAGATTTTTTCTCTAGTGATAACCAGGTCTAGAGATACTGATAAATATCTATATGATCTCAAAGCATATCACAATTACAAATGGAGAATAATCAAACTATTTTCTGAAAGTGACATTTTCTCCTCCTTGAAAGCCTTCATAATAATTTCTCACTGGTCTGCTGTAACACCTCTCTACACTGCCTGGTCTGCCACATTATTCATAGAGACTTCCTCCTTTCTCTGTGATACTGTAATTAGATCTGCTGATCTTGCAGGATTCTCTCAGACAGGATTTTAATGAAAGGAGCTATATAAACAAATGTCATCTGAGAGACTCAGGCATCTCTTAAGCTTCCCCTTGTTTATTAGTTCTTTATGCATAATTTTTTATGCACATGTGTCTTCTATTAACAAATATGCTACCTCTTCTATAATTCTCCTGTGACACAAGCCAGGATATACATCTTTTCCCTGGCAATTGTTTGAGATTTGGGAATGTCTAACACAAGAAGAGTCCAGACTTTCCTAAAATGAACGTAAAGATAAGAGTTTGCTCTCCCCAAAGTCTACTTTTCCCCAAACTCCCTAAACATTCACATAAGCATTAGGACTTCTACAGCAAACAGAATTGTTTAGTGAGGCTTTTCTACCTCCCACTATTCTAGAAGAAACTGATTTCTTCCCTCTCTTCTTCTTAGCCTTGATTACTATTTACTTTACCTAAAGCATTCTCCAAAAAGTACATTTGCTTCATTTCTGACCCAGATTTTGAAGTATTATGATCTGCTGTTCCATTCAGTCTTTCCACATTTCTTCATATTTCACTAAGCATATTATAAATTTATCTGTAACAGCAAAAATTCATTTTGCTTTCAATTTTTTATTCTGCCATAAACTACCAGAAAATAATGTACAAAAAGAGAAGGAGCAGCAGCCATCCAGCTGGGATCAACTAAATTGACCTAAAAGGGACTTGATGCTCCAGTGCTAAAACCTGTATGAGAAGGACAAAGGGAACTGGAAAGAAACATACCCAATGGTAGAATGAAGAGAGAGAGGTATCTTCTGCCCAGCCTTGCTTAACTTAGTGTTTATATTTTCTTTTCTATTTTCCTTAATTTCAGGACATTCAATAAGAGAAAAGGCAGAAAAGTAGGAAAAAAAGACATAAAAAGTTTCACATGGAAGTGTCTGAGGACAACAGAGAAAGGATCTCTGAAAAGCTCAGCATATAGGAAGTTGCCTAAGCCCAGAGCTTGCAGATTTGCTTCTGCCAAGGCATGCAGGACCTTTCTATATTACTTTGCAAGCATAATTTCCTAAGACACAAAACGTCAGACCTGGGGGTTACAGGATCTAGGAAAATCAAATCTAATTCCCAAACTTCCCAGGTACAGAGCCCACCTGCCTTAAACAAGCAGTAACCTTGACTGATGCACATTACAGAGCTTTCCATAACTTCTAGAATTAAAACAAAGGTAGTAAATTCCCTAAAGAAAAAATCAAAAACAAAAACAAAAAACTTAGCCAACAGTAAAATTTTATCACTATTTCAGATCTGAGAAATCAGAGACATAGTCTACAACCCTTCAGAAAACAGTAGTTGGTCTCCATTCAAATGGTAAAATCCTTTCCCTCCTCAGATCCTAAGTCAGGCATTAAAGGGGCACAGAAAGCTTGCTACATCCCATTATGGCAGGAAGTGCCAAAGAGAAAAAAGGCACTAAAGCTGATGTAAGACCAAATTATGACACTTTCTGAGGAGCAAATATAATACACACATTATATCCAAGACCAAACTAATTCAGTGCTGCTGTTTCTGGGCACAAAAGATAAGAGGTCTTCAAAAGTACAAATAGGACCTACAATGCTTGGAATTTATTTTAATTTGGTGGCTCCTCAGTTTCTTATGGTTGTGTTTATTGTACAAATTTGCAACAGACAGTAAATCCTCATTAGTGGGCTGAAGATTTTACTCAATGTCCTCACACCAACCCATTAGACATAAACAGCCAATGAAGTCACACAGACCAGGTCCTGGGAACAAGAATTGAGCTCAGTTTTCAAATTACTCTCCTTCCCCAAGAAATTGAATTCCAAGGCCCTGAATTTGCCTCAATAATCTGGTAAGATCTCATGTTTTTGGACTGCAATATTTGTGCTGCTTGGAATTGAATGCTTTGAGCAACAGACCCTGCCCCTATGCTCAATACACCTCACATATGTGACTGGAGATATTGACAGCATCCAAACTAGTTTGTACATTTTTTCTCTTTTAGGAAAATGCACAAATCTACTCTGAAAAATGCCCTCTGGCATTTTTCCATACATGCACAAATGTAATTTTCTGGAAATAAAGTATATTTAGAATCTTTTGTGACTCTTATTTCCTTCTTACTCAAATTCCATGAGATTGATCCATACACACACAAAATGGCCTGTGGCACTTACACATAAAGATCCATAGGAAACTCCTTCATCATGTGTGTTACAATGAACTCCACCATCAGATCTAAAAAAATGAACAACAAAAAAAAGATTGATCAAGAAGAAGCCAGAAATAAGTATTCATGTTGGACAAAAAGCCCTTCTTCACATATATTATCAACTAAAACCTACTAAACATATCTGTATTCACACCCAAATTTCCAGTCTGAAAGATTGAACTTGTGCCCTGCCTACCTCCTCGAGTATAACAAGGAAATAAAATCTCCCTCCCTCTTCCAAGATACTGCTTTGAATCAACTAATAAATTCAGACACACGAGGGAGACTCCATTGTAGAGTTATTTCATGCCATGGCACTAATGCAAAATGCCAAAGGGAAATCATTCTCTCTTAGAATGGGGTGATGAGGCAAGCAGAGGAGAAATTATGGATTATCCATGTTGTCAGAGTCTCAGCTCTGGAACTCTGTCAATCTACCTCATTTCAATATCATGCTCAGTTTGACAGATATTGACTGCAATGGTCAGTGAGGCTGTAAGTCAATATAGGTTTATTATATAGTCTTAATTACTGTTCCTAAGTACAACTAGATTTAGGTATCAAAGCTGGATGGCCAAGAGAAATGAGATTAAGAGCACAGTCAATTCCTTTGCGGAAAATTCAGTATCCTGAGCAGAAAAGATCGCCCAGGATATAGTCTTACATTCCTGTCATCCTGTCAACTCCATCTCAGCTTATCCTACCCAGGTGTAGACTACAGATCTGAACTCTGCCTATAATTTCAAATTGTATGACTTCTAGCTAACAGACTAGTTAGACCAAAATAAGGGAGGAAAAATTCTGGGATAGCTTAGTCAGAAATGGGATTATTTCACAGAGTTGAACCATACATCAAGCTGAGCCATGGTCATTCATCTCACTTACTGAAAGGCATTTCTCTTATGAACAAGAGAATCCTTTATGGAGCACAGTGATAGAAGAGGTACTTAAGCAAACACAGAATTAGATATACTTTCTCAAGCCAAGGAAGCAGTCTAATAGGAAGTTAAATCTACTTTCTAACAACCTAGCTAGGAACCTCCTCCTTGAGGAAGAAACACCATCAGCTGTTATCTATCCCTCCTTTTTGAATACCTTCAGATTGCGAAGCTGTGACTGTTACTGGAAAACCACTCACTCACCCAGCACTGCGCACACCAAAGGGCGGCAGGGAAGGTTCTTGTCTGCTGCTTTCTTCCTGTGTCTCATAGGCTTCAAATACACAAGGATGAAAGGAAATCAGGGGATGCCTGAAAGGACACCTAATGCATCATCACCACATTTCTCACACAAATAAAATTGATCACCATAGAGCTACTGCCTCTCATTTGTGTGACTTGAAAGAAAATGGATTAGACATGCTCCTCAGATGCTACCACAGAATTATGGCTAAAATGCAGTTCACAGCAAGTTGACAGATCCCCAAGGACTCTGGAACAATCTCCAGGAGGGGTGTTGTAGAATGATCTTCATACACTGGCAACAAGAAGTTTCATTCAGACAATAAAGCATGGGATAAGCAGGGAGCAAAGCTATCTAAATCTCATCTTGATACTCTCAAACCTCCCCCTAACTTCAGGGAAATCACCAAGTCTTAATATTTCATTCCCTCCATTGCACAGATGATGAAAACAAGGCACCTCCCAAGCTTCATCAACAGTATGAAAAGAAGACATCAAAACAATTCTATTTTATAAATTTATACATTTTTTTTTTTTAAATAGATGCACTGGGGGAATAATTGCCATTTAATGTATAGCTTATATAGTAGGGGTTAATGTTTCTCCATCTTTTGGTTCACATTAAAGCTTCTTTCCTTCTTTCTTTGCCTCCCTTTTTTCCCTCAGTCCATACCCTTACCTGAAGGTGCTCCACCCAAAAGAATGTAAATTTTGATTGCTGAAACTCTGCAAGGTATCTTAGAATTAGGCTAGATTTCCTTCTTAAGGACCATGCCTTAATCCAAAATCACTCAATCTCTCATGGATTAGCCAACAATAGGGCACAGCCCAAGCCTCACTTGGTCATAGTTTAGGTTCTGATGGCAATTGTTTCTATTTTGGCCAAAAACTCTGAGAGCTATCCCCTCCCAGTTTGATAAAATTTTTTTAAACTAGGTAAAAGAAGCCAATCTTTGCCTCATTTCTTACCTATCCTTAATCAATGAATGGGTATTGCCTCAGTCAAACCAAGACCTAGGGAAGATCTTAACTTTTAAAAAGGCCAAGGTCTTCCAGTGCATCCAGGACCATATCCAGTTCTCCTGATCTTTATCTTGTCATTTGACCCAAATGACTTGGGATTGGGAGAGACTGAGGCTGGTTACTTTGCACAGCCCTACCTCACTGAAATTCAATTCACTTGCAAGTCATGGACTTCTCGAAGTCATGTTCCTCTTTGAGAATGAAAAGCAACCACTATGACTATAACCTATGATCACCTCAACCTGCTCTCCTTCCAATTAAGTCATAGCAAGAAACTGTGGCACACCATAGTAAGAATCCAGGATAGCCAGATAGAAAGATAGCAGAGAGATTAAGAAAAGGTCACTCTGCATAGCCCTTCTAACCCCTCCACCCAAGAAACCTTCTTTCCTCCAACAATAAAGTTTCTCTTAGATAAGAAATAAGAGCCAAAAGCCAACTTACCATTCTGTGAAGATTTACTCGAAAATTCATGTTGTCATCATGTAAAAATGCATTAGCATACTGGTCCTAGAGTGTTTGGGGATGGGGGTTAAAAGAAAAGGAAAAAGGAATTAACCTAGCAATCTGCCCATTCCAAGGCTAAAGGAACAAGCCAGTCCTGGTAAGTTCAAGCAAGAAAATTTTAAACCATGAGATTTTATTTGAGTAATCTCTGCCTCCTATGGCTCTGCAACCTTATTATCCCAACCTGTAAAAATGTAAAAGACAGCTTGAGATAAATACTAAAAGAATTTATTTCCCAAATATCTCTTCCCTCACATCTATTTAAGCTATAGATGTCGACAGCTCCACACAAGGTTCTAAAAGGTTGTGCCAAAGACTGGACTGGCCCCCAATGGAGCTGTACTAGCAATTCACAGAATGACATTGACCCCCGTATCTCTTCCCCCTGGCTTTGCCCTAAGCAGCCAGTAAATTAATGACTTCCAACAGAGATCAGCAAGAAAAATCTCTTGGACCCCACACCTGACATTCCCTTCTGAAGAAAAAACCTGCCCAGCGTCGCCAACTAGAAGAAATCACTGAGACTTTCAGAAGAACACTTATTTTGAAGATATTCTCAGAGATAAATGGCAGTCTTTGTAACAAACAAATCCTAGGTCTGAAGAAAGTACATCTTCACTGGCTGGAAGGGCCAGTGTCAATCCTTTCCCCAACGGAAACAAAGGAAAGAATAAGACTAGGGAAAATCATTACTCCTTATACATTCTCTTGCTTTTGTTTAATTCCTAAAAAAAGGTTAAGAGTCAGAACAAGAGAGAGGCAGAAGAAGGGGCGAGGGAAGAGGCAAAAACAGGGGCCAGGCTAAAATCAGGAATAGGGGGCCAGAATAAAAGAATGGACAGCGGCTGAGGCCAGGGCAGAGGCTGGGGCCAGGGCAGAGACAGAGAAAAGGGAAGGGAAGGAAGCCAAAGCTGTCACTTTGGTTCCAAATTCAAGTCCTGTTTTTCTTACAGTCAATCAGGATTCAGGATAAATTTTAGTCTTAAAGTAAATATCAATAGGTGCCTCTTTTAGTAAGAAGTACACGTGTTCTGCTTTCCCCTAAGGCTCCTGCTCTTCACCAAAATCTAGAAACAGCCTAACTTTCTGTTTTCCCTAAGGCTCCTCTTCCCCTCCTGTGGCAACTGAAGTGTCTTTTTCCTTTTGCTAAGTGCAAAAGGCCTAATTTGGTCCTCTCCAAAATAAGGTGACTTTCTTTCTAAGCCCAAAGGACACTTAAGAAGCAGAACAAAGCAAACACATTTGAAAGACAGAATGACTCAAAGGCTGGAGGAACCTACCTCTGCGATGCACGTGAGGATAATCAAACAAAGTTTGCCACTGTGGAGGCGGTGTTCATCTGCAAAGGGACAACAAATCCTTCTCAAATCTGCCCAAAGCTGCTGGACCCACACCCCCAACTTCCTCTAAATAATGAGGGAACAATATTTGTTCCTGTCAAAGAAGTCATAAAATAAAATTCCTCCCTTGATTCTTGTTACTAAAAAATCCCTGGTATGGAATAAGGTCTTTTTTTGGAGGGGAAGGAAGGAAGAAATCAAGAAATCTCTACAATCATTTTCGTTTACTTTAGAGGCATAGATAGATCTAAAAAACTCTAGGACATCACTTCTAATTGTTCTGACTTTCTAATTAATAACTACTACAGCCATTTCTTCTCTATAGCAGGCTTTAAAACCACAGTCATGGGTATTTACTCCCAGACACACTGGGTTTCAAATAATTTGCTACTTAGAAGGGGCCTTTTCTGTCCTCCTAGCCCCACTAACTGAGCATTATAATCACCACCTAACTATGACCTCCCAGGTCAAACACCTTCCTTGGTGATGTAATCATACCTGCCTAGCCTGTGCATAGCTTGCTATATTTCCAAGCTGTACTTTCCCAGGCATTCTAGTCTGCTCAATCTGCACTGTTTGCAGTAATTCATATCATTCTGACCTGTCACAAACCCCCACTTCAGTCTGCTCATTGGTTGGTGGAGGCCGGGAAGCTTCAGGAGCAAAGATGGTATGAGAACAAATCTACAAGAGCAATAAGCCACCTGCCCAGATAGGATGGCAGACAGTTTGTCTGAGAATGTTAAAATTTCTCCTTGAACCCAACTTTTACATAGGATCTTCATACAGACTGATTTATCTGATTTATTTTTATTTTCATTTGGGTTTCCTTTTAACCAGTTTCCTAGTTAGAAAGCATTTAAGGGTAAAGTTAATGATAATAAACAACTAGTCTCTTCTTTTTACTACTTAACTTTGGAAGAACACAGGTGCCTTTTTGTCTTTCTTTCTCTTGCTTTTCATGATGTCTATGAAAGCCAGAACAGCTGGTCGGATTTCAGGCATTTTCATGGGTTGTGCATTCCACACCTAACCTCAAACAAAATCATTAGGGTCCCATGACTTGTACAAAGCATATTAGAAATTGAGGTTGACAGGAAGACTGGGAGTTTCTCATTTCAAGTGTTGGTTCAATCATTTCCCTAGACCATAACCATCTATTATTGGGACTAAGAGTATCAACAGTGGCCTAGAAATTCCCACTCCCACTCTCCCGTGGAAAAAAAATCCTTCCAACACAACTATTATCAAAAGGTTAAAGCTCATGGTCCTGAAGGGTAAGAAGAGGGGCATACCAACCAGTCATAATCAGAACATTTGATGTTCTGTTTTAGGCCTTGAAGTACCCTGATGGAACTCTGCTTTTAGGCAAAAACCTCTCAGTTAACCAGTACCTTTTGCTTTGAAACTCACCTGTTTCTTTCATGAAGATTAAACACTTTTAAGGAAAATCTAACAACTTAGAAGTACATTAGAAGCCATTGCTATAGCTCATGCCTACCCACCACAGATAGACAGTACAAATAGATAGTGATCAATTCCTTCTATGGCACTTGTTCTAACTCACACAGAAGTCCTAATGGGTAAGAGACTAAGCAGATATTGGCAAAAGCAAAGGAAAATGTGAGCTGCTTCTCTGCCCTTTGACTCTGGCTATAGAAGTGTTCCCTGCCATCTCCCATACATAAAAGCTAGAAGGTACCATTTCCAAAAGCCCACAGCCCATCTTCCAGAGGAAGTAAATACTTCTTTTGTAGAAAAAAATTTAAATATCAGAAGAGGAATCCTTAAGCAAAACTCTCTAAAAGAGTCACATAATCTTTCTAAGATAATAAAAAAGGGTTTGTGACCCTTCTTTGTAGTCATGCTACAAGCAAGTATTCAGTTGGTAAGCAAAGACCTCCACAAACAGAACTAAGGTCCAGTAGCCTGAAATCAGTCTGCCAGTCCTTATGGACAATGTTTTTTGTTACACATTCTGGCTGCCTATCAGCTAAGACCTGCCCCATCACTTGACTCATTCCCTGAAATCCAATATATTGCAGTGAGTCAGCTCCCAGTTCTGCATTTCATTTTATGAATCCAGAGACTGGGGCAGATATATTTATGTAATCATTAAGCTAACAATGAGAGAGAGAGACCTGAATTTCATGGTGATATCTCAAGCAAGAATAAAAGTTCATTTTTCTGGGTGACATAAATGCCAATGCTATCTTTGATTGCTATAATATTTCTAGGGAAAGCTTATTGGTTTCCCAAAAGGAGAAACAGTAGTTTCTTGTATCACAAAGAATCTTGTTATATTCTGCTTGCTGTATTTTACTTGCCATTCCATAGAGATTATTATTTCTGAAGTTCAGCTATCTCGGTGACTCCCAGGGGATCATCTGTGTTATGATGATGTAATACTATCAACACTTTTTTCCATGTTCTCCTCACAATGCAAATTCCCTGGTAGAGCTCTCAGAAACAGACTATTAAAGAAGACCCTTATTTATAGGGGAATGAGAGAAGAGGGGAGGTCCAAAATAAAAGCTTCTGGAAGTTAATCATAATCTATTTGCTCCCTCACTACACCTGTTCAGATTCCTCCCAGCCCCAGAATCAATGTCCCAAACTCATTTTCAGTATTTACTCCCTACCTGGTCTGGGCACTATTACAAGTCTGTTATTCCAAAATTGTTCTTTGCCTCTTGCTTTCCCACTAGATTCCAGATGCTATTCCTTCGAAGCTCTATCATCACTCCTATCTCGGAATCCTACTATCTCATCTTTCCCATCCTACAGTCTTCAAAGTCTCCCTATAAAAGGCATACACACTCAACACTGCAAAACATACCCAAAACTGAACTCAGCTTCCAGTTAGGAAACCTATCCCTCCCCAATTTCTCTACCTCTGTTAAGGCCATTCTCATCCTTTCCAGAACCTAGGTCTGGAATCTTAGTTACCCTTGCCACACCACATCCAAAAACCTGCCAAGTCCTCTTAATTCTACCTCCATAAGAATGACTGAATAAATTGTGATATATGAATATTATGGAATATTATTTTTCGGTAAGAAATGACCAACACGATGATTTCAGAAAGGCCTGGAGAGATTTACATGAACTGATGCTGAGTGAAATGAGCAGGACCAGGAGATCATTATAAACTTCAACAACAATACTATATGATGATCAATTCTGATGAACGTGGCCCTCTTCAACAATGAGAGAAACCAAATCAGTTCCAATAGAGCAGTAATGAATTGAACCAGTTACACCCAGCAAAAGAACTCTGGGAGATGACTAAGAACCATTACAAAGAATTCACAATCCCTCTATTTTTGTCCACCTGCATTTTTGATTTCCTTCACAGGCTAATTGTACACTATTTTGGAGTCCAATTCTTTTTGTACAGCAAAATAACTGTTTGGACATGTATACTTATTTTGTATTTAATTTATACTTTAACATATTTAACATGTATTGGTCAACCTGCCATCTGGGGGAAGGGGTGGGGGGAAGGAGGGGAAAAATTGGAACAAAAGGTTTGGCAATTGTCAATGCTATAAAATTACCCATGCATTAATTTCTAAATAAAAAGCTATAATAAAAAAAAAATTCTACCTCCATAATCTCTCAAATCTGCCACTTCTTTCCATTATCACTTTATTTCATTTTTTAAATAATATTTTTCCCAATTGCAAGTAAAAACAATTTTAACATGTTTCTTAATGTTTTCAGTTCCAATCTAGCTTTTATATGTGCAATTATGTAAAATATATTTCCATATTAATCATGCCATAAAAGAAAACTAATATGCTTCAATCTGCATTCAGATTGCATTAGTTCTTTCTCTGGAGGTGGAGGGCATTTTTCATCATCAGACCTTCGGAATTGTTTTGGATCACTATATTGCTGAGAATAGCTAAGTCATTCACAATTGATCACTGTACAATATTCCTGATATCATATACAATGTTCTCCTGGTTCTATTCGCTTTATGTAGCACCAGTTAATGTAAGTTTTTCCAGGTTTTTCTGAAAGCATCCCACTCTTCATTTCTTATATTCCATTACAATCATATACTGCAACTTGTTCAACCCTTCTCCAATTAATGGCCATCCCCTCAATTTCCAATTCCTAGCCACCACAAGAGCTGCTATAAATATTTTTGTACCAATAGGCCCTTTTCCCTTTTTAAAAAAATCTCTTTGGAATACTGACTCAGTAGTGGTATTGTTGGGTTATAGCCCTTTGGGCACAGTTCCAAATTGCTCTCCAGAATGGTTGAATCAGTTTATAACTCCACCAACAATGCATTAGTGTCCCCTCCAACATTTATCATCCATTATCACTTTATTTTTTTAAGTTTTCAGTCAATTACATGTTTAAACAATATTTAACATTTGTTTAAATTTGTTGAGTGCCAAATTTTCTACCTTCCTTCCTTCTCCTCCTCCTCTCACTGAGATTTGAAATAGATTATGCATGTGTAATCATGAAAAACATATGTCCATGATCCATTATCACTTTAACAACTCTAAGTCAGGCTCTCATTATCTTTCACTTGTACTATTATAATAGACTCTTAAGTGGTCTTCTGGACTCCCAATTTCAAATCTTCCAATCCATCTTTCATATTGCTGCATCAAGCAACCTACCTAATGCATTGCTCTGATAATGCAAATTATTCAAAAGCCTTCAATGGCTCCTACTGTCTACCAGATAAAACTTAACTCCCTATCTTGGCACTCATGATCTTTTCATCATCTGGCTTCAATTTACCTTGTCTACCATCATTTCTATATATAATCTTTATATAATCTATAACTTAGCCAAAATGACAACTCATGGTCCTTTATTTCTAATCTGGCCTACTTTTACATGTGTGGAATTTCCTCACATTTTTCTCCCCATGCTTAAGCAGACTCTTCACTCTCCTACCCAATTCAGGTAACTCCATCTGTCTAAAGTCTTTTTAAGTCCTCCTAAGTTAAAAATTCTTTTCCTTACCAAATTTGTCATAGCAATTTGTCTGTATAACACATTTTGCTGTTACCATATACAAGTTAATTGTATAGAATACTTAGCCTCCCCCTTAGATTGCAATTTCTTTGAGGGTAGGAACTATGTCTTATTTTTACTTTTGTAAATATGGTAGCTAATATGGTGTTTTGAATAGACTAGGTGCTTGTTCAATTTTTGCTGGAATAAACTAAAAGCAGCAGCCTATCAATGGGCACGTAGGGAGAGAAATCTAGAAGGCTGACCTCTTTTTAAGGGAACTCTATGCTACTTTGCAAAAGAACAGGTTTCTCCACTTGGAAAGTATGATTCTAAAAACTATAAATTTCCTAGAAAATGGCCTCTCTCTAAGAAAACTTTCTTAGAAAGTAAATATTGTGCTTGTTGTTTTGCCAATTAGAGGTAAAAATTTAACTTAATTTTTAACAAATGCAATACTTGATCCCAAAACAGTTAAGGAAATCCTTCTGAAAAGATCCTTATAAAAATGCAACATGCCATTATAAAGCAATAAAGTTATTTAGAAGAAATCTTAAATCAGTTAAACACTTGATGAAATTTTCCTAGGATCACTACTCTTCCACTGCCCCTCCTCTGTTAATTAAAATTAATGAAGAAAATGCAGGATATTTAATGATAAAAATGAATTTCCCAAACCTCTGCTAACCCTAACTCTACCCAAATACTCTCAAAGTAGAAGACTTGCTACTTTTGTAGTTGTCACAGAACATAATCCCCCTCATTTTCAGTTCATTTTGTCCTCTTTTATATAGTTAACTTTTAATCTGTATCACAAACTCATACTTTGGGCACTTGGAAGGGAGTCCACTAAAAGCTACTTCTATAGCCCACTTTCCACAAGGATTTATTTATCTATAATTTAATCTCCCCTAAAGATACACTATTTATCATTGTCTCAAGAAATTTAGGTCCATATCTGAAGGACTTATCATAAAAAATCCTATCCATAGCCAGAGAAAGAAGTGATTGTGTCAGAATACAAACTGAAACATTCTCTCTTTCTCTCTCTTTTTTTTAACTTAATTTTTCTTGAGGGTTTTTATTTTCTTTAGGATGGGAAATCTATATTTTCTCTTACAACTTGACTTTTATGGAAATGTTTGCATAACTTCACATGCAGTTTCTTAATTGTGGGGATAAGGGAGAGAACCTAGAAGTCAAAAATTTTAAAAATAAATGTTAAAAAAACTGTTTTGTTTTAATGTAACTGGGGGAAAATACTAAATAAAATTAAATTAAATTAAAAAAAAGAAATGCAGGTCCTAATTATTACACAGTAACGATTTTATCATCCCAGGTCCTATTCTTGGTCATTATCCAGCCAGCTTTCATCCTTCCCAAGGTCACCCAAATACCATTTGTCTGCAAGAAATCTCTTCACCTTCTCGATATTTGGCACAATCTCTCTTTGGTGAAGTTTGACAGATTTTTTTGGGCAGAAGTCTGAAGAGCACCAGTGCTACTCACCACACATCTGACAGCCAGAACTATTTATATTGGCAAAACTTACCTTTAGTGTCCTGCATGACAATGGAACTGTACTTTAAGAAGGTTATCAGTAGGTTACTGGTCTGAACATCTGCATCCAGTGGGAGTTCCACAGAACTTATAACTGGAATAAAATGAATAAAGTACACTTAGCACTATGACATACTCCAACTCAACCTCTCCCTACTTAGGAATCAACAATAACTGAAAAAGTTACCTGCTAAGGAAGACAAGACCCAGGCTGATCTCTAGATGCACAATTTTTTTCTTCTGCTGCTCTAAGAATACCAAGTAGATTCTACTCTCAACTGACCCAAGAGAGATCAGAACTCTTTTTAAAATTCCTTTCATTTGAATTTAAGAGCATTGCTGATGATATGATGGTATACTTAGAGAACCCCAGAGATTCTACTAAAAAGTTATTAGAAATAATCCACAACTTTAGCAAAGTTGCTGGTTATAAAATAAACCCACATAAGTCATCAGCATTCTTATATATCACTAACAAAATCCAAGTCAGAATTACAAAGAGAAATTCCATTTAAAGTAACTACTGATAGTATAAAATATTTAGGAATCTATTTGCCAAGGGAAAATCAGAAACTTTATGAGCAAAACTATAAAACACTTTCCACACAAATTAAGTCTGATCTAACTAACTGGAAAAATATTAAATGCTCTTGGATAGGGCAAGCAAATATAATAAAGATGATAATACTACCTAAACTAATCTATTTATTTAGCGCTATACCAATCAGACTTCCCAAAAACTATTTTGATGACCTAGAAAAAATAACAACAAAGTTCATATGGAAAAACAAAAAGTCAAGAATTTCAAGAGAATTAATGAAAAAAAAAATCAAATGAAGTTGGCCTAGCTGTACCAGATCTAAAATTATATTATAAGGCAGCGGTTACTAAAACCATCTGGTATTGGCTAAGAAATAGACTAGTTGATCAATGGAACAGGTTAGGTTCAAAGGACAAAATAGCTAATAACTTTAATTAGTGTTTGACAAACCCAAAGACCCCAGTTTTTGGGATAAGAATGCATTATTTGACAAAAATTGCTGGGAAAATTGAATTTAAGAGCAAAGAGCTGGTACTGAATACAAAGGAGCAAAACAGCTTCTGCTGCTTAATAAATGTTTATGGTAAAGAAGAACTCTGCTTAGTTTTTAGAATATAACTTTTAGTATAAATGCCCCAAAGGGAAAACAAACTGAGACAGAAGTCCTCTTGCTGACTCTACCCCTCAGCTGCTCTGCCCATCCCCTCTTTCCCATGGAAAGGTAAAAACAGGGCATGGAAGACCCGAGAACTAAATTTTATACAACCAAAAACTATTTCTCTAAAGGGAACCCAAAAGAAGGAAGACCACCTTTCACTAAACCACAAATTACACAGAAGAGCAAAGGATCTGAGCCTTCTTCGGGGCAATCTTTGTGCAGATTCCCCAAGAACCTACTATCCTGAATGACAGCCCTGACATTTTGCTAAATGTTTTAATTTGAGAAATCAAACAAAAGCAAAAAGGGGTTCTGTGATGGTCCAAGTGAGCAAGGGAGTCTTAAAGTCTCTCTACTCCATTTTGCACCCAAGAAGACTTAGCCGAGTTTGGAATATTACTCATAATATGTATTCGTAGCCATAATGGGTCCCTCCAGAGCTGTTATGATATATGCATAGAACGCTTATTAACAATGGAAAACATTTGCATATTATGGATCCATAATACACAGCAAGCACAGCAAAAAAACCTTATGAGAAGAAATTAACACACCCAACCCTTGGCTGTTTTCCCATAGCTCAGCCCCTAAGAACTCATAAAAGCCAAATATATTTTTATGTTGAAACACTAAAAGGCCTTAATTCATGTTATGGGTTAATGACCTAAGGATTCTCATTTCAAGCCATGAGCCTATTTTGAAGCTGACAGCCTACAATCATTCCACTATCCAAAATGGTATCTCACTAGAAAAATGGGATTTCTTCCCTGCCTCCCCTCCCTCCACAGCAGTAATTTGAAAACTGCCTTATGTAATATGTGAAAATATAAATGTGTATGTATTTTTAGTTTACCAGAAAGCCCTCTCATGCCAAGGCTGAGTTGTCAAATGTCAAGTCTGAACTGAGAACAAATGTTACAGCTAAACTGCTGGTTCTTAAAAATAATAGCTCCAGCAACATACCTTTAAATATAGCAAGGCTACTAAGCACCACTATAATTTTAAAAATCGAAGTCAAAAACAAAGCTAGAGAGCTTAGAAGCCCTGCAGGGCAAGAAAGGGACTAGGAGGAAGGGGGAAAACATCAGAACAGTAGCAGGAACAAAATCCCTCCCAAATGAAAGCCTCCTTCCTCAGGGAAGACCCATTCCCCTATCTTTGGCTTCGTAATCTCTCCCAGAAGCCTTTGTGAAAAGAGACTGTGCTAGTTGTCATTTGAAAGTGGGCTGCCTTGTTCTTCGCATTGGAAAAAATAAAAAGCACACTGGTTGTAGGTAAGTAAGCACAAGTCCTGCCGTTGCATAATCGAGTGTGTAGGCAGGAGTGTTCACAATGAGCAGTTTGAAAGGCAGCTCTCTGAAGTACTGAACCCCAGTTATCACATGGAATTCAGCTGCAGACACAGATAGATATTATATATATTTTACTGAGGCTTTTGATATCCATGGTAACAGGCAGGCTTCCTCCTCACAGAGAAAGAAGTCTTTCCGCTGGGATATGCAGTGACCTGAATAGAAAAGACAGACGGGCAATCCTCCCTACTTGCTATTTCTCAGCTATTTGGGAATTTAGCTCTTTCAATTCCAGGCACTTCCATTTTGCTCCAGAAGACTTTCAGCATCAATGGTACCTCCCTTACCACACATCTGCCCCTACGCCACCAGTGCTACCCTGAAATTCTAGGCAACAGGTGCCACAGAAACCTCTAACAAAGAGAGAAAAGAGAATGTTCTTTACAGTTGGAGCACCACAGACTAGTATCTTGATGTACATGGAGTAAGCCAGAGATAATTTCAGAATTGAGCCACTCTTCCCCTAAATATGTATATACATTAGGCATAATTCCAGGCAAATGAAGTGATTTTTTTTTGTTGCTATTTTAAAGTGAGTCACCAAATATATTCTGTTTACAAGACCATCCCACAAGTTACAACAAATTTATACATAACTGAAAAAAAAAAAAACCCACTTCATTTAAAAAATTTCAGTCACAAAGGAAGATTTTGCTCATGTGTTTTTACAGGGGCAAGACACTAGAATACTGGAAGAAGCAAACAAGACATCATTAGTCAAATCCAATTAGTCAAATCCATTCATTTCTACTTGGAGAGTTTTAGGGAATGAGAGTCTAAAGCACAAAGCCCGGAAAGACAGAATAACTAAAAAATTGTATATATCATAACAATGGATGACTCAAGACTCCTGACCATCCTAACATGAAAGACACATGCTAAGCTTCTGTAACCTTCCCAAATACATGTCTACACATAACACTTAATTGAATGGGCTGAAGTTTCCTTCTTAGCTTCAAGATACATCTTTAGGTGTGGAGGTAGAGGGTGGAAGAGAAGGTTTCATCCACTTTCTGAAGTGAGAATTAAGTACTTAGTTCTCCTGTACAACAGACCTAAGTTTCTTTCTAAGCCTCAGTTAGTATTTATCATTTAGTTTTGATTGCTGCTCCCTCTAAAAGACCTAATCTAAAAGCACAGTCCACCAGCCCTTAAAACCACTCTGCAGGAGGGCTCACCATCAGAGGAAGGTGGTGTGGTTCCTAGAGGTGTGGCAGGGGTCGTTGGAACAGGGCTGACAGGGGTGGTCATCAAGCCCATTTCAGGATGGCTCTAAAGAAAAACAAAGACACCTAAGTATAGCAAACAAAAATCTGTTCCCTCCCAGCACTATCTCTTTAGCCTTTCTCTATGTGGGTACAGTAGTCTGCTTAATTAAATCGAAAGCCCACAAAGACACAGGGGTCTTTTTCCAGGGTCTATGTAGAGCCAAATAGTGTTGTGCTCAATAAATATAAACCAAGAGCTTTGTGAGTATGTTTCTCCTAACATGTCAGAACTTAAGAAAAGGGCCTCATTACATAAGCTTTTCTGCAGAACCACCCCAAAAGAAGCAAAAATATGCAAACACACAAGATGATGCTTATAACAAGTAGGACAGTGGTAACTCTGGGACTAAAAAGGGACTATTTTTACTAAAACAAGCAAAAATGTATGTCTACCTCATGTTTTTATAACTATGACTCACAAAATAGGCTACATAATGCAGGTGAGCCAAGAATCAGAAAAACCTATGGCTTTATGACCCTCTACAATTCTATGGCAAAGAAGAATGAGTGGGTGACACAGACCAAGAGAATCCTCCTAGTCAGGACTGAAACAAAGGAGTCAAAAGAACACACCTAATCCCATCAACTTCATCAGCTAAGGGAAACCAAATTAAAACTATTGCCACTACTATTGTTGGCCCTCAAGAAATAGGTCTAAGTGGTCTCAGGACAAGGTCCTAAGACTTTATAGGAATATTGAATAAAGTCACTTATATTAGTCACAGACAAGAAAGTCAACCTTTAAAATGGTATCTTCCTAGACAAAAGCACTAATTTAAATAAGACCTTATTTTTCTGAGGATGCATAATGTGGATTTTGTAATCTCCCTGAGAAGGATTTGGGATGTCTTAAAAGAAATTTTAATTACAAAGGGGAAAATTTCTTTGGGAAAAAAAAAAAAAGCCCACATACATATTTTAAATGGCCCAACTTCAGAATAAAACCACTTTATCAATTTTTAAAGACAGTTTTCACAGATAGCATTTGAATTCCTCAGTCTATTTTGGTTCTTTCTGTGTACTGACCCCTAAGAACATCCCTCTAGCACATTGCCCTGTTTTCATGTGCTTGTGTGACTCCTTACTTTCAATTTTCATAAACCACCTTGCCTACTAATAGCAATGTGCTCTCCTCCCCTAACCTTGTGCTGGATAGGATTTCCTCTATTTCCTTCTTTTAAAATTGGTGAGATCACAGAGAAGCAATTTAGCCTGTTTTATCTCCTACTGTAATTTAGTAGTGATTTGGAAAGATGAAAAGAGTGACACAAAAATCCAGATGGGTAGATAATACTGTGGTATTTCTAGTGAGCAAAATGAACTAATCCCAACTCATATGGATTAACTGGATCAGCAACATGGTCAAGACAATTAATCATTCATCTTAAGCCCACTTCAGCATCAGATGGAAACATACATATTTGAGGATACTGAAAAACAAAAGTAACTGATAAACTCTAAGTTACTATCATTCTCAGAGGCCAAACAATATTTAAATAGGTTAGTTCTAAAATATAATATTGCCAAATGGGCCTTTATATGATCAGCCTGTACTGGGTTCAGACAAGAAAAAGGACTTGTGTTTTCCTTGCACCAACAAACCTGTGCTAATACTGTGATGAAATTCCGGTTTAAATGAACAGCTTCATAAAGTGCCAGAAGAATAGCTTCATTGGTTCTGGGAAAGGAGAGAACAGATCAGAGGCTCTCTAGTTTGAAGTTAATCAACTTAAAACAATGCAATCTATATTAATGTTTTTCCCACCCCATCACCACCTCTCAGTTTCCCATGATTCTAAACTTCACATCAATTTCATTCACACCAGCCTTCTCCACCTGTATAACTCCTTTATCCTTGTCCCACAAACCACTTTCTCAACGTAAGTGCCCAGAGATCTACAAATAGGTTAGGTTAGCTTCCTCAAGGGCTCTCCTTATCATCTTCATTTACCCATTTCCCTTTCTTCATCCCTTGCCATTTCAGTAAATCACAGGATCACAGATTTAAAGCTTCAAGCTACTGAGTCCAACCACTTCATTTTACAGATGAGGAAAATGAGATAAAGACAGGTTGAGTGACTTGCTCAAGTTCACAAGGCTGGTAAGTTCATGAAGTGGTATATGAACACAGATGTTCCTGGCTCCAAGTCCTGAAACCTATGCTCTTGACTCTTTCCAAATTGGGTCCTTTAAAGAATCACCAGTCTCTAAATCCTTCAGCAGCTTCACTCCTCATCTCCACTTCCACTTCACTGTCAAGAAAGCCTGGAACAACTTTAGAACTTCCTGAGAAACAATGGGCATCGGGCCAAGAAAGAGCTTTCTCAGGGCCTGTTATTATCTAAAACCCCAGGAACACACTGATGAATCACACACACACACACACACACACAAAGTTTGAATCCTGGAAAGATTTACAAGAAGTGACATTTTCCATTTCTAATTCCAGCTGGCAAGCCCACCACTAAAGCCCAAGCCAGTGCAGAGAGAATGTCAATGTACTTACTGAACAGAAATGTTCTCATGGGCATCTGCTATGAACATGCTGCCCACCTGTGGAGGAAAGGAGAATTGCAGGGTGTCAGGAAAGACCAGGTTAGCTTTGGCATCCCTCCCCAAGAAAGTAACAGTTACTGACATTTAGAAAGAGTTCTAAAGTTTTGCAAAGCACTTGATATATATCAGGCCACACGTGAGGAATCTTGGGCCTCTCAGTTAAAAAAAAAAAATTCACCAGATCCTCTAAATCTAAAAAGGGATTTTATAAGAAAATTTCCTAAATCCTCAGGCATTTATTTAACTTCTTTGAGCTTAAACATATGAGTTCTCAGACAGGGTAGTCAATAAGTCCTAGATAATTACCCCCTAACTCTAGATGAAAACAGCCAACGACAAACACTCTCTACAGCATAAGGGTAATCATTCAAGACAAGAACCTTTTTCAAAAAGAGCTTCCCAGAAACTTGGGCTACCCAAGAGTGCATAGGCCACATTCATATTGTGATACACAAATCACAAAGAATCAAAATGCTAGAAAAGGAGTGGCCCTTTAATATCATCTAGTCCAACTCTTCTATTATACAGAGAAGGAAAAAGATAATAAGATGATTTAGCCAAGGGAATAAATATCTTCTGAGTCCCACAAGGGTTCCTCCAAACACCACTCTATCCCGCCTCTCAGAGGACCATAAACATTTTCATTTATGATTCCAGTCAGAGAAGCTTCATGGATTGAGGAAGCTTCAGAGGTATCAAAAAGCACCATCTTCGCTCTCTTTCCCACACACATGCAGTCTGTCTCTGTGTGTGTGTGTCTCTCTCTCTCTGTTTCTCTCTCTCTCTCTCTGTCTCTCTCTCTCTCTCTCTCACACACACACACACACAAACACACACATGTAAACATTAACAACTTGTTCACTATTGCTGAATAGTGAATAGAGTAACAACTCTACAATTGGGGCTTCATTCCTTAATCTTAAGATTTCTTATCTCCAGTTAATCTACAAACTTGTGACAACACAAAGTTTGATTAGTCATTTGTAACTCAATGCTAGTGAATTCCTTAACCTTACTGCAGACCAGGTTTTGGCAGGAAATAGGAACTTAGAGATACTGGGTACCTGAGGAAGAAGCAGGTGAGGGATATTAGGGGGAAAGAGAAGAGAAGGAAATGGGGGAGGGGGAAAGGCTACAGGCAAAGAAAGAGGCAGAGTAGAACAGTCCCCCCCAAAAAAGGAATGAGAACTCTAAAACTAAGATCTAGTTCTGACTACTAATAATTAACTGTATAAACTTAGTCAAATATTTTCCCATATCTGGACTTCAATTATCTCATTTGTAAAAAGTGGAACTGAAATAGAATAATTTCTAAAATTTTGACATCTAATTCTATTTCTATGATACCTATTGTGCCAATTTCGTCCCTGGTATGAATCCAGCAGCAATCTCATCATTAGGACTATTTGTGTGATGGATGCCAAAGTTTCTAACATTTGAGGACCTACTCACTCAGGCTTCCTTCTAGATTTGTCTCACTGGTTAATATGGAAATATATTTTGCATGACTACATATATGTGTCAGAGTGCTTACACTCTCAAAAAGAAAGAAGGATGAGGAAAGGGAAGGAATTATAAATTATAAAATCATATTTATAAAATTTCTTTATACGTAATTTGTTATATGGAAAATTATAAATTATCTAAAAGTATTAAAAAGAATGTTAAAAATTATTTTTATATATAATTTTGAGAAAAAACAAAATGTTCTTAGACTTGTCTCAAAAACCATCCCCAAAGAACCCAAGACAAAATACTTTCTGTTGCTCCAACTGGCTTTACCACAGTTTCCCTCACTGTCCCTGTACCAACAATTCTTCAGCTTGATGTCAGAGAATAGAACACTGGACAAGGAGTCAGAAAACCTATCGTATCTCAGACATTTACTAACTCTGTGACTTTAAGCAAGTCAAACCACCTCAATTTCCTCAATGGTAAAATGGGAATAATAATTGCATCTATCTCAAAGGAATGTTGTGAGGATCAATAAGATAATATATGTAATGAACTTTGAAAATTGTAAAGTACTATATAAATGCTACAATATTATTATTATTATTATTATAATCTGAACAAAGGTTTGGGGATCTGTCCAGATGTCATCCGTTTCTGAGCAATGACGGACAGGCTTACCATGTTAGTTAGGGCTGAGAAAAAGCCACTCTGGTGCTCTTCTTCCTTATCTTTGTATTGCCTGAATAAACAAAACAAATTTTATTCGAATTTGGTAAAATTTACCAAGTGAATGGTTCTGTCTTAGGTACTCTGAGCAAAACAAGCAAATTAAAGCATAAAATATCTTTATGGAAACTAGTCAGTCATCTTTGGAGAAAACAACTATAGTACACACCTGGCCTCTGCAATTGCCCCAGCTCCCCCAAAGTTACAACATGCACCAAACTGCATGTTCATTTTGGAAAGGCTTGGAAAGAAGGAATGAAAAGTGTGAAAATCCTATACCATATGGGTGATTCCGTTATTTCCTAAACAGATTGTTACTTGAAAACCGTGACAGGGAAATTACTTTAAGACCACTGCTGTGAAAATCTTGTTTATCTTTGAAGGGAAAGGAAGGAGATAAACTATTTGTGGTAACGGGATGTTTCTGAAATTCCTGTTTTTTGGGAAGAAAGAATAGACAAGAGCTGGGAAAACCTGACCTGCACAAGTATAGGCACTAATTGGCTTGTGTCCACCAACACTATCTCCTCTCACATTCACATGAAGGGGCAAATCTATAAGCAAGCCCTCTGGAAAAGAGACTATGGACAGTTGCAATTGATTCCTGCTACAAAGGAAATCACCTTTTACAATTTACAATCTCAAAGAAAATTATGTACCTAAACTTCAAATGTTCTTTTCTTGTTTTTGTGTAATGTATATGGAAGTATTAAAGTTTATAAGGGAGAATGCTGAGGGGTTAAAACCAGGTACATTATCCTATTCTCACCCCCCTCACAATTTTAAGAACTGATTCCTACAGTAAAGGCAACCTATTATGAAACAGATAATCCAGGAGATCAGCATCCAATGTCATTTTCTTTTTGCAAACTGGATCCCAGTGTACTCCCAGAGTAAGAGAATATGGATATCATCCACAGTCTCTACTCACCAAGGCCTCTGATGCAAACCTATTTCCAACTCATTCAATTAATATTGGCTGAGAACCAAAACCACATCTGGAAAGGTGGCCTTACCTGTTATATTCAGACAAAGCCTGAGCAATCACAAGCCCCATTCCCTGCAAAGAGACAAGACAACACAGTAGGACAGTGAGTAGCCCTTTGCGGTCAAGAAATCACTAGACATTCTCCTCTTAGCCCACCCCAGAAAGATGTACCTTAAGGATTACCGTTGTGGAGGAGAAATTGCATGAGCAAGGAAAGGTCCAGAAGAAGAAAGGCACTTCTTCCAAGAGAGATTTTTCAGATCTCATTTTCTAACTCAATGCTCCCAGACATTATTAAAATACAGTAACAAGGAGTAAGATAGACTAACCCAGATCATTGTCAGTTTCAGGGGGAACATTTCTGTCTTAGAAGTGCAGATTGAGTTGGACTCTTCAAATAAAAAGCTCTTAAATGTTTCCAAAACAACCACAACGTGTGAGAGAATGAGTCCCATGACAAATGAGAGTGTATGTAGGACAAGCCTCTTCCTTTAAGGCAATAAGAAAACAAAAGTACAAAGTGAAAGAACATCTGATGCACCAGGTAGCTTACCATCCTTCCCTGAAGACTTCCTGAGTGAATAATAAAAATTAACTAAGACACTCAGAAGGGGAGTGTTTAAGCACAAAATTTACCTAAGGGAAGTCAAAGCTCATGATGGGGAGATGAAAAAGGAACATAATCTAGGAGTCTGGAGTCCTGTTTTCCTCCTTTAATTGACACTTCTTCTACACAGAGAAAACACTACTCTCATTCTCAGGAAAATATGTCCTTCCCCTTTCAACTTTACCCAGAGAAGGCCTACAAGTAAGTATTGTCTGGCTAACTTTCAAAAGGAACCTATCACCTCTTGGTCTCAAAAGTCCCCCAGACCACTGGCCCTGCTTTCAGTTCAATTCCTGAAGCCACTATCTAGGGAAATAACCTCTGGAGAGAAATGGCCTGCCATTCCTGCTACCACCAATCCCAATTGCTGCTGAGGCAGGCAAAACAACCTAGTCAGAGCAGTAAGGCATTCTGAGACAAAGAAAGTATCATGTGCCAAGCATGTCAAACTACATCAGACCATCAGCTCTACTACTAGCCTAAGCCCTGGAACCAGCAGAAGCTACAGTGCCCAGTTCATAGAAGTGACAGAAGGTCTACAATAAACTGAAGTTCCTAAAGACCCAGGAAAGTCGTTAGCACCACCAAATGACTCAACATTAAAAACCATGTGGTTTTATCAATAGAAATGAAATGAAAGAAGAGGCATTACTATTATTATACCTTTGCTATTATATATTATATAATCTGTTTTACTATTATTATATATTATATATTATACAGGCTATTTCAACTTGAAGGTGAAACTTCCTATAAGTGTTGTCTCTCTCTTTAGAATGTTAGCTCCTTGAGCAAGGCTTTTCCATTTATATTTTGCATCCAGTAAATATTTAATCAATGATTTTTCAATCATGCAATCCTTTGAAGGAATATAAAATAATTAAGTTCAAAATGAAAAGCAGCTATGGCCATTCAAATGTGACAACACCTGGGCCATTTTGCCATGACCATTAAATTTCTTCCTCCATACCTCCAGTCTTCAGAACTCATGAATCCAAGAGCCCCCAAAGCAGGACTCTACAAAGAAATGTAGTGTCCCTTTATACAGGACCACATGAAATCCAAACAGTAAGCCAGGGCTGTTAAGAAATGCCTGTGGTATAGAACACAGGCTCAAGCAGAGAAGACAGTATACAAAAGGTGCTAAATACTTACATTGAGGGTGGCTTCATCATCCACAATAGACAACTTCACAATATAAGGGTTCACGGACTGTTAAACAAAAGAAGAAGATCCAGGTTAGTTTGGCCTAGTTTAATAAAAAACCCATTACCTAGTTAGCAAAGCACTGAACTAAAATGCTTCCACAGGGACTTAGCTCTTTGTCTCTGTCAATACACAATGCTTCCTTCCCACCATACTTCAAGCCACCTAGTTCCCATCCATCCTGCCTGATTCCTAATAAGTGACTAAACTTTCAGAGCATACACACACCCACAAAGTCCTTCTCTCCCTCAACTGGACTGAAAAAAACTCAGGACTACAATCAGCCCCTCCAGTCTCTTCGATCAGTCGCTTTTAAGAGGTAAGTGAACACTCTGCAAAACCACTACTGTCTTATTCTAGCATGGGGACAACTGATTCTGAGGATCCAGAACCATCTTCTTCCCCAGCAGGAACTTCTTTGTAAGTTGCTAGCTTGCACTTATGGAGCATTTTCATCCCGAAGGCTCCCCAACCATTTCACCAGCCACACACAGGGTCTGATTCAGCCACCCATGAAACAAAGCCACCTTGGGGGTGGAAAGTGGCAGCTGCTTAACAGTCAGAGAGAGGCTGTTTATGGATCTGGCACCCAAATAACACTGCAGGAGGAACTGAAGGAAACAGGATATAATTACCCAAACTACAATCTGGCCAAGGACACTGGGACTTAGTGACTGTCCTATCATTTGCTGTACTGGAAGATTTCTTTAGCACCTCCAGACCCACTCCCAGCATGGCATCATATGAAAATAGATAGCATCAAAGTGACTAGGTTGTTGAACCAACACTTACGAAACTGAACAAGCACTAGTAATCCGTCCCCCTGATAAAGTCCATCCTTGGCTATTCAAGGATATCACATTGTCTTAGGTAGCTCAGTAAATAGTTTTCAAAACCCAAGAGGATCAGGGAATAATAGTTCTCAGATGGATGGGTTTTACAACTATCAAGGAAACCCATTATTGAAGGGGTTGGAAACCTTCTGTGAAAGGCACTGATGTAACCAGGGTTCCTTAACTGAACAGCCTAATCCCCCACATAGATCCTATTAAAACTAATTTCCGGGGGCATCTTTACTGTCTTAGTAGGATGCAGGAAAAGATAATGTTCCATTATTAAAAACTTCTATTGTAAAAAGGCTTCATATATGAAAACTGAGGGTCCTGGGCTCATTTCATTTGCTGCCTTGTTTGATCTCTACAACATTTTTTCCCACAGTTAACAGGCAAATGCTGCTGCTCACATTACAAGCTCCAGAGGAAATGCAATGGCACCCAAGTGTTCAAAAGGACAAAGTCAGCACTAAGCTGAACAGGAAATGCTGCCACATTTGGTGACATGTCGTCAGGCAAGAAAGGCTTACCTTGCCCAGGTTGGGTTATTTCAAAGCACAACAAGATTACAGGATCACATACTCTGAGCTGGAAGGAACCTTAGAAATTACTTAAGTAATTTCTACCTCAGGCCTCACTTAAACCAATAATCTAAAAATGACCATGGTATCTATTATACTCAATAGTCCCTCATTCAACCAGCTGAGCTACAGAATGCTGTGTCCATGTTAACAAGGGACAGAGTAACTTCTGAGGGCAGAAACAAGATGGCAGAGAATAGACAAGACTTTGTCTGAGCTTTCCCTGGCTTCCATCAGAATCAACATTGGATCAAGCCTCTGAATGGGTTTTGGAGTGACAGAATCCACAAATATTTGGAGTGTAACAAATTTCCAAGAGAAAATATTTTGAAAGGACTTCAGCAAAGGCATGTTTCAATTGGGTAGAGGGGAACGCTACCCAGTGCAGGTAAAGAGCAAAGAGGCCCAGGGCAGAAAGGCCCCACACAGATAATCTGGTGGGAGGCTCTTAGCCAAAATATAGCAGCATTGGCTACTCTGTCCCAGTTCAAAAGCCAGTGGATAAATAGACTAGGTATGAGACTTCCAACACAATTACAGAAGACAAAGAATGAGCCTCTGAACCCTAGCAAAAGAGGTGGAACTAGGGCACACCCAGACAACTTGGGGCAGCACTACCAGTCCCAGAGCATCATAAAATTCCTATCATCCAGGAAAGAAAGTTTGAATAATCTCCCCTGGGCTGTAGAAGCAGAGTTCAACCTTTAAAAATAAGCAAAAAAGCAAGGGAGACAGGGAAGAATAGACTTCAAATCTTAAGGACATTAAAATCAAAAACAAGATATAAGAGTACACTGCAGCCATTATTTTAGAAGCTATGAATAAAAATGAATAGCATGTATAAATGTAGCATGAATAAAAATGTTTAAAAGGAAAGCCTTTTAAACAAACAAAAAAATTAGGAACAACTGAAAACATATATAAAAAACAAAATTAAGTTCTGGGAGAACTTCATGCTGAAGTAGCTGCTAGGAGCTAGTTGCTTTTTTTCACAGAAAGGTGGCCAAGGTTTTATGAATCACAAAATCATAACAGGTAGCATTTTAAGTGTATTTCCTCATTTGATCTTCACAATGTTCCTTTAAGGTTAGTGCTATTATTTCCTCAAATTTTCAAAAAAGGAAACTGAAACAAACAAAGATGAAGTGACTTGTCCAGTATCACTTAGGTAGGATCTGAACTATGTTTCCTTGACGCCAAATCTAGTGCTCTACCCGCTGAACAACCAAGCTGCCAAAATTTACTATTCCATGGGCATAAATCATATTATATACTTTTTTCAGCTTGTTGTTGACCTATTTTCACATCACAAGGCAATTTTAAAAACATACAAAGTCTTCACAGAATCATTCCAATTTATAGGCTTATACTTAAAAAAGATAAGCAGAACTTGTCTTTACTTCCCCTCTCAAGACTTTTTCCTTTATGCCTTTCCTCTGTCTATAGAGGAGACGACCAAACAGTAAAGCATGGGTAATTGTGCCCTGACACCCTCCCCTTGTTCCTAAGGTCAGCCTAATGCATTACTCCCGTTCTTCAAAGCTGACCAGGTATCAGACCTCTTTACTGACCCAAAAAACTTTCTCTAGAGAGGGAGAAGCAGTAGGAATACACATGGTAACTCAGAATAGTTTACACAGAATTCCATATGTTTATGTTACTGACAGCCATTTGATTTTAAGTCCATCCAGAATTTCTCACTGGCTTGTAAAATTCCCTTTCCCTTCATGGTTACCAAGATGCCTTAGTAACTTCTATTAAAGGACTGTTACTAAACGCTGCAGAGCCAGATAAGTTTTGCCCATCAGCCTGCTTTAGTTTGCCACTTTTAACTCTTTCAGAATCTTCTGAAGAACCAAAACATAAATTGGCTTAGAAACAGATTCTTTCCTCTCCTCCTCCTCTGTAATGTTCACTATTTCAGACTATTTCAGAGATTGTTAATGAGTTTAGCCAGGTCCAATTTCCTCACAAAGAAAACAAGCTGATTTCAAGTCATCTGCATCTAAGCAAGATGTTTGGAGATGAGTTACCCTTGTCATACAAAACTCAATTCCTTTCAACTAACCCCAGTGATTTTTCTCCGCTTTTTTTCCATACAGCTATAGGAAGTCTCTAGAGTAAATGTAAAACCTGAGGTTTATGAACTCGCTTTTTAAAAAAATATGGTGAGAACTCTATTTCAATATAATTGATTTCCTTATGTTATTTAAATTTTTTATTCTGAAAAGGGGTCCTGAAGTTTCATTAAGACTTCCAAAGAGGCCAATGACACCAAAAAAGTTAAGAACCTCTACTCTAGAGGCATGAGAAAAATCAAAATGGCCATCAAGTCAAGTCTTCCAAGTTTTTACAAAATAACAGGTATTTGTGATCAATAACATTTGTTTGTAGCTCCATCATTCTATTACTTTCTTCCTACACCATTCTACAAGAGAACATACCGACTCCTGGGAATTTATGACTAATTAATTTTGATCCAAAGGTTCCAATTCATCTTTGAACACTGGACAGTGTTCCCCTCTTTTGCTTTTCTACTCAAGAAAGTGAGTCTAGTGTTTGTACTGCCCATAAATTTTCTCCTCAACCAGAATGAACAAAAGCTGACAAGTATCACAAAACAATTCTCTGGCAAACAGTCAGAAGAGCTTGGAAACTGACAGCTCCAGTCTATTTCAATGGTTCTGTTATTTGAATAAAAGAAATCAGATACCAAAAGAAGGATTCGTTGTGGTTGTACTTAACAAAAGGTCAGCACAATGCATTCCCCCTGTTCCCATACACTGTTGTCTCTTAGTCTTTCCTAAGTGTTCCCCATTTATTTGTATGTTGTGCCTTTTGAAGTAGATGAGGCTGATGATGCACTGGTAGAACTAGCATCTCGGTTTCAAAGGAACTGGAACTTGAAACCAATAAGTCAAGGAACTAATTAATCCAAAAGAAAAAAAACTAGACCTCCAAAACTAATGTGAAAAAAAAAAGCAGTGTCCAGTTGCTACATGCAGTCCAAAAGCAATGCAAAAAAATCTTCAAACCAATGACAATTTCAATATAAGTAACCCTGTTTTGAGAAATTTGCTATATCAAAATCCAAATTTATCAAATAGATAAATTAGGGGATAATTACCTTACAAAAGGATACACTATGGGGAATCTTAAATAGTAAGTTTCCCTGGTGCATTAAAAATAAGATTCAATTTACCAAAAATTACACACAAATTTTCAGGAACACATCTACTTCATAAAATAAGATCTATCTGGAATATATGTTACAAGGACTTTTTCTTTTCTTTGTTTCACCAATGGAAAGTAACGGAAGATCAAGGAAAGAGGAGAGGGAAAACAGAGTTTAAAAAAAAAAAGGAAAAGAAAAATAAAAGTTATTTGAGACTTTTTCTTAAATGAAGAGAGAAGAGAAAGAAGTACAGACAAGCAGGACAGCTTTGAAAGGTAGAGATTGAACATAATAAATGCTGAAAAGTTCTATACACTCATAATCTGCAGATTCATGTACAGTCCTTTTCTTCTGCTCTTTAAGAAAATGCCAATTTTATTTAGTGTTTCTTAGCTCCAGAATACAAATAAATTTTTTATAAAACTCTACCTGCAAAAGTTAAGATCAGTCTGCAGTGGGAATACATGGAGAAGAGCAATTAATGTGACAATAGAAATACAGTCTCTATAAAACAGTATTACTCAAAAAGTTTGACATGGCACAACATAAAAAAGTCTGGAGATGTGAGATACAAAGTACTCTCACCTCATACTTCCTATAGTTCACCAGCAAAGCCAGAAGGACAACAGCATCGTACCCATGTTCCCTGCGACTTGGAGGGTGGGAGAGAATCTGTAACAAGAATCAGAAATACAAGGTAGTGCTAGGTCTGGGCTGGAAATTCCAAGAGACCCCCCCCCCCCCCCCAGGAGAGAAAGCTCATTCACTCACTCACAAGAGAAAATGACCTACCTGTAAAATAGCTTCAAAGATGCTATTGATCATTACATATTCCAAAATAGTGTTTTGACTGATGTTATCTGTCACCTGGAAGCAAAAACCAGCTTTGTAAAGTCTGCACCAAGACTTGATTCTCTATTAATACATTTCCCCATTCCAGGGTTTGAAAACATAGAAATGTTAACTTAAAAAGAGAAATATTAACTTCCTTGTAATTCAACCATGATGTGGCAAGCACTTGCTGAGTGCAAGGTACTGTGTCAGAGGCTGAGATAAAAAGTTTAGATAAGACATAATGCTTTCTCTTGTAGTACTCAGACTGTGTGTGTGTCTGTGTACACAAAGAGAAAGACAGACATAATTATTTGGCCCATGTGGGAACTTACTCCAACCAGGCAGATTCCAATATTTCCTTTACTTCACAGAGAAGTCTCAGCAAACTCGGAAAAATGAATTGCCCTTCCCAAGGTTTTACAAAGTCACTAAGTGTCTGAGGCAAGATTTGAAAATAGGTCTTCCAGAATTTTATGCAGCGCATCACTGTGCTCATAAACATAACTACAATAAATCTAAAATAACAATGATGATGATGATGATGATGATAACTACATTTTTATAGTTCTTAGTATGTGCTAGGAACTGTGCTAAATGTTTTGCAATTACTGTATCCTCTGATCCTCACAACCATCCTGGGAGGTAGGTGCTATTTTCATCCCATTTTACATATAAGGAACCTGAGGCAAACAGAGAAGAAGTGATTTCAAGGTCACACAGCTAGGATTCCATGTCCAGTGCTTTCTGCACTGCCCATCATCCATTATATTTGAGGGGCAAAAGGGGGCACACATTGTTACCAACTACAGCGATCAGGGAAAAGATAACATAACACTTGAGCTGGGCTTTAAAAGAAAAACAATTAAAGATGGGGGAGAGGGAACAGAGTGAACACAGGTATAGGAAGTAGGAAATCACAGGCAGGGTACATTCAAAGGACAGATAGCACAAAGTAAGATTTGGTCACAGCACAAAGTCTGTCAAGATGAATCATAGAAAATAAGATTGCAACGTGGTACCAGATTGTGAATGCCTTAAATGCCAAATAAAGTAATGTACTTTACCCAATGGACAACGGAGAGTCACTGAGGGGTTTTAAGCACAAAAATGACATAATTACATAAAGAAAATTAAAGGTAGATTAACAGCAAACAAACAAAAGGAGTTGACAGCAATAGTCCAGAAGACATTTGATAAAGAGTTAAACTACTGAAAAGGAAGCAGAGGTACCCCTGAGCATTTCAAGGACAGAAGACTGGGAGAATGGGAGAACAGTGATGGTATTGGGAGAATAGTGATGGTATTGAGAGAAATAGTGAAGTCAGAAGAATGGTTTAAGGAAAAGACAATTTGTTACTCAATATCTAGCAGCCCAATATGATACACACTCCTCATAAGCACAAATGCCAAAAGAAAAAGGAACTGGAAGTTCAAAAATCTGAGAAGTGTTCATTTCTTTCACACTTCAAATCCAGAGATGGGCCTAATCCAACAGAGAGAAAAACTAACAGAGACAAAAAAAGATTTAAAAAGGGCCTCACATGTACCTCCCAGTGAGGTAACAAAATGGTAAGATGGTAAGATACAAAGAGAAAGATGAGGTCAAAAGTGGGCAGAACCCAGACCTAATATGCAGTTCAAAATTAGGAAACAGGTTAGAAGAATGAGCAAACAAAAGAATCCTGTCTTAAGAAACTATTGTGATTACAAAGATATAAACAGAGAAAAAGAAGAATGACTCCAAAATATTTACAAATAAAACATCAAAATAAAAACATAATTGGGCACAAGTCCAACTAGAATTCTTGGAAGAAAGGAAAAAAGACTGGGGGAGAAAGGGATAAAAATGTTTTATAAATAAAATTAGAGTACAAGAAGGGGGGAAATGGAAACTAAATTAAAATTATGGAAGAGAGAGTTGAAAAGGAATTAACAGCTTGGAGGTACAAAACTTTACCCAAGCAACAAACCCATTGAAAATGAGAATAGACCAAATAAAAGATAATGACTCCATGAGGTAATTAGAATAAAGTAAAAACTCTGGAAAAAAAATAGAAGAAAATTAAAGATATTATAACAAAAACAAATGACCTAGAAAACAGACCAAGGAGGAAAAAATTAAGAATCAATGGACAATCTGAAAATCATAATTTTTTAAAAAGGGCCTAGACATCATATTTCAAGAAATCGTGAAATAAAAATGTTCAGATCTTTTAGCACTAACCAACAAAGTAGAAACAACAACAAAAAATCCATTTATTACTGCCTGAAACAAAACAAAAAGTCCCAGGAATATCACAGATAAAATGCAGATCTTACAGGTGAAAGAAAAAATACTGCAAGCAGCAAGAAAGAAAAAAATAGATCACATATGACTTAGCAGACACTACTATAAAAGAGTTTGGAATATGACATAAAGGACACAGACTTACAACCAAAAATAACATGCCCAGAAAAACTTAGTATAATCCTAAAGGATGAAAAAAAAAAAGTCTTAATGAAAGAGGGCTTCCAAGAATTCCGGATACCGGATTAAAAGACTAAAGCCGCATGGAAAGTCTGAAGTATAAACATTACCTTCAAGGGACATACAAAAGTGAACACGAGTGAACAATCATAAGGGACTATACGACAATTACTGACATTCTAATGAGAGGAGATGAAATATGTTCTCTAATCATGGGTCACACATTGAGTCTAATTAGACAGGGGGCCTACCAATTATACTTTAATTATCTTAAAAGAATGGAAAGAGAAGGGAAAGGGAATACACTAGGGGGGTGAAAAGGGAAATGAAGAAAAGAAAAAAAATATATATCTCATAAGCAGGGGATGGAAGCAGAAGTCTACACACAGAAAAAAAGGGGGTAGGCAAAGCAAGTACCACTTGAAACTCATTCTCATTTGAATCAGTCAAAGGAAAAAAGAATATGTCCACACATTTAGGTACAGAAATACATTTCCTTAGGAAAGAAATAGGAGGAAAAGTAAGAAAAAGAGGCAAGACTAATTAGAGGGACAAAACAAATTGTAACTAAGGATATACAAAAATATTTAAAGGACTTATTTTTATGACTGTAAGAAATCAGTTAATTGAAGAAATAGCCATCAATCAGAAAATGGCAGAACAAGATATGGTACATAAATGTGATGAAATATTATCTTGCTGTAAAAAATAACAAATGGAATAGTTTGAGAAAATCCTAGGAAGATTTGTACGAACGGAAGTATAATGAAGTGAGCAGAACCAAGGGGAAAATTTAAACCAGTAGTTCTTAAACATTTTGGTCTCTGGACCTCTTTATACTCATTGGACCACTCTCTAATGAGCTTTTTTTTTTTTTTTTTTTTTTTTTACTCTATCAATATCTACAATATAGAAATGGAAACATGCTAGTATTGTTATAAAAATAGTTTTGACTTCAGGACTTCATCAAAGAGTTTCAGGAGTCTCTGAACAATAATACCTCAAGAACTGCTGTTTTATGCAATAACAACATTATAAATATGAATACCTTTGAAAGACTTAAAAACTCTCATCAATGCAATGTCCAACCATGATTCCACAGGACTCATTATGAAACAAGCTAATCACTTCTTGATAATGAACTCTGTGGATTAAAAATTTTGTTTTTGTTTTTTTTAAGAGGCCAATGTAGAAATTAATTAAGTTTGTAGCTGTAGTCTGTAATTTATATTTTTGGGTTTTTTTGTTAATTGAAGGGAAAAGGAAAAGAAGATTTTTCATTGATTAATTTCATTTTTATTTCATTAATTTAAAAAATTAATTTAAATAAATATCCACTTCTAAAAACTAAAAATCCCTAAAAGATAAAAAAAAATATATAAAAGGAAGGGGCAATCAGTGATGTCAAAAGCTACATAGATATCACAGAACACAAGAGCTGAGAAAAGGCTGTCTGATTTAGCAGTTTAGTAATTATTGGTAACCTTGGAGAGGCTAATTTCAGTTCAGTCAATCAGGAATCAACTGCAAAAGGTAAAGAAGTAAGAGATGAATAAATGGAGGAAATGAATATAAAACAGCTTTTCAAAGGGACTAAGCTGTAAAAGGGCAACAGATATAAGATGATAGCTTGAGGAGATGTCAAGATCAAGTTACTTTTTTAAGGACAGAAAAAAATTTAGGCATAATTCAGAACAATCTTGAGGCTTTCAAAAGAATAACATCGAGTCTTTTCCTCAATATTCAAGGAAGTCAATCCCCTAAAGAGATACTTCTAGAATCACATTGTGACATCATATACCACTGAGCCTGAAAATACCACTTTCCAAGGATCCAATCTCAGGATATCTTTATCTCAGCATCCTTTTTCTACATACCCAGTTCTAATAGTGGTGTCGATCTAATGCTTTTTCCTCTCATCCTTCCTTATTTGAGTCTCACTTTTTAAGAATGTTTGCTTCTAATGGGAATATGGATTACTATTTAACAGATGAATGAGCAAAGTGTGCTACTTACAGTCACCAAACAAAGGAGAAGTTTCAGACATAAACTCTTCAGACTTTCAGAACCTTCTGCACAAAGCAAGGAATCCAAACTCTCCATCAAATTCTGGAAAAGAGATTCACATATACTTAATAAGAACAAAAGCAATGAACACCCCAAATGCCCCACTTCTCCTTTATTAAGCTCCTACTTGTGCTACAAATGGTAATAACTCACAATATTCAATTGGACAATTAAGTGAATGCCCGACCTCCAGAGCTGTCATCAGGAGGCAAGAAGAGGTACTGTTGAGTAAAGCTCATTTGAAAGATGCTTTAGAACAGCTGTGCAGAGAAATTAATTCAATAGCCTACATCAAATGAATATATTCACAGCAGATCTTTCCCATAGGTTTAATTCTCCACTCTCTGGAATGAAATAATTAAGAATGGCAACTTTTTTTTTTTTTTAAACCTATCATATGCCCACCAACTGGGGAATGGTATGAGAATGTAATAGAATATTACTGTTGTATAAGAAATGATGATGGGGCAGTTAGGTGGTGCAGTGTATAGAGCACCAGCCCTGACGTCTGAAGGACTTGAGTTAAAATCTGATCTCAGCCACTTAACACATCCTAGCTAGCTATGTGATCCTGGGCAAGTCACTTAACCTCAATTTCCTCAGGAAAAAAAAAAAAAGAAATGATGAGCAGGCTGATTTCAGAAAAGCCTAGAAAGATTTACAAAAAAAGCTGCTAAGTGAAATGAGCAGAACCATAAGAACACTAAAGACAGTAACAGCAAGATTATGTGATGATCAACTATGACAGACTTAGCTTTTCTCAGCAATGTGGTGACCTAAAACAATTCCAATAGACATGGGATAGAAAATACCACCCACAACCAGAGGGAAAACTAGGGAAATTGAATGTGGATAGAAGAATAGTATCTTCACTATTTTTTGTTTGTTTGTTTGCTTTTTCTTTCTCATAGTTTTTCCCCTGTTGGTCTGATTTTTTCTTACACAACATGAGAAATATGTGAATATGTTTAGAAGGATTGTACTGTACAACCTATATCAGATTGCTTAACGTCTTGGGGAGGGGGAAGATGAGGGAGGAAGGAAGAAAAAATTTGGAACATAAAATCTTACAAAAATTAATGCTGAAAACTATTGAGGGAAAAAAAACCTATCATAAACTTTTCCCAATTGCATGCACTGACTAAATTAAGATACTTTCATCTATACCCACAAGTTTACATTGTGTCTGAAGACAAGCAATACTGATAGTCTTTCCCCTTTTTTCACATCAGGTATTGTCCCTCTGTTCCTACCCCAGAAGAATTTATCCTTTGCTGGTACCCCACAGAGAGACTCAAATAAAGAAATGACTTCTTCAACCACAAGTATTATAGAAACAGCAACAAAATGCTCAAAAGTATACATTACTAAATAACACTGGGGAAGAATATACTCAAAGCTAAGTTAACAACTCAGATGAAGCAAGAGAAACAGAAAAATACAAGAGAGATTTCTATGAGAGTTAGGAAACCTAGGTTCAAGTCCTGGCTCCACCATTTACTTGCTATCAGAGCTTAACCAAGTCACTTAACCACTTGACGTCTCAGTTAAGTGCATATATGGCAACAATAATACTTAAATTAACCACTTCAGAACTTTTGTAAGGAAAATGCTTTTAAAAATGTGTAATTTTTAAATTTAAAAATACTTTAAACATTATATAAATGAAAGCTGTTATCAAGTATCCAAGATCTCAATATAACTGTGCGAACTTGGAAAAAGACTCATGTTTAAATATGATTCCAAAAACTGGAATTATTTATACCTGTATAAAAATTATGCTTCATGTAAAGTAAGTGTTTCTTCTTATCTGACTATATTAAGTGTTCTAATTTTTGTTATAAAGGAAAGAAATATTTTCTGACAATGAGTTATGAGAAATCACATCTTTTAAAAGCTGACATAATGATCAATAATCATTTAATATGTAAATGAAATATGAAAACTATGCATCAGAATGTGAATTTATGAAAAAAGTTTATCACAATTTTTAATGTTTGGAAGTAAAAATACAATTGAACACAAACTAGAAATATTTAATTCATCCCATAAAATTCCACAAATGAAAGACATAGAAATATGAAGTGATACAACAATTACATGATTTAACAAGACAAAAATTAAAACAGCAGTGTCTCAATTATGTATGTAATTGAGGGAAGTGCTATTCTTGGCTAAATTCTAGATTTTAAAATGTCTAAATCATCTATAATTGTTTCTTAATACAAATCTTTCAACCCATTTGTCTACAGAGAGTAGCCATTTAGTGACCAGCAGTCATGGCCTAAAAGCATATCTATAATGTCTCTTGCAGAGATCTTACCTTCATGCAGAGTTCTGCCTTGTCAAAGCCCATCAGCATGTTGATAATGTCAAAACCAGAAGTGGACTTATTCTTCTGATGGACCCCTCGGATAAGTGCACACAGGGTCTACAGAGAAAACAGAAGGAATTATTTCAAAATACAAGAGCAAGCAGTTTTATCACTGGGGAAAAGATAGACTCTAACTCTCTGAGGCTGCTTAAATATTTTAATTTACAACTTGTAGTTCAAGTCTCACTTCGACACTCAAAGATTCATGCCCCATATATTCAATAAATATTTATTATATACCTACCCTATGTAAAGCATTCTGCTAGGCACTGAGAAAAGCCCCACAATTTAGATAAAAGGTAACACCTATCTTCATTTAGCTTATAGGTGAGAAGGATAAGAAATAAATGCAATCAACCATAAAATTACATGAAAAATAAGTCAGAGAGTTGCATATCAAAGTCCTATGTGAGGTCTTAAGGGGAAGACTATTACTAAACAGAAAGATCAGGGAAGGTAAGTGAGTAGGAGAAGGGAAAAAAAGGGTAGGGAAAACAGGTAAAGTCAGCGAGATGGGAAAGCACAAAGCATCTGGGAAAAAGCTTCAAAGATTGGCAGCCCAGAGTGAGCTACTTTAACTAAATTATAAAGTGAATACAAGGGAATATAAAAAATGAATATCAAAACAATAACAGCAAGAATGTGTGATGATCAACTATGAAAAACTTAGTTCTTCTAAGTGATGCAATGATCGAAAGCAATCCTAATAGACTTTGGACAGAAAATAATATCTATATTCAAAAAAAGAACTAAGGAAACTGAATGTAAATTAACACATGCCATATTCACTTCTTTCTTCTGTTTTTTTTTTAAATATCTTCCATGATTTTCCCTTTTGCTCTGATTTTTCTCTTCCAACATAATTCATAAAGCAATGTATGTTAAAAATAAATAAAAAATAAAATAATTTTTTTTTAAATTAACTTAATAAATAAATAAATAAATGAAGTCTGGCAGGTAACCCATCACCAAAGAATAGAAAATCTTGAAAAGATGGGAAAGGCATTTGAACTTTATCTCGGAAACCAATGTGAAGTCATTAACGATTTTGTAGAAAGGAATGACATGAACAAATCTATGCATGAGAGAAATCATTCTAGCAATGATATAAAAGATAGGTACAATCACAGAATATTTGAAAAACATTCACACAGAGAAATGATAAAAGCAATAGGAGCAGCAGTAACTAAGATTTTTAATAAACTCTCTTTTTCTTAAGAGCCTATTTATCAAGATAATTGATTCCCTAAGTTCATAACACAAACATATATCCAGCAGGATTACCTTATAACCATGTGGTTAAATATGATCTGCTGAGCAAAACCAAAGGAAATGGCAAGCAAGCAAGCTTTCATCTCAAAACACTCACATCTCAAACAACCCTGTCTCCTCAATTGCCCCATCCACAAAAGCCCTTTGTTTTCACCTTCCTGTACTCTAGTCCTTCTCCACCCAAGGTCAGGCACCAGTGATTCCTGGCAATGAACTATCCTCCCTCTAATTTTCTACACTCTTTTTCTTTCCAGTGCCCATCCCAAGAAATTTCTGCTCCTCCACCAGAGAGACTTAATAGGGTCATTCCAGTGGGTCTTTAATACCAGTGTCAATGAACTGGAAGGATCACCATCCAACACTCAGAAACCTTACCCATCACAACAGTGGCTACTGCCATTTTTAAAAAGTCATTTTTCCATGAATGCAAATAATACTGGGACAGACTCAATTACTTCATTTGCACCAAATTGAGAACTTTATTACACATCCCAATAAAGTAAGGAACTACAGTTATAAGGAGGGCAAGTACACAAAAAGCATCCCAATAAAATTATTTGTTCTCTTACTATTTCTACTCTGGCCTTCTTGACTACCAAATGAGCTGATACCTTGAAACAAAATCTTCCCCTCAGGGTCATAGTCAAAGGAGTAACTACTGACAACTAGAAAAAAATTTCCAAAATTCTATCTGATGTTGCTACTCACTGATTAAGAATGGATATTTAACCATTCTTCGGGCCTCACTCTACACCGCCATTCCTTAAGCATACCAAAGTACTCTTTCAGAGGGTCTGCCTTAACACTTGAGATTCAATTGTAAAGATTAACAAAATTGGCAAAGAATATTCCCAGACAAATATGGCATAAGCATTACCATTTTTAAAAAATACTCTATAATTATAATTATAATGGCATGAGTTTAGACTGACTGGAATCCCCCACACCCCAGCCAACATCTGTAATACTTCATCCTTCTACTAAATGAGAATCCTTTGTCTCTCAGCATTATACCTGTAATGCATTGACAACCCGAATTGGGTGCTCCTCTCCCAAAGCCTGTATACAGTGTTGAAACAAACAATTAATGTTATCTTTGATCTTCATTAGTTCTTCTCCATCAAGAGATTCCAACTTGCCCTCAAGGTAGTCCAGATTCACCTGCCAGCAAAAGAGCAAAGATCTGAGTGTATTTCCTGTGCACAGCTGAGAAGGCAGTCTTGATTACAGGGGAATTTGAAAAGGCATAACCTATCCTTACCTTCATGAGGAAGAGCTCCTCCCAGAATCGAGGGCTGCATTTACTGGGGTCCTCAGTCTGAAATAAACACAGAAAGGATTCAGCATCCTCAAGACAATGCTTGATTAACAGCATACTTGAATGGGGAATCATCCCAAGTTCATTTCAAGTTTTGAGACTGGCTTTTAACTACTTTTAACATTTTTGTTTATTCTAAAATATTTTAAAGGTATAGGGAAGTTCTTTCTCAAATTGAACTGTACACAACAATCTTCCTTACAGACAGTACAGAAATAACTGAAAAGATTTTCCTCAGACTTTTTCCTCTAATCATTCTCTCAGAAAACTTGTAGATGGGTAATAGTTTCAATGTAGAGAAGAAGAAAATAATATCCAGATGTTAAGTGACTTGCCCCAAATCACAGAATTAGCAGGTAGTAGAGCAAAAACTAGAAGCCAGTTATAGTACTTAAAAATCCAGATCTTTTTCTACTATACTTGGACTCCATTCTATCTGTGGGTCATTAATCCTTCACTTCTGCTTAATCTTAGTATCCTTTTTATTAAATTTCTATCAACATAGAGTGTTGACTTTAAAAAATTAGGATATTTGAAAACAATTGCTAAGAAATTTGAAACTTTGCTTAAAACTCCAGAAAACTACAAACTTCTGAGAAATATGTGAATTACAAGAAATTACTAACATTTCCTGGCAAAGATGATTTTAATGGCCTAACAAAGTTTACCAATCATTGGACTTACATTATCCCACATTAAGGGAACCCTTTCAATGGCCTAAAATAGTAATAGGGCCATCTTTTCCAGAACCAACAAAGACTGGCAAATGGGTTGGAAGCTCCCTTACTAATAAAGCTTTATCTTATGCTTGGTGACCAGTCCCACTATAACTCTTCCTCTTTATTCCATCATCTGCACTAGCCATCTTGGGATCCCATGTAGTTGCCTTCTTCTCCCAGAACCTTTATATTGCATTAAACCGGTTAACATACACTACACAACTTAAAAATGGCCTTTGTGGCTCTCTAGTACATGTTTATTCTGTCGTATGTCTTCTTATATAGTCTGAATAACTGACCTAGAAATTTAAATTTGGCATGCTTTTAATAAACACTCCCTCTTCTAGCTCTTAGAATTTCTACCTGCTTTTAAAACTCAGCTCTAGAGTTCACTGCTACATGAAGTATTTCTTGATACTTCTCTATATAACTTTTTATTTACTTTGCACATAATTTGTAATTTCTCTCGGTAGAATGTAAATTCCTTAAAGGCAATGACTATTTGATTTTTGTCTTTATATCCTAAGCACATGGTCCCAAAGACATAAGGCACATTTAAGAACTGAATTGAACTGAATGAACTCAATGACTTATGGTCTTTATTACTGTCGATAATCACATCCTAAATTTTCTAAGGTTTATAACCTTCTAATGCTGTTTTCCAAATCTATGTGCTCTACTCAAGAAGGGTTCCACCTTTTCTCAGGCAACCAATACACAATGTATTTTAGGATGTCAGGAAGAGATACTTGGGTTAATAATCTTAAGCTGTGATAGCTCTGTATTAGCTCTAAACATCAAAGAAATCTCTGATCTGTTTTCTAATAATACATCAGTTACCTTACATAGTTGGGAAATATTCTAAATAAAAAGTTTCCCTTGATAACTGAAGGTTGACTCTTTAAGCTATTAGCCCTAATCCTTTTTTTTTGTTTCAAACCTCTAAAACATACTACTTTCCTATCTTAGTATAAACAGAACATACTAAACATAACTTTTTCTTGATAATTCATGAGCAATATTACAATTGATGTTTGTGCTATACTAAATACCATGAATTTAAAACATTAGGCTAAATCTGATTCCCACAATACTCCCAAAGAACACAATCCTATAACTAAATGTTATTCCTATTATCAATTTGATTCCTTGGCATTTTACTTTTTGCAGAAAAGATTAGCACAGAATGCTTAAGAGTTAATTCAATAAGTATTTATTATGAGTTCACTACTGTGCTGAGTTTTGGCAATACAAAGAAGAAAAACATAATCGCTGTTTTCAATGAGTCTCAATTCCTTGACCTCCTGGGTGCTATGTAAAGTAGCAGTGTACAATAGCAATATTTTCCTAAATTGTCCCAGTGCCCTCAAAGTGTACTTTGACTATCTTCAAAATTTTTTTTTTATTTTCGAATCAGTAACCACTTTAATTGATGTCCTCTGTTAGATTCCCTGTAAAATGACTCTATTTTTGTCGCCTGCATTTTTGATTTCCTTCACAGGCTAATTGTACACTATTTCAAAGTCCAATTCTTTTTGTACAGCAAAATAACTGTTTGGACATGTATAGTTATGTTGTATTTAATTTATATTTTAACATATTTAACATGTATTGGTCAACCTGCCATCTGGGGAAGGTAGGGGGAAGGAGGAGAAAAATTGGAACAAAAGATTTGGCAATTGTCAATGCTGTAAAATTACACATGCATATAACTTGTAAATAAAAAACTATAATAATAAAAATAAATAAAAAATAAATAAAATGAATGTGGTAATAGATTCTGAAAAGAGTCAAAAATCATAAGACTTTGAAGCTAGAAGGAAATTGAGGCTATGTTTTCCTAATGTATTTCAGGTAAAAAAGGCTCTCTACACAAACTTCAGGAGAGAGTATTCCTTAGTCTTTCATGTTCTTTTCTTTATTTATTCACGCTTCCCACTGTTTCACAATGTTTCCCTCACTACTAAGAGTGAACTTAAGCAAAAAGGGAACAAAGGGGTCAAACCCATTTTCAAATAGAACTCTAGATCTCACCATGAAGATTTCATCATACATCAGCACCACCTTCTCCTTCAGTGGTTTTTTGGAGGCTGAGGACTTACGAAGCAGACCCCCCCTTTTCTCCACTTGGGCCATGGTTCCAAAGCCTGTGAAGGGAAAGTCAAGGTCAGTGATTGATGCTAACCTAGACACACTCTTGTCCACAAGCAGACACAGCCTGCTGAGATAACTCTTAATGGGGGAGAAATTTTTTCACAAACTTGGGCATGAGTCCAACTCAAATCTAATTTAAGATACTGCTCCCCAATGTGGGTAATGCATGACATTGAAATCCATATTTGGCCTTGGGCACATTTAACATATCAAATGCCTAAGCTTAGAGTAGTTCCTAAACCAAGCAGAAGAGTCTAACAACCATCATCTCTAATGGACCAGGCTGTGCTTTTGAGGTGAAATAAAGAATGTAGAAAGCATAATGCCCACAAACCAAAACTGAAGTTAAGTTTCAAATATTGATTGAGGTATGAACCATTAAGGCAGGAAGTATGCCATGAACTGATGGGCTACATTGATTTCCCCAAATGAAGTAGGTCCATATCACTGCAAAATGCTTGACCTTCACTACCTCATAAATCACAGTGCATTTTATAGTCCTCAGAAACTCCTTTGTGAAAGGATTCCAAGCAAAAGATACCAGCTAAAAATCTACAAATAAAATGATTTTAAAGTAATAACTAAATTTGTTGATTAGCACTGCTTTAAAGTTTAAGAAGACATACACACACATATGCATATATCACATATCTATGTATAAATGGATATGATTGGTTACTTACATATACATATACATATATATGTGTGTGTGTGTGTGTGTGTGTGTGTGTGTGTGTGTGTTAAATGTGTGTTTGTATATCCCTGCATGCATTTATATGTGAAGGTATTTATCAGAGTTCACGTGTTTTCTGAATATATACAAAATAATTTATCCCCCTACCTTTCTAATTTGAAGTGTATCTCAAAGAAATTTTTCTTCAAATGAGATCTCAAAATTCTTAGTACTCCTAGACAGACTCCTGACTTCCCATACTCTATTTCAGAGTATCAATTCCCTAGTTCTCTCTCACCCTTCTAGACAGTTTATAATTTATACACAAAACTCCCTACTCCTTCCTACCTTTCTCATGTTATTTTACAGTTTACAGTTCCTTTCTGTTTACTCAGTGACAAAATACTTTTTGGAAAAATACTATTATCTCTCCAAAGAGATATTTTCTCAAGATTCCAAAATAATTCTAATTCTTCAGAGATCTATAGGGATAGTGCAAGACTTTTTAAATTTTTTTGTGTCCTGAATCCCTTTGGCAGTATGATGAGTTTATGGACTACATCTCAGAGTAATGCATTTTAATGCATACAAAAAATCATAAAATCACAAAGGAAGCCAACGAAATTGAAACATTGTTATTAAAATTTAAAAACAAGTTCATAAACCCCAAATTAAGAGCTCTTGATATAATGGAAACACCAATGGATTTGTAGGAAAGTCCCAGGTTCAAGGCCTACCTCTGTCATTCATTGACTATATGACACTAGGCAAGTCACTTAACCTAAGTAAGACTCAACTTTGTCATTAACAAATCAAAAGCAATAAATTACTACGTCAAGGGACTGTTGTGAAGCTCAAATTTAAAACAAAGTAAATATAATATCAATTCCTGTTAAAAATCTGGAAAACATAGGAATAAAAAGAGCTTAAAATGTTTAGTATATCTACCTAAAAGCAAGAGGCAACATCATCTATGATAGAGATAAACTAGAAGTCTTCCCAATAAGACCAGGTTTAAAGTAAGAATGTCCATTGTTACCATTACCATTCAATACTGTATTTAAAATGTTAATTATAACAATAAGACAAGAAAAAAAATTAAGAGAATAAGCACAAGCAAAGAGAAAACAATAGTATCACTTTTGCAGATAATATGGTAATTTGTTTAGAGATTCTGAAGAATCAAATGAAAAACCAACTGAAATAACTTCAGCAAAGTGGAATATAAAATAAAATCATACAAACCAACACAATTCAGCAGAAATAGAGAAAGGCATTTTAAAAATTACATAGTATAATATAGTGGGAGTTTACCTGCCAAGATATACATAGGGACTCATGAACACAACTACAAAACATTCTTCAAACAAATAAGGACCCAAGCCAATATAACAAAAATACTAATACTACCTAAATTAATTTACTTATTCAGCACCATACCAGCCAAACTACCTATGAATTACTTAAAAGAGCTAGGAAAAACAATTACAAAATCCATCTAGAGGAATAAAAGGTCAAGAATATCAAGAGAATAATATATATATGGAGAGGGATAAAAAGAGTCTAGGAGCACCAAATCTCACATTATACTAGATAGCTGTTATCACCAAAACAATTTGGTACTAAGCAAGAAATAGGTGGTTCAATATAACAGTTAAATACATAATATACAGAAGCAAATTAACACAGTTGTGTTTGATTAACCCAAAGAAAGATCCCAGTTACTGGGGATGGAATTCAGAATCTGCAAAAACTATTCAGAAAACTAGAAGGTAGTATGGGAAAAACTAGGCATAGACCAATACCTCATAGACTCATATACCAAGATAAGTTCAAAATAGATATAACATTTAGACATAAGATTGATTTCATAAGCAAATTATGAGAGGAGGGAAGAAATTACCTATCAGGTCTACGCATAGCAGAAACATTCAAGACAAGAGAGGTTCACAGGAGATAAAAGAGATAATTTTAATGACATGAAATTACAAGTTTTTACATTAACAAAAATAATGTAACTAAAATTAGAAAAAAGACAGGAAACTGGTGGGGGGGATCTTTGGAGCAAGTTTCTCTGAAAAATGTCTCATTTTTTAAGTATATAGAGAAATGAGTCAAATATACAAAAATAAGAACTATTCCTCAAATGATAAAAGATCAAAGCATATGAACAGGTAATTTTCAAAGGAAGAAATCCAAGCTGCCAACAGTCATATGAAAAAGTGATCTAAATCACCAATAATTGGAGAAATGAAAATTAAACAACTTAAGATGACAGAAAAGGACAATGATTAATACTGGAGGGGATGTGAGGAAAAAAGGTACTCTAATATACTATTGATGAAGTTATGAACTAGTTCAACCATTCTAAAGAGCAATTTGAAACTATGCCCAAAAAGCAATTAAATTTTTGACCCAGAAATATCACTACTAGGTCTAGACCCTGGAGATCAAAGAAAGTGGAAAATGATCCATAAATGTGAAAATATTTATAGCAGCTCTTTTTTGTAGTAGTGAAGAGGTGGAAATTGAGACAGTGTCCATCAGTTAGGGAATGGCTGAACAAATTGTAGTATATGAATGTGATGGACTACAAGTCTCAAATGACAAAAGTAATAATTTCAGAAAAATCTGGGATGACTTACATGAACTGATACAAAGTGAAGTGAGCAGAACCTAGAGAACAATTTACACAAAAATAGCAGTGTTACAAAGATAATCAACTGTGAAAAAATTTAGTAATTCTAATCAACACAATGACCCATGATACTTCCAAAAGACTCACCTTCAGATAGGAAACTGATAGATTCAAGTGTATAAACTGAAGCTTTTTTTTTTCCTTAGGGGGAAGAAGGGAAGAAAGGAACATAGTTAAGGTAGAAAGGAACATAGTTAAGGTAGAAATCTGTTTTTCTTGACTTCATACTTGTAATAGATTTTATAGTTCTTGCCTTCTAAATAGAGTGCGGAATAGATGAACAAAGGAAAATAATTTGGAGCTGAAAATAAATAATGAAAATCGCTGGTGACCCAAAAGGCAACTGAGAGATGAATGTTAGGCATAAGTTAGCTGCAATATATATCTAACCATTATTGATACATAATAAATGACACAAGGGAATAAATTCCTGGAAAAGAAAGTGGGCCAATCAGATTATGAAAGCAAGGATTCCCCTAAAGTGTAAATAGTACTAGAGAAAAAGCTTTAGCACATTGGGCAAGCCCTCTTAGAGGATCTATGGAAAAATATATAAAAAAGTTTCACAAGATAGCTATGGATAGGCTATGATCTACACCAATAGGGACCATACCCACATACCCAATGACCTGGTGCTTTAATATGATTTTTAATTAATATAATTTTTTTCTCCAATTACAAATAAAGCAGTTTTCAACATTCATTTTTATAAGATTTTGAGTTCCAAATTTTTCTCCTTCCCTTCCTTTCCTCCCCCCTCCCTAAGGCAGCAAGCAAGTATAACAGTATAAACTTTTTTTTTTGTTGCTGAGGTAATTGGGGTTAAGTGACTTGCCCAGGGTCACATGGCTAGGAAATGTTAAGTGTCTTAGGGCAGATTTGAACTCAGGTCCTTCTGGCTTCAGGGCTGGTGCACTATCCACTGCGCCACCTAGCTGCCCCACTATAAACAATCTTAACCAAATTCAAGGGGAGAAAAAGGAGGCAAAGGAAGAGGAAGAGGACAAAGAAAGGAAGGATGGCTAAGAGGGAAGAAGAGAGAGAGAGGCAGGGAGGGAAGAAGAAATAAGGGGAAACAGACAGACAGACAGACTAGAGTAGCAGGAAAGTTCAAAAGCACCAGAGATAAGCAGGACAAACTAGAAGTTATACGTTGAAATTATTATGCACTCAAAAGTAAGCTCTATACAACAGAGACAACTTCAAAGACAATTCTTTTCTTTTATTATAAAATGCACACACAAATATTCATCTTATTTGGTGTTTAAGTTTGGAATTTTTTTTTAATAAGAAAAAAGGTGTCAGCACTAAAGAAAACTAGGAGCAGATTCCTATTAGATAATTGTTGTCACTTTTCAGTCCCATCCCATCCTTGTGACTCCATTTGGGGTTTTCTTAGTAAGATACTACAGTGGTTTGCCATTTTCTTCTTCAGGTCATTTTACAAATGAGGAAACTGGAAGGAAAGGGTTAAGTGACTTGCTCAGGGTCACACAGCTACTAAGTATCTGAGGCCACATTTGAACTCAAGAAGATCCCATGCCACCCAGCTATACTGCTTAGACAATTAGTGGGTTACTTAAACAATCCAAGTAACAAGGGTCTGTGTGAAGGCAGTAGTAAAAAGAATAGAGAAGGGAGAAAATGTGAGAAATATTACAAAGCAGAATTAATAAGATGTGGTAACTTATTAGATGCTAAAAAGAAGTGAGCGGGAAGAATCAAAGCTAACGCCAGAATCTCCTGAATGGGAAACATAATGGAATATATATAGTATCACTCAAATAGTGGCACAGTGGACAGAAAGCTGGGCTTGGGGTTCAAAGGAACCTCGTTCACTATGGTCCCAGACGCTTCCTAGATGTGTCACCCTGGACAAATTATTTGATCTCTATGTACTAGATTTGGGAGTCAAGTGCAAAAAAAGTCATAAATAATTGAACCTGCAGTTATACTAGAGATTGTCAAGATAGAATAGAGAGAAAAAAAGAGAAGAGGGTCAAGGACAGAGCTTTTAGCAAATATGTCTTAAAAGGTCAAGAGTTGGTAGTCAGAGAAAAGTAAAAATATGGAAAAATGTAGTATATCAATACCCAAGAGAAAAACTGGCCAGTATTTAAAAAAAAAAAAAAAAAAAAAAAAAGAGGTCAAGAAAGAAAAAGTTTGAAAAAGGCCATTTATTTATAAATTAAGAAGTCACTGGTAATCTTTGAAAGATCAATTTCATCTAATGTCAGGAAAGATTGATTGCAAAGGGCAAAAGAAAGAATGGATGGTAAGGAAACAGAAGCATTAGGTAAAATCAACATTTTCCACAAATTCAGTTCTTAAATGACAAATGGAAAGCCTTTCTGAGAATGGGGAAAGATATGAATATATTTTGAGACAGTTAAAAAGGAACCAGTAGAGAATGAGAAGTCGAAGACTAATGACAGAGAAGGAATAACTTAAAGAGATGGAAAGAAAAAGGATCAAATAGAATTAGTCTTACTGAATAGAAATATCTTTCTTCCTCTGAGAAAGGAAGATGATAGTGAGAAGTTGTAAAGAATAGAAGAAGCAAATTAAGGGATTTACAATCCACTAAGCATTGAGTGTTTTCTGTTTATTCTGTAAAGAGGTTTTATAAGAATGGGGAGTTACTTCCAAATAAAGAAAAAAAGAAAAGATTTCAATGCTAACTGTGAGAAATGAGATAAGGAATTAGTAACAGAAATGAAAAGGTTGTAGTACTAAGAAACCAGCTAACGTAACAGACTATAAATTATAGGGAGCTCAATTTCAAGATGTTCTACAGAGATCATATTATAATCTCCATTTTTAGTATTTGTGTATGCTTCATTTTCTCAATTAAATTATAAGCTCCTTGAGGATAAAGCTATGTCACTCCATCTTTCCTTAATAAATGTTTAATTGAATTGAATAGTAGACATTCAAAAAAGGCTTGTTGATTGATTAGTTGATTCTGGCAGAGGTAAGAAAAAAATTTTTTTTAAAGCTCAATAGTTTTACTTACAACTAACTCTACTAAGATCTCACTAAGACCTCAAATCCAATTATAGTCCAGAGGAAAATAGAAAAAACAGAACAGAGAGAACACATTGCTGGGCAATTTCTACCATATTGATCATGGCTTTGCCCTTAAAGCATGAAATACAACCCCTACTCAAAACATCTCTGTGTCTTTTAAATAGGCTGTCATGAGGAAGATGTCCTTATCGGGGAAAAATAAATTGGAAATCAAGAGTATCCTATTAAAATAAATCAAAAGCAATGCAATTCCAAGCTTGTGAATATATAGATCTTGTGTGCACTCAGCTTCAACCAGTTGATTAGCAGAAGGCCCTGAATTGCCAAGTATGCAGGCCTGTTTACAAACATGCCTCTCAGAGGATTTATAATTAGATTACAGCTAATCAATGTCTATGGTAAATTTAATCAAGTCACTTTTCCCTGTTCAGGAATCAATACTTTCTAATAAGCTGAAGGGGATAGAAGGGGGAAAAAACACAATTCAATACAAAGCACCAAATTTTCTACAAAATGAAATTCTTTTCATCACTTCATTTCCATGTGTAGGTTGATGAGATTCAGCCAAGGGCTTCCATTATTTCACTGGTCCTAGTCATTATGTCAGATACCATATGGCAAAGCCATGTATTTGCGAACCCATAAAAGAAAGAACTTACTCTCTATCCCTATCCAACTCAAAGTTTATAGAACAAGTGTTTCTGGGACAGGAAAATAGGTAAGATAGAGAAAAATTCTTTCCAAAGATTTGCTTCAGGTCTCAGAAATTAAGCATGCCTCTCAGACATCAAAGTCAGATTTTAAGGGGCAATAAATTCCAGTCCACTCAGTTATCTAACAAGCATTTTTCAGTACTTTTCAGGACCTGACACTGTGCTATGCAGTTGGGATACAAAAATGAGAACAAAGCAGTCCTGCATCAAACAGCTTACATTGGAAGTGGGGATGGAGAGGGATATGAAAATAGATAAGGAAATATAAAATATAAGAAGAAAAACAAATATCTAGCAAGGAAAACATTAACAACTGGGAAAGACCTCTTACAGAAGGGTCCTGATATTAGACTTGAAGAAAATTAGGGATTTTATGAAGCAGGGATGAAGTGAGTACATTCCAGTCATGAAACCAAAATGCAGAGATAGGAAATAGAACACCATAAATAAGGAAAACAAATACTCCAGTTTGGTAGGAATGGAAAGTGAGTGAAAGAGAGTAATGAGCAGTAAGTATGCAAAGTTAAGCAGAAATATGACAGTGAAGAACTTTAAAGGCAAAAAAAAAGGAGTCTCAATTTGTTCTAGAGGCAACTAGTAGCCATCACAGCTTCTAGCAAAACACCTTCAATAGGTCCCAATAGGACCCAGAGCCATCCCCAGTCATCCTAATCTATAAATGACCACTGGGCCCAGATGTCTCTGCAGAAGAAAATGAGACAGGTAACCTCACACAGCCCTCTCTCACTTAAATCCATGTCATGACATCACTTCCCTGATATGTAAATGAAAGACAAACAACAACATAGAGCAGAGTAGTAAAATACTCAGATGTGTCTTAGAAAGGTTAATTTGGAAATTTAGAATAAAGATTAGTGAGAGAATAAACTGAAGGCAAAATAATAATAATAATAATAACACAAGGTTATTGTAACAGAACAGATTATAGGTAACAAGGTCTTACATTAAGACGGTAACCATGTTGAGTGGAGAGAAGACAAATATGAGCAATGTTATGGAAACAGAATCAGTAAGACCTGGCTATTGGCTGGTTGGAAGAGTTTGAGGTGGAAGGAAGGGGTGAAAGGTAAAGAAGAAGGACAAGATGTAGCTCTGAGTTTACAAACCTGGAAAACCAAAAGGAAGGGGGGTGGGTACCTTCAGTAGCAATAGAGAAATTAGAAACAAAAGAGAGTTTGTCAGAGAGAGAGGAAAGTGTTGAAGATAATGGGTTTTGTTTTGAACATGGTAAGTTTAGGATGCTGGCAGAACATCCAAATACAAATGTCTAGTAGGCAATTAGTGGATTTCACAACTAGAGTTCAAGAAAGATACAGATACAGAAGTCATAATCTTATATGTTATCTGCATACAGATAATAATTAAACCCATGAAAAATGATGAAATTAACCAAGAAAGTAAAAAAGAGAGAAGAGGATCCAGGACAGAACTATGGGGTATTCTGTGTATGCTTACACAGTGAGCAGAATGGATGATGGTCCAGGTGAAAAAAGATAGAAAAGGAATAATCAGGCAGGAGGAGAGATCAGAATCAAGAAAACCAAGAAGGAAGAAATTTCCATAATAAGTGGTGATTCTATTTCAAACTCTGATTCTTTTTGTACTGCAAAATAACTTAGGACATGTATGTTTATATTGTATTTAATTTATATTTTAATATACTTAACATGTATTGGTCAACCTCCCATGGGAGGGGGAAGGGATGGGGAGAAGGAGAGGAAAAACTGGAACAAAAGATTTGGCAATTGTCAATGCTGTAAAATTACCCATGCATATAACTTGTAAATAAAAAAAAAAAGATGTCTATTAAAAAAAAAAGTGGTGATTAACATCAAGAAAGATGTTAATAGACATCAAAAAAGATGAGGCCTTTATTTTTAAAATGTATAAGAGAACCGACTCTATAAAAATTCAAATCGTTCCCCAACTGATAAATGATCAAAGAATATGAACAGACAACTTTCAGATAAAGAAATTAAAGTCACTTCTAGCATATGAAAACATAATCTAAATTACTATCAATGAGAGAAATGCAAATTAAGACAACTCTGAAGTACCACACCTCACACCTCTGAAACTGGCTAAGATGATAGAAAAAGATATTGATAAATGTTGGGGGGTTGTGGGAAAACTGGAATACTTTGTTGATGGACTTGTGAAATAATCCAACCATTCTGCAGAGCAATTTGGAACTATACTCATAGGGCTATAAAACTGTGTATAGCCTTTGATCCAACAGTCTCATGCGTCTATATCTCAAAGAGATAATAAAAAGGGAAAAAGAACTCATATAGCAAGAAACAGAAAACCGAATGGATAATAGCTGAGGAAGTTATGGTATATGAAAGAAATGGAATATTATTGTTCAATAAGAAATGATGAGCAGGCTGATTTCAGAAAAGCCTGTAAAGACCTACATGAACTGATGTTGAGTGAAGTAAGCAGAACCAGAACACTATATACAGCAGCAATAAAATTATGTGATGATCAACTGTGACAGACTTGGTTCTTCTCAATAATGCTGTGATTCAAGGCAATTCCGATAGACCTGGGATGAAAATTATCAATCACATCCAGAAAGCAAGTTATGAAGACTGAACGTAGAAAGAAGCATTATTTTCATCTTTTTGTTTGTTTGTTTTTCTTTCTCATGGTTTTTTTTCCTTTTTGTTATTATTTTTCTTATACAATAACAAATGTGGAAATATGTTCAAAAGTATTGCACATATTTAATCTATATCACATTGCTTGCTGTCATGGGAGAGGGGAGATAAGGAAGAGAGGAAGAAAATTTATAACACAAATTTTTACAAAAATATATGTTAAACATCTACTGGTCATCCTGCCATCTAGGGGAGGGGGTGGGGGGGGGTAAGAGGTGAAAAATTGGAACAAGAGGTTTGGCAATTGTTAATGCTGTAAAGTTACCCATGCATATAACCTGTAAATAAAAGGCTATTAAATAAAAAAATATATATATATATGTTAAAAAATATTTATATATGTGAAATAATCACACACACACACACACACACACACACACACACAGAGAAAAATGAGGCCTGAAGAAAGGCCATCTGATCTTGCAGTTAAAACATCATTGGTAACTCTGGGGTAAAGGAGTTTCAGTTGAATGATGAAAACAAAAAACAGATTACAAGGAGTAAGAAGTGAGTGAAAAGAGAGAAAATGAACACAATAAGACAAGAAAGCGCTTTCTAGGAGAGTAGAAAGGAAGAAGAAACACAGGATGATAATTTGCAAAAATGGTATTATGAGGTAAAGGTTTTTTGTTGCTTTGTTTTGGGTTATAAAGGAGAGAACTGGATCTAAGTTTTCTGTAAAAAAAAAAAAAAAAAAAAAAAGCCAGTAGATAAAAGGAGAAAATGATTGTAGTGCTAGAGAAGATAAGAGACAATAATATCAAGGGTATAAGGAAGCAAATAAGAGGAGAGGTGCCACCTCTTCATCAAAGTGTTTAACAAAGGAAAGAATTAAGATCTAGAGGAAAAGAAATTCATAGTGAATGACCTCTACTTTCTCACTAAAGCACAAGGTGCTACTGAAAAGGAGAAAAGAAAATCTTTGAAACAGCCATCATGGAGAGGTACAAAAGTCAATCAGGAAAATGTATAAAGACTGTCTTCCGATAGTGAACTGAATTAGATACTAAGTTTGTAACTTATACTATCAGCAGGATCATTTACTCAGAGCAGAAAAGGCAGATGGTAAAGTTTGGGTTTGGCAAGGAATGAATGGTGATAAGACAAGGGAACAAGGGATCCTAACAGAGAGAGGACAATGTATAGTTGATTAAAAAAACAACCTGTAAGGCATATACTACATGTACTACTATCCCCATTTTACAGGTAAGAAAATTAAGATTCAGAAAGATTTTCCCAGTTAAGACAGCTAGTAAATTTCAGTGGTATGATTTGAATCCAAATATTCCTAAATCCAAGTCCAGTACTCTAGCCACACTGTCTTTTCTCTCCCCCTTGTAGAGATGAAGATAGTAATGGCACTTGTGGAAGCCGGTCAGTATAATAAAAGAAGCAGTGATGTGTCAAGAGACTTTAATTCTAGTTCCTATTAACCACAGCCACCAATTTGCCATTTAATAAAATGGACCTGGCAACCGACCCAAAATTTTGTAGCTCTATTCTTTTTGATGAATTTAGCAGGTAAATTTGCTATCTGAAGAGCAAATTTTTCTTGTTAAGGAAGCTACAACAAAGGGCATTGTGAACTGGAGTATAAATCTTAGGCTATATTTAAACACATTCAGCATGCATTAAGCATCAAAAAGTATAAAAGAGATCACAAAAGGCAACTTTTCAAGAACACTCTGACTTCTAGTCAAGCTTCTAAATATTTACAAATCCCTAAGAGAATGAAAAGCCGAAAAAGTCTTTCATTCCCTGGTAACCTCAATGATTTTAAATTCAACCCCTAGCTGGTGGTTACGTAATAAAGAGACTTTCCTAAAAACCCCACTCAGCCAGACACTTATCTTAAACATATATGCCTCATATTTGCTGAAGATATTAAAGTCAATTCAGTCTGACAAACATTTATTAAACACTTTTATAAACAAAGCACCACACAAAGCCCAGGAGTTTTGGAGACAAAAACCAAGGGAGGGAGAGTCTCTAGGAGGACAGAGATCACAAAGAATTAAATTAACTCCAAAGTGTCAAAACCAAGAGTTAAAAGTCTTACAATATCCAAAGTACCAAAAATAATGGTTGTACTTAGTAGATTATTAACTTAATATACTACCTTCTTTGGTACATAGGATATTTCATTTACAAGATGATTCATTTACTAGAAATACACTCTTATTACTTCCTCAAACTGAGTCATCCCAACAGTTCCTAAAGAGAGTCCCTGAGGAAGCCCATTCTGTAACAGGTTATTAGTAAGCATCCCCCTCACCTCACAGTGAACCAGACCTCCAAAACACTGCCAAACTTGATGATGTATTGCACATCCTAGAATTCCTCCAGCAGACCTATAGGTGGAGAAGAGAGAAATAAGAGACAGAAAAAGGAGAGAGATGGAAAGAGGAAAGAGTACAAATATTTTACAATAAGTAAGCATGTATTTAATATCTATATCACTGTTTCAAACTAGAACTTCCTAATATTCTAGTGGGTTGGGTGAAAACAACCATACTGAATAAGTACTCAATTCAATATATACTTGTTAAGTAAAAGAACAAAGATTCTAATGCATACACATTTCCTGCCCTTTGCCCATATATAGCAGACAGTAATGATGGTGACTTTGGTGAGAAAAAGATATCTGAGACAAGTATATAAATATGTCAGTGCTCCTTGGGGAAAATGGAAAAAAGATTGGGGAGGGGAATAATCAGGATAGTTGTACAAAGAAGACAGGCAAAGATGGTAAGAGGAGGGAAAATTTACAAGTAAATCATGGACTAGAAAAGATTGGAAAAGGCTGATCTCACTTATACAATACTACCACCAAGTCTTTAAGCTATGGGGATAGAGTTCCCTACAGGCATTTATCATTTTTCTTTGAAAAATGAAACTGTCTTATTAAGAGACCACAAAAAGGGAGAACTCCTTTTGTCTAAGTAGCAAAAAGTTTAACCTATGGCACAGGCTTAAGACTGGATTTGAAGGAGAAGAAATAAAGGCCTAGGTGGAACAGGACACTATATGGCTCTTCACAGAAACTCTAGGAGTGGCAATGAAATAACAGCCCCTTGCATCAAACTCAAAGAAACAACTAACTTTACTCTAACTGCAATGATTTACATTTTTTGGACTAGCAACTAGCAAATATTTGAACATTTGTAGTTGTTTGTATAAAAATGAGGACCAAGTGCCTAATAAATACTATGTATTCAGGAAATGTACACTAAATGAATGAATAAAACAAAGTGAAATTTGGTAACTCTTCTACCATTTCTTTACACCTCTCTTTTCCTGCTCTAGGACTTTTTCTTTCTTTCTTTCTTAGATAGAGATTACCTTCCTTCTTTCTGCAAATCAAAAGACATCATTCTGGGTAAAGAGTAAATATTAATAACATCAACATCATTCCCATTTTTCTCATGGGGAAAACAAAGAAAAAGATATAACTGATAGACATGAGCTAAGAGGAGGCAAGGATCTTATCTTACATAAGCTCTGTGCAATACCTAGCACGGTGTGAGTACTCAAAAACATATGAAAGCAGTAGCAGTTAAGGTGCTTTCCCACCGAGTGGAAGAAATGGGAACATGCTAGTCTCTTATCAAGGGTGTATTATGCACTCTAGCTATAACTACATCAACTTAAGTAATATGTACCATAGAGAAGACAGAAGTCTATCAATAGTTAATCATCAACTTAAAGGAATGTTTTTGATTGAGATATATTTTGCTTTGAAAATAATTTAAACATAAATAGGTACTAACCAAATATGGTTTGTGGTATTTCTGTTCAATATTAAGCTTTTAATGTGTTTCCCTATATTAAACTGAAATCTGGTCCTGCAACTTGCATTCACTGGTCCTACTTGCCCTCTGAAGTCAAGCAGAGTAAGTCTAATGCAGAAAGAAGAGAAGGCAATACTTGCACCTTCAGAAGGAAAACATTTTCTGACATCTCCCATGATGAGAATTCAAAGCAAGATTTCTTGCTGAGTAGTAGCCTCTTGTAAATTAATAGTATTTCCAGCTCAGGCCTCAAATATCTACAACAATTCCTTATTTTCAGGTATGAGAACAAGATAAAAGAAAAAAGTAACTCTAAGAATCCCCAAATTTTCTAAAACCACATGAAGATAACGACTACCCCATTGAAAGATGGCCTATTTCCCCTTTACTTTCTTTGCCCTTTACTGTTGAACCTATTCTGAAACTTTTCTAAGTCACACAGATAATTCTAAAGCCCAGCTTTTTCATGTAATCAAAGTCTACTCATCTACATACAATGTCATGGAAAAGAGCTTAAACTCCTAGAGATTTTGAAAAGTTTACTCCATTCCTCAAAGAATCACAGAATTTCAGAACTGAACAGTATATGAGGAACCTTCTAGTCCAATTCATATGTGAATAAGCAACTTCTCTGAAACCCATCTGACAAGTAGTTATAAGAGAAACAACTAGCATCCATCAGGGATAGCCCAATCATCATATAAGATAGATAGATTTAATTGTTAGGAAGTTTTTCCACATGTCCAAGGCAATGCAAATTCTACCCTCTGGTATTAGTTCTATCCTCTGAGGTCAAACAATGTACTTAATCTCTCCTTGATCTTATAGGTCTTCAAATATGAAAAGGACAGTTTTCTACATTTTTTAAACTAATCTTTACAAAACCTCAAGGACTCTCACCATCCTGGCTGCCCTCATTTTGATGTTCTTTAGCCTACCAACATTGTTCCTAAAAGGGGTCACCCAGAACTGAATACAAAAATCCAGATCAGATGTGACAGGGAAAGACCAGGACAGGAGGGCTACCTCTCTATTCCTGGATACCATGCCTTCCTTAATAAAGCCTATGATAGAACTAGCTTTCTTGGCAGCCAGATCACACTACTGACTCATGTCGAGTTAAAACTTCTAGACCTTTTTGTTTTTGCTTTAAAGAGGAACTGTTATCTTAACCATGCTTCTCCCACTTTGAAATTATAAAGATTATTTAAGCCACTTTTACAAATTTTAGATTCCTGGGCTAGTTTGGCTATGAGATCCTAAATTTATCAGAAGCAGAAGGAATTCTACTTTACAGAATTATCAAATTTTAGAGTTAGAAGGGACCTCAGGTCATTTAGTCCATCCTCCACCCAAAAGAAATAAATTAACAAGGAGTTATCTAACCCAGAGGTGAAAAGCAGCTGAAGCCTTTCTGAATAAAGCCAAAATCTAATAAAAATATAGTTGGAAAACATTTATCAAAATAAATCAAAATATAGTAGAACATGGATAACGTTAATACATGGTTTTCTATATCAATATGCAACCTTCAGGCATCTTTACATAGATTTTAGGGATTCCCATTTCTATTTGAGTTTGACATCACTGATTTAGTCTCTGCTTGAAACATTTCTACAAGGTAAAAAGCCATTAATACCTGAGTAAGCTATTCTACTTTTGAACCTCTATTTGCATGCTGTTTGTATTTTAATAACTGAAAGAGCCCCTTAGATACTCTTAGTATTACACAAATAACCTACTCTCTGGACTGGGAGTGTCAAAGATAAAGATTCCATAAAGAAACAAGATCATATGTAGAAAGATGAAAAAAGTGGGGGAAATAATAATAGATAACATTTATATAGTGATTACCATGAGTCAAACATTGTGCTAATAAGAACTTTACAATTATTATCTCATTTAATCCTCACAACAACACCATTTAATAGATGAAGAACTGAGGTTAAGGTCAAACAGCTAGAAAGTATCTGAAACTGAATTTAAACTCAGATCTTCCCAGCTCCAGGCTTTTATTGGGTAATCTACATGCTCAAAAAAAAAAAAAAAAAAGAGAGAGAGAGAGAGAGAGAGAGAGAGAGAGAGAGAGAGAGAGAGAGAAAAGAGTATTCATGCTAAGAATTCTGAGACTTGGGGAAGGGATGGGTAAAATGGGATCCTAGAGACCTGACACTAGATGCAAACACAGAATAAAACAAATTTCAGATAAGATTGATCCTAGTAAAGATGAAAGTCTTGACACTCCTTCAGTTTAGAGCAGTTTTTTCCTAGGTTGACTAGCATTATCATTATCATCATCATCATCATCATCTATATAGTACTTTAAGCTTTGCAAAGTGTTTTACACATATTACATGTTATTCTCACAACAACCCTAAAAAGCTATTATTTCCCCATTTTAGAGATGAAGAAACCAAAGTTGGACTTGAATTCAAATTTTTCTGACTCCAGGTCTAACATTCTATATACATTAAGTCAACTGCTTCTATCTGATCTCTAACCATCACTAGCACTAATTCTGAAATGACAGGACAATGCTAACACAGGATTACCTAGCATAAGAGCCCCTTTCCCCTCTCTGATATCCTAACAATCGATCAGGGACTCCCTGAGAAACACTATTGCATCCTGTTATCTGAAGACTTTCATACAGGAAGTTCTCTGCTTACCAGCTCAACAGATGGGCAAACCAAAAATATTTTCAATTAAGACAGGCTAAATTTAGTGCAAAGACATGGAAACCATTATTTGCAATGGTTTTTGGGAAATGCATTTACAGAAACAGTAAGTTTCAAAATAGCAAAGGCAATAGTCTTATTTGGATAAAGCTATCTCTTTAAAAATGTATATTACAAAAGGCTTCCCAGATATATCGTTGGATTTTAACAAGCTCAATTTTGTGGACAAGAAACTGTGGCTTAATGTATTAAGTCAAGCATTCAGCTGACTTGTCTAAGGTCACACAGCTATCAGTGGAGCTCAGAACTCAAGTTATCTGATTCTCAATCAAGTGTTCTTTCCACTTAACTTTTAAAAGTAAGAGATCCTGGGAAGCTCTAATAACCCTGTGCCAAGAAACTTTCCCATATATTCACTGAATTAAATCAAATTTATCAAACAGTTATTAAGCACCAATCAAATGCAAAGACCAATCAAATTTTTCATAACTACTCTGACTGAACCTCCTGTGTGTTTATATTCTAATTTCAGATTATACTTATTTATATATGCTTTAATCTTCCTACTAGATTAATTTCCTTAGAGAACAAGAATCCTAGGATTTAAAACTGAGAAGGATCTTAAGGGATCATCTACTCTGATCCCCTCATTTTGCAGAAGAGGAAAATGAGGACCAAAGGGAAGATATGATTTGCCCCACTTCCTACAGAAAAGTAGCAACTCAGGGATTAAAACCTAGATCCTTTAAGTACAAATACAGTCTCATTTCATATTTGTATCCCTAAAGTCCGGCACTAGAAATTGTACATATGTAATAAATTTTGTTGAACGCTCAATAAATATTTTTCAAAATTCTCAATAAGCTCCCTCCACCAAGAAACCAAAGTTCTCTTATCTCCCTGCTTCCCCAATTCTGCCAAGGGAAAAAGTTAAATTCCATTTACTTAGGACTTTGCATCAAGTTCCCCAACTGAAAACATTAGAGCAATAAAATATTCTGAGGAGGTAAAGAGGTAAAAGGGTAAGAGGACCCATATAAATGCCACAAACCCACATCAGGAAACAGAAGTGCGGGTCAGCAGCAATAATGACCCACAAGGAAAAGTCAAGAAAAATTTAATCCAGTCTATTGGAGCCCAGAAAGTATATAAATTCCTATCACCTGACCCTATTAGACATGACCAAGTCAAAAGGCACCTAAGGGAAGTAGCAGATACAAAAGCCTGATTAAAAAAAAAAATAAAACAGATTAAACCAAGGCTCAGTGGCAGGGCAGAAAAGTCATGGGTTTATCCCCAATCCTGAAAAGGGTGCCAAAGGTCAGTCCCAGAGTCTAAATTCCATCGCCCCTACACACTAACCTGGACGGGGATAAGAGTCCTCTTTCATTGCCTACTCCTCACCTCAGATACTCTCTCTCCTAGGATCCTTCCAAGTCTACATCGTAACTGCATGAACCGTTCCTTGTTAAAAAACAAAACAAAAAAAAAAAAAACACCTCTGCTGAGATTCCCCCAAAGCCCTCTTCCCCAAACGCACGTACTCTTCCAGGACATACTGACACAGACAAAATTCCTTCCTAGGATCTTCCCCGCCTCCCTGGGCATTTTCCTAGGACCAGTTTCCCCCGGCTGAGTTCTCCCAGGTACCGTCCAAGACCTTTCCCCACAGCCCACGCTCTCCAGACTGTCCCCATCATCCTCACACTCTCCTAGATCCCCTCCCCCCCCGGACTCTCTCCTAGGTCCCCTCCCCGCTTAGTCTCTTTCTCCCTCAGACTCTTTCCAAGGTTCCGACTGTTCTGGGTCCCCACCCCCCTCTCTCAGGTTCTCTCCGAGGTACCTTCGCCCCTCAAACTCCCTCTTGGATTCCCCCCCACCAAAATCCCCATACAGTCCCCTCCCCCCTCGGACGCTCCTCCCCGTTCCCTCCGCAAGGGGAAGCCCCGCCCCTAGGAGGCCAGGGCCCTCCAAGCCGCCTCAGAGGGAAGGCCTGGTTCTGGCCCCGGCCTGCGGGATTCCTAATCGAGACCACAGTTTTGTGAAAGCCGGGTGCCTAGGTTCCCGGAACACAGCTCACCAAGCCCTGGTTCTTCGGACTCCACTGCCACCGCCCGCCTGCCCCTGCTCGTGCCCGATACTGCCAGACCGGGCCCAAAAGCGCGCTCCCGCGCCCCAGTAGGGTCCTAGAGGCCGCCTCGTGCCAGCCCCGCCCCTAACCCGGCTCCTTCCGTGGCCCCGCCCTCGCGTCCGTACTATAACTCAACAGACGCCACGATCTGGGGACCACAACTCCCGGCAAGCAATGCGAGTCGCTCTGTACGTAACTGCCCAGTGGTGAGAAAAGGTCAGACCACTACCCTCTTTCATCTGGCTCCACCCAAGCCACACGTGCCTTCCTGCCTGCTTGCCTCTCTCAATACGCCCAAGCTTCTCTCCCTGGACGGGGAGCTTTGCTTGGCAGACAATTCATCAATCAATAAACATTTGCTAGACCACTCTGTTACTCCAGGTTAGAGTACCGCCATGAGCCAGAGTCCCTGAAGCTGGCTTCCAGGAAGGGGTGAGATTAAGCCTTGAAGCTTAGGTAAAAAGAAACAGCCCTTCACCCTTATAAACAGCCTTTACAGGTTAGAGCCTGATCGCATCCATTATTACATTGCACAGTCAGGGTATATGTGGAAACAATCTCTCTCCTCAACCCCCAGCTGCCATGTCAAGTCCCATCATCGAGTCAAGACGTCCTCCAGCATTAATAATAAACCCCTATTTATTGAAAGGTTTGAACATTTCTCACCACAATCCCGTAAACTAAACTGTACAAGGATGACTATCCCTATTATATCTGCGAGTGGCTACATTGTAGAGGAGGAAACTGACCAGAAAGACTGAAATGTTATCACAGCTAATAAGTGTGATGAATCACAGGTTCGCTCAGGACTTTCCCCACTGTTTTAAACTTCCTCTTGGCACTTCTTTTTAAACCTTTCTAATGTATTTATGTATTCCGGCGTAGTATAGTTACCTATAAAGAAGCTACCTGGTTAGTGGACAGCTCTGAAGCAGGAATTAGATTGAAATCCTTCATTAGAACTTACTATCTATGTAATGAGAGACTAGTCAGTCAGTCACTTAACCTTTTTTGAACCAGGGATAGTGCTCAAGGCTAAAAATTATTAAAGGGATTGTCACTCTTAAGTAATAGTTATTTCTATGTGGTTCTTATGCCTTTACTAAACAGTAAACTCTATAGTAAACCATGTGTTAATCTGAACTTTTTTTGGTTTGGCTTCTTTCTTTTTAAATTTTTATAATTTTTTTCATTATCTCTAGTTCAAAATATATAACTCTCTTCCAGGAGAGCCATCTTCTATAATAAAGAATAAAACAGAAAGAAAAGTTCAGCAAAACTAACTAAAACTCATCATCCCAGTCCAACGACTTATGCATTCTTCCATAACCATAGTCTCTGTGGTCTTCATAGCCTACACAGAAAGTCAAGCTTAATCACTGTTACTGTACAGCATTTAGTTTTGAGTTAGTTATTTTCTTTCCATTTATGCTGTGAAAATTGTATATATTGTTTTACTTCACTTTTGATCCCTCCATATAAGTCTTTGGTGCATCTCTAAATTTATTATATTTGTTTCTTGCAGTACAGCAATATTGCTTTAAATCCATGTACCACTACTTGTTTACCAGTTAATGGGTTATATTCCCCAATTGATGGGTATCTACTTTGTTTCCAATTCTTTGCTACTCTATATCGTTATAAACATTTTAATGTATATGGGTTCTTCCCTTCTGTCTTTGAGCTTCTTTGGGTGCCTAGCAGTGGGATCTCTGAGTTAAAGGATAAAAATTTTTTCATCACTTTAGTGTAATAAGTAGTAAATTAATCAATTTGGCATAATTCCAAATTGCTTTCCAGTAATGTCGGCCCAATCTTCCACTCCATCAATAGTATATTTGTGTGTCTGTCTTTCCTCAGTCCCTTCAACACTAACTCTCTCCATGTCTTTGTCATCTTTGCTAATTTGCCAAGGTAAACAATGAGGTATCTAAATTTTGTTATTGTTTGTTGTTGTTTAAAGCAAAATCAAAAAAACCTCAGAACTTCCCAGGATGATTTGCATTTATCAGTTCTTTGATAAGTGTTGAATAAAGACAAAGGAAATATTTTTTCTGGAGGCTTTGGACACCACCTCCAGAGTACAGAGGTTGCCTCTCCTGTTATTTCCAGAGGATAGATTGATAGCCTCATTTGGAATGGAAGTTGAGAGTACTGAGTTTGGATTTTTTTCCCCCTACTATCATCCTTGGTTCTTAAACTTACTCCTACTCCCTCTATTATTGTCTTGGCCTGAACCTGGAAGTGGGAAAGAATTTAGGAAATCAGTGATCTGATTTATTTCTTCCACTTCTCATTCCTGTTGTGACAAAGAAAAGCAAGAGACAAACTTTCTATGCAAAGGAAAACTATATATTATATAAAGAAATAAATAAACTATTAAATGAACCTGAAGGCACAGTTAATGAATTGTAATCAACACTGTGAGCTTTTTAGCCATTTAATATAAAGCTGAGTTCTGTGGTTCTAAATATTTGGCAAAGAATGCAGAGGAAAGTCTTGAACAAATTTTCTTATAGTATCTAAGAGTGGAATAATGGGGAACAAAGCAAAGAAGGCTCCCCAAACTGAGAGGAGATAGTCACACAGTTCACGAAATAAAGTATTTCTTTCATAACAATTCTGAAATCATTCAACAAAGCATTTAAGTCTTTACTAAATACAAGGCAAGCCAGCTAAGTGGCTCAGTGGATACAGCCCTGAGGCTGGAATCAGGAAGCCCTGAATTCGAATTTTGCCTCAGACAATAATTATATGACCTGGGCAAGGCACTTCACCTCTATTTTTTATTTACTGGGGAAGAAAAAGACAAATCATTCCAGTATCTTTGCCGAAAAAAACCACATAGAAAACACTGATATCCTGTGTTGTATTCTGTGTTCTACCAGATTCTGGTAGATGCTGGAGTTTATAGGGAGCAACTGGAGCTCATTATGGGAGAGAAGAGTCAGACCCTACCTATGCTTTATAGATAAATCATCTTGGCAGTTAAGTAAAGAATGGATTGGAATGGGGAGAGAAAATAGGTATTACATTTTATAGTTGAGGAAACCAAAGCTTGGAGATATTGGATGACTCGCCATTGTGACAGGGTCACATAGGTCTTAATCCCAAGTCTTGTGATTTTCAAGTCCACTGTTGAAAGTCCACTACATACCCCAAACTATCTCTCCCACTATTCCCCTTCATGTACTTCACACTCTACTCCAGGGGTCCTCAAACTTTTTAAACAGGGGGCCAGTTCACTGTCCCTCAGACTGTTGGAGGGCCGGACTATAGTAAAAACAAAAACTTTGTTTTTAAATAAAGAAACTTCATAGCCCTGGGTGAGGGTGTTAAATGTCCTCAGCTGCTGCATCTGGCCCGCGGGCTGTAGTTTGAGGACCCCTGCATCTAGTCAAACTGGACACCACTCCCCAATTTCCAAACATCACAGCAGTTTTTGTTTGTTTTTCGTTTTTTTGCTGAAGCAATTGGGGTTAAATGACCTGCCCAGGGTCACACAGCTAGGAAGTGTTCTGAGGGTAAATTTAACTCAGGTCTTCCCGACTTCAGGGCTGGTGCTCTATCCACTGGACCACTTGGCTGCCCTCAACACAGCAGTTTTAGTACCTCTGTTTACACTTTGTTTTTGCCTGGAATGTACAGCTCTTCCTCATTCCACCTTATCAGTCCCATCCCACCCTCCCCTCCCCAGGTATGTTGAAATACCAAACGTTCTTCAAGGTCCAACAAAAATTCTTTTCCTAGATCCTGTCCTACTCTTCAGAAGTAATCTCTCCCTCCTCTGAAGTCATAATATTTGGCTTCTACTTATTTATGGCATTTGACCCATTTTGCCTTTCATTATAGTTACTTGTGTTTAAGTTTCACCTCCCTTACTAGACTGAATTCATCCAATTGAAAAAACTATCTTATTCATTTGTCAGTTCTAGATGTCCAGTACTTAGCCCTATCCATCCTAGTGAAATCAAATTAGCACAGCCCTAAAAGATTTATAGATGCACTTTTTGTGATGACAAATAATCAGAGTGGATATTCATGAATTGTGGAATGCCTGAAGAAATGGTATCATACAAACGCAATAAGTTTACTGAGCCCTCTGTACAAAATAAGGAATATAAGAAAAGGACAACCTGAAGCCATGAGCTGATGCTAACTGAAATAAGCAGAACCAGAAAATATATATATATGTTATGAGAATGCAAATAAGAAGATTCCCTAAAAGTAAACCTGAGTAATTGCAATGTCCAGGAGAACAGCTAATGAGACATAGCTCCCTTCTCTGACAGTCAAGTAAGGGATTCAAGAATGTTAAAATTTGTTTCCTGGAGTTGCTGGATTCTAGCTTTTATTTTAGCTGCTGCTGCTGCTGCTGCTGGTGTGTCAGTAAAGTGCAATACATGTTTAACATATATTGGATTACTTGTCTTCTAGGGGAGGAGGTGGAGGGCAGGGAAGGAAAAAATTTGAAACACAAGGTTTTTCAAAGGTGAATGTTGAAAAGTATCCCTGCACTGATTTTTCTTGTGCAGCACGATATTTGTATAAATATGTATATATATATTGGATTTAACTCATTTTTTTAAACATGTTTAACATATATTGGATTACTTGCCATCTAGGGGAGGAGGTGAGGGAAAGGAGGGGAAAATTTGAAACACAAGCTTTTGCAAGGATCAATGTTGAAAAATTATCCATGCATACATATGCTTTGAAAAGAAAAAGCTTTAATAAAAAAAATTAAAAAGTAAAACAGAAAAAAATTTAAAGTTTTAATAAAAAACTAAACACGAAAGAAAATTATCCATGCATATATTTTGAAAATACAAAGTTTTAATTAAAGTAAATAAAAAGAAAGGGTGAAAAAAAAAAAAAAGAAAGGGTGTAATAGGGTGCAAGGGAAACCTTGTATCTGGAAATAACCATGATATAAAAATCCCTAAATTTCATTAAAACTCAAAAACTAATGCACATACATTTTGTGTTTCCTTTTACTGATGCCTAAGAGGAGGCTTCACTAAGGATATCAATACTTTGAAGAAATGACAAACTAAAGCATAGATGGGATGTGGTAAAGTGGGGGCTTTTTGTCTTGGCTTTTGTTAAATTCTGGGCTTTAAGGGTACCCTGGAGGAAGAAAGAATGGGGAGGGTTGTCTCCTCCAGGATATATCGATGGGAGGCAAGTGTGAGGGATGCAAAGATGAGGAAGTCGCCAGGGCCAGACGCAGGTTGGAGAATCAGTAGGCTAGCTGTGAAATATATTCCCGACACAAAACCGGGGAAGGCCAGACTTAACAGGGAAAGTGCGGGGGCGACCGGGGAAGGAGGACCCTACTGGCTCCGCCCCACGGCGGGCTCCCGTGCCGATGCGCCGGACCCACGCAAGCCTTCTGGGCGGGGCTGAATCTCCGGCCCCCAAGCCCTCAACCCACCTCATCCGCCGGGACGGAAGTCGGAGCATCGCTCCGCAGCCTTCCTTCTCTCCCGTACTCCACGGCCCGGAGCGCCCCAAACAATCGGACAGCGGACCGGAGCGCCGGAACGCCACAAAGTGTGACTGTCCAGCGGCGACCCTAGCCTTCCAGGGTGCGCCCTTCCCCCGCGTCCGGGCCGGCGCCCTTCGGCCCTGGGGCCATGAAGCGGGCTAGCACTCTGCGGCTGCTCTCCGACCTGAGCGACTTCAGTAACGCGAACCAGCTCCGCCAAGTGCTGGCGGAGGAGCCTCTGGCTCGGGTCCGCTCCAGCCCCGACGGCCGCCACCTGCTGCTTCTGCGCCCTCCGGGATCTCCGGCCCCGCTGCTGTTGGTGTCCAGGAAAGGGGCGGGGCTGGGGCTGGAACCCCGCTGTCCTGCTGGCCAAGGCCCGGTGCTAGATGCTTTCTTTCTCCAGTGCCCAGGCTGGGCCAGTGGCCCGTGTCCTGTGCTCGCCTTAGTGTGGGCGAGTGGGCGGGCCGAAGTGTGGGGGGCCGGAGTGCAGCCGGAGTGGCAGCTCCTGCAGCAGGTCGAATTGTGTGTGAGCAGCAAGGCCAGGGTGGTGAGCGCAGCTGCTCTGGGAAACCGGCTGGCGTGGTGTGAGGAGCGGCCAGCCAGCACCGAGGTCACGCCAGGCTCCGCGCAGGCTGCTTTCGGTCACTGTGTGTGCACTCGGGCCTTGGAGCCCCACGGAGAGAACAGTGCCATGCTGGGCGCCCCCAGGATCCTGCTGCATCACTGCCCTCATTTCCAGCTGCTGGCCTCCCGTTCTAACTTCTTCATGGTGCCCACAGCTACAACTTGGCCCAATGTAGCCCACATCTTGCTCATCTGGTACCCAGCTAAGGGCAGAATAACTGTAACGGCCCCTACTCACAACCTTACTTATAACAAGAACTTGAGCTCTAAAGGCAGGGACTCCTGGGATTTCCGGTCCCTGATTCGGAGAGTACCGGGACTGCTTTCCGGTGGAGAGCCCTTAGATATCCACACCTGTGCCCCTTCCCAGGAGAGCCTGCTGTTGCTGAGCCCAAAGGGGGTTCTGAGTCTCATCCGAAGAGATGGAGGAACTAGAGCAGTGGGTATCCTGGGGTCTGGACTGCTTGCTCAGGGGGTCCCAGTGTCCTTAGGTGTCTTCAACAACACTTTAGCCTGTGTGCTGGGCTCTGGACTTGAGCTGCTGGACATGGGCAGTGGACGACTTCTAGAAAGAAAGGTCTTAAGCACTGACCGTGTCCATCTGCTGGAGCTCTCAGCCCCAGGGATTGATGAAGATGAGAATAAAAGTGGGCTGAGGCTGCTCTCTGCAAGTGGCCTATTCTGTGTGATCTGGGAGGTGAGGAAAGAGGGTGAATGGCTAAACTCGGAGGACTTAGTGTTTGAGGAGGCTTGTGGCTACTACCAGAGACGGAGCCTGCTTGGAGCCAGGCTCACAACTGATGACTTGAGGAGAGGAAGCACTTTTCGCGCCCCACTGGCCCTAGCTGCTATTCTCCAAGGTCACCAACCCCCAACCAAACTGCTAACTGATCTGCAAGCTGAGCTAAGGGACTACCATGGCCTAGATCGGCTCAAGACACGATTAGTGGCTGCAGATGGGCAAGAGGAAGGCTGGGCAGAGCTGGCTGAACGAGAGGTAGAGCGGCTACTTCGGTCAGATCTGACAGGGGACAAACTGTCCCAGCTCAATGCTATCTTTTCTGCCTTTCCTGCTGCTGCTTGGTGCTCCACCCGTCGTGCCCTACAACTGCAACTGGATGAGGCTGGCCAGCTAAAGTCCCGGGCCCCTCCTGATTTGTGGAAGAAGGTGCTAGTGGATGCAGGGACTGATGGGGCACTCCCCGCCTTTGAACTCCTGTGTCAGTGCCTTTGTCGGTTGGAGCCATGTTGGTTGCCACCCTTTGTAGAACTGGCACAACAGCAAGGAGGGCCAGGTTGGGGTTTAGGAGCTGGAGGCCCTGGGCCGCCCTTATACCGACGGGCATTGGCTGTTTTGGGTGATTGGGCTGGGGCCAGGGCAGAGGCTCTAGAGCTAGAATTACTCCTGGGGAGTGGCCGGCCCAAGGCTGTGCTTCAGGCCATAGGGCAACTCGTTCAGGCTGGACAGTGGGAACGGATCCTGGATGCAGGCCTGGCTTTCAGCCCCTCCAGCCCATTGCTGCAAATGGAGATCTTCACTGTCTTACTAGCCGAATTTGCTCGGCATCGCCAATTAGATGCCCATATCACTCGCCTGCGCCGCCTGTGCCCCCCAGATTTGACACCCACAGACCTCTTGCTCCTGTTGAAAAAACACCTGCCAGATGAAGAAGGGCCTCCAGCCCCATTCCCTAAGATGGGAGCTGACCCTCCACTCACAGTGGGGCTCCTGAGAGACCTGCTGGAACAGGCCAGGTCTGAAGCACAAGTTCCAAGTCCCTATGAAGATATCCTTTGGGACTCTGGCAGCTGTCCTCCCCACCCCAAGAGCAGGCAATACCCCTCACAGGGACAGAGTAACCAAAACTAGAAGCCCAGGGCCAAGAATTTAGTAGAATTGACTCAGACTGAGACTTGGGGTCAAGGGATACGGTGAACCTGAGAAGGAGGGGGTCCAATCAGTTTTTCCCACTCCCTTATAAGAGGGAGGGGCTCAGAATTCCCTTGAAATGCAGAGATAATTCATGGGATGGTCCTATGTGATACTTTTCTTTCCTGGGAAGATTTTAAATATATACAGGTAAGGGAAGCAAAATTGTTAGTGTCTGTGATTGAAGAGAGATGGAGGGAATGATAATGTGGTATGTTGGAAATACAGCAATCAGGCCACCATGTGCTCAGTTTCAAAGAGCCCTTTTCTGACCCTCCCGTCCCCTCGATGTGGGTTTGAGGGAGGATAATATCATTAAAGGAATGAGAAAAGAATCCTATTACTTTCATCATAACAAGGATTCTTGGAAGTCATCACCAAATTCATAGCTCCCCCACCCTTACCTCCTAGAATTCAGAAGTAAGGCCCTAGAAATGCTGAGCCCAGTTAATGCCAGGCTATCGGAAACCATTCCTTTGCTCCCTTCCCATCTTGCTTCTCAGCCCCAGAGCATCTACCTACCTCTGAGTCTGAGGTCTGATTACATGGATCTTGATGTAGAAAAATCAGTAACAGAAATCTGAAAGTTCTAGGACCAGAAAGGTCTTTAAGTATCCTAAACTCCACTTAGGCCTGTTTCCTCTAGGTGATACGGTAGATAGAGCACTGGGTTTAAAGTTACGACCATCTGAATGCATATTTGGCCCTCAGACAATTGTTGTATGACCCTGAATAAGTCATTTAATTGCTTTCTGCCTCAGTTTCCTCATCTGTAAAATGGAGGTAATAATAACACCTACCTCCCAGGATTGTTGTGAGGATATGAGATGTTATAAAACGTTTTTCGCAAATATTAAAGGACTATATAAATGCTAGTTATTATTAATAATACTATTATATCTGGACTCTGATTCTACCACCTTCAATAACTGGCCAGGCCCAAGGAAGTAAGGCATGGAGAAATAGGACAAACCCCTTCCCTTATTTTCTGGAACTCTGAAACTCTGGGGAGAGAGATCAGTAGTTTCTTTTAGCACTGATGCTAATATTTGAAGTGGGGGGGGGGGGTCAGGATTATTTAATGAACACAAAATCTCTTAAATGTAACTAAGAAGAGAATTCAAAAAGTTGGAGTCCTATAGCACCACAAATGTTAATAATGCACCCTCTTGTGGACTAGAATATAGACTGGAAAGGGAACACAGATTCAATGACAAACCTGTACCAGTGATAGAATAACGTGTGTTATACACGTTGAAGTCTACAGGGAAGAGGATTTTTACATGATGGGAAACAAATTTTAATCCTAAAGTCATGTTTATGGTGGGTTTTGAAGCATAGTTCAAAATAATTTGAATCTTTTAGCTCTTGATATGAGCCATTTTTATGACTGCAGCCAGAGATGGGCCAGATGAGTAGGCCCCAGATGGAAGGAATCAGCCCATGTAGGCTATTAAAGGCATTCCTATTTGGACGACTCTAATTGATTGGACTCAATGGAGGTGAAGGAAGAGCCTCGTGCTGTGCTGAGTCTGGGGACAGCAATGTCTGATTCTTGTGATTCCTAAATCTTGTTTGGGAAACTTTACTAAGATTGCTCCAGAGGCGCGTTCACTTGGACTTAGGTAAGGGGAGGAGGGGATTGCTTTTATTATCTGGGATCCCTTTTTGCAGTATTTTATGCCCCAGTTTCTTCATGCACCCATAAGGGAGGTCACTTTTAGGCTTTAGGGTATGGAAGCAAGTGGCTTGGCCCTTTGATGGGAACGCTGTGTTGTTCTCACATCTCCCACGAGGGGGCACCAACATTCCAAGACTGGAAGAATTGGGGGCATTACAACTGATTCAAAAGTCTCTCCTTTCAGTGCACAGGATCCACCTAGTGGTCACTCTTATTACTGACAGCCCTGTTCTCCCACTTCCTTTACCAATGGAAACTCAGATTAAACTTTCAGTGTTTTCCCTGAGTAAGAAAGAAAAAGCATTTCACTGCTTATGTGTTTCAGGCACTGTACTGATGATCTGTCTTCAGTGGATTGGTCTGCAAAGTTGGAAAGGGGATGAGCGGGGCAATAAGGGATTAGATTGACATACCCTATCCAGGAACAATGTCAGAATTGATTTAGTTATGTTCAGGGTTCCAGGACTGGCGGTAGGAAGGGTGCTCACTTCACTATCTGGGAAGGTAAAGCATTAGTGGCTGGGGTGGTCCTGAAACTGAGATCTGTGAAATGCTTCATCACTCAGGAAAGTGGAATCTCTAGTCAAGGATCTCTCTGGAAGCCTATGGATCCCTTTTTAGAATAATTGTTTTAAATATATAAAGAAATAGTAAATTTCAGTTTGAAGTTAGTGAAAATAAATAAAAATGGAATTTTTTTCCCATCCAAGTTAATGGACTCCTTGTAATAGATTGGGGACAAGAGGGGATGGTAGAAATTAATGAAAAATACACATGAGACAGGAATAAAGGCACCTGTGGGGAAGAGAAGCAGTTCTCAGAGCAGGGATGATGTTCATTCACTTGTCAAGATGTATCCACTGCTCCACAGGCTCTAATGTACAGTCTTCTCCATATTCCCACAGCATAAGATTGGGCTTGGAGTGAAAGGGGACAGTGGGGGTTCAGCACCAGAAGCACAATGCATTCTGCGTTTTTGTCCCCTCCCTAGACTAGAGATAAGAGGATCCATCTGGTCAACTACCTGAGTTGGATACTGATTTGAGCTCCCATATACTATCTGTAAAAGGAGGCAAGTGCTATGAGTAGTCAGCAGAGGGAAATATGGAGGATTAAGAGAAAGGGGGAGGAAGAGTATACAAGGAAAGAAGCCCAATCTATCAGCTCTAGTGAGACTAAAGGAGGGTAATGAAGGGGAGCCTCTACCTGGGCAAGAATCCCTTAGAAGATTTAGCTTCTTAAGTTGGATCAATCATTTAGGAATCCAGAAATGAGATAGATCCAAAATTGAGGTTGTTCTCAAATGTGATATTTTTTCAGAAAATTTTAATAGTATTTTATTTTTCCAAATTCTTGCAAAGATAGTTTTCAACATTCACCTTTGCAAAACCTTTTGTCCCAAATTTTTCTTCCTCTCCACCCTCTCCAAGACCGCAAGCAATCCAATTTAACCTATGTCGGTTAAACCTATTGGTTTTAACTATATTGGTTAAACTATATTGGTTTAACCTATATAGGTTAAACATGTGCAGTTCTTTCAAATATATTTCTCTATTCATCATGTTGTGCAAGAAAAAAAATTTTTTTATCACACATAGATGAGGTAATAAGGTAGAAGATAGAGCCCCTCATAACCATTTTTCCTTCCCATTATTGTATTTCAGTCAGACTGAATAGGGACAGATTTGGTCTCTGGTGGAGAAGATGACAAGAAGTGGAAGAGGAAAGGTAAAAAGAGGCTTCTAATATATTGAAGTCTAGGGAAACAAATGAGTCTAAGTTCAATTTCCCAGAGAGATTGGTTGTTCTGGAAACTACTTGAGAAAAATAAAGGGATGAAGAGAAGGTGTCATTGAAATAATAGGGCAGGGAGCTAGAGAGCCTGAATGAAGAAGAAATAAACATTCATGCCTGGGAAAGTTTAGGGGAGGCCTAGAAAGGAATCTCTTTGAATGTGTTAGGGAAACTGGGCATGTTTTTGGAATGGGGCCATATTTTTGTTTTTTTTTTATTTTATTTATTTAATAGCTTTTTATTTACAGGATATATGCATGGGTAACTTTACAGCATTAAAATTGCCAAACCTCTTTTAATTTTTCCTCTTCTCCCCCCCCCCCTAGATGGCAGGATAAGTAGATTTAAATATATTAAAATATAAAATTAGATACCAAATGTATACATGACCAAAAACGTTATTTTGCTGCAAAAAGAATCGACTCAAAATATTTACAATTAGCTTTGAAAAATCAAAATGCATGGGCATAAATATAGGGATTGAATTCAATTAATGGTTTTAGTCATCTCCCAAGGTTCTTTTCGGCATAGCTGTTCAGTTCATTACTCCATTGGAAATGTTTGGTTGGATCGTTGCTGAGGGTGGCCTTCCATCAGAACGGTATCATATAGTATTTTTTGAAGTATATAATATTCCTGGTCCTCTCATTTCCTCGCATAGTTTGAATCTCTCCAGGCCTTTCTGAAATCATCCTGTTGGTATTTCTTCAAACGTTATTCCACAATATTCATATACCACAATTTATTCAGCCATTCTCCAACTGATGGACATCCATTCAGTTTCAGTTTCTAGCCACTACAAAAGGGCTGCCACAAACTTGTGCACATGGTCCCTTTTTCTTTTTAAATCTCTTTGGGATATAATCCAGTATCCTCTGGATCAAAGGTATACACAGTTTGATAACTTTTTACATATTCCAAGCTACTCTCAGAATGGTTGGATTTTCCAAACTCCCCAACAATCATCAATGTCCCAGTTTTCCCCTCCCCTCAACAATCTCATTATTTTTCCCATTTAGCCAATCACAGGTGTGTGTATCTTAGAGTTGTCTTAATTTGCATTTCTCTGATTAATAAGCTTGAACCTATATGACTGAAATAGTTTCAATTTCTTATCTAAATTGTCTTTTATCCTTTACCACTTTTCAATTGGAGAAGGCGATTTTTTTAAATTAGAGTTAATTCTCTATATATTTTGGAAATGAGGCCTTTATCAGAACCTTTGACTGTAAAAATATGGGGCCATATTTTTGGGCACGTGTTGGATCAAGAGTCCCCAAGTAATCTTACCCCATGTTTTATTATAACTCTCTTTATAGATAGAAATGTCCAGATTCCTTCTCTGAAACAAACTGAGTGAGGGGAATAAATCTCCAGACTTAATCATCTGAAACTAGAAGAGATCCAACCTCTAGTGTTTGTTAGAATCAGGCCCGTAAAATCCCTCAAATGCTTACAAAAGAAAATGGGACCCATAAAAGATCTAAAAGACCTGTTCCCAAAGTCTCAGCAAAGGTTTTCTTAACTTTTCTACACTTCATACTGTATCCCATTGCTGCTACTACTTATAAGGAAAAGCCCCAAGTGTTCCCACTTGAGAAGCACTTGCAGCTGAGCCCTAGAGCTCACTGAGGGTTTCCTTACCCCCAGGTGAGGAGGGCTTTCTCTCTATACTGCCACCAGTTCCTGTATAGTCCTTAAGAGTCTTCAGAATTTCCCTAGTTCTAAGCCTGAGTAAAAAACCAAATTCTTTCCCTTTCCTTAATCCCACAAAGACATGGTAGGGTTAAAAAACAATTTAAATTGTCAAAGTAATTATGTGAGGAAAAAACACCAAGCAAAAAGAAAATACAAAATTTAGGATGATTAAGTTTTAAACTGTTTGATCTAATCCTTTATCATTTAAATTTTTGCCTTCTCACTAGGAAGAACACTCTCCACCGCTTCATTTCCCCTTCTTCCCCATCCTGGGTTTCACCCAGGCTTTAGGGTATAACACAGACACCTGAAGAAGTAGCCCTGGATGCCAGGACGGGGATATATCCCCTTGCAAGCATCAGTTCTGTCAAATAAAGCATATGCAGCTACCCAAATGGGAAGCTGAAGCCTGAACCTCCTTTGGTGGGAGGGGCAAGGAAAGTTCAGAGTCTAATTAGGCCCACTTCCTGCTAGGCCTCCCTTCTCAGTAATCACAGGAATCTCTTCTTATATCCCTGACCAGGCCTTTTTACTCTTGCCCTGTCTGCACTTTTCTTTCTTTTTCTAAATTAATTTATTTGTTTTTAACACACATTGTTTTATGAATCAAGTTGGAAGAGAAAAATCAACAAAAGGGAAAAACCATGGAAGAGAAAAAAAAAACAGAAAAAAGTGAACATAGCATGGGTTGATTTACATTCAGTCTCTTTAGTTCTTTTTCTGGATACAGATGGAATTTTCTGTCCAAAGTTTATTGGGATTGCTTTGGATCACTAAACCACTGAGAAGAACCAAGGCTTTCATAATCTTCACACATTTTTGTTGTTATTGTGTACAAAGTATTCCTGGTTCTGCTTGTTTCATTCAGCATCACTTCCTATAAACCTTGCCAGGCTTTCTAAAATCAGCTTGTTCATCTTTATAGAACAATAATATTCCATTACCACGGCTTATTCAGCCATTCCCCAACGGATGGGCATCTACTCGTTTTCCAATTCTTTGTTACCACAAGAAGAGCTACTGCAAATATTTTTGCACATGTGGGTCCTTTTCTCTCTCCCTGCTCTTATTTCCGATCCTTGCACCATGAGGTTCCGGTGCCTAAGAAACAAAGTAAGCAGCCCTACTCGGAGGGTGAGAAATTGTCCTGAAATTCTAGTAAACCCAAAGTTAGCACTAAAATCTTTCAGAGAATGTCAAGGATTCAGAGTGCAAACCATTCCTGAGTTTTCTTAATCAGATCCCTTAATGAGAGATTGACAAACAAGGATTTAGTCCTTGGGCAACCCTTCTATCAGCTTCCCAGTTCAATCAATCAACATTTATTTAATATCTTCTATGTGGTGGAATTGTGAACGGATCCAGCCATTCTGGAGAACGATTTGGAACTATGCTCAAAAAGTCATCAAACTGTGCATACCCTTTGATCCAGCAGTGTTACTACTGGGCTTATATCCCAAAGATATCATAAAGAAGGGAAAGACCTGTATGTGCCAAAATGTTTGTGGCAGCCCTCTTTGTAGTGGCCAGAAACTGGAAACTGAGTGAATGCCCCTCAATTGGAGAACGGCTGTATAAATTGTGGTATATAAATGTTATGGAATATTACTGTTCTGTAAGAAATGACCAACAGGATGAATATAGAGAGGCCTGAAGAGACTTACATGAACTGATGCTGAGTGAAATGAGCAGGACCAGGAGATCATTATACAATTCAACAATAATACTATATGATGATCAATTCTGATGGACGTGGTTCTCTTCAACAATGAAATGAACCAAATCAGTTCCATTTGTTCAATAATGAATAGAACCAGTTACACCCAGCAACAGAATTCAGGGAAATGAGTGTGAACTATAACATAGCATTTCCACTCCCTCTGTTTTTGTCTGCTTACATTTTTGATTTCCTTCTCAGGTTAATTTTACCTTATTTCTAAGTCCAATTTTTCTTGTGCAGCAAAATAACTATGGATATGTATATATATATTGTATTTAACATATACTTTAACATATTTAACATGTATTGATCTACCTTCCATCTAGGGGAGGGGGCAGGGGGAAGAAGGGGAAAAGTTGGAACAGAAGTTTCTGTAAGGGTCAATGCTGAAAAATTACCCATGCATATTTCTTGTAAATAAAAAGCTATAATAAATATCTCCTATGTGTCTGGCATTATAATAAGTGCCAGGGATAAAAAAAGAAGCAAAAAGCAGTCCCTGCCTTCAAGAAACTCACAATCTAACAAAGGAAACAATAAGTATATGCAAACAAGATAAATAACTGAGAGGAAAGACATGAAAATTAAGAGGGGTTGGGAAAGGTTTCTTATAGACACTAAGATTTTAATTGGGACTTGAAGCCAGGGAAGCTAGTATGTAGAGAGAAGAAAGAATATTCTAATAATGGGGGACAGAAAGAAAATGCCTGGAGCTGAGAGATGTAGTGTTAGGACCAATGTCACCAGAATGAAGAGTATATGATAGGGAGTGAAGTATAAAAAGACTAGAAATGTAGGAAAGGATTAAATTATGAAAGGCTTTGAACACCAGACAAGATTTTTGTGTTTGATCCTAAAGGTTATAAGAAGCCACTAGAATTTATCAATAGGGGGAGGGAGGGATAAATATCTACACGTTAGGAAAATCACCTTAGTGGCGGAGGGATGGATTGGTGAGAAGCAACACAGCATACCAGAAGGCTATTGCAATAATCCAGGTGTGAGGGGATGGAGATTTGCACCAGAGTGGTGGCAATGTCAGGATTTTCTCCTGGTGCAAATCCCCATGTATGCTAGAGAGATGCTGCAAAGGTGACATTGGCAACAGATTGGAGGGAAAGGGAAGGAGGAGAGAGAGTGAGGAATTGAGAATGACATCTAGGCTGCTGGCCTGAGGGACTGGGAGGCTGGTGCTGACCAGGACAATAATAGGGAAGGAGGGGATAGGAAAAAGAGATGATGAGTTTGTTTTTGGACACGTTGAGTTTAAAACACATAATTTGAGATGTCTGAAAAGCACTTGGAGTCTGGAGGTTGCTAAAGGTTAAGGCAGGGTAGATAGATCTGAGACCAGTATAGAGATGGTAATTAAAATTCCAAGGAAGCTGGTGAGATCATTTCAAGTGAAGCCCTATAGAAGAAGACAGCCAAGAACAGAATTCTGAGGTACACTTGTGGTACATGATCTGGATGAGCATTCTGCAAGGAGAACAAGAAAGAGTGGTCAGATAGGTAGGAGAAACAGGAAAAAATGCTGTCCTGAAAACCTAAAAAGAAGAGAATATCAAGGTGAAGAGTGTGATCAGTGATCAGTAGCATCAAGAGGCCATTGGATTTGGCAATAAGTGGTAATACTAGGGAAGATAGATTAAGTGAGGGATTAGTATTAAGTAAAACAAACTCTTTTTAAAACGCATAAGAAGATAGGATGGAGGGAAATGCACAATTAACAAAATCTATTCTACTTTCACTATATAGATTGCCTTAGAAAGGCAAGAGTAGTACTTAGGACTTCAAACAAACAAAAAACGCAGCAAAAATATACCCTGTTTAAAAAAAAAAAGATGAATGGGGAAACTCTTTTGCAGAAAAGTATCACAGATCATGAATTAATACCAATATTAAACATTATTTGCACCAAATCATGCAGTATCTAAATACATAAAAGAAAAGTTAAATGAATTACAAGGGTAAATAGAGAATACAATTTCACCATTATGGGATATCAATTTTACCTCTCTCAGACAGATAAATTTCAATAAGCACACACACAAAAATGAAGGATCTAAATAGAATTTGAAGTTAAATATAATTGACTCCTGAAGATCATTGAATAGAAATAGAAATGAATGTGTATTTCTTAGTTATAGATGGCTATATTACTATATTAAAATCTGATCATATAGTATAGACATAAAAACCTCTAAAGCAAATGCAGAAAAGAAATTAAATGCATTTTTGTGTACCACAATGGAGTAAAAACTGTTCATTAAAAGATTGGTGATGAAAATATTAAAAATTAAAAGGACTTAGTAATATAAATATCATTTATATTATTATTATATTCATATTATAATTATAAATAAAAAAAACTTAAGCCTCAAGAATAGGTGAATAAAGACTAAACCATGAAAAATCAACAATTTTCATTAAAGATAATGACAATAATGACACAATATATAAAAAAATTTTGATGTAGCCAAAGCATTATTTAGGAGATAATATATCTCTAAACCTTCCAGTTAAAGAATTAAGAACAGATCAACAAATGGGCATACAACTTTAAAAAAAAAACCCAAACACTAGAAAACTAACAAATTAAACTCTCCCAATTAAATCTCAAAATAGAAATCTTGAAAATCGAAGAAGAGATTAACAGAATGGACAGCAAAAATAATAATTATAATAGATAAAACTGAGAACACTTTTTGGGGGGAGAAAATACAATAAAATAGATAAATCATTAGCTAACATTTTATAAAAAAGAAACCAAATTACTGTATGAAACCAGTATGAAACCAGTATGAAAAATGAAAAGAGTGAGTTCACAATAAAGAAGAAATAAAAAAGAAATTATTAGGAACTATTTTGTCTATAAACCAATAAATACTGACAATCTAAATAAAGTGAATGAATATTTATAAAAACACAAAATTCCCAGATTAATGCAACAGGAAATAGAGGACTTAAGTAATCCAATCTTTGAAAAAGAAATTGAACAAGCTTTAAATGAACTCCCAAAGAAAAAGCCCCAGGACCAGATAGATTTATAAGTGAACACTATCAAACATTTGAAGAACAATTAATTCCAATACTACATAAACTGTTTGAAAAAAATTAAGAAAATAAGGGCACCTGCCAGATTCCTTCTGTATTACAAATGTGGTTTTGAAACCTGAACCAGATTATATACTTCAACAACAATACTATATGATGACCAGTTCTGATGGACCAGGCCATCCTCAGCAACGAGATCAACCAAATCATTTCTAATGGAGCAGTAATGAACTGAACCAGCTATGCCCAGAAAAAGAACTCTGGGAGATGACTAAAAACCATTACATTGAATTCCCAATCCCTATATTTATGCACACCTGCATTTTTGATTTCCTTCACAAGCTAATTGTACAATATTTCAGAGTCTGATTCTTTTTGTACAGCAAAATAACGTTTTGGTCATGTATACTTATTGTGTATCTAATTTATATTTTAATATATTTAACATCTACTGGTCATCCTGCCATCTAGGGGAGGGGGTGGGGGGGTAAGAGGTGAAAAATTGGAACAAGAGGTTTGGCAATTGTTAATGCTGTAAAGTTACCCATGCATATATCCTGTAAATAAAAGGCTATTAAATTAAAAAAAAAAAAAAAAAAAAAAAAAACCTGAACCAGAAAAAGACATAAGAAAACTGATGATCAATATACCTAATAAATATTGCTGCAAAATTACTAAATAAAATAGTAGTAAAGATACAGCAACATATTGCAAAGATAATACACTATAACCAGACTGGATTTGTACCCAAGAGTTAGGACTAATTCAATATTAAAAAAAACTATTAATATAATTGATCACATTAATAGCAAGAACAACAAATCTCATTTGATTATTTTTGATAGCTCCATAAAATGCTTTTGATAAGATATAACACCCATTTCTGTCAAAATTCTAAAAAGTGTAAAAATAAATGGATCTTTTCTTAATATGGTGAATAATAGCTATCTTTAACACCCAAACCTAACATTATCTGTAATGGAAATCAATAGAGGTCTTTCCAGTAAGATTAGGGGTAAAACAAAGATATGAAGCATCACCATTGCTATTTAATATAGTGCTAAAAATACTAACTAACAATAAAGCAAGGGGGAGGGTAATGAGGAAATAAGTATAAGCAAAGAAACAGAATTGTCACTTTGGGCAGATAAGATGGTTTACTTTGAAAACTCAGGAGTCAACTAAAAAACAAATTTAATTAACGTCAAAATCACTATGAACCATATAAATCATCTACATTTCTATGTATTACCAAAAAATCCAGCAGGAAGATTTAGATAGAAAAATTTCATTTAAAATAACTACACAGGGCAGCTAGGTGGTGCAGTGGGTAGAGTACCAGCCCTGAAGTCAGGAGGACGTGAGTTCAAATGTGATATTAGACATTAAACACTTCCTAGTTGTGACCCTGGGCAAGTCATTTAACCCCAATTGCCTCAGCAAAAATAGAAGAAGAAGAGAAGAAGAAGAAGAAGAAGAAGAAGAAGAAGAAGAAGAAGAAGAAGAAGAGGAAAGAAGAAGAAGAAGAAGAAGAAGAAGAGGAAAGAAGAAGAAGAAGAAGAAAGAATTTCGAATTTTGTCAAAAAAAATTGTTAAAGTGTAATACCTTTTGACCTAGCAATGCCACTACTAGATCTATACACAAAGACATCAAATGAAAAAGAAAAGAACCTATATTTATAATTATAGAAACTCTTTTTGTCATGGGAAAGAATTGAAAATTAAAGGGGTACCCATCAATTAAGGAATAATTAAGCAAGTTATGTTATGTGATATAACAGAATGCTATTGTGCTATTAGAAATGGTAGAGGGTGAAAAAAAAAATGAAATGATCGAGGGCGATTTCAGAGAAACCTAGAAAAACATGTATAAAATGATTCAGAATGAGGTAAGTAGAAACAGGAAAATAATTTATATAATAACAATTTTGTAAAGACTAACAACTTTGAAAGGTTTGAGAAATCTAATCAATGACCAACCACAGTTGCAGAAGACTCAAGCTAAAACATGGTAAAACCCACCTCCAAATAGAAAGGCCATAGGCTCTGCAGATTGAAATGTAAGTTTTTTGGACATGGCCAATTCAGGAATTTATTTTGCTCGACTTTAACATATTTGTAACAAGGGAGTTATTGTTCTTGCTTTTCTCAGGGTGAGGAGGAAAAGAGGTGGTAATGAGAGAATTGGGGTCTGAAAATTAAATTAAATTTCATTTCATTTTTTTAAACAGATGTGGAAAAGATAAAAGTAAGTATAGGTTAGATAAAAAGTATAAATACAAAGATTCTGTCAGAAATGCTAAAATTTAGTGTGAGTTGAAGCTGGCAATGAATACTAAAGACAACTCAAAGGTGAAGTATTTATGTTATGTTGAAAAAAATATGAACAATAATGTTGGGAAAAAAGGAATAGGTTCAGTGCTTGGAGTAGATGGAATGATAACAGATTCTAAAGAGAACGTAGAACTCAATTCTTTTTTTGCTTTTTTTTCTCTGCCAAGAATGACTTTTGGTCTAGGAATGGTAAAACTTAAATGGCTCATAGGACAATGAGGCCTAAGTTAGTAAATAAGGAGATAATAAGAAAATACTTCAAATTTTTAAAAAAATTAGTTCTCTGTATATCCATCTATATATATCTGTATATTCTGTATATCCATTCTTGTTTTAATGAGCATAGAAAATAAAAATGTATAAAAAGGGACCAAAAAAAGAGACATTGTATTACTATTATTTATATATTACATATATATGTATATGTTTATATATGTACATATATACACACACACATTTATATACAAGAATATAATTTGTTACTACTATATGTGAATCTGTGCATATACATACCATAATTAGTTTACCCATTCTCCAATTATAAGTACTCTCTGTTTCCAATTTTTGCTACCACAAAAATATATTATAACATATTATGCTACATATTATAATATACCATTTTATATATACATGATATAAGAAAATACCATAAATAATATATCACATACTGCATTAAGTTTTTTTTATAAATACTGGTCCTTTTCTTCTTTCTTTCATTTTTTTGAGATAACTCATACTGGTATGCTGGGTTAAAAATATGCATAATTTAATAACTATATATATGCTTCTTTCAAAAAAAGTTACCTACAAGTTTATAGATTGTATTCAAGACAGTTTTTTATTCTTTTTTTGCACATTAAAATGTTTATTTGTGGTGGTTGTTCATTATATTTCTTTTTAATTTAAAAGAAAATTGGAAAAAAAAACCTTAATTGTTCTTGATACCTTATGACCAAGATGAATTACATCCTAGCATACTGAAATAACAAGTGGGAGTGATTGCTGGAGAATAGAGGACTGGAACTTGGAAATTATATATCATTCAAGCCAGGGAGAGTCACTTCAATTTTTTACAAAATTCTAGAATGTTGTCAAATGTATGGCAATATCAGGGGCTCCTCACTCATCATTTTCTTTGACTCATTCCCTCTCCCCCTCCCCATGTTCCTTGTCCTATGCCTGGATATTTACTCAGGAACATTAGTATTTAATTCATGTCTATGACTCCATAACAAATGGGAAAGATTATCAACTATCTTTCAAGCATTGTAGCTTACAATAAATTAAATATAGGATAAATCATATTTAACCTCTCTCTCTCTCTCTCTCTCTCTCTCTCTCTCTCACACACACACACACACACCCACACCCACACACACACACCAGAAAAGCCTGAGTCTATGAATGGTTAAAAAAAATTTTCCTTCACTTGTTAGCCTCCACTTTCCTAAGGAAAAGTCCTTTAGATTCATAGTAATAGTAATGACTTAGCATTGTGGCTGCCCCAAAAGGGGACAGCACTTGAGATTGCTAGTTAGTCAAACACCCCTCTTAAACTGAGTCCCATACCCCTCCAAAATTCTATATACTTAATTTAGGGAACAACTTTAGGATTGAGGCTCCCCGACAAAGGTAAAAGCACTTGGGAGTAAGCCCATTTTTCTACAGAACTGCCGAATCTACATATCTCATAGTACCAATAAAGGACTAAGCTCTGGTTTCTTTCTGACCCTTACTGTTTCTGTTGGTTATTTTTAAAAATCCATTTTTCCCTCCCTCTCAGTTTCCCCTCCTTCATAAAAACATTGTAACAAGTATGCATAGTTAAATAAAACCAATGCCCACATGTCCAAAAAGAACGTCTTATTCTACTCTCTGAAGCCATCATCTTTCTAGTCAGTCAGTAAATATTTATTAAGGACCTTCTATGTGCCAAGTACCCTGCTATGCCCTGGAGATACAAAAAAAAAAAAAAAAAAAAAAAAAAGGGCAGGGATAAAAGATTGCAACAGTAAAGAAATTCAGTCTAATGGGAGAAACAATCTACAAACTATTATGTGCAAACAAGCTATATACAGGATAGAGTTAAAGTAATCAACTAGAGTAAAAAGAAATCAAGAAAAGCCTCCTGTAGAAGATCATATTTTAGGTAGGACTTGAAGACAGGAAACCAGGAAGTAGAAAAGAGGAAAGAGTTCTCTAACAGGTACTATCTTTTACCTTTCTTTATATTCTCAAAGTTTGGCACTATGCCTGACACATAGTAGGTACTTAAAAATATTTATTGATTATTGTCAACAAAATCCAGAAGGGAAAACTAGAAAAAGAAATTATGTTTAAAAGAGCTACAGAAAATAAAAAGCATTTGATATTACATATATATATATATATATATATATATATACCATAATAAACTGAATCCAATCGTATAATACTCTGCAGAAATAAAGATAGACCTAAGTAATTGGAAAAATATTGATTACTCATGGATAGGTCAAGTTAATATATTAAAATAGTGACATTACCTAAATTAATGTATTCATTACTGAACAAAACTCCCAAAGGATTATTTTATAGAGCTAGAAAAAAAAAATTAATGAAATCTATCCAGAGGAAGAAAAGTTTAAGAATCTCAAGGATAACAATAAAAAAAGAGAGAGAGAGAGAAGGTAGAGGGTTTATTTATACCAGATCTCAAATGATACTACATAATAGTAATCATCAAAACTATAAGTATTGATTTAAAAATAAAGAGATTGATTAGTGGAACAGATCAGGTATACAATATACAGAAACATATTGTGCCATATTATATGATAACCCCAAACACACCAGTTACTAAAGAAAGGACTCACTATTTGACCCAAAAAGCTGGGAAAATTGGAAAGCAGTGTGGCTGAAGTTAAGTATAGAATATCATTTCACACTATACAGTAAGATAAACTCCAAATGGATACATGATTAAGAGACTATATAAACATTAGAAGAACAAGAAAGAAATTACTTTTCTGCAGATATAGGAAGAGTTTATATGTAAACAAATGATAGAAGATAAAATATTTTGATTGTATGAAATGAAAAAGCTTTTTCACAAACAGTTAAAATTATAGGGGAAAAAAAGAGTTGGAAAAAGTTTTTCAACAAATTTTTCTACTAATGATCTTATGTATTTGGGTGAGTGTGTGTATGAAAGGATCTAATTAAAATGTATAAAATTAAAAATTATACATTAATAGATAAATGGACAACTGATATAAAAAAGGAATTTTCAAAGGAAGAAATCCAATAAAAATCATTAATAATTAAAGAAACATTAATTCTGAGGTTCCACTTCATACCTGTCAGATTAAAAAACAAAAGAATAAAATGACAAATGGTGGTAGCGCTGTGGGAAAAAAAGATATACTTGAGCATTATTGATGGATGGAGCTGTGAATTGGTCTAGCCATTCTGGAAAGCAATTTGGAACCAAACCCCCCAAATTACTAAACTGTGCTTTTCCTTTGACATAGCCCTACCAGTAGTAGTCTATACCTCAAAGAGGTCAAAGAGGAAAAGTATCAATATATACAAGAATGATTTTTATAATAACCTCAAACTGGAAACTAAGAAAATAAAGCATCTATTGAGTATTGGTTAAGCAAATTGTGATATATGAATGTAATGGAATATTTTCTTAGCAAAGAAATGGTGAAATTTCAGAGGAAATTGAACTGATGTTGAATGAAGTGAACAGAAGCCAGAAAACAATGCATAATACAATGATAACAATATTAGAGAGAAAATAACTATTATTGTGCAGTAAAAACTTATGAATATAATGAATACGGGAAAAAAATGTGGACTTATATAACCTAATGAAGAATAAACAGAGCAAAGGGGGAAAAACAAACAAACAAAAAAACAAGCAATGACTAAAACAATGTAAATGTAAACTACCACCAAAAACAAAAAAATAAAAAAAACCCAGAAATTATATGTTGCAAAATTACAGAGGAAGCATGGGCCCCAAAGAAGATAAATGAGAACACATCTAATTCCACTCTTGGAACATCCATGGATGTGATATATCACATGTTTTCAATCCTTGTAGATATTTTGCTGGGTACTGTTTTTTTCTCTTTTTCCTTTTTATTTATTTATTTTTAAAATATTACCTGTTATATATGTTTTAGCTTTCTGGAAGAAGAGAGAGGCAGGGGCATTGGAAAATGAGAGGGGGGGGAGGAAGAGAGGGAGGGAGAGAGAGAGAAAAAGAGAGAGAGGAAGGGAGGAAGGGAGGGGAGAAGGAGGGAGGGAGAGACATAGAGAGTGTGTGTACTGAGGTCTAGGGAGATAGAAATGGGGAGAGGAGATAGTAGTAGTTATCATTTTAGTTTCCCTCCTAGGTCCATTGTCCATGGCCTCAATTATCATTTGAATTTGTCTTTGGTCTCAAAGTTTACAAGTCCCGGAGAAAGTTGATGACTGTATTATTTTCCTAGGTAGAGGAAGTGGTATCGGTAAACTAGGGAGGGAAGGTCTTGGAGAAAGGAAAGGGAGAAATAATTGAGTAAAGTCTTGCCTGGGGAGCCAGGAGTGGAAAAAGTAGGGAGTGAAGGGGTATGAAATCTGCAATCTTTGCTCGGAGATCTCTTAGGGTTTAGGAAATCTGAAGTGCCAGGGAATGGGAAACATGCCTGAGGGCAGGAGTTGAAGAAAAGTCACCAACTACAGCATAAACAGATAAAAGTGATTAATTCATAATTCCAAAGGCCTCATGATGAAACATGTTTCTTATTTTCTGACAGAGTGATGGAGTCAAGATACAGAAAAACACATACTTTGGATACAATGTGGGAATTTAATTTGTCTAACTACTCAATTTGTTTTAAAGTTTTGCTTTACTTTTTTTTCCCTCTCAATAAAAGAGGGGAGGTAGATAGAGGAAGGAGTGGGAAGGAAAGGCAGAAAAAAAATGCTTGTTAATTTTTTTTATTATAGCTTTTTATTGACAGAACATATGCATGAGTAATTTTTCAACACTGTCCCTTGCACTCACTTCTGTTCCAACTTTTCCCTTCGCTCTGTCCACCCCTCCCCTAGATGGCAGGCAGTCTCATACATGTTAAACATGTTAAAGTATATCTTAGATACAATATATGTGTACATATTTATACAGTTCTCTCGTTACACAAGAAAAATCGGATTTAGAAAGGTAAAAATAACCTGAGAAGAAAAACAAAACTGCAAATAGTCCACATTCATTTCCCAGTGTTCTTTCTCTGGGTGTAATTGCTTGTTAAATTTAAAATAAAGCATAAAGTTTCCTTTTTAAAGAAAAATAACAGAAACTCTGTTGGAGCTGTGCTCACGAACTGAATACTGGCCTGTTCCCAAAGAAGCCATAAATTTGCTTAGCTGTAGATATGAAGAATAGGTCAAGGTGGATAGCTTAGAGGAGGGTAAGGAATGGGGAGATGGGTCTTTCGGGGAAATTGGACGGAAAGCAGTCTGGAGGGGTAAGACTACCCTTCCGCAGGTAGACGTGGTTAACACATATATGGGAGGGGCACAATCTTAAACACAAGAGAAGAGGAGGGGGTGGAGGGAGGAGAGCAGACGTTGATAGCCAGAGGCAGGATTTGAGGTCCAGTTTGAACCAGGGCATTCTGGTTTGGGGGAGCCCCTTTGAGAGTGAGAGATAACACTAAGCTTTCAAAGTCCTGCTGTGCTGAGGGTGTGGCAGGGGCTGGATTCTTGTATATTTAGCCCCCAAAATCCAACCTCTTGGTATTAGCTAAAGCCAAATCCACGTACCAAGATCAGAAAGACAAAAGGCTGGCTAATCAATGAATAGTGTGCAAGAAGCTCATCTGGTAATTCAGTGCTTGGGGAGCATCCCGGCAGTAAGCACAGCCTAATCCGTCCTATCTCCTACCACTACCCTTCCTCCCTCTCTCCCTCTCCCTCCTGTGAGGAAGCCCTCCCACTCTTCTGTGATGATAGTAGGTGGAGGGCGGAGTGGGGTAGGGCATTTCCTTAAGAACTCTGAATTTGATAAATGATCCCTCTCCTTTTTTAACTCCCTCATTTTTTAAATTTTAAATTTTTATTATGCACTTAACACGTACGTGTAAATATACTAAGAACAGAAAGAGGATTCTATTGGGTTTTTTAAGTGTAAATTTAACACAATAGTTACAAAACCGCTCTACTTCTGTATCCCCTTCCGAACTTCCTCCTGCTCTTATCCATAATTTTAAAATGTTTTACTGATCCTTTTTTTTTTCCCTCTCACTACCCACCAGCCCCCTCTCTCACGCTCAATGAGAATAGTCATAACAAATTTAATTGATCTAGAGGGGTCATAAAATGAAGACTCCTTCTGGAAGAGTCCTTTACACCCTCTTTCCAGAATGAAACATGAAGAACTCGGAACCATGCTTAAAGAGTTGTCATTCCTGGTTCTAGTTGACAACGTAGGATCTTTGAAGCATAATTCTGACCTTGCAGTGCCTCAATGCTAAAAAGTTTTTGTCTTTGGTATAACATGGCAAACTCTGAGTAGTCTGTTGCTTGTTCCCTGCCGAGGGATTCTGAACAAGGAAAGTTAATAGAAGAGATAACTTCTGGCTCAGTCTTTCCCTTTAATTCTCCATATATAACCCTGAGATCCTTAGTATGGAAAAGTAAGTCAGCCCAGAATCTTGGTGACCATATCTTTGTGGCAGCTAGTTCACAGATCTAACTGGTTGAATTTGCACATGGCCCCTGATCTTTCTACCTTTGTATTTGTTTTTTCTTGAACTCAGGTAAATGGATATAGGTCCAAAAATGAACATGTCCACCCACGGTGAGTTAAAGAAGTTCAAAAATCCTGGGTTCCATTGGTTAGGAATGGTTGCAAGAGAGAAGTCCTTGGCAACTACTCTAGCTCTCTTGTTGAAAACAGCCACCAACATTTTACCAGTAAGACCTGTATTAGGAGTTTTTCAGACAGTGCAGGTAAAATTCAAAATACCTAATTATCAGTTCTGCAAGATGTTTTATGTTTTGATAAGGTTAAAGCATCAGCCTTCTAGCATATTGTAACAGTATTTTGTTGGGTATTTTTTCAGTAGTATTCAATTTTGTAATATTTGTGTCAAATTTTTTCTCCCTTCCTCCTCTCCCACTCCTCCAGCAGTCCAATATAGGTTATACATGTACAATCCTTTTAAAAATATTTCCATATTTGTCATGTTATACAAGACTAGGATAGCTCTATGGTGCGGATAAAAGCACCAGCCATCTTTTTCCCCTCTTCTCATCATTGTCTTCTCTTTAGCTACATGCAGTAAAACATGAACACACCCTGGCAGCAAACATCAGCATTAGAATAGATTATGTCATTGTAAGAAGAGGCAGATAGGATGTGTGAATAACCAAGGCAATGTGGGGTGCAGAGTGCTGAACAGATTACAGACTAATCCTCTTCAAGCTAAATATGTCCATTCAACAAAAGCAGAGGACCCAAGGCAAGATGACTTAATGTCAACAAATTAAAGTGTTCCTCCTAGAGAAAACAAATTGTTGCTAACTTGGAAGGAAACTGAGCCAATATACAGTTGTTAACAATGGAGCCCAAGAGAAATGGGCAGCTTTGAGAGATCTGGTAAACAGCACTGCTTTTACTTACATGGGCTATATGGTGCGGAACACTCACTAACATCAAGATTTATTTGACAGAAATGATGGGGAAATTCAGAAGCTACTAAATAAAAAACAACTACAACTACAGCATAAACAGATAAAAGTGATTAATTCATGATTCCAGAGGCCTCATGATGAAACATGTTTCTTATTTTCTGACAGAGTGATGGAGTCAAGATACAGAAAAACACATACTTTGGATACAATGTGGGAATTTAATTTGCCAAAGAGGGCAATATTTAACTTAATCAAAAGTAAAGTACAATATGTTTCACCTATATCAGATTACTTGCTGTCTTGGAGAGGGGAGAAGAGAGAAAAATTCAGAACACAAGGTTTTGCAAAAATGAATATTGAAAACTATCTTTGTGTGTATTTGGAAAAATAAAGTACTTTTTTTTTTTTTAAAGTAAAGTACAAGTGAAACTTAGAGAAATTCAGGATTTTTGGTTCTGTAAAGAAGGCAGATGAAATTCAGTTGTACATTAATAGAACTAATCCAAAGAATTTTTACAATTTCCTGAAAGCTATTTATGTTAGGAAAAGGTAAAAAAAAAAAAAAAAAAAAAAAAAAAAAGAGCAATTATGCAAATGAGGTGCAAGGGTAAGAACTGACACAGAGGAATTATATTGGGACAAGGGCTATTAGGAGAAGCTCCTACACTAAAGAGTAACCTGCCCACAAAGAATTCACAGAAGAATTTAAAAAATCAAATGAGAGAGATTGAGGAAAATTTTTTTAAAAATAAGAATGATCCAAGGAAAGATTACAAAAAGGTCAACCAACTGGAAAAAAACACCTGGAGGGTGGGAACCGACTCCTGGAAAATTAGAATTGTGTAAGAAGAAGCCCTCTTAGCAAAGTTGAGACCTAGAAATAATAAAACAAAATATAAAGAATGAAAAAAAAGAGAGAGAATGTGAAACAAGAAAAACAAGTAATCTGGAAAAACATAAAAATAATTAAACTACCAGAAAGCTACAATCAAAAAAAAGAATCTTGAACTATGAAGACTGCATATAGATCAAAAGATGTTATCTTTGGGGCAGCTAAATGGCACAGTGGCTAAGCATCAGCCCTGAAATCAGGAAGACCTGAGTTCAAATGCCGACCTCAGACACTTAGCACTTCCTAGCTATGTGGCCCTGGGCAAGTCAGTTAACCCCAACTTCCTCAGCGGGGGAAGGGGGGGGGGAGGGGGGAACAAAAAAACCCAAAACATGCCATTTTCACCTTTTTTTATTTGCTTTTTTTTTTCACTTGTAATTTTTCTCTTTTGTCCTGATTTTTCTTTCACAACATGACTAACATGGAAATATGTTTAAAATTATTCTACAGGTATAACCTTTATCAGATTGCTGTCTTGGGAAGGGAGGAGGAAGTAAGAGGAGGAAGAAAAAAAATCTTTAAAAATGCATGTTGAAAACTATATAGGTAATTGAAAAAATGATACTATTGAAATTTTTTTTAATTGTCATGTACAATAAAAGTTCTGGAAATAAAAAAAGAATCTTGATACAATAATACAATAAATAAAGAAAATTGTCCACACATTTTAGAACAAGAGGAAAAAGCAGAACTAGGTAAAAAAAAAAAAAATTCACCAATCACTACCTTAAAGAAATTCTATGAAGAAAATTTACAGGAATATTATAGCTAAATTTCAAAATTCCCAGCTTCAAAAAAAAAATATTGGAAGCAACAAGAAAAAAAAAAAAATTCAAAGATAGAGAAGCCACAATTGATATCACACAAGACCTAATAGTGGCTACATTAAAAGACCACAGATCTTGTAACACTATACATCAAAGAGCAAAAGAATTAGTGTTGCAGTCAAAAACATCATGCCTAGAAAAGTTAAGTGTAATCCTGAATGAAAAAAGTAAACATTCAATGAATTGCCAGAGTTCCAGAGTTTTGTTACAAAAAGACTTGAGCTTAACAGAAAATTTGATATATAAGATGCAAGAGAAACATGAGGTAAACATCAAAGACTATTTACAAAGGACTCAATTAGGAGAAACTTTTCCCTTTTTATACATAGAAATGTAAACCACATATTTAAGATTGTCATTAGTAATTGAATGGATCAAAAGATAGATGGGAATAGAGCTGAATGTGATGTGATTCTAAAAAGCAAAATCATGTTAGAAAAAAGGTAAAAAAGAGTAATTATTCAAATGTGGTACAAGGGTAAGAGTTGACAGAAGAGTTAGATGAGGAAGGAGGGCTAGTAATTCTAGAACCCTACTCTCATTTGGTATTGGGTTAAAGAAGGAATAATACATATATCTACAAAGCTATAAAAAGTCTTCTAAAATTCAGGTAGAAACAAGAGACCAAGAGGAAAAGGTGAGGAGAGAGGACAAAGGAAAGATCCTGGGGGAGGGGAGTGTAAATTACATAATGGGAAGGCAAGGAGCCAGATAGAAATAAAGCATAAGAGTCTGGAGGGAACAGAAAATTAAGAGATACAAATATTATAATAATAATGATCAGAAGTAGAATTAATTAAGTTAAAAAAAGGATATAGTAATCATGATCTCAGACAAAGTTAAAGCTAAAATAGATTTAATCAAAAGAGAAAAATAGGGAAACTGCACTACATGTCAGCCATATTAATCCATATTATTTTAGACTATTTAAAATAACTAGATAGCAATATTCCACAGTGTAAGAAATGATGAATTGGTGGATTTAGAAAAATATGAAAAGATGTGAACTTATGAAGGAAGATTTTTCCACCTTCAGAGAAACAGAGGACAAACAAGCATAGTATGGTCTTACATAGATGTATATGAATATATATATGTGTGTGTGTGTGTTGTGCATGTATGATTATAAATAGTATATGTGTGTATTATCTGTGTATATGTGTATGTATATATAAATATGTGTATAAATAAATAATGTCTGTGCTTTATTGTAGTCTTCTGGGACAGGGGAAAAAAGAATAAAGTAAAAAGTGCACAGTGGAGAACAAAAGAAAACTTGCACAGAAAAGATGGACAGTTCTGAACACAATGTGTAGTAGTTATTATATAGACTTTCTTGAAAAGAAAATTTATTGCTTTATATTTTGAATCCTTTCATTCTTCTGTGTCATTGCCGATGGCAATTTTTTTTCTTTTTCTATTTTGCATTTAAGTTTTACATTAAAAAAAAAAAAAGATAAGGGAAATAATTTATCCTCTGACAATCATAGGGATGATCTCTCTCTTACTCATTGCTGATAAGATTCTTGCCAGACTCTTCCTTAATAGGCTAATCTTTCGCCTGGAAGATGGTCATCTACCCACGAGCCAGTATAGCTTTAGAAAAGGCAGAGGAATGGCAAAAATGGTGTTTGCTGCCCAACGGCTCCAGAAGTGCCAGACAGAACATTCACCTTAATCAATCTGACCAAAGCCTTTGATACTGTCAGTTGTAAGGGCCTGTGGAAAGCCATGGTAAGACTTGGTTGCCTGAAGAAGTTCATTATTATCGAGCATCCGTTTCATGATGGCACACTTGCCTGGGCCCTGGATAATGGACAATGCTTTCCAGTTTTCTTAGTCATCAATGGAGTGTATTTTCAGCAATGTTGTCAGACACCTTCAACAAGCACGAAAATGGCATCCAAGATCAGCTACCCCACTGACAACAGATTATTTAACTTGAAAAGTCTACTGAAAGACTAAAGTGGAGGAGAGTTGGTCCATGACTTTATTTGTTTACAGATGATTGTGCATTCTATGTAACCTCTGAGGCAGAAATACAACACAGTATGGATTCTCTGCTTCTTGTTCTAATTTTAGCCTAACAACTAATTCCAAAAAAACAGGTGATCCACCAGCCAGCAACACACCATCCATACATGGAATTATTGATTATAGCAAATGGAGAAATAGGGGATGCTGAACATAAGTTCATTTCTTGGCAATATACTTTCCAGGTATGTAAACAAAGATTAAGAGTTTTTTGCACACATTGCCAGAAATAATTCAGTGTTTGGAAGGTTCTGGAAATGTAAGAAAGCAAAAGTATTAGACTGCCTACCAAACTGAAGGTCTCTAGAGTTGCTGTAAGCTTGTGAAACCTGAACAATATAAATACCGTGCCAGGAAATGGGATTGATTCCATTAAATTGTTTTAAGAAAATTTTGAAGTTAACCTGGCAAGATAAGATGCTGGACACTGAGATCCTTTTTTTTAGCTAAATTTCTAAGCCTTCACATTCTACTGCAAAGAGTGCAACTCCAATAGGCTGACCGTGTTGTTTGAAAGCTACAAATGTGTTTGTCTAAAAGATTATTTTATGGAAATCTCACATAAGGCAAGCATTTACATGGAAGTCATAATGTGCTTTACAAGAATATTCTCAAGGTCTCTCTGAAGAACTTTGAAATTGATTTTAAGATATGGGAGATCCTGGTACAGGATAGCCCAGATGGCATGGCCTCATCAAAGGTGTTTTTGCTTTATAAGAGAATCCTAATTGCAATAGCTCAAAAGAAACATGAAATGTGCAAATTTAGAGGCATCTTCATTCCTAGTATTCATATGGATTATTTGTGCTTGACCTGTGGTATAGCTTTCTAAGCTCAAATTGATCTGATCAGTTATGGCTAGACATACTATACCTTGACCCTAATATAATAATATCATTTTGGTTCTCTTCAAGAATGAAGGACACTGACCAATTGATAGACATCCACTTTATTTCAAGTTCTCTGCTTTCTAAGTTTTTCTTGTCATCTATTGTTTGTGTTTCAAAGATTTGACCCAACTTATATCCCAAAGAGATCTTACAGAAGGGAAAGGGACCTGTATGTGCAAAAATGTTTGTGGCAGCCCTCTTTGTAGTGGCCAGAAACTGGAAACTGAGTGGATGCCCATCAACTGGAGAATGGCTAAATAAATTGTGGTATATAAATATTATGGAATATTACTGTTCTATAAGAAATGATCAGCAGGATGATTTACATGAACTGACGCTGAGTGAAATGAGCAGGACCAGGAGATCATTATATACTTCAACAATACTATATGATGATCAGTTCTGATGGATGTGGCTCTCTTCAACAATGAGATGAACCAAATTAGTTCCATTTGTTCAATAATGAATAGAACCAGCTACACCTAGCAAAAGAACTCTGGGAAATGAGTGTGAACCACTACATAGCATTCCCAATCCCTCTATTTTTGTCCGCCTGCATTTTTGATTTCCTTTACAGGTTAAGTGTATATTATTTCAAAGTCCAATTCTTCTTGTGCAGCAAAATAAGTGTATGGATAGGTATACATATATTGTATTTAACATATACTTTAACATATTTAACATATATTGGTTTACCTGCCATATGGAGGAGAGGGTAGGGGGAAGGAGGGGAAAAATTGGAACAAAAGGTTTTACATTTATGAATGCTGAAAAATTACCTGTGCATATATCTTGTAAATAAAAAGCTATAATTATTTTTTTTTATTTAATAGCCTTTTATTTACAGGATATATACATGGGTAACTTTACAGCATTAACAATTGCCAAACCTCTTGTTCCAATTTTTCACCTCTTACCCCATCCCCACCCCCTCCCCTAGATGGCAGGATGACCAGTAGATGTTAAATATATTAAAATATAAATTAGATACACAATAAGTATACCTGACCAAAACGTTATTTTGCTGTAGAAAAAGAATCAGACTCTGAAATATTGTACAATTAAAAATCTATAATTAAAAAAAAAAAAAAAGATTCGGACCAGCTTTGGTATTTTGGATAGAAATGTTTAAAAGTCTTCTGCTTTATTAAAGATCTTTCTTTCAAGATTGTATTCAGTTTTACAAAATAAGTTATTCTTGATGTATGACTTTTGGTATACCATATTTCAAGATGTCCAATTTTTAGAATAGTTGTAGTATGATTGTGACTTCTTGGAATATTTTGTTTTCTGGTCACTTGTGGTATTTTTTTAAACCTGAAATTTCTGGACTTTCACCATGATATTCCCGAGTGTTTTCAATTTGGGTTTCTTTCTAGAGATACCCATTATATTATTTTAATTTTCACTTTGTTCTGTGGTTCTAAAAGATCTGGCAGTTTTCTTTTTTGACTTCTTGAAATATAGTATTCAGGATTTCTTGTTTGATCATGATTATCAGAGGCCCTTACTTTTTTTATTTTCCTAGCCAACTAAGAAACTCTTCACTAAGTCTGTGGTGCAGAGTTGAGGAAATAGTTTTTCTACTCCCCTGTTGCAATTCTGAATCATGCCCACATTCCTGTGTGGACACCTGTCCCTTCTCTCCCCCAAATCCTGTTTGTCAGGCCCCAGAGGGAAGAGACCATGATATGATAAACATTGGAAGGAGTTCATGGGAACAGCAGGGGGGGGGGTCCCCCTAGTTTACTGCAAGACTCACATCCCCCTATTCCACTGGGTAGTTTTCTTCTTTCTTAATTTCCCCACCTCAGATCCTATGGACTCATTTCCCCCATATCTCATTTCAATCCCCACAGGCTTCCATTTTTTTCTATAGGCTTTCCAGGGATTGAGCCAGACCAAGAATTGAGTAATGATCTGTCTGCCTGAAATCTTCACCTCTCCCTGCTCAAATTCTTCAATCCTTCCCCATCAAAGTTCTGCTCTTAGTCCCTCAGGCCATAGTAAGTCTGGACAGTTGGTAGAGACAGCTTTCTCCCAGTATCTAAAGATGACCTTTCCGCGACTTATTGTTTTTTCCCAGGCTTTTCTTTTGATTCACCAAACTAAGTTAATTTCAGCTCCCCACTTCACTTCCAGCCCTAAAACTCCCTCCTTTCCTTCACCTTCCTCACTCAGCCTTAAGGTGTGCTGGATAAAGAGACAGATACATTCATTCTTCCCTCCAAAGGGTAGTATTGTGCCTATGGCTTTGTTGTAGCACTCTCACTGGGGATAGGAGGGAGGGAGCTACTAGGGAAGACATGCCTACCTCCAACATTTATAGCTTCCTTTTTGAATTCAAACCCCTGGGAAATAGTAGGCCTGAGTTCTAATCCCTTAGCAGTGACCCATCCAGGAATTCCAGTATCTTCTTCCTGCTTTGGCCTGTTCCAGGATAGGGTTGAAGAGCCTGCTTGCATGTGGTGTGGGGTTCCAGAATGACCATATTCCGATGCCCTTGTTTCCTCTGAGCACAAATACAAAGGCTTGTCTGGACCTCTCACATCCACGTTTTGCAGCTAGAGATTGGAATAAAGAGATAATTTCTTTGGGGAAGGAAGAATAATAACTAGCTATGATCTAGACCCATTTTTCCCCAGCCAACCCTTACTGGGGTGAGCATCTTCCCTCATGATGCTTGCTACCACCCAGAGTGAGGCTCTCTTTTTGTGTGTTGTGTTGTACTTCTCCAAGTCATCAAACTTGGGATTCATCCCTGTCATCTTTCAAAGTCTACCTGGGGCTTGGATTGAACCGAGAGGTGAAAAAGGTTTCCTCCTTTGCTGGCCCAGAAAAAGTGACAGTTGGGGAAACAACTGTTTCAGGTTAGAATTTCACTGAGGAAGGACAATAAGGAGATGAAAGGTCACTAAGGCACAATTAAAGGTCATAGGGGAGAGGAGAAGGAGCCCAGTGAACTGAAGTAAAGAGGAAAGAAAGGTTTCAATCAAATATAGGGATTAGTGGGAAGACAGAGGAAGAACTAAAGAAGGAATGAGATGGAGAATATGAGCAAATGGGGGAGAGTCACAATGACGGGAGGCTAAGGTGGGTCTAAGCTGGTAAAAATGGATTTCAATGAGGAGAAATGAGGGCATACTGGGTGGGCCAAAGTAAAACATTTGAAGAATCAGTAGGGCTTTTCTGGTAGGTTCTTGGGTGGTCAGGGAGAGGTTAGGAAGAGATTGAATGGGGGAATGGTGCTGTTGGCAGCGTCAGTTACCAGTCAGGACAGAGTCAAACCGAAAAGTCTTTTTTATTGATCGGTACCATACAGGACTCAAATGGCCAAAACAAAAAAAGGCATTACAGCTGGGGAGCTAGGAATGGGGGTCCCTCTCTCCCAACCCTGCTCCCTCCAGCTCTGACTACATTTTGCTCCGAGCTGGTTGTGGCAAATGGGTAGAAGGGGTCACTGGAGATGGAAGGAGGTGGATGAAGGCAGAAGGGACCCAGAGGTCTCCACTTGCCCATCTGGGAAACAGGATTGGGGAAACCCGTCTCTTCTTCCCTCCTGTGAAGAGTGTGTTGTATGTGTATGTGCATGTAAGGGCAGCACAGAGTCCTGGAGTGTGGAGACCCGGGTGTCAAATTGGGCTCAGTCCTACCCCCAAAACTCAAGGAGATAGTGGTCACTATATTCCCCAGGAGCTGACTCAGGATGCCACCTAGTGGCTCCATCCCAATTAATCATAGGCACCCTTCCTTCCCCTCTGTGGGAAGGAGGTGGGAATTGGTTAGGTGGGTGGGTAGGGGTAGATTTTCCCTCAATCCCATACCTCCCCTCCCCTCCCAAGAGAGACAAAATGCAAAACACAGTGACAACACATGCCACGCACCCCCATCCCTTAGGATGGGCCCCTGCAGGCACCATAACCCTCCGGGTCCTCCCCAACAGCACTGCTCTAGGACTCAAGGTAGAGGACACAGTGTGTAGGGGTAGGAGGAGTGGGGAGAAGAGGGGATTCCAGGGCCATTCACAAGCACTAGGTACAGGGAGGGAAAGATGAAGGCTTGGGGAATGGGCAGGACACAGTACATGGTTTACAAGTGAAGGAGTTGGAGAATGGCCAGAGAGGTCCACCCCTTCCCTTTCCAGCCATTTCCAGGGAGAGGGAAGAGATGGTCAGTGTCTCCTTGGTCTGAAGCTCAAAAGGTATAAAACGGCCCAGCCCAGGCTCCTGCCTGCCTGAGGGTAGAGTAGAGGGACAGGGGTGCTGAACCTAACACAGGGAGGAGGGAAGAAGGGGGAGAGATTGGGAGAACTTTTTTTTTTAAACTTACATTTTTAATAATATTATTGTTTTTTAAAAAGTTGAGGATAGAAGATGGTGGGAGGGAGCAGAGCTTAGCCCCTTGGCTGGAGGGGAAGGAGGCTGGGGCTGGAGAAGGGCAAAGGGGCAAGGGAAGAAGAGGATGGAGAAAGGCCTTGTGGCCAGTCCCCCCTCCCCCCAGAGCTGGGAGTGGGTAGTTCATCCTGGCCCCCAGTTGAGTCCCTAAGGGCAGTGGGCTGGGGACAATGCCCCTGGGCTCTGCAGGGGTGGAGATTAGGAGAGCAGAAACCAAGCATCAGGGGTGCCACAGCTCTGGGGGAAAGTCAAGACATTTCTTGGAGGCCGATCATTCCCCATTCTCTCGACTTTCCAGTCCCTCCTGCAGGTAGATGGACAGCTGTAGGCTCAAGTCTCTGGGATGCTGGTCCTCCCTCTGCTCCCTGGGTGGGCAGGTGAAGCCCTTACTGGGAGGCCTGAGATGTAGGGTTCTCCGACTTGCTCTCCTGGCTTGAGGGGGGTTTGCTGTTCCAGGGACTGTTGGCACCCAGCGCTGGGGAGTTGTTGAAGCTGTCCTCGTCGTCGATGCCGTTGGCCGCATCAAACTGTGTGTTCTCCAGACGGGTGATGAGTCGCTCGTCCTCGTCCCCGAACTCCCCGCCCATCAGGGTGGGCTCCCCCACCACCATCACATCCTGAGAGCGGCGGAGGTCCCCAAACATAATCGGGGCAGCGGCATGCCTGGCCCCAGCAGGCCCTCACCCACAGGGATCCTGACCCCCCCAAGGACCCCAACTTTCCCTCAGACCCAAAAGATCCCAACCCCCTCCCCAAATCTATAGGGACTCCACCTAATCCCAAATTCCCCCAGACTTCCCACATTTGCAAGAACCCTGATCTCATTCCCCATGTCTGTATCTCCACCCTTTACACTACTATTCCATCTAGCCAATCCTCTAATCCCTTTGTCTTAATCCCAACATCCCAGGGGCTCCTCTAGCATAGGCTTGGATCCTCCAAGTCCCTGACACCTACACCCAAGACTTTGAACTGAGAACCTTCATTGTGGGGGCCCTCCCAACCTCAAGTCTCTACATCATAGGGAGAGGAAAGAGACCACAGACCCAGGAGACTGGCCAGTGTGTCTGCTTCCCCGTGTGTGACTGGCTGTCCTTGCGTGTGTCCCGGTACCCCACATTTCCATAAGCCCTGTGTGTCCCTGTCCACAACAGAGTCACTGTACCCCAGGAGGGGAGGGCGGAGCTTCCTGAGGGGGCCAGAGAGAAGAGAAGAGAAGAGAAGCCGAGATGCTTACAGGTACCTGGCTGGAGAGCGCGAAGGTGCTGGCGGGGCTCTTCTTCTTGCTGTTGCTGTTGTTGGCGTTGCCGCCCCCTGAGCTCATTGTGCTGCCACCCGACATCTTCCGTTTCCGCCTCTTGCTTGGTTGTTGCCGTGCTGGTTCCGCTGCAAAACCAGTAAGAGAATAGGAAGTGGGTGAGACCAAGCTAAATCACCAGAGAGAGCCTGGGTCCAAGTCAGGAATTTATCTGGCAGCAGGTGGGACTGGGCAACCCCAAGAACTCGGAGGTTCTGGGCTGAGTTGGAATGAAACCCCACAAGCCAGGGCCTGGCTCTCACTGACAAAGACCTCCGTTTCCTGGGGCTGCTGAGAGTGCAGTCATCGACCTGAGGGGGGGGCAACACTGGCGAGAACCCCAGATTCTCCTCTCTGAAGACACAGGTGACCCTGGGTCCTGATGGCCTCGCCAAGCAAGAGCTGGTTGCTACAGCCTTCCTAGGCTGGAAAGGCTCGGGTTCAAGCTACATGTGGCTAAGATTACCACTAGACTGAACATCAGGGAATGATTTTTTTGGTGACAGCAACTCAGGAAACTGTGTCCAAAGCAAAAAGGGGTTGTGATCTTCTTACACCTCAGAAGGGGGGCAGGGAACACCTACCATGATGAGATCACAGACTTTTTGAAGCACGGGACCAAAAACAACACTCAGTGGGATGGAGGAACTCACCAGGGGGTGCAACCATGCGCTGCCACTTCTGGAAGAGGCAGGTCTTGAGGCAGTCACGAGGGCTGAGGCTGTAAGTCTTGTGGCGGGACATGAGCTCCTGCATGGGCTCAAGGATCACACAGAGCTGGGGGCACAGGAGGAGGAGGGAGGGAAATCAGAACTAGAGGGGCCAATTTTTAATCGGCTAAAAAGGCAAAAAATAAGTGGGATGGAGTGGACTATGCACATCACCACGCATGAGACCCATGCTGGGGCAGGGGAGTAGGTGCTCACTCACTCGGAGGTAGTTGAGGGTGGAATTAGACAATCCACACCGAGTGATGTTCTTGGATAACTGGTCCAGCATCTGGGGGTCTTGGGCCTAGAGAAAAGCATATGTGGGGAATAGAGTCAAACATCCTAAAAGCACAGCACAGAGTGCCACCATTGCAGCAGTCCTAGCCTCCCAGGACTCCAGGACTTACATGCATGGCCAGAATGCTTCGAGGAATAAATTCACGATGCTGCCGGATGCTGAAGTGCCACGTCTTTATCCTCATCATGTCGTCAAACATGAACTCCAGGTACAGCCGGCCCTCCACACATACCTGAGGACACATTGGTCACAAGCCTGTCCCCCAACACCGTCTCCTCCACAAATACCAGGACTTATCTGCCTCCTCCCACATAATTCATCCTCTTTTAGACTCTTTCCAGGTCACCTGACAAGCTCCTCTGTGAAGAGGTGATCGTGATGGTAGAAAGGACACAGGATTATATACATACACCCCACCTGGCTTCCAGGCTACAATCCCAGAATCACCACAGTGCTGCCTTATGAATTCATACACACACTCTCTAAGACACTGACAGCCAGACATCCCCTCCTTCCCCACCCCCCGCCCCCAACACACACACAGTCTCCAGACCTGGGTGAACATAGGCTTGCCATGCTGAGTGATCATGCTGCCCTGGTCACAGTCAAGGGATACAAAGTTGCTGTGGAAGGCTTCCTTGGGGTGCTTTAGCACATAGTACAGCTCTGTGGCACCTCCCTCAAAGATGCTGCGGAAATAGCGTGGGATCAGGGTCCGGCCAATCGCTGCAGAAATAGAACAGACCTCTTCAGTGCACCTGCCCGCACATCCAGGTGGAACAAACCTCTGAAGAATGATGCAAACCCCCATCCCAAGGTTGGGATACCCACTGTATCTCTTTGGTCCATCCTCCAAACAGAAGGTGATGGTTAACATGGCATCATCCTCAAAGAACTCGGTTGTGAAAGCATCCCACCAGAGATTGTCACACTCCTACAGAGGATGGGAAAAGGTCACTGGGATCTCAAAAGGGGCTTCCAGATTCACTCTGGGTGAGTATATGTCTATCCACCCCCAAGAGGGGAGGGAACTCTTAGAAGATAGCAGGCTGATAGTTTTCTGCCAGAAGTGGTTCCATCCCTGATCACTCTTCCCCCCTCCTCCCAATCCCATAAACTAACTGCTTCCCCCTCAGGTCTCTGCTAAAGAGAACAGTTTTTTAGGATTTTTTTTTTTTTTATGGTAGGCCTCCTCCCAGCTTCCCATCCTCAATCCTTTCTTATACACATAATCCCAGACTACCCTCTACCTCCAGACATACCTCTGTCCAGTTCTGCAGCCGCTTGTTTAACTCGAATATCCTGTAGTCTGTCTGGTTGCCATATGGTGTGTGCCTCCTGGAGGGTGGGAAGGTCAGGATTGTCCCCCCTGCTCCCCTACTTATGAGATCTCCCCATCCCTTGCCCCAGGTCAGACCATTCCCATCACCAGCCTCTTACCCAATCCCAGGCTCCAGGTATGTAGGCGGGTACATGGGAGTTGGGCTGTGGACAAAAAGGGGCCATGAGAAAGCAAAGGTGAGGAAGGACGATATCATACAGCCTTCCCTAACCCGCAAACTTTAAGAAGAGGCGGCTAGAGGACTAGCCTAAAGAAAGCCAAGAGAGTTGGGGTCTGAGGAGACCAGTGGGGCTAGGACACTTACCCCACATCCCGATCCAGCATGGTGCCCGGGTGGAAGGGGGGGAAGGCGTTGCCGTTCGGGGGCTCCTTCGGCGAGTACAGCTTGAATGACTTTGAGGAACAACCTGAGGAGAAGGGACTATACTCAGTGGTCTGAAGAGTAAAATAGTAAGAAGCTGTGGTCTCCCTGGCTCCCAGACCCTCTTTGCTAAGCCTTCCCCATGACTCCTGGCTTCATGGTTTTTATATTATGAATAAAAGGGTGAGGAAAAGGGAGAATTTCTTATTCTCATTTCTCCCTCTCCCCTCTTTCAATAAGAGACAAGTCCGAGTTGTCTCTAGTCTTAAACCCACCACTATCAAAAGAAGGAAACTTAGAAAGGGGGCCTGGACAAGTCCTTTTCCTGGGCAGCAAAGGGGAAATTCTCCAGTCTCCACCCACCAGATAAACAGTTGTGCTTCCCCCTCCCCCCAACGGCCTCTCTCTTATCAGTCCCAATTACTCCCCTACACCCACAGGGCAGGTGTGACCCCAAACCAGAGACCCAGCCTTAACCCCTTCTCTCCTAAAACTTTGTACATATAGGAATAAGCAGGCCTGAGACATGGGGAGGGGTATCCTGAAATCTAGACTAGGTCTAGGTAAAGGTATGTATGCATATGGAAGGGGTTTCCCCAAAGATATGTATAATGCTGTGTAGCATCTTCCTTGAGTGGGAAGGAGGGCTGAGAGAGGAACAGGTATCCCGAAAATTAGACATTTTGTTCAAGGGAAAGGAAGAGGAACATGGTCTCCTAGGCTAACAATCCTGTTACTTCTAAAACACAATTAGCTATGCTTCATAGCTGTGGAAGAGATGCAACATTTATCCCTCCTGCCCATCCTCAAGGCCCAGTCTCCCTGGAGAGACCAAACAGTACCAGACTTAAGGCTGAGGGCCCAGAAATTTTGAGTATCAACTCTCTAAATCCCATTCTCTCTCTCTGAGCATGTCTGTGTGGGGAAAGGCTTTATCTGCTTAGAAAAAGAAAGAGTGCCCCAAGATAACTCCAAGTCTCTGCCCACTATTTCTGAAATCAGACTTTCTGTGTGCCAGTGGGGAAAGGCACTGAGAAAGAGAATTTTATCACCCCTTGTCCCAGTATGGGGCCTTAAGGGATCTTCACATTCCACCCCCCCCCCCCCACCCCAGTTTGTGCAGGTCAGGCGCTGCATTTGCCTGTGTTCATACATCCTGCCCACCCTGCCTCTGCACCCAGCTCGCCCCAACATGCCTTACACCAGGTGGAATAGGGCAGCCCGGGGCAGGAGCAGGGTACAGGAAACATAGGCCTTACTCCCCTCCCCCCACAACATGCTCCCCACACAACACAAAGTATGCATACGGTCCCATATGCTAGTCTGGCTCGGGTGGGGTGCTCCAGAAGGGGACAGAGGATCAGCCACCCAGATAACACTATTTTATGACTCCTTCCTCTGGCTCCCACGGAGGGGCCAGAGCCAGAACCAGGATACAAACCAAATAGTCAAGACCCGGAGTCCTAAGCCCTCTCAATGTCCGGGCAACATCTCTTCTCACTCTATTACCTTCCTAGTTCCATAAGGGCCCTTCAAAGGAGGAAGAACTCCTAGGTTTCTCACTTATCCAGAAAAATACAAGGGATCAGGTTTTTTTTCTGGTAAATTGGGAAGAATAACTACTTATTAAGAATCTGGGGTCAGCAAGGAGATAAGGCAAGACAGGGGTGCCCCTCCAACCACAAAATGGTGGGAAATGAATTAAAGGGAAACTTCAGGATGGCCTTCGGACCCCATCTCTGAAAAATGGGGCACAACCTCAGCCTCGCTGACCTAGCAGGCCCACAGCAACTCCCAGCATCCCAGACCAAAGGGTGGGGGGGAGGGGGAATCCCTGGTGGGGTAAATCACACAGACCATCTGTCCCTGTTACTCTGACCCCTTCACTAGTCAGAATAGGAAAAGAAGGGGAGAAAGGGGAGAAAAGGATGAACCACGCTTCAAAGACCTGGGGGGGAGAGGAGAAACGGAGTGGGTTTGAGCAAACCTAAAGACTGGGAAGCATAAGGTGCTGCTGATCTCAGGCCTAAATCTCCTTTCACCCTTTCTGGCCTGGAGTAGGTGCTAGGGAAGCAAAAGAGCTGGAAAACTTTTCTGGAATGAACAATCTATGGGTGGGGGCACAACTCTGGCTACAACTAATTCCACAGGCACTAGCCTGACAGCCCTCTCCACCCCCCCAGGGCCAGGGGTCATCAGGCCTAGCCCTGGGAGGAAGATCTTATGTCCCAGCAGGACTGAACACCCTTCCCTCCCATATCCCCCCCACAATTAGGCCTGCCGGGACTTACCTGGGAGAAGTGAGGGGACAGTGGGGTGGTGGGTGCTGTTCTCAGCAGGGAGGGGGCCAGCAGGGTAGGGGTGGGGGGACTCAGCTGCTCATCTCCCTGGCCAGCCCCGCTCCACTCTCGGCCAGAGCCGAGGGACGGCAGGGCCGGGCCGGGCCAGCCCAGCTACACAAAAGCTCCCACACCCCCCAAGCAGCAGGCGCAGTGGGCCCCAGCCCAGGGGAGAAAGTTCCTCTGGCCAAAGGGCCCTGGGCCAGAGGGCTGGGGAGCTGGCCCCAGGGGCAGGGGGCTACCGGGAGGCCGCGGGGAGCAAGGAGCTCTCTTTGTTTGCAAGATTTCCCTCAACAATGGCCACCGCTTCGCTCTGCTCTGCACTCCTTTCTCCTCCTCCTCCTCCTCCTCCTCGTCCTCCTCCTCCTCCTCCTCCTCCCGCTCTCTCCTCCCTGCTGCCGCTGCCGATCTCTGCCTCTGCCTCCAAGCAGCCCGCCGCCGCCGGCCAGCCGCCTTCCCCTCCCCGCTGACCAGGCCTTCAGGGCCCCTCTGTCGGGGCTCCGCGAGAGTCACAGCTCAGCTCCAACACTCATACAGACCCAGTCACACACAGACACACACACCTCCCGCCCGCCCGCCGCCCGCCTGCGAGCTCTCTCCTTCCCTCCCTCCTTCCCTCCCAGTGTCTCTCAGAAAGAGGCCCCAGGGCCGGAGGAGGGTGGAGCTGGACCCCACTGGCTCCACCCTCCCCCAGCTCCCTCAGCCTCCTCTCCTCTCCCATGAAAGAGGAAGAAGGAGGGAGGGAGGGACTGCTGGGGCTGAGAAAAACAAAAGAGACAGAGACTAGAAGAGAAGCAGAAGGGGGAAAAGGCATGGCAAGGGAGTGGAAAATGACATGAGGACGGAGGGGGCAGAACAGGCTCAGGCAAGGCAGGAAACCTCACTGGTCCAAGGGGGGAAAAGGCAGAAGCCACATCCTAGGTTGGAAGGACGGAGGCCCAGAGAGCCGCTTTTGGTTGGCTTTGGGCCCCACTCAAGTTCTGACTGGGACCTGAAAGCACTTCCCCCTCGGGATTCAGGGCTTCCAGGTCCCAAGCCTCTTCTTTCTAAACTCTGCCTTCTCTCCCCTAATCCTCCCCACAGTCCCAAAGGGAAGCCCCTGACCTCCCCCTTCCCAGCTCGCATAGGTTCCTCCTCTGGCTAATGCTGCTGAGGGACCTGCCCAAGCAGGACCCTTCATAACTGGAGCCTGTGGTGGTAACAGGATGCCAGAGCGGCAGGTCACTGATTGCAGGGTGAGGAAGAGCAGGAAGTTCCAGGGGAGAACAGGAATTCCTTCTACCCCACTGCAAACAATTTAATCAGGTGCCTAAACACTGGTAGGGACATTAAAGCCGCTAAAATAAGGCAAACTAGATCTCCCAGATGCCCTTCTACTGTCAATCTGTACTTCCGTAATCACCTGGAATTTTAGGACCCATAGAAGCCAGCGTCCTCAATTCTCTTCCAGACTAAGGGAAGAACACGAGTATTCGATCCCACTCATCTCCCACCTGACCTCCCCTACCTGGCCAGTGCCCACAGAGCTCCCTACACAAGGCAGCCTGCCAGAGGCCTCCCTAGCTACACCGAGTGATCCAGAAATGCCGAGCCTTACTAGTATGTGCGGTACACCTCAGCACCAGCACACAAGCAGCCCGAGCACTGGAACACATCTGCCGATACAACGTTTTAATGGACCTTTCACAAGACCCGAAAACTGAATCAATCACCCCTATCTTAAAAGGGGATGAAACAAAGACCCCTCAGTGACTCCACTGGCTTAAGGTCACACACAGCAGCGCAGGTGGGAAGTTCTTTCAGGGTACAAAGGGACCCCTTCTTCCCCAACCCTCGCACACTATGTGCCCGTGGCCAGACAGCTACCTTCCATGACAGTGACACAGCCACTCCGGCTGTCCTCCAGCCTACTCCTCACTATCTAACCTCATTCCTCTAAGGCCTCAGGGCTCCAAGCCCAGCCCCCTCAGCTGCTACCACCACACCACCCACTCCCACGGGGCCCATTCCCGAGCTCAGAAATAACCAGGAAAGGGAAAAGGAGAGGCTCTTGGGCACATTATTAAAAAACTCAGCCCCCCACTGAGCTTAGACTTCCCAGCCCCCCACTCAGTTTACAATTTAATGAGCTGAACTAGGAGATGCAAAGATACAAGAACAGAGATAAAAACAAAACTAAGAGACGGGGAAAGGAAAGGGGGATTAAAGGAGCCCTGTGCCAAAATAGAGGACAGCAGGAAGAACAATCTTCCTCCCTCCCCCAGCTCCTAGGCAGGAGTCTGGTGCCCACAGCTCCAGCCCCCCTACCCGGGCCCCCAGGCTGCCCTGACCCCAGCCCCCTCTCTCCTTTGTCTTCGCCCGGCCTCCCACTGGCCTGGCACTCTGCCATCCCCTCTCCCTGGCGCCCAGCCTTGGCCTCAGCCTGCTCCTCCCTTACTCCCCATCTTAACCCTTATAGGGCAGCTATCACCACCCCCAGGACCAGCCCGGGGATCTGCACCCCAGCCCCCACTCCCACCAGGACCCTGCAGGGGGGCAGAGCTGCAGAGGGAAGGGGTCTCTAGCGAGGCTCATTTCCGTCTGCGTCCGCAGAGATGTCTGTTTCTGGTTTTGCCCGTGTCTGTGTGCTTCTGTCTCTGTGTCTATGCCTCGGTGTGTGCTCTGTGTGTGTGCTCACTATGTAAGTCTCCCAGGCTCCTCTCAGTCACATGTGTGGGGCATGTGCCGTCTCTGCTGTGCTGGGGGAGGGAGGAGGAGCCGGAGACACAGACCTACGTATGCACACAAAGGAGGAGGAAGCTTCAGAAAGCGACCAAACCTGGTCTGCCCAGCCTGGGAACTTGGGTGCGGAGGGCCTCACCAGGCCTCATCTACTTCCAAGGCTGCAAAAAGCAAATGTTTCTTTGTGTTTCTGTACACGAGCTTCTGCATGCACTTCTATACGATGTACGCCTGTGCGCGTCTCTGTGTTTTTCAACTCATTTCTTTGGGTATATTTCCAGCAGCCTGTCTGCTCTTACCTCCAACAGATTAATCCCTTGTCCCTGGATCCCCTAGGTCTGAAGATTTATAAAATTCCAAAATACAGGTCCTCTTTTGTTAGTTTCCTGCTTCCAGAGCATTATACCCGTCAATTCAGACCTTCCCTAAAATCTCACTTATAATAATGCCCTCTGAGGCACCAATGGAAAGAGGCTGATCCCCTTTTCTTTAGCCTTTCCTACCCTAAACCTCCCTTAAGGGAAAACTCAAATGTGCCCTCTGATAACTTCTCCCAGCCACATGTGACAAGTATAATGGACTAGGCCCTCAGGCCTCTGGACTACCTACAGGATTCTATCCCCTCCTGGTGGCAAAACCGTGATGATGGCTCTCAGTCATTTGTCCTATTTCACACCTTCCCGAGGCTAAGCAGAAGAGAAGGGAGAATGGAGAAGGACCAGAGCAACAGGACTCGTGGATTTATCCTATAGCTTCGCCCTCTACTTTGGGCCCCTGTTTTTCCTGATGAAAAGGGAATGAAGATACCAATGGGATCCCTTGGGAAGAAGACAGAAGTGGATAGACAAAAAAGTCAAAGGTGGGGGAAAGTGGGGGCGCCAGGGGTGGATTCCCCAATATAGGACAGAAACAATTCTACCCAATAAAAAAGAAAATAGTCTGTTCCCTTCTACTACACAATCTCCCAAATTCTATTGGAGCAAGGAGTCCCTTCTTCTCTGAGAGGAGTAAGTTCTCAGCATTCATTGAGAATTCACTGGGTCTTGAATATAAGGAGAATCAAATCCTGACATCCAACCAAGTCAAAGAGGGCTTGCCTTGCTTTTTGCCTGGTCTCACCTCTAGAGACATCAGGAACCTAAAATGTTTTGAGTAACCGCTGGGCCTGAGGGTCACATGACTTATGGATTCCCTGGGGAGACGGGAACAGACTGATGTGGTCTATAGCACCTTCTGTCCTTGGAATGGCTGAAGGCGCCATTTGGGTCTCCCCAAAGAGCCCCTCCAAGGGGCACCTCCCACCCTGGCTGGAACACAGAAAGAGGTGTTCTTCCAGCTGGGTGTGGGGCATGGGCCGGGCGCGGGGGTCACCTATAAGTGGGATGGCAAGGGAAACTTTCCCAGGGTTGCAAGTCCCTTGGCCTTCCCCCACGCCTATCCTAAAGCAGCCTTGGCGCCCATTTCCGTGGCATGCCCAAGACATCCCAAAGGATCACACAGACCACTCCTGGCAGACGGAAAAGACACTCAGAAAATGCTAAGTGACATGTTCGGGGCCGGCTCTATCCGCTCTCACCCGTCCCCTGGTCTTTTACCCAGAAGTCCGTGTGGCGGTGGAGGGGATGAGAGATTACTGCCCGGCTTCTCCCTCTCCTCAGGCAAGCCCTCTCTTTGACCCCCAAGACCCCCACTCTGAATCACAGGCACAGGAAAAGGGCCCAGGGGCCCAATTACTGGCACCCCCAGTGGGGGCACACTCCTAGTGCCCCTCTTGGGGGCGGTGGTGCCAGGCAACAGGCAAACAGGCCCAGAGGGGAGGGGCCCCAGACAGTATCCTCCCCCTCTTCAATCCAGCGGCCCCCTCCCCAGGTGCCTAAGGGAGCAACCCCCAGGGCAGGGTCAGGCAGAGGGGATAGTAGTACCTCAGTGAGGGCCGGAGTGTGGGGGGGGGGGGGCCAACCTGAGCTGGCCAATCACAACTCTCTGATGACCTGGGTGGGGGGGTCAAAAGTCCAAAGCCACTTCTGATTGGCCAACATCCTGGAATTCTGGGAATTCCACCCTCCCCTCGCGCACCCCCCACCCCAGGCGCCTCTGGGCTGCTGCGCATTTTCGGGGGGGGGGGTGTCCCTCCCCAGGACAGATAGGCCAAAGCCGCCCTCCTCCCCCACATCCACATGCCCCAACAGCCCCTTCCTCCCCGGCCCCGCGAGGACCTACGACAGCGGGGCTGGCTGCCGGGGTGGGGAGGGGGTGGGGGCGAGGTGACCACTCACCAGGGCAGGCGCAGCCCACTGACATCTTCACATCGCCCGCCGCGGGGGGCCCAGCCGAGTCACGGTGCCCGCCGCGCGCGGGACAGGCCGGGCATGGGCCGCCGCGCCGCCTCCTCCGGCTCCTCGGCAGCCGCCGCCGCCCACTGCCCGAGCCCGAGCGCCCGGCCTCCGCGCCGGCCCGAGGTCCGCCAGCCCCTGGCGCGAGGGGCCTGCAGGCTGGGCAGGAGACAGGAAGGAGACCTGTCTGTGCGCGCGTGTGTGCGAGGGCGCGCGCGAGGCGCGCGTGTGTGCCGCGTGTGCGGGTGCGTGTCTCGGGCGCTCGCTGGCGGCCCCGCGCCCGGCGCCCCGCTCCCGCCTCACCCGCTCGCGGCTCCCTCCGCCCGCCTCCCGGCGCCGCTGGGCTGGGCTTTATTAATATGCTAATGGAGGCGCGGGTGGGAGGGGAGAAGCGAGCCGTGTGTATCCGTGTGTGTGTGTGTCAAAGTGACCCGAGCGGGGCTTCGGGAGCGGCGTGTGACGCAGCTTTTAAAGGAGGGACGGGACTTAAACTGGGGGGGGGGGGGACACACACCGGGAGCCTGGCAAAGGGCACCGACGCGCCGGCGCGGGCGCCCCCCAGCGTGCGTGAGAGAGCCGAGCCAAGCCGAGGCGGCCGTCGGTGTCTCGAGGGTCCCTAAAAGGAAGGGAAGCCCACCCCCAAGCTCCCGCCCCCCGGTGTCTGAGACGGCCGAGCTGCAGGCCCGAAGAAAGGGTTAATGAATCCGGAGCCATTCCTCCCCAGAGCCCGAGTCCTTTTTTTTTTTTCTTTGAGGGGGGAGCTGATTGGAATGGGAGATTCCGCAGGCTGGAGTTGGTGGGAAATCCTGGCCTGGATGATACCTCTCACCTGACAGAAGCGTGTGTGTGTGTGTGTGTGTGTGTGTGTGTTTCCGAGGCTGTGGGGGAGGGTCACTAGAGGTTTTGCTGGGCTCCGGCCCCGGGGGCTGGCTTTAGACAGGTATCAGTCTTGCTTAGTACATCTTGGCTTAGGTCACAAGATGGCAGGTTCCCTGGTTGGGAGCAGCTACAAGGTCACTATGTATCCCCCAGCGAGGGGATCCTGGGCCTCCCTCGGAACTGCTCAAGGCCACGGGTCTGAACATACTGTGCTCGAGCTCCTGAAAATAGCTTGAGGACTCTGTGCATATGTGAGGGGATTACTTTCCAGGCAGCCCCTCTACCCCTGGCCCCAGGCTCAGCTGCTGCCCCAGTTTCATAAACAGGAAATACCTATTAGAGTGAGGGGAGGGGGCTGAGGTGTATCTCTGGGGGAGTTGGCCTACCCCTCCCCCTCTTTCCTGGGGGTGTCTTCAGCTGCCTGCCCTTTCTCTTGACTTCCGGGTTTGGGGGGAGGGGGGGAGGGGAAGGCCTTTACTTGCCCTTTTGGAGATATTTGTATCACTCCCTGTTATAATGCGTCCCCCTCCCCCCCACGGAGGAGGGACTTAGGCCCTGGATACTTCCTCCCTTGCTGCTCTCCTCCACCTTGATGGGGGGAAAGGGGTTCTTATTGATGTGGAGCAGTTTATGGATGAGTAGATGCCTTTAATTCCATCTCAGGTTTATAAGGGACAAACAAGGACCAAATGAGCGGGCACTGTCACAATACGGCCGCCTTAATTACCTTTCCCTCTAGTGTCAAAGATGGGGATAGGGGCGAGAGCCGGAAAAGGGGCAAGCAAGACAGGCTCCTTCCAATTTAGTCCCTCCCACACATCCTCTTCTTCAGCCAAATCAGTCCTTTCCTCCTTTCCTCAGACCAATCTGCTCTATCATTCAACAGGGGTTAGATGAGAAGAGCTGGATTAAAGTTAACACCATCCCCCATCGGACCTGGTCTCATCCTCTATCATGGACTTTGCCTTCAAATCTTTCACTCCTCTCTTCCCTATCCCACCTTAAAGATCTCAGGGAGCCCTGGTTTTCTCATCTTTTAAATGAGATAGAGTCTAGATTATTTCCAAAATCACCTCTAAATTCTATGATTCTTTGATTTCATGAGTCATAAATAGACATTTGAGGGGAATTGTGCTTTTTTGAAAAGCTTGGGCCTCAGCGTGGTGTCTGACTTCATTCTTATGACTCCAAAGCAGTTTCTTGATTTCAGGGTCTCTATTATAGCAAAATTCTACCAAAGGTTTTCTTTCTTTCTACACTTACATTCAATCATTCTGAAAGTTTGATTCTACAAGATCCCCCCAAACTCACTTGTATAAGGATTTGGGGAGTGGTCAGGTTACGAGAAAAACTGAGGAATAGAGATAAAGAAATTGGCCCTAACACCTCCACTCCCCCAGCCACCTGACCAACTTTCCCTTTAGGCTATTCATTTCATCCAACTAGCCAGGTCGGATTCCTAGAGGGAGGGACAGTATCTCAAAGTAGTTTCTCCTACTATCAAAATCCAACAGTCAGAGTTACAAAGAGAAATTCCATTTAAAGTAACTACTGATAATATAAAATATTTAGGAATCTATCTGCCAAGGGAAAATCAGAAACTTTATGAGCAAAATTACAGACCACTTTTCACACAAATTAAGTCTGATCTAACCAATTGGAAAAATATTAAATGCTCTTGGATAGGGCGAGCAAATATAATAAAGATGACAATATTACCTAAACTAATCTATTTATTTAGCGCTATACCAATCAGACTCCCAAAAAACTATTTTAATGGCCTAGAAAAAATAACAACAAAGTTCATATGGAAAAACAAAAGGTCAAGAATTTCAAGAGAATTAATGAAAAAAAAAATCAAATGATGGTGGCTTAGCTGTACCAGATCTAAAATTATATTACAGAGCAGCAGTTACCAAAACTATTTGGTATTGGCTAAGGAATAGATTAGTTGATCAGTGGAATAGATTAGGTTCAAGGGACAAAACAGTCAACAAATATAGCAACCTAGTCTTTGACAAACCCAAAGATCCCAGCTTTTGGGATAAGAACTTACTGTTTGATAAAAATTGCTGGGAAAATTGGAAACTAATATGGCAGAAACTAGGCATTGATCTACACTTAACGCCGTACACCAAGATAAGGTCAAAATGGGTTCATGACCTAGGCATAAAGAATGAAATTATTAATAAATTAGAGGAACACAGGATAGTTTACCTCTCAGACCTGTGGAAGGGGAAGGTCTTTATGACCAAAGCAGAACTAGAGATCATTAGTGATCACAAAATAGAAAATTTCGATTATATCAAACTGAAAAGTTTTTGTACAAACAAAACTAATGCAGACAAGATTAGAAGGGAAGCAATAAACTGGGAAAATATTTTACAGTCAAAGGTTCTGATAAAGGCCTCATTTCCAAAATATATAGAGAATTAACTCTAATTTATAAAAATCATGCCATTCTCCAATTGAAAATGGTCAAAGGATATGAACAGACAATTCTCAGATGAAGAAATTGAAACTATTTCTAGTCATATGAAAAGATGCTCCAAGTCATTATTAATCAGAGAAATGCAAATTAAGACAACTCTAAGATACCACTACACACCTGTCAGATTGGCTGAGATGACAGGAAAAATAATGATGATTGTTGGAGGGATGCGGAAAACTGGGATATTGATGCATTGTTGGTGGAGTTGTGAACGAATCCAACCATTTTGGAGAGTAGTTTGGAACTATGCTCAAAAAGTTATCAAACTGTGCATACCCTTTGATCCAGCAGTGTTACTACTGGGATTATATCCCAAAGAGATTATAAAGAAGGAAAGGGACCTGTATGTGCACGAATGTTTGTGGCAGCCCTTTTGTAGTGGCTAGAAACTGAAACTGAATGGATGTCCATCAGTTGGAGAATGGCTGAATAAACTGTGGTATATGAAAATTATGGAATATTACTGTTCTGTAAGAAATGACCAACAGGATGATTTCAGAAAGGCCTGGAGAGACTTACACGAACTGATGCTGAGAGAAATGAGCAGGACCAGGAGATCATTATATACTTCAACAACAATACTAGATGATGACCAGTTCTGATGGATCAGGCCATCCTCAGCAACGAGATCAACCAAATCATTTCTAATGGAGCAGTAATGAACTGAACTAGCTATGCCCAGAAAAATAACTCTGGGAGATGACTAAAAACCATTACACTAAATTCCCAATCCCTATATTTATGCACACATGCATTTTTTATTTCCTTCACAAGCTAATCGTACAATAATTCAGAGTCTGATTCTTTTTGTACAGCAAAATAATGTTTTGGTCATGTATACTTATTGTGTATCTAATTTATATTTTAATATATTTAACATCTACTGGTCATCCTGCCATCTAGGGAGGGTGGGGGGGGTAAGAGGTGAAAATTGGAACAAGAGGTTTGGCAATTGTTAATGCTGTAAAGTTACCCATGTATATATCCTGTAAATAAAAGGCTATTAAATAAAAATTAAAAAAAAAAAAAAAAAAAAAGTAGTTTCTCCTGCCACAAATCTTCCCCCTATAAGTGTAGAGGCTTCCAGCTGTCCATGTAGCCCAGATATTTCTGTGTTTGGGTCCTCAACCCATAGAAGGGGACAAAACAGCCTTATATCCAGGAAGGAGCATTCACTAGCTTGGAAATCAGGAAATTTAGGAACTAGTCTCTGTTTTTCTAGGAAAGGTGGTTGAGGCAGAGCTGTTGTACACTTTTTGGGGGACATCTGAGCAATGGAATTTGTGTATGAGTAAACAATAAAATTTACACAAGTAGGGAGCTCTCTAGGGAGGAAACTGCCTTTACCTAAGCAGTAGGACAACTGTTTTTCAATTCACAGCCCTAGTTGCCTGGAGTGTTAAGAGGTTAATAGACTTACTCAAGATCACACAGCCAGTTTGTATCAGAAACTGAATTTGAATTGACTCTGAGCTCCTCTCCCTCCAAGGAGAATATAATATGAAAAATGAACAATATCTCCTCTCTATGTAGGTGGGCTCTAATAGCCCTCACGCAGGCAGCTAGATGGCAAAATGGATAGAACCCTGAACCTAGATGGAATCAATCATTTTCCCGAGTTCAAATCTGGTTTCAGATACTTTATAGTTGTGCAACCTTGGGCAAGAAAAGCCCAAATGGAGTCTAGTGAGACATGAGTGGAAATGCCTGAACAATAATGTGTGGGAATTAATTTTGCTTAGCTATCTGTAATTGTAATAGTTTTGTTTGTTTGTTTTTTCCTTTTCAATGGCGAGGGGAAGGGAAGCAGAGAGGGAGAGAATTCAGAACTGAAAATAAAATTTTATTTTAAAAAAAGACAAAAAAATTTATCATCCACAAAATACCCCAAATCTGTCAAAATTTAACTAAGTTACTTTCCTGTTAAAAAAAAATCAATGGCTCCCAATTGCCTTTAAGATTAAAGACAAATTCGTTAACCAGACATTTAAGGATCTTCACAATCAGGTTCTAACCTACCTTCCAGCCTTATTACTCCCATTAGGTTCCAACCTACCTTATCAGCCTTATTACTTCCATTAATGCACTTTTCACTCCAGTCAAACTGAACTACAAACTATTCTCTGGAAGGAAAAATCTGTCTTCCAGGTTCTGAATTTGTATAGACTGTTCCCCATACTTGGAAAGCTCCTTTAAAATATATATATTTTACTGTCATCACTGTTATTTTCTTTTTTTAAAAAAAAATTATAATAGTATTTTTCCAAATACTTGCAAAGATAATTTACTTTTTCCCCTTTTGATTTATTTATTTAATATTTTCCCCCAAGTTACATTCAAAACAATTTTTTTACATTAAAAAAAAAATTTTTTTTGGACTTCTAGGTTCTCTCCCTTATCCCCACCCACAATTAAGAAACCACAAGTGAAGTTATTCAAAATATTTCCATAAAAGTCATGTATAAAATAAAACAGATTTCCCACCTTAATGAAAATAATGACCCTCAAGATAAAAGTCTTTTGTGTTTTGTTTTTTTTTTTAAAGAAGAGAAACAGAATTCTTCAATCAGTATTCAGATACAATCAGTTTCTTTTCTGGGTATGGATAGGATTTTTCATCATAAATCCTTCAGAGTAATGGAGGATCATTGTTCTAATGAGAATAGCAAAGTCATTTACAGTTGGTCATCCTAGAACATTGCTATTACTTCGTATGCAATACATTTCACTTTGCTTGAGTTCTTGGAGGATTTTCCAGAGTTATTTTTTTTTCTTGAGAGCATCTTGCTCATCATTTCCCATAGACCAATAATATTCTATCACAAACATATGCCACACTTTATTGAGCCATTCCCCAATTGATGGGCATGCACTCAATTTCCAATTTGTTTTTACCCTGAGAAGATAGCTGCTATGAATATTTTTTTGTACATATAGATCATTTTCCTTTTATCTATTTTTTAAATCTTTTAATACTACCATGTCTATGTAGTGATGGTGGTAGGTCAAATGATATGCATAAATTTATAGTCCTGTGGACACATCATGCCTTTTGTCATTTATTAATTGGGGCTTGGTTCTTTTTTTTTTTTTTAAATAAATTTGAATCAGTTCCATCTATGAGAAATGAGGCCTTATTAGAGAAACTTGGTTCAAAATTTTTTTTAGTTACTATTGCTGACTGTATTTTCTCCCATTTAGTCTCTCTGTCATTTCACCCTGTCCTTCTTCAAAAGTATTTTGCTATTGAACGCTCCCTCCTCCAATATGCTCTCTTTTTTATTATCCTCACTGCTTCCTATATCTCATTCCCCTCCTATTTTCCTTCAGAGTTACCAAGTCCATCATCATATAATCTTGTTGTTACTATGTACGATGTTCTCTTGCTTCTACTCACTTCACTCAGCATCAGTTCATATAAGTTTTTTCAGGCTTTTCTGAAATCAGTCTTTCTTATAGAACAATAATATTCCTTTACATTCATAAACCATAACTTATTCAGCCATTCCCCAATTGTTGGGTATGCATTCAATTTCCACTTTCTTGCCACTACAAAAAGGGCTGCTACAAACATTTTTGCTCAAGCAGGCCCTTTCCCTCCTTTATGATCTCTTTGGCATATAGACCCAGTAGAGACACTGCAGGATCAAAGGGTATGTATAGTTTGATAGCCTATTAAAGACAGTTCCAAATTGCTCTCCAGAATGGTTGGATCATTTCACAACTTTACCAACAATGTATTAGGATCTCAATTTTCCCACATCCCTTTCAACATTCATCACTGTTATTTTCCAATGACTTCCCAATTGCCTAGGAGAACTTTCCCTTGTAACAAGTGAGTGCAATAGTTAGGTATTTGAAAATATATACCTTCTTAACGAGTAGATGCCCATCAATTGGGGAATGGTTGAATAAGTTATGATATATGAATGTAATGGAATATTGTTGCCCTACAAGAAATGATGAGTAGGGTGATTTCAGAAAAGTCTGGAAAAAATTTACATGAACTGATGCTGAGTGAAGCAAGTAGAATCAAGAGAACATTGTACACAGGAACAAGAAGATTATGCTGTGATCAACTGTGAAGGACTTGGTGCTTCTCAACAATGATATGATTCAAGGCAATTCCAATGGAGCTGGGATAGAAAATGCCATCTGCATCCAGAGAGAGAACACAGAAACTGAATATGGATCAAAGCGTAGCATTTTTGCCTTTTGGGGTTTTTTAAATATTTTTTTCCCTTTTGGTCTGATTTTCCTTGTACAACCTGACAAATATGGAAATATGTTTAAAAGAATTGTATACATTTAACCTATATCAGATTATTTGCTCTTGGGGAGCATAGCAATGGATAGAGAGGGAGAAGAATTTGGAACATAGTCTTACAAAAGCAAATGCTGAAAAATATCTTTACATGTATTTGGAAAATAAAATACTGAAAAGTTATTAAATATGCCTTATTGTACAGCTATAATTCAATAAATCTCTTAACAGAGGTGGAAGAGCTTACTTTATCCTGGAACCTATAAAGAGGTCTTCCTCAGTGGAATGTGAGCTACTTAAGAGCAGAGATTAATTTTCCTATTTGTAACCCAGAGCTTAGATCTGTGTTCTATCCATAGTAATTGGCTAATAAATGCTCTTGCATTTATTATCAGTTCTCTGCATTTATGATTGATCACTTTATTGATTGAAGTTCCAAAGACTCAATGGTACTTATTAAATACTTTTTGGTTGATTATTGTGGCCATGACATAAATTGTTTTCTGTTTACTTAGCAATGCAAGTTCATAAGTCTTCCCAAAGTTTCTGAATTCTCATATTCATCATTTTTCTGAATTCCATATTCATTTCTTAAGACTTAATACTCCTTTTTATTCAAATATCATAATTTGTTCCATTAGTCTCCAATCAGTGAATACCTGTTTTCAATTCTTTGCTACCAAAAAAGTGCTACAATTAATATTTTTGTATATATTGAGTTTTTCCCTCTGTTTATGACCGCTTTCATGTATATAATACATTATAGTACTGATGGGGCAAAGAATATATTCAGTAAAGTGGGGAATTTATTATTATTATTATTTTTTTAGTATATTTCCAAATTGTTTTCCAGAACAGTTGGGTCAATTTATAGCTCCAGCAACAGGGTGTTGATGTGTTTCCCATCACAATCCCTCAAACATTTGCCAATTTCTGTTTGTCATTTTTGCTTTTTTATGGGTGTGAGGTAAAACAAGTGTTGAATATTCACTTAAAAGCATTGTTCACCTTCATCTCTAGAAACACTTGTTTTCTTTTACTGATTACCTTAGTTGCCTTCCTTGATCCTTTAACTTACTCTCTCTACCTTGTATTTATATGTCTATATTATACATTTATTTAATAATTAGCTAATTGAGGATTGGTTAATTGTTGTCTCTGTATCTCCTAGTGCTTAGCCCAGTGCCTTACATATAGAGTTTAATAAATATTTATTGAATAAATATATAGGAGAAGTCAAAGGAATCTGAGTGATTTTTAAAGAGAAGAATCACTTTTTTTGCTGCTAGCTTTTTTGCTATTATTTTATACTAGGAATGACAGTGTGGGGGAGATTCTGTTTATAAGCACGGAGAATGATGTCAAATGAGGAAGGAGGGGAAGCTGAGATTGGAGATATGAAGTAGTCCTGTGTGAGTGGATAATGAACCCAAAGAAAAGTGTAAAATTATGGTGGAAGCCATATTGTGGAAGACCTTTAAATCCAGGAAAAAATAGGGAATCACTTTAGATTTGATCAGGACTTGATGGGCAATGGAGATACTTTGAAGGCTTCCATGCACACACAGTAGAAATTTGTTAGTTTGATATTTTTGAATAATTAGGTCCAGTCCCTCCAACTAGAAAATGGTAATGTTTCCTTAAGGGTCCGACCCTAGGTGGTTTGGTAGTCTCCCTCACAGCTGAAGCTCAAAGAACATTTGATGAGAATAATAAGCTCACAATTATATAAGTTTGAAAGTTAACACTTTCCTTCTATTATTTTATTTGATTTCACAACATCTCCGTGGAATAGGATTCTATAACTAATAAATGTAAAAGGTTGGATATGCATCTAATTCTCTGATTCTAAGACTAGAAGCTTAATAAATTCTTGTTGATTGATGATTGATTTATCTCCTCACCCCAGGAAGCTCATTATTGAGAAATCAAGATCATCAGCATTGGTACTCAACTTTAGCACCACCTTTTGGTCCTTCTGATTGGAGGGTGGAGCCATAAACTCCAAAATCTCATTTATCTGGTGAACTCAGTTCTGAACATCTCATTTCTTGGAACTTCAATGACTTTTCCTTATGTCCTAACTTTAGTTATCTTTTCCTCCCTCTTTCCCTCCTTCCTTTTCAGCTTCCTTCTGTCTTTGCCTATCAAGTCTGTATTTGGGCCTTTGAAAAACAAAAATAATTTTTGCCCTCGTGAAGTTTGATATTGGAAAGCAGAGGAAAGTAGGACAAATATTATTATAGATGAGTAAACTGAGGCTCAAAGAAAGTAAATTATCATGGTCATACATTTAGTGTCAAAGGCAGAATTCAAAACTAGGTCTCCTGACTCCAAAGTCCAGTGCTCTTCCTATTACTCCATGCTATCTTTCAAATATAAGCAAACTCAATTTTAAAATTAAATTTTATTCAGTAAGAAGCAAAAGAAGCTATCATGTGCTTACTTAAAGAACTCACAGAGGAGCCAAAGGATAAAATACTTCCAGAACAAATGTTTGTTGAGGACCTAGGTGGGCCAACCAGTGGGGCACAGTGAATAAAGTATTGTGCTTTGGGGTCTTAAAGACCTCTGTTCAAATCCAACATTAAATACTTACTAGCTAGTTCCTTCACCTCTGTTTGACTCAGTTTCCTCATGTAAAATGAGGATAATAGCACCAGATGATGTTAGTCCCCAAAAGGGGAGTTTGGTCATGTGAAGAATTCACAATGGCCATTCTCTTTGGCAAAAGGCAGGTTTATTAAAAGAAGGGAAAACAAATAAAGAGGTTACAGACAAAATAAATGTATGATAGACACCATGAATAATAAATATGAAATAATTGGGAGAGCATAGAAAGGGATTTTAATAAAGATGCGATGGGAAAGTTCCCTAGTAGAGGTTGGGGCATGCCCTTAACTGGCAGGCTAAATCCTGCCTAAAGGGACTTAGCACCCCAAAAGTGTTAGCTAGCTAGACGGAGGAGAAGTAGGGTCAGGAGGGGTGGCATGAGGGAAGGGATAAGGAAAAAGACCCCACAAGGCAGACTGCTGCGTCAGACTGACCCAAAAGAGGGCAGTGATCATGGAATGGGCCATAAGTAAATTTATAGGGAGAATTTAGATTTAGAGACTTGACATAATTTGGATTTCTGACTGGAATACCTCCAGAGGGTGGGACCACTCAAAAAAGTGATCTGGATTAACAAAAACGTCTTTCCTGCCTAATTGAGGGAATAATTTTTATCAGTTCTTCAGTTTCTCTCTGCCCAACATCCTCACCACTCAGGACCTCATCATCTAGGATTGTAGTGAGAATTAAATGAGGTAATATTTGTAATGTGCCCTACACCTAGAAAGTGCTATGCATAATATCCATAATTATCATAGGAGCTATAAAATAGAGTAGAAGTGTTACAGTACCTTCAGAGACTCTCATACTAGAAGTCTAGGAAATAAAATTGTCCCTACAAGGAGTAGAGGCTTCAGTAGACCATGGTAAGGGAGATAGGAAAACAGTCTAGGTAAGAGAATTAAAACAAAGATTCTAGGCCCAGAATGAGGGAAGCAAGTTGGGAAGCCAGCAGGAGATCAGTCAGATGGAGAAGTAGCCTCTCAGGAGGTACTTATATGTTGGTCTATAAACATTTATCAAGAGCTTACTATGTACAAGGAATAGTGCTAAGTATTAGGAATACAAAAAACAAACAAACCAACCAACCCACAAACTAAAACCAAAAAACCCTGATCTCTGCTACAAAGAGCTCATATTCTAATTGGAAAAATAATAAACAAAAATTGTACCTACCAGTTAGATATATACATGTTAGGGTCTAGCAGTAGGGAGGATTGGGAAAAGACTCCTGTAGAAGATACAATTAAACTGTTTCAAATGAAACCAGGGATCAGGGAGGTAAGGGTGAGGTGGGAGAAAATTTCAGGTATGGAAACAAAGTCACAGGAGATTGGATTAGTGAGAAATAGTCAGGAGATTGGGACTGTAAAGAACAGTCTTTAATGGGAAAATCACTCAGTTTAAACCAAGTCAAACAAACATTTACCAAATGTCTCTGCATTATATGTGAGACAGAGGAAAAAAGACAAAATCAATCTGATCCTTCAAGAAATTCACAATCTTTTTTATTTTTAACATTCATTTTTAAAAAATTTTGAGTTCTGAATTCTTTCCCTCTCTCTCACTCCTGCTCCATCCTTCGAGAAAGCGAGCAATGTGATATCTGTTATAAAAATACCCCAAACATTATCACATTAGCAATATTGCAAAAAAAAAAAAAAAATTGAATGTGAAAAAATTATGTTTCATTTGGAATTCATTGGTTCTCTCTAGAGGTAGATAATAATATTTTTTCATCACAAATCCTTTGGGATTGTCTTAGATTATTGTATTGCTCAGAATAGCTAAGTTATTCACAGTTGATGACTATACAATATTTATATTACTGTGTACAATGTTCTTTGGTTCTGCTCACTTCAGTTTTTTAGTTCATATAAGTCTTCCCAGGCTTTTCTGAAAACCAACCCCCCTCATCATTTCTTATACCATAATATCATATGCAACAACTTGTTTAGCCATTCCCCATGGATAGGCATTCTTTTAATTTCTGATTCTGTGCTATCACAAAAAGAATTACTTTAAATATTTTAGTATCTATATATTCTTTCCCTTTTTCCTTGCTCTCTGAGATACAGATCTCATAGTGGTATTGCTGGCTCAAAAGATATGGACAGTTTTATAGTCCTTTGAGCAAAACTCCAAATTGTTCTTCAAAACGATTGGACAAATTCATAACTTATCAAAAGTGTATTATTGGGGGCAGCTAGGTGGCACAGTGGGTAGAGCACCAGCCTTGAAGTGAGGAGGACCTGAGTTCAAATCTAGCCTCAGATACTTAACACTTTCTAGCTGTGTGACCCTGGGCGAGTCACTTAATCCCAAATGCCTCAGCAAAAAAAAAAAAAAAAAGCATTACTATCCCAATTTTTTCTACATCCCTGCCAGCATTTATCATTTCCCTTTTCTATATTAGCCAATGATAGATATGAGGTGGTACTTCTGAGCTCTTTTCATTTAAACTCCTCTAATCAATAATGATTTAGAGCATTTTTTTTTTATATAACTAAATAGCTTTGATTTCTTCTGAAAACTGCTTATCCTTTCACCATTTATCAATTGCGGAATGACTCATATTTTTTATAATTTTGGCTCAGATCCCCCATGTATTTGAGAAGGGAGGCCATTATCAAAGAAAGTTGCTCTAAAATGTTTTTCCCCTCAGTTTTCTGCTTTCCTTCTAATCTTTGCTGTATTGATTTTGTTACTGCTGTTCATGTCTAAGCCTTTGTGACCCCATTTACAGTTTTGGCAAAGATACTTGAGTGGTTTGCCATTTTCTTCTTCAGCTCATTTTACCGATAAAGAACTGAGGGAAACAGGGTTAAGTGACTTGCTCAGAGTCACACAACTATTAAGTGTCTGAGGCCATATTTGAATTCAGGAAGATGAGTCTTCTTAATTCCAGGTCTAGCACTCTATCCACTGTGCCACTTAGCTGTGGCTTAAACTTTTAAATTTAATGTATTAAAAATCATCCATTAGCCAGTGAACAGGTAGAGATTTGAGAGATAAATTGTTGTGTGCCATTTTAGAACATGTGAAGGGACATAATATGTAAGAAAAACTGGAAAGCTAGGAAGGACCAGGTTGTAAAGATCTGGAAAGCCAAATAGAGGATTTTATATTTGTTCCTAGAGATAATCGGAAACCATTAAAATTTGCTGAATTGGGGAATGATTTGTTTAGGAAGTATGCTATAAGAAAATCACTTTGACAATTGAGTGGAGGATGGACTGAAGTGGGAAGGGACTTGAATCAAGAACAACCTAGAAGGCAAAAGTCTAAGCAAGAAGGCCTGGTCCAGGGGGGTGGTAGTTTCAGAGGAGAACAGGGGATGTACTACGTAAGAATAGGAAATGGTTTGGATATGGGAAGTGAAAGAGAGGAGCCAAAGTCGAAGCTTAGGTTTCAAGACTGGGTGAGTGGAAATATGGTAACCGGTCTCAGGGATAATAGAGAAGTAGGAAGGGGCAGGGGAAGAAAAGGGATTTTGTTTTAGACATAACGTGTTGAAGATGTCTCCCGGACACACAGCTGGGCATCAGGGGTTTGTTCTTTACTCTTTCGGCAATGCAAAGTGTCCGATCCGGAGAGTGACAGAGCGAAGCGCTGTTTTATAAGATAATGAAGTTGCGCAGGACAGTGATGGTTACTGGACTTAAGGAGAAGACTCTGGGGCTTAAGAGGAGTATGTACGAGGGAAGATAGGGGATTTGGGGTTTCAGTGAGAGCCCTAGTGTCCAGAAAGAGAAAAGCGATTCTGCTGTTGTCCTGGTCAGACGGCGGACAGGAAGGGCTGTGAGAAGTCCAGTGGACAGTGACCAAGCCGGTGAGACTGGATACTATATCCCACCTACATCATTTGAAGAAACCGGGAATGCTAAGCTTGGAGAAGATGAGTTAGGAAATGGGGATTAATCTTCCTTTAAAGAATGAAGAACCGTCAAGGGAAGCAGTGATTGGATTTACTCTGCTTGGTTCTATTAGCCAGAACCAGGCACATTTCAGCTCCACCTAAGGAACGACTTCCTATTTCCAACGGAGGGCTATCCAAAAGCGGCCCCGATGCCTTCCTCGCGGGAAGCCTTCCACCAGAAGCTAGAAGGCCACCTGTTGGATATGTCGGAGAGGTGACTCCTGTCTCCAAGGGGTTTGGACTAATTGAAGGGGTTCTGAGGTTCCTTCCAACGCTGGGGTCCCATGATTTGGGGAATATAGCGTTCCAAGGGGCAGGAGGGTAGGCGAGGACGGGGACGATCTGAAACTCAAGGGATGTCAAGATTCTTAGATTTTTTTTTTTTCGAAAACAAAGGGCACTCAACACCCTGTAAACTTCTCTCACTCCGGTCCTAAACACGTTGCTTGACTCCGGCTCAGGAACAACTACAAATCCCAAAAGTGACCGCGCGCATCAGCTCCGGGAAGGAGGCAGGCTCTGCGCTAGGTCCGATGGGAGTTGTAGTGTCGCTGAGCTTTCTGGGCATCGTAGTTCTGCGCCTCTACAGCCGGTAGGGCGAGGCGGCGCTGGTGCTTCAGAGCCGCGCTCTGGGGCCAAGATGGCGGCGCGCCGGGGACGGGAAGACGGTGCCGCGCCGCCCCCAGGAGGGGGCCCCGGACCAGGCCCCGGCGGCGGGATGCGCGGCGGCAAGCGTGGCTCCTGCCAACGGAGCCCCGAGCCCTCAGGAGCCGCGGGGAGCCTCGGGAGTCGGCAGCAGGTGAGAGCCGGGCGGGCGGCCGGGAGGAGGCAGATCGGCACATGCCGGGCGGTGACACGTGGAAGCTCCTGGAGCTGAAGTGGGGAAGGAGGGCGGCGGAGACACCCGGAGAACGGCGTTTGGGAGGAAGGGGCGACCCGGTTCTCGGTGTTCGGGGCCGCTTGCTTAAGCTTGGAAAAGCTACCGTCTCTGAAGAGCGAGAGGGGGAAGGGAGGTGGGAAGAGCTGCGGACACGCTGAACCAGGGCCGGAGCCGAGTCGTTGAGGTTGGACCCGGGGAAGTGGGAAGGATGGAGGGCTGGGACACGGGGGACGGTGGCTCTGGCCCCGCCGCTCCCTTCCTCGTTCCATCCTCTGCAGCCCTCCCTCTCCTTATAGCTCTCCCTCCCCCTCGGGTTTTAGGGTCCCCGCATCCGGGGAGGCTGGAGACCTGTTGAAGCGAGACCCCCTTTACGGCCAGACTCGATTTTTTCTTGGCCACGTGGGGGTCTGCGTGTAGAGGGAGGGGTGAACAATTTTTCCCGGGAGAACTTCATCCCCGCCCAGCCCTCCCCCTCGTCCTTACTGCAGTCCCTGCATCCACGTGGATTGGGCCCGGCGCGGGGACACCGCCGAGGTGGCCGCAGTCCACGTGGGGCGGGGGAGGGGGGTTGTCCACGTGGCCCCCCGTCTGCTCCCCCCCGCCCCCCCACTTCCCCTGGTCTGCCTGGCGGCTTATCGGCTGCGGGGGCCGGCGTGGAGGCCATGCTGCTCGGAACTGGGTGTGTCTGGTCCGCAGGTCCCTCCCCTAGACGCCAGCCCTGTGCGGTTCTCCCCCCTTCCCCCGGAATCGGGGGCCGCGGCTGGGAGGGGGCCGGGTTGTGGGGCTGTGGAGCTGGAGAGGCCTCTTCCCTGCTTTCCCCTCCCCCGAAAATGTATCCCGCTGCGTTCCTCCAGCCCGCTGCCAGAAGGAAGGGGTTTTTCCCAGATGTGCTTAAGGATTCCGGGCTCCACGCTGTTGGAAGAGGGCTAGCCCGGGGGGGAGGGGGGGGGGGGGGGGAGCGGGACGCCCGCTGCCCGGGGCTTGGGGAAGGAGCAGGGCTCAGGCTTGCAGCCTTCCCTCCCGCTGGGGGAGGTGCAGGGGTGAGTCATGGGCACCTGCGGTGTCTGCTGTGGGATGGGCGTGATTCCAGCTGAAGTGGCCTCTCCCCGAAGTGGGTGCCAATGGCAGGGGGTCCTCGGAGAGCACTTGCTGCCCCCTTTCTTCCAGGCCCCAGAGGCCCTCTGCAGGTAAAGGTGTCTTGAGGTGGCGAACTTCACTTTGTACTTGGTTTCTCCCTCTTCCCGAACCTTTAGCAACCCTAATGGACTTTACAGGACTTTGGGGTTCTCCTCAGTCAGGAGATGTTTTTTTGTCTTTCAAATCCATCATCAAGGGTGGCTTTTACTGCTTTCCTCCTGGGAAGTGGGGCTCGTATTTTCAATTCTGAGATAGGTCCAAGGTAAGGACCGTTTAATTTTTGTGCTGTTTTAATACCCAGACTTGCAAGTTGGAGATGAATGTTAAACTTGAACTCGGGCCCCACAGACTTGATAGCTAACCTGTATCTAACATGATAGTACTTTCCTCTTCCCAGTTTCCTGGGACAGCTAGTTCTTGGGATGAGCACATCTTGTTGATAGGTACCTCCCTGTTCTAATAGGGAGAAGGAAGAAAAATTGGTATGTGGGTGGTGGCTTAGAATCAAATAAACAGCAGTTTACTAAACTATTGGTTTAAAGAGGGCCCATTTATCTTTTGAGTCCCTGCCCCGCCAAGTACCATGTTCTGAAGGTATTATGTGCTTAAATCAATTTTGAAATGGAGAGGCATCACAAGATGGGAAGTGGAGGGGGAGTGGATTTATTTTGATTATCAACTCTCTTGTTTAGAGGAAACATTGTCATAATGGAAAGTGCCATAAAAAGGTGTTTGAGCCTCCAAATTGGCAGTATCATGATGGGCAGTGAATTTATGTGCCTCATTTTTCTTTTGGATAGAATGTTGATAGTACTTGCATTGCTTACCTCATAGGTTATTTGAGAAAGCTGCTTTACAGATTTTAAATCGCTATAAATGTGACCCATTATTGGCATTGAGGGAAATAAGTCCCAAAAGTAGTTGAACTGGGTTGGGATAGGCTGTGTCCCACAGATACTTAGAATGACCTGAGGGTAAGTGAGTATGTGTGCTGGGAATGAAATCTGCTGGCTGGGGGGCTGTAGCAGGTTTTTGCGTGGTGGTGTGAGGTACAGATATAATTCACCCTGGGAGTGTTTGCTGAGCCAGCTGAGATTCCAACCTTAGATTCAGCAGGTATCCCTAATTACAGGTTTTTGGAGGGATGGGAGGAGTTTAGTGCCTAATGTCCAATAATCCTAACACTATCTTTGTTACCTTCCCTTAAGTCCCAATTCCTCTTACTCATTTCTTTCTCCATCCCATCTCATTCTAGGACAGCGTAGTCCTCCCCAGTTACAGAGGCGGAAACACAAATTGTGTGTGGTAGTAGGACATAGAGGGAGCTCATGAGAAGGCATGAAATACTCCAGTAGGGAGAATCTGCTCAGTGTTGCCTGATTTTTGCATCTACTCCTCAAAGGGAGCAGCAGAAGATGCCCATCCATTTGGCCTGGGCCAGGCTCCCTTAGGAGTGGCTTACCATGGTCCTCACCCACACCCACAGCAGGCCCAGACTGGTGACTCCTACCTAATGAGGATGACAGAGGACTGTGTCTGCTTCTTCCCAGGGAAGTTTGGGGTGTGTCAGGCCAAAGCCTTCATACTATACGCTGATCTTCCTGCCTTTCTAAGGCTCTTTGGAATTTAGGGGTCATTTCATATGTCTGTTTTTTCAGTGTCATATCGTACAAGCTAATAATATTTTAGGAACATCATCTCAGTTGACAGTATAAGTATTATCTCCATTGTACCAATGAGGAAATTGAAGTTTGTGAGGATATTGTAGCTTACCTAGGACAGTGTAGATACAAGAGAAACCTTTGCTTCTGCATCTCGGGTTCAGTGTTTTTCCCATGATACTACATTGTCCCTCTTTCTTGATGCCTACTGTGTATTCAGCCCTGTGCTGGGGGTGAAAAGGTGGTGATGGTGAGGGCAGTAACAAAGGAATTCCATTAGAAGCCCGTGAAAAGTTGATATGATATGGGTTAACAGGTTATTCTAAAATGCATAGTGAATATATATCAATAAGTGTTGGAGGTGTTTGGGAAGGGAGTCCTTTTAAAGTTTCTCAGAAAGGTAGTTTTAAGGGAATGTTAGGTTTTGATTTAATTGATAGGAAAGAGAGACACTAGATTATTAAAATAATGCAATTGTTAGTCCCTCTGTTTTCACTCTCCTTCCAAAGACCATCAGACTAAATACCACTCTGATCATATTATGAACTATCCAGAAAATTTCTTTGATCATGTGTTATCTACAAAATTAAGTCCTAACATCTGAGACCATTTATAATCTGGGACTACCTTGCCTCTATCCTCTAATGGTAACTTACTTTTTTTTTTCTGATGCAATTGGGGTTAAGTGACTTTCCCAGGGTCACGCAGCTAGGAAGTGTTAAGTGTCTGAGGGCAGATTTGAACTTGGGTCCTCCTGACTTCAGGGCTGGTGCTCTATTCACTGTGCTAGCTAGTTGCCCTGGTAACCTGCTATTTTGTGCTCTTAATGGTCCCAGTTATTGATTCAGTGATCTTGGTGGATTTCTTCTTTCTCCTCTTTTGCCTACATTGCTACATTCCCTTCTTTTCATGCCTAGCAGAACAAAAACACAATGTCTAGGGAAAGAAATAGGTGCATTATGGCTATTTTTCTTGTTTTTCAGGTTCTGCTGGAAGAGGAGGAGGAAGAGGAGGCTGGCTTCCTCAGCCTGTCCCAGAATGATCTATTTGACCTGGAGGGAGATGATGAATTAGGAGAGGAAGAGGAGATGTTCCTACAGAGCGAGGTCCTGTTGGAGACCATGCAGAGTTATATGGATGCTTCTATCATCTCCATCATTGAAGACTTAAGTGGATCTGGAGAGGTGGGCACTAAGGGGTGGTTTCAATGGAGCAGAGGAACTCTAGGTACCCAGAAGACCAGAGAGTGGAGGGAATTGACCTACAATAGAAGAGGGACCTTCAAGAAGAAGCTTGCTAAGTTTCTGATGTTCCCTTAAAACTTACTACACTCCTCTCCTGGCCACCTCAGTTCAAGAGTAGTATAGAAGTATAAGGCTGGAACAAAGTGTGTTTTGTTTGACTTGTGTACTTCAGATATACCATGAAAATCAATGAAGCAACTTACACTGTTATTTCACATTTGCCCAGGGCTTAGGAGGGTGGCCTATTTTGTAGGATGAGGCAGGAAAAGATCTAGAGCCAAGATTCTGAATTTCTGGAGTCCATGAATATGCTCTTAAAAATATTTTGACAACAATCTTCATATAATTAATTTCCTTTGTAATCTTGTGTATTAATTTGAAAACATTATTATGAGTAGGGTCTCTACGCTTCATCAACTTGTCAAATAGGTCAGTGATACTACAAAGGTTGAGAGTCACAGTTCCAGAAGTTTTTAGTGATAGAGGCATAAATGTGTGGCTACAAAGGAGAAATGGCAGGAATAGAGCCCAACAATCTTTTTCTAGGCCTATTTGCATCTGTTCTTATAACATTCATTTATTAATTCATTAGTGGGTTGACTTGGGAGGAGGAGAGGTGAATCATTTGGATTCTGTGAGTTTCTGACTTGGGGAATATGTAACGTATGAGCATTTAGCCTGTGTACCTTTTCAGTGATTAGATGTCCCTTTCTTCCTTGGAAGCAGAGCAGGGTGACCTCAGAGGACCAGAATGAAGTGTCTCTGCTCACAGCTCTCACTGAAATACTTGACAATGCCGACTCTGAGAATCCATCACCCTTTGATACCATTCCAGACTCGGAGCTGCTTGCATCTCCTCGGGAGAACACCTCGGTTAGTGTTAGGCTGTTGGGTATTGAGTTTTTTACTTCATGGCTAGCACAAATGCTCATGGTTGGGATTGTATGTCAAATCTCATTGTGGGTTATTTCATAACAAATTTAAACCTATGTTTCCAATGGGTACTAGTTTCTGCATGTAAACTATGTAATGTCAGTTGTTCATTTCATTATCTGTCCTTGGCAAGGATGGATCACAGAAGTGGGGGTGGGGGCAGCTGTTGTGGTAGAAGAAACAGGTATAGGGTGGTTGGTTCCCTGGTGACCACTAGCCTTAATCACCCCTCCATCCACTTAGCCAGGGACTGACCGGCTTTCTTTGTACCCTTTTAGTTGCACAAACTGCTGGGTTTTTCTCGCTCATCCCCAGAAAACGATGCGGATGACCAATGGGGACCCAAGACACACAGTATGGCCCCTACTATTGGCAGGGTGAGTAAAGTGAGTTGGAGGAGTATCTGTGACCCAGTGGGGAGTCACTACGTTATGTCTGGAAAGGCCAAGATCTGACTTGGAACCAGAGATAGAAGGGTCCTTAAAGGTTAGCCAACACCATTATTTTTCTGAGAAAATAAATTGTCCACCTTCACAATCCAGATAGTTAACAGAACTTGGAATAGATCCCAAAGACTTATGGATGCCAAGTACTATCTTTATAACAAAAGCCATCTAGGGATAAGTGATCCTTCCCCCCAGATCTGGGAGATTGCACCTCAATTCCAGTGACCTTCACCTTCACCAGTGACCACCCCCTTCACCTGACTGTTGTTCACTTTTCTCCTCTCCATGTAGGTTGAGATGTGTGTCTCCGATTCTTCCTGGGATCTTCCCCCATCTCCCTTCTTGGAGACCTCTTCCCCAAAGATCCCAGGATGGAAGACCCCAAGATCCCGGCCCCGATGGGGTCAGCTTTCTCCCTTGCAGCGCAGTGATGGAGAGGAGGAAGAAGATGCCAGACTCAGCAGTGACAGAGTCGCAACAGCGGGCTCCTCTGCTGACAACACTGAAGACTTCCCTATGCACCTGGCCTGCCCGGGGGAGGAGGAGGAGGAGGAGGAGGAGGCTACCCCAGTCGGAGATGAGAGCATCTCCTCTCTAAGTGAGCTAGTGCGGGCCATGCATCCCTACTGTCTGCCCAGCTTCACGGTTTGCTTGGACTCCTCTGGAGACCAGCAGGAGGAGCAGACTGAAGAGTTGATGCTGGCTGAAGGGGGCATGGTTTTGGAGATCCTAGGCCAAGGGTCTGTGACTGGGGAGGCTCTGGAGATTCCGGTGGTCTTGCGCCATCTCCCTCCTTCAGGCCAGCCTATGGAAGAGTTAGAGCCTGACCTTTCTCAGCAGCTACTAGAGTCTGACCCGGGAGCTGACATCCCCATGTGTGGGGAGCCATGCTTTCAGAAAGAGCCTGTGATCCCAGGCAGTCCTAAAGGGGGGAGAGAGAAGGGGCCAACAAGCCCAGCCCTGCCTTGTGATGAATTGATGCCAGCACTTGTTGATGACCCCAAAGGACCCTCTATTGATGGGTCTTCAGATGCACCGAAAGGCCAAAGGGGCCATCGGAGTCGGAGAAAGAAGACTGAAGCTATGTTATTGCCAGACAGGGAGGGAGACAGTAACTATATTCGCAAGCTCAGGTCCTCTTCCCGGAGCCACCTGACTGCTGAGAGCCAGCCCTCAGATCAGCCCCTGGAGGCGTTCTCCAAAGTGGCCCAGGCATCCTGTGGTCGGAGAAAGCCCCGGGCCAGGCTGGCTGAACCTAGAGTGATGTCAAGTCTAGAAAAACCAGGCCCACCAGAGCCTGACTCTGTCCCACTAAGTCCCCTTGGACAGTCTGGCCTGGCCAGAGAGGAGCCGCCGACTCTGTCCTCCGGCAGTGTGGAGATGTCCTTGACCTCAGGGACTTGTGACCAGTCACAGGCCCCAGAGCCAAGCCTTGAGAGTAACAGGCCTCAAAGTGAGAGGGTCTCGAGTCCCTCAAAGACAGAATGCAGTGCCAGCGTTGGGCCCCAGGAAGCCAAACCCCGACCTTTGAGCCTCTCAGAGTATTGGCAGAGAAGGCAGCAGCGCCAAGCAGAAGAGCAAGTGCCAGAGCCCCAAACCCCTGCTGGAAAATGGCCAAGCATTCCGGAGACACCTACAGAGCTAGCAGAAATCCCTTGCCTCATTGTCCCTTCTAAGACAGCTGAGCAGCAGGGCCTTGAGGTACCTTCAAGGCCCATTGCCCCTGGCATAGCCAAGCAGAGGACAGCTCAGCAGCCAAGCCCCAAGCTGCCTGCCAGTCCCATGCCCTCTTCCAGCTTGTCTTCCCCTGAAGCTGACCTCCCGTTGCCAGCCAGACATACATCTCTAGCAAGGCAATCTGTGTCCCCTACAATGCCTGTGCCCCCTACAATGCCTGTGCCCCCTACAATGCCTGTGCCCCCTACAATGCCCATGCCCCCAGCTGTGCCTCCTGCAGGACCCATGCCCCCAGCTGTGCCTCCTACAATGACTGTTCCAGTGACAATTCCCAGGCCTCCAGCTCTGCCACCCACAATGCCACCCCTTCCGGGTGGGCCAGGAATGCCATCCATGGTGCAGCTTTCCTCCAGTGGGCAGACAATGCCCGATTTGCTTCTGCCACCACTCCCCCCACCCTGTCTCCCAAGGCCTCCTGATTCTTATACCCAATTTGCCCCAGTGCCTTCCTGGCCCTGTTATCCCTCAGTACCACCATCTGTTAACTATCCTTGCTTGCCACCCCCAGTGCCAGGCACATCCAATGCCTATCCAGTACCTACTCCCCCTGCTGTGCCTTGGGCCCTACCTCCTGCATCAGTGACAGCTTATGGTTCTGATCATTCTTATGGGCCTATGGGTTGGTGTCCAGGCCCGCAGCCTCCTTATTGGCCATCTGTACCCCCAGCCCCATTACCACCACCACCACCACCTCCCCTACCTAAGAACATCCCACCACCCACCCATGTTACTGACATTTTCCCTACTGTGGCTCATGGTAGCATACCTGACTCCAGTGCAGTCTCTATGGTTCCACCACCTAACCTTGTACCAACTTCCCAGGAGGCCTCTCAATCTGTACCCTCAAGAGCAGAGGTCAAGCAAGGGCCAGCTTCTCAGCAACCCTCGAGACCCTTGTCCCCTACATCCAAAACCAGGCTGGCCACCCCAAAGAGCCCAAATGCCAGAAAGAATGGGGTTCTTGTTGAGGAGCCCATGGTTCAAAAGGGCCAACTCACGTCAGAGAGTTCTACCCCCCAGAAGGCCCAGCCTGAAACCAAGGAGAGTGTGCATAGTGAGTCAACATTAGTCTCGGCAGATGCCACTGGGTCTGTGCCTAAGCAGTGCCAAGTGGCCAAGATGCCCAATGTACATCCAGCTCGACTTCGGAGACTCAACTTCCTGCCTTCTGCACACACCCAGGGTTCTGAGGATGTGGTACAAGCTTTTATCAGTGAGATTGGTGAGTGCCCAGGGGACAGGTAGACTCCTGCCTGCCTGATTTTTGGTTGGGGAGGACTGCTACTATTGCTGCTTTGCCTTAAGGGAGATTGAGGTAGTTATGCTTTCCTTTCATACTGGATTTCTCATGTTTTTGGGAGGGAATTTCAAGATAGAAGTGTTTAGGGCTTCTTGGATGAGGTAGTATACTTGTCTCTTTTCCAGAACTATACATATTCTTTCTTCCCTTTCTTGCTATAGGAATTGAAGCATCTGATCTATCCAGTCTTCTGGAGCAATTTGAGAAGTCTGAAGGTGAACAATTTCCTTTTTTGGGGAGGGTGGGTAGTAGAATGGGGCAGTAGAAGAAGGTAGTAGAATTTTTTGGCTTGTCTACTACATTCATATTTTTAATTTCTTTAAATTCTTAATCCTTTACATTATTAATTTCTTTAAAATATGTATTTTTTTGTTAGATAACTTTTATTTCCATTTATGGTGCTCTCTACTTTTCGCTACCCAGAGAAATACTTATAACAATCAGAAAGGAGGTGTGTGTGGATAGATGGAATAGTTAAGCAAAACAGACCATATCATCCTAGTCTGAATTTATATCCAGTACTCCTATACCATATTCCTTATGTTTACAAAAATGAAGGGCAGGTTCAAACTTGGTCATTGTTATTATATATCATTCTGATCACTTTTATTTCTTTAAAGAAATAAATTTTTGTTGATTGTTTTTACATCACTTTTATTCCCCACTGTATCTCTGCCCTCATGAAGAAAGATTAAAAAAATACAGAGGAAAAAAGCAACACATTATGGAATTCCAACATAATATGCCATAATCTTCACTCCTGGTTTCCAGGCTCTTTATTTTTTGAGTAGGGAAGTAAGCAGAGTTAGCTAGTAAGTGTCTGGTCAAAAATGAACTTGGATCTTCCCTGACTCCAATGCTGGTGCACTCTCCAGCTGTCCCTCCAACTTCTTTAAATGAAATGCCTTCTTACGTCTTTAATTATGATGAATAACTTTTCCTGGTTCTTATTTTGTTTTTCATCCATTATAACCTTCTTTTGCTTCTCTATATCATTCATTGTTTATGCAGTTGTTTGTGTTCACCTATCACTCTAGCCATTCTTTAATCATTCGGTGTCTACTTTATTTTCAATATATATATGTATGTATGTAATGTATGTATGTATGTATGTATATGTATGTAATACATATATATGTAAAGAATTATGTAGAGAATAGAGTCTAACTGACTACCTCATTGAAATACATGCAAAGATTATTTTTAACATTCACCTTTGTAAAACCTTGTGTTCCAAATCTTTCTCCCTCTTCTCCCCCTTCCCAAGATAACAATCTGATACAGGTTAAACATGTAATTGTTTTAAACATATTTCCATATTTGTTATGCTATGTAAAGGGAAAAAATCAGATCAAACAGGAAAAAGGATGAAAAAGGAAAAAATCCCAAGCAAATTCAACACTTGATTTAATTTTTTTGTTTCTTAAGTTAGAACTTAAGAAAGTAATAAAAAGAAACTTCATTCAGATTAAATTTAAAATGGGTAGTTATTTTTGAGATTTAGTTGTCAAACATTTACACTGCTGGTCAAAGAGTGGGAATTTCATTGACTTTGCTAGCATAATTATAAATTGTTTCCCAGAATGATTGTCCAAATTCGTTATTTCACTACAGTACATCCTGCTAAGGGTAACTTTGTTTCAGTCAGTATTCAGTAACATCTTTTGACCCTTTACTTGGCTGTGTCCTGGAAGAGATCTAATACCTGCCTCTAAGATGTAGTATTCCAGAAGAGCAGTATGGGAATAAACTGAGTGTGTTGATGGAAAGCCTGATCTCCCTCCAATAGTTTCTGATTTGCAATTCCTGACCTTCAGTACCTATTTGTGTTATTAATAATAATGTAAATGTTTGATTTCTTTACAGTCAAAAAGGAGTGTATTCCAGCGGGATCTGCTGATACCTTAGCTATAGGAAACTCAGGGTTAGTATGAACTGGGGCTTCCCCACAGCTTTTTATTGCCAGTAGTTGTCAGGATGAACACATCTCCCCAGGTAACTTCTGTTTCTTAAGAGTTACAGAGAATAGCTCCTTTTTTGGATTAGTTGAGGGATTATTGTGACTGACGTAACATGAAACTTAGGCTCCCAAATATCCCCTTGGCAACTTCCTTCCAACTCCTTGGATACCTTAAGACTGAAGTCCTTGGCTAGCTTGTAGCTTCCCTGGTAGTTACTTGGGGAAAGAAAGGTCCTTTAAACCCTTTGCCCCTCTTACTAGAGCTGAACTTTCCTCTTTTTTCCACCCAATTCTTCCATCTTTTCCCAAGAACATTTCCTTATCTTATCCTTGAAACAGTGATTTGAAGAGGGTTCTGCTTCCTTCATTTCACAAGGATGAAAAGAAACAACTTATTCCATAAAGAGTTGGTGACAGAAGGAATGCATCCTTATCCATTTGTAGTAGAACAGACAGTTCTAGGAGGTCACAGATGAAATGAGGTTTTAGCTAGGTCCTTATCTCTTCCTGGCAGGGTTGACATCTCCCAGGAAAAGCGACCTCTTGACCGGTTACAAGCCCCAGAGCTGGCCAACGTTGCAGGTATGAGTAATGGAATGGAGCGGAAGATCCAATCCCTAGACTTTGGATTATAGCATTTGGTACTAGGTAATCATGTTGGGTGTGGGGGATGGAATCATTTATATTTTATTTTTCTTTCTTTCCTGTAGGCCTGACCCCTCCTGCTACTCCACCTCATCAACTCTGGAAACCCTTGGCTGCAGTCTCATTACTGGCCAAGCCAGGGTCTCCTGATTCTCCTACCCAAGATAAAGGGCAGAAGCCCGTGGGAAACATGGAGGCCAAACGTGCAACTGCAGCTCGACTCCGAGGGCGGGTCCCAGGACCTAGCCCAGTTCATGTGGGCTCTGGGGACCATGACTATTGCATCCTAAGCCCTACAGTGACCCCAGGGCCTGAGTTGGGATCACGCTGGAATGTCAAACGACATCAAGATATTACAATTAAGCCTATCCTTTCTCTGGGCACTTCAGCTGCTTTGCCAGTATGCCCAGCCACGTGCCAGAAACAGCAGCTGGATCATAGGACTAGTGAAGAAATGGAAGCAACCCCTCCAGCCCCAACCGCTACCCCTGACCAGCACCCTTCTGTGCTGTTGTCCCCAGAGGCTTCACCTGGCCGTAATGATGACACTAGGACTCCCCCCGGGGCTTTGGCCAAGCAGCCAGTTCACTGCTATCAGAAGGCCATTGCTTCATCCAGCCCTCCAGGCCGTGTTTGGCGAGGCCGCAGCAGCCGTTCATGTTCCAATGGGGCTAGTGAGGCCTCTTCCTCCTCGGCGTCTTCATCTTCCAGATCCAGGTCCAGGTCTCGCTCCCATTCCCGTTCCCGGTCCAAGTCTAGGTCCATCTCCCCACCACCCAAGAGATGGCGCAGGTGAGTTTGGTAAAGTTCCTTTTCTTCCTGGAGGTGCACTAGGGCATGGGATTACTTTTTTGGTCAAGTCAAATCAATAAGCATTTAAGTGTTTTGGGATACAAAGAAAAGTTAAAAAAAGTAAAGTAAAAAACAATCCTTGCCCTTAAAGAGCTCGCATTCCAATAGGGGAAACAACATGCAAACAACTGTATGCAAAGGGTAATTTGGAGGTTATGTTAGGGAAGAAAGCAATATCATAGGGGGTTGGAAAGAGTGGGAAAGGCTTCTTGTAGACGATAGGATTTGTTTTAAGTGTTGAAGAAGGCAAGAGATGGCGATTATGAGCAAAGTGTGGAGATTGAATATTGTATGCAAGGAATAGCAATGAGTCCAGTGTTACTGTATTGTAGATAAAATACATGGAAGTAAGTAAAATGTAAGAGGACTGGAAAAAGTAGGAAGGGTCCAGATTGTAAAGTTCTTTGGGTACAGAGCATTTTGTGTTTGATCCTAGAATTTTTGAGTAGAGTGATGTGTCAGATGTGCTTTTTGAGGAAGATTATATTGGCAGCTCTGTGGAGGATGGATTTGGATGGGGAGAGACTTTAGGCAGGATACCCACCAGAAGGTTATTATTGAAGATGAGGATCTGCATTAGGGTAGTGGCAGAAAAAGGAAGGCCATGTATACAGGTGTCAGCTGTGCCCATACATAGCCTGATAGGGGTGGGTTGAAGTTAGGTTGTCCTGCCAGTTGAAGTTTAGGAAATGTCTGCTGGGACATGGAACATTTATTAGGCAGGGTGTTAGGTACTGATCTACCATAAATATCAGAGGCTGCAAGGGCAGTAAGTAAGCATTTTTACACTATGTGGTGGATGCCCCTTTCTACAGGGATGTCTGGTAGAAATGCCTTCAAGTTCCAAATGTCTAATTTCTGTTAGCATTTGATTTATCTTGAGTATTAGAAGCAACTTTGGGTTTACAAAAACTTTTTTGCATATGTTCTCATTTGGTCCTCAAAATAGCCCCAAGAGAACAGTTTATTAGAAATATTATCATTCCTACTTTATGGTTTGGAAATTGGAACCAAAATGAAAGAGGAGAGTGTATCTCTTGATGGAATGTAAACTTGAGAAACAGGGCTTTCATTTTTTTTCTTTGAATCCACATCTCTTTTAATTCCTCTCTGGTATAATGGATACTTTATGAATGAATGATTAACTGGGGCAAAGTAGAAACAAGAGTGTGGAATAGAACATCCAGTCTCTGATGTTTAATCTAGTTTTTTGCCTATTCACCTTGGAAAATGGTGGGTTGGGGGGATGTCTTGAGGACAGGCAAGAAGTGAATGGCTGGGGATACAAAGCCATCTTATTCTCCCAGCTACAGGTCCCGTTGTTCCCGTAGTACCCGATCCTCTTCTAGGTCCAGCTGTGATTCCTGGGGACACTCTCGGCGGCGATCTTCCTCGTCGTCGTCTTCTACATCTTCTTCTTCATCCTCATCCAGTTCTCAGAGCCGATCTCGTTCTCCGTCCCCTCGTAGGAGGAGTAATAGGAGACGGAGGTGAGTATGAGTATAGGCTGGAGTCAGTGTTTGGAGCAGGGAAACCAGAATAGTGAAGTCTTGGATCTGGTGAAGAAAGAACTGTTAGAAACGATGTGGTTCCTCTTGGTCAGATCCCTGCCTTATTCTACCCTGCAATTCCTCTCCTACTTAGGTACGACTACTATGATTCCCAGGACCACTACCAAAGGCAGAAAATTCTTCAGAAGGAACGTGCAATAGTGAGTTGAGGGTAATGGTGTGGGAAAAAAGATCTATTTTGTACTTAAAATTAAGAATAGCATACTACCCTTCACTTGAGGGAGGAAAAGAGGTCCTAGCTTACCTTTTTGTTTTTCCTTGTGTCCATCTACCTGAATCCAGGAGGAAAGGAGAGTGGTCTTCATTGGGAAAATTCCAGGCTGCATGACTCGGTCAGAGTTGAAACATCGGTTCTCAGTCTTTGGAGAGATTGAAGAATGTACCATTCACTTCCGCTTTGAAGGGTAAGTGTTTGCTTCTGAAGAGGAGGGGAATATCCCTTCCCCATGCCACTATCCAAACTCCCTTTCATGAAAAATAGGAGTCTGTTGCATTTCTAATGTTCCTTTGTCTTTAGGATTGTAACTGAGAGCAACATAGGGATTATATTTTCCACTCTATATTTGATGAGTTAGCAAGCAGCTTATTTCTAATTTTTGGGGTGATGAAATGGAGACTGGGGAGGCAGTCCCTTAGGATCTTCTTTATATAATTATTCCCTCTTCCTCCTCCTTAAGTGACAACTATGGCTTTGTCACCTACCGATATGCTGAAGAAGCATTTGCAGCCATCGAGAGTGGTCACAAACTTCGGAGGGCAGGAGAGCAGCCCTTTGACCTCTGCTTTGGGGGCCGAAGGCAATTCTGCAAGAGGAATTATGCAGATTTGGGTGAGTAGTATTCTAGTGGCCTAAACTGGGGACCCAGGGTGGTGTGGTTAGGATTTGAGGAATATATAAACCTTAATCTATTCATTCTTTGAGGGCAACTAAAGCTAAAGAACCAGGGGGAAATTTTCAGATCTTTTTACCCATGGCCCAGAGTTTTTTACTGTGGACCTTTGGAGGAGGGAAACTACACTTGGGGTGGATGTGGTGTGAATGGATCCCTTGATCCTTATGGGGGGGGAGTCAGTCATTCTTCAAGTTTGCCCAGGATCAGTTTTTCCCTCTGCATTTGTAGACTCCAACTGGGAGGAGTTTGACCCTGCCCCCGTGAAGAGCAAATTTGATTCAGTCGACTTTGACACATTACTAAAACAGGCCCAGAAGAACCTTCGGAGGTAACCCTGGGCCTCCAGCCCCTGTCCCTCCAGAAGTCCCTCCCCCTCGCCCCCTGGAGCACCCGTTGCTTCTGGATGAGGGGGGAAGAGCTGCTAGTGAGATGGCTGTTTTATAAAGAAAATGGAAAAATAAGTGAAATTTAAAAAAAAGTAAAAGAATTTTTCTAAAAAAAAAGTTTTGTTTTTATAAAAAGTATTTAACAAAATTTGCATTCCTTGTGAAGTGGGTGGTGCCTACTGCATGGGCTGCTCATTTGGGGAAGGTCTAAATCACTATGCAGATCAATAAACAAAAAAAAGGAAAAATCTTTATTGTGTTGCTATGTATTTCTGTCCCCAAAGATCCTGATTATTTCCTGCCTTACCTATACTCTTCATCATGTTTCTGACTCCTGACCTCTTCCTCAGGGGGCTTAAGGGATTTACCCTTGGCCTCCCAGGCTTACCTGCTTTGTTGGGTCCATTGCTCCTACTGCTGCCTTTCCTTATGAAAAGATTACTGGTTATAACTGTGAATAGGCATTTTGACTGTTGATAAGCTTTTAATGATGGACCAAGTAAATGAGAACAGTTTGAGAAGTGGAGGGTTGTTGTTTTTAATCTTTTTTGAACCTTGTGAGAGCTTGAGGATAATATATTACATCTTTTGGGATATGATTATATTCTATGAAGTAAGTCACTTTAGGTTAGTTTTCTACCCAAGAGAGGAGTAGGGTAGTATCAATGAATTTTTTCTCTACTTCATATTTTATAACGCCTTGGATTTGAAATCAGGGTCTGAATCTTGCCTTAGATACTCTTTACCATAGTGATGTGGCTCTCAGTAAGTTAAATCACTTAACTTTGGTTCTGTTTCCTTATCCAGGAAATTAAGAGTTATACCTGTTGAATATGGAGGTGGAAGGGTGGAAAGACAGCAGGCAGTTCTTTGAAAATCAAAACAGTGAATTTGATGCTTTTTATAAACCTCAAACCTGTTTTACAAACAACTCTACTTAATTCTGTTTAATTTTTTTTACCTCCCACATAATACTTTTGTGTTTTCCAATTAAATGTAAAGATAGTTTTCAACATTCACTTAAAGATTTTGAGTTCAAAATAGTTTTTTTCCTGTTTCTTCCCCAAGGTAAGGATAGAAGGAAAACAACACACCATGCCAAAATTTGTAGACTAGTCAACGGTTCTTAGGGAAATTTCATATCTCTCAAATGCTTTTTTTCCATAAGAGCATTGGGCATGCAACAACAAAAAGAAAACCAAATTAATCCCCTCTAATTAAGAACTCAGACAAAAATAATAAAAGGAGATATTAACAAAATTGAAAGTAGAAAATAAAATTATTGAGCTAACAAAATGAGAATTTAAAAACAAACTTATTTAAAAGAATAAAATCAAATTGCCAGTATCAAAAATAAAAGACGAATTCACAGTCAAAGAAATAAAAGCAATTATTAGCAGTTTTGTTCAGGTTTTATATATATATGATTTAAATGAAATAGCTAAATATTTACAAACTATAAATTGTTCAGATTCACAGAATAGGGAATAAAATGATTATAGAAAAAAAATTGAACAAGACATAAATGAAATTCCACAGGGCGGAAGAAAAAACAGGCAGGACCAGATTAAGTCAATTGTACCAAACATTTAAAGAAAAATTCCAATACTACATAAACTGGGACAAAAATAAAATAATTTGGATTAATGGGCAAAAAGAGGGTCCAACCAGTTTACTTTGTTGAAATAAATATGCTGATACCTAAACTAGGAAGAGCAAAAACAATTATAGACCAATTTTATCAGGGAATATGTATGCTGAAATTCCAAGTAAAATACTAAATAGGAAACTACAACTATATCACAAATATTATACATTGTGACCAAGTAGGATTTATCCCGGGAATATAGGGATTGAGAAAAATTACATAATTGACTATATAATAACGAGCAACAAAAATCATGATTGTTTCAATAGATGTTTTTGACAAAATACAATACAAAATACAAAACACTTTAGAGCATAGACATAAATGGATTTTTCCTTAAAATGATAGAGCATCTACCTAAAATCAACAAGCATTATTTATAATAGGGATAATCTAGAAGCCTTCCCAATAAGATAAGTAAAACAAATATGCCCATTATCACCAATGTTATTATAAATGCTAGCAAAATAAGATAACATAATTAAGAGAAATAAAAGAAAAAGTTGGAGGAATCAGGATGGACAGTGAGGTAATAATACAACTATTTGTAGATGATATAATTGGAAAATTCTAGAGATTGTACTAAAAATTTAGTTGCAACAATTAATTTTAGTAAAATGGCAACATATAAAATTAACCATATAAATCATAAACATTTCTATATAGTACCAATAAAACCCTGCAAGAAGAGGTAAAGATACCCCATTTAAAGTAACCATAGAGTACAAAATACTTGTGAGTAGTGTGAATATAAATATAAAGCAATTTTCACAAATTCAGATTTAAATAGTTGGAGAAATATTAAATATTAATTTATAGACAGGCCTAATGTAACAAAAATGACAATTCTATTTAAATCCACCTATCCAATTCCTTCCCAATTAAATCATCAAAAAAAATTACTGAGCTGGAAAAAATAAAATTAATTGGGAAGAAGAAAATGTCAAGATTATCAAAAGAATTAATTTAAAAAACTAAAGGAAGGCAATTTAGTAATGACAAATTTTATATTGTGAGGCAATAATAATCAGTACTATCTGGTATTAGCTAAGAAATAAATGGATTGGAACAGAACTGATGTAAAAACAGTAGTAAATGATCATAGTAATCTTGTATTTAACAAATTAAAGATTTAATCTTTTGGGATAAGAATTCACTATTTGGTAAAAATTGGGAAAACTGGAAAGCAATCTAACAGAAATTGGGTCTAGACCAGTATCTTACACTCTTTAGCAAGATAAGGTCAAAACAGTTACGAACTGGATATAATCGGGGGTTATAAGAAAATTAGAAGAACATGTAGCATGGTTAGAAGAATTTATGAATAAATAAGAGATAGAGAGCCTTGTGAGATGTGAACTGGTTACTTTTAATTACATTAAATTTTAAAAGTTTCATACAAATAAAATGAATATATCCAAGATTAGAAGGAAAGCAGAAGATTGGAGAAAATTTTTGATACATTTGAGATGTATGGAGAACTTTGTCAAATGTATGAGAATGAGTCATTCCCCAATTGATTAATAGTATCAAAACTTTATGTAATCATGAAAATATGCTCTAAATCATTATTTATTAGAGAAATGCAAATTAAAATAACTTTGAGCCTGTTTATAAGAATGGCTACAGTGATAGAAGGGGGGGAAGTGACAAAATGTTGGAAGGGATTGTGGAAACATTGGGACACTAAGACACTGTTGGTGAAATTGTGAACTGATATATTGGAAAGCAATCTAGAATAATGTCCAAAGAGTTATAAAACTCTGTATACCCTTTGACCTAGTAATACCACTATTAGCTCTGGTTGGCAAAGTGATCAGGGAAAAAGAAAAAGAACCTTTATGTTCTAAAATATTTATAACTTTCTCTCTGTGGTGTCAGAGAACTGGAAAATAAAAGGATACCCATCATTTGAGGAATGGCTAAGGCTAAACAAGTTGTGGTATATGATTGTAATAGAATGTTATTGTGCTGTAATAAATGATTGAGCGTGTTGATTTTAGGAAAATATAGTCCAAGGCAATCCCAATAGACTTTAGATAGAAAATGCCATCTGCAACCAGAAAAAGAAGTATGAAGATTGAATGTAAACCAACACATGCTATGTTCACTTTCTTTTTTTTTGTTTTGTTTTGTTTTATTTTCTCTTGTGGCTTTTCCCTTTTCTAATTTTCTCTCCCAATATGATTCATAAAGCAGTGTGTATTAAAAATAAATAAATGAAAGAAAAATATGGAAAAACCTGCATGAAATAATGAGTGAAATGAGAAAAATCAAGAAAACATTGTGTATGGTAACAGCAATATTGTTATAAGAACAACTGTGAATGATTAAGTTATTCTGAGTATTATAGATATTCAAATTAACTACAGAGGACCTCTGAAGGAAGAACATGGATCCTCTCCAGAGAACTGACAAATGGGAATATGCATAGTATGCTTTTTATATTTTTGTGTGTGTGTGTGTGTCTGTACAAAAAGATGTGTGTGTGTGTGTGTGTGTGTGTGTGTATATCTTTGTCAAATGGTTGCCATCCCTAGAGCTGGGTGGGGAAGGAGGGAGACAGTTTGGAATTTAAAATGTAACAAAATAAATAAAATTGAAAAATAGGTAAAGAAGGGGTACTACCAAGTTACTTCTGTGACACAAATATGGTCTTAATACTTAAATCCAGAATGCCAAAGCAGAAAACTATAGACCAACTTCCCTAATGAATACAATTGGAAAATTTTAAGTGAAATATTTGCAAAGAGACTAGAGCAACATATCTCGCAAAGATCATATATTATAGTTCACTCGATTTTTACTAGAAAAACTAGAAACTGTGTTAGAGTAACTGTAACCATAATTGGCCATAACAATAATCAACAAAAATCATTTTAGTTGATGCAGAAAGAGCTTTTGGCAAAATACAACACCTATTCCTGTTTTAAAAAGATATTAGAAAGCATAAAAATAAACAGAATATTTCTTAAAATGTTAAGTAGTATCTATTTAAAACCACTAAATCAGCATTATCTGCAAAGAGGATAATATAGAAGCTCTTCCACTAAGATCAGAGGTGAATCAAGGATGTCTATCGCCACTATTACTATTCAATATTGTATTTGAAATGCTAGCTGTATTAAGAAAAAAAAAGTAGAAGGGATAATCAAACACAAAGATCCAACAAAATTCACTTTTCAGTTGGCCTAGAGAATGAATTAAAAAACAAATTGAAACAAATTCAGCAAAGAAGCAGGATATAAAATACATCTGCATAAATCATCCGTATTTCTGTTTATTACCAGCAAAATAACAGCGGAAAGAAATAGAGAAATTCCATTTAAATAACTATAAAGTATTTGGGAGTCTACTTGTGGAAGCCTATATAAACACAATTACTTAATACTTTACACAAATAAAGACATTGACAAAATTTTATAAATTAGAGAAAAGTTAATTGTTCATGGATAGGCCAATCCTTCCCCCTCCCCCCAAAATGTTACCTAAATTACTTTACTTACTCGGTGCTTACTAATCAAACTAACAATTATTTTATAGAATTAGAAAAACATGATAATGCAGTTAGAGAAATAAAAAGTTGAAGATGTCAAGGGAATTAATGGGGGGAAAAAAGGGATTGGAGGGCAGCAGTACCAAATCTCAAATTATACTACAAATCTCTAATTGCCAAAACAATTTGGTGACGGTGGCCAGAATGTCAGGCTTAAAATCAGGAAGACTCATCTTGAATTCAAATTCAGACTCAGACACTTAGTAGTTATGTGATACTGGACAAGTCACTTAACCCTATTTACCTTAGTTTCCTCTTCTATAAAATAAGTTGGAAAAAGAAATTACTCCAGTATCTTTGCCAAGAGAACTTTGCCAAGAGTTGCATACGACTAAAATGACTGAACTTGATCAATGAAGCCTACTATACAGAAACAAAGGAGCACAATAGTCTTGGTTGGTTGTCCTTCATTCTTGAAGAGCCCCAAAATGATGTCACTATATTAGGTCCACACACAGTGTGTCTTGACTATGGCTGACCAGACCAATATGAGCTCGGAATGCTCTGCCACAAGTTGGATACAAATAGACCCTATGAACTTATGGGGTAGCTTCTCTAATTTTGCTAATCTATTGTTTTCTTTGGGCTAATTTAATTTTGCTCATAGAGCACATCACCTCTGATGAGGGCCCATCATGCTGGGCCTTGTGCCAGTGTCTCCCATATCATACAGTTGATGCTAATGTTCTTAAGAGAGACCTTGAAAGTATCCTTGTATTGTTTTTCTGGCACCTTGTGAGTGCTTGACCTGTGTGAATTCTTCATAAAATAACTTTTTTGCTTAGTGTATATTTGGCATTTGAACAATGTGGCCAGCCCAATAGAGTTGCACTCTGCAGTAGAGTTGGAATTCTTGGAACTTTAATTTGAGAAAGGACCTCAGTGTCTGGTGTCTTACCCTTCCAGGTGAGCTTCAGAATATTCCTAAACAATTCAAATGGACGAGATTCCGTTTCCTAGCATGGCGCTGGCATAATGTCCAGGTTTCACAGGCATACAATAATGAAGTCAGCACAATGACTCTGTAGACCTTCAACTTGAAAAGACTACAAGCCAAAACTAAAGTGGAGGGGATGTTAGTGCATGATTTTTTTGTTTGCAGATGATTGTGCACTCAATGTAGCTGCCAAAGCAGAGATGCAACAAAGTATGGATCAGTTTTCTGCTGCTTGTGCTGATTTTGGCCTAACAATACCAAAACAACACAGGTCCTCCATCAGCCAGGACCACACCATCCATATGTGGAACTATCTGTTAAAGTAAATGGTGAATTTTTGAATCCTGTGAATGAGTTCTCTTACCTTGGCAGTATACTTTACAGAGATGTCCACATTAATAATGAGATGAAAATTGCCAGAGCTAACTTGGTGTTTAGGAGACTCTAAAGGAGTGTGGAAGAGAAGAGATATTAGGTTGATCACACCCTCTAACAGTAGATGTTACTCTATGCCCTTTTCTTTTCTCCTTTTTTACAACTTTGGTGATCACAGATCCATAAACTGGATGTCAGTAGATATCTTAAACTCAATATTTCCAAAACAACTCATTATCTTTCCCCATAAAACTCCTTCCCTAACTTCCCTGTTAGAATAGAGGGGAACACTTCACCTAGTCCCTCAGGCTTACAACCTAGGAGTCATCCTGGATTCCTCATTATCTCTCCCCTCCTGTCCAATCTGCTACCAAGGCCTGTCCATCTCACCTTCGTAACTTCTCTAGTGTATGTCTCCTATCACCACCCTGGTGTGGGCTCACCTAAATCTCACCTTTGATTGACTACATCAGCCTGATGATGTGTTTGCAAAATGGATAATTTTGATTGTATAAAATTAGAAAAATTTTGCACAAATAAAACTAATGCAGCTAAAAAGAAAAAAAGAGAAGCAGGAAACCAAGAGGAGGCCTAAAATATATAGGAAAATGGTTCAAATTTATAAAAATAAGAGCTATTCCTTGATTGATAAATTGTCAAAGGATACAAATAAGTTATTTTTAAAAAAATTTTTTTTTGGCAAGGCAGTTGGGGTTAAGTGACTTGTCCAGAATCACACAGCTAAGAAGTGTTAAGTATTTGTGGCCAGATTTGAATTCAGGTGCTCCTGACTCCAGGGCCGCTATTCACTTTGTCATTTAGTTGCCCCACAAATAGTTTTCAAAGGAAGAAATCCAAGCCATTAATAGTCATAAAAAAATTCTAACTAAATCATTTATAGAAAAATACAAATTAAAAATACTGTGAAGTTCTAACTCACACCTATCAGATTGTTTAGGTTGATGGTACTCTGAACTGCACCAACTGTTCTGGATAAAGTTTGGAACCATGACCCAAAAGCTATTAAATTATTCATATCCTTTGACTCACTTACTGATACTAAGTGCAGAGAGGTCAAAGAAAAAGGACCCATATGTACAATCATATATATATATAGCAGATCTTTTTGTGGTGGCAAATAATTGGAAACTGGATGCCTATCAATTAAGAAATGGCTGAATAAGTTATGGTATATAAATGATCGAATATTCTTGTGCAATGAGAAATGATGAAGGAAATAGCTTTAGAGAAACCTGGGAAGATTTGCATGAACTGACACAAAATGAAGTGAGTAGAACCAGGAGAAAAATGTCTACAATAACAGCATTGTAAAAACCCAACCCTGGATTCAGGAGAATCTAAATTCAAATGTGATCTGAGATCCTTAACACTAGCTGTGTGATCTTGGGCAAGTCACTTAACCCCAATTGCCTCACAAAATAATAGGATTATAATAAATTCAGAAAAATTTAGGATTTCTGATGCACATAAAGAACAACTGCAATCACAAAGGACTCGATAAAATAAACTATGCACTTCCAGAACTCTGGCTGCTAGGTGGTGCAATAGAATAGAGTGCCAATGGAGCAGTAATGAACTGAACCAGCTACGCCCAGAGAAAGAACTCTGGGAGATGACTAAAAACCATTACATTGAATTCCCAATCCCTATATTTATGCCCACCTGCATTTTTGATTTCCTTCACAAGCTAATTGTACAATATTTCAGAGTCTGATTCTTTTTGTACAGCAAAATAACGGTTTGTTCATGTATACTTATTGTGTATCTAATTTATATTTTAATGTATTTAACATCTACTGGTCATCCTGCCATCTGGGGGAGGGCGTGGGGGGTAAGAGGTGAAAAATTGGAACAAGAGGTTTGGCAATTGTTAATGCTGTAAAGTTACCCATGCATATATCCTGTAAATAAAAGGCTATTAAATAAAAAAGAAAAAAAAAATAGAATACAGTGCCAGGTCTAAAGTTAGGAAAACTTGGGTTCAAGTCCAGCCTTAAATGGAGCTTTTGTGGCCCTGAACAAGTTCCCTTAACCTCTTTGCCTCAATCTCCTCATCTTTAAAATAGAGATAATAATAGTACCTATCTCCCAGGGTTGTCAGGAGGCTTAAAAGAAATAACTGCAGTGTCGGCCGGTCACCTGGTAGGTGCTCTATAGTAGTTTTTGTCATCTCTTCCCTCTATCCCTGGAGAATAATGTGAGAACTTGTTTTGCATGACCAGACTTTATGCATTTTCATGTTAATTTATAATCTGGAACGGAGATTTTTCCTATGAAACCAGATGTCTGAGCTGGAAAGAACCTCAAGACCAGCCAGTCAGCAAGTATTTATTAAGCGCTTACTACTGCCTGGCCCTGTCCTATTAGCCGGGAATACAATTAATTGCAAGCACAAAGACGGTCCCTCTTCTGAAGCAGCACAACCTGTGTCCCCGCGGGGGTGTTTGGGTGGTTGTGGAGCACTGCTGCTCTTCCAGGGATGCTCAGGAAAAGCGTGGGTGCGCTTGCTCTCGGTCCCTAGTTATCGCCAGCAAGGAGCGCGCGAGCAGGGAGGCCAACAACCAGGCGGGAGGGGACGAGGCTTAAGCCCCACCCCCTCATTATGCAGGCGAGCTCAAGCCGCTCTCTGGAAATTTCTCAATCACGTCTGCGTGGAGGCCCCGACAAGGCGGCGGCCGAGCCCGCAGTTGAGCTTTCCCGCCAATGCGGCAGGAAGGGGGCGGAGCGATGACGCCACCGCCTCGCCTTTACCAACGAGACCAGACCAGCGGCGTACGCTGAGTGGCTTTTCTCATAGCCGTGATATCTGGTTGGGAACGGCGGCTGACGAGGAAAAGGTAAAGGAGGGCTTCTCGGAGGGGGCGGGAGGGCCGGAGTCCCCGCCTCTTCCGGCGCCGGGGCCGTGACGCAACACCCGGTTCCCTTCAGCTTCACCGTTCCGGAATGAGCTCATTCCGCGCGACGCGCATCCCTCAGTCGCGCTAGTGACGCTTCCGGACCTAGAGGATGGCGGAGCAAGAGGGCTTACGCGTGGTTCCTAGCGACTTGTTCCCTCTCGTGCTCGGTTTCCTGCGCGACAACCAGTTTCCGGAGGCGGCGAGCAAGTTCGCTAAGGCTACGGGAACTGTGAGTGCCCACGTGCGCGAGCAACGGGACCGATTTATGCCCTGGCGACCAAGAGAGAGGAAAGCACGTGTTTGCTCCTGGGCCTAGGAGAAGGGGTCCCGGGTGGGCCCGGGGAAAGTGGGCTGCTTCCGCAAGGGGGCTTGGGGGCCCTCACTTTGGAACGGGGCGGTCTTTTCCCGGTCTCGTGGTTACGGAGACCCCGCCTGGTAAACGGAGGCAGGGCTGTCGGACTGGTAAACGGGTGTCCTGATTCTGTGGACGCGGTGGGGAGAGGGGAGCCACCTGATAGCCGTTGGCTAGATTTGAAGTTAATTGGGCCACACCCGAGAAGCGCTGGTTAAAACTAGCTAGATCTGAGAGGGAAACCTAACGGGGCCGTTCCTGCCAGAATTGTGCTTACGGTTTTATCAGTTACACCTTTTGCACCTGCCCCCTCTCCAGGTCCCCTGCAGCCAGTTACGGCTCTTACCACTTAGCACGTCCGTCTCTTGGAAGTCGGAGGCTGTTGCACTTTCGTCTTTGGGTCCTCGGCATCTGTCTTGTTTGGCACGTAGGGTGTAATAAATACGTTGGCTGATTTTTGTGGGCCTTCGTGCCAGGAGTCTTCCTTCCACTTAGTATTTGCGTCATCTTTTCAAAGCACTTAAAGCATAGGACTCTACCAAAGACCCATGGATGCATTCTCTGCCCTCCACCGCTTCTGCAACAAGAAGAATGCTTTTTGTTTGTTTGTTTGTTTGTTTTTGTTTCAGTGGAGCAGGCTTAAAGTTTTCACGAAATGTTATTAGTTGCTTTTGATTTGCAAGCCCAAAATTTAGAATGGGAGAAAGAATGCTGATTTTTGAGTTGAATCAACATAGGAGTCACCCAGCTTTTCTAAACTTTAGTTTCTTCTATTACAAAAAACAGTACTTCTACTTACCACCTCATAAGGTTGTAGGAAAAGTACTTTGTTATCTTTAGAGTACAATATGATTGGGAGTTGTTATTCTAAGATCCAGCTAAATTGGACTCCATCCCCTCCCCACCCCCCTTCTCCTACTGTTTCCCGTTCCTCTGACTTTTAATCAGACTTTCTCTTCAAGGTTTAAGTCAGGTGCCACTCTGCAATGAAGCAAACCTTCCTTATGGTTCCCCCTTTCCCCATTTCTTCCTTAGAGTCAGTTAATTCAAGCACGAAATATAAAAGTTGTTATAATTTTTCCAGCACCTTTCTCTCTTTCCTCTCACATTATTCCTTGTGTCAAAATGCGTAAGTTCCTTATTTACAAAGCAGTCTGTGTCCTCTTTGGTGTTGTTTTCCTAGCAGCTTTACTATGGTAGATGCTTAATAAGAGTTTTGTGATTTGAATTTATCTAAATGAAAACAGTAGTATCTTATCAGACTTGCAGATGTTATGGAAAACTATCCAAAACATTGGGATCACAAAATTCTAATTGTAACAGTAGACTAGTTTAGTCAAATATAATTTTGTGAGTATGATTGCAAAAAATCTAACATTTTAGGGATTCAACTCTATCTCTTTCTGCCTTTTCAGGCCCAACAGGACCCCAACGCCACTTCCCTTTTGGATATCTATAGTTTCTGGCTCAAGTAAGTTCCTCTTGCCCCCTTTAATTATTTCTTCCATCGTGGGTCATAGGCCAGTCCTTCTCAAAGTTCATTTTATTTTTTTTTTCCATTCAGTAGGTCTTCCAAAACTCAAAAGCGGAAATTGGAGGCTAACGGACCAGTGGCAAAAAAGGCTAAGAAATCCACTGTTTCTGGTGACAGCAGTCATAAAGGAGAGGCCAAACAATCTCCAACCAAGAAACTAGGTGAGGGATGATTTTAGAAGGGAGGAGTGTTCTTCCTAAATAGTGGTTTCTGGCTAAAGTATATGAAGGTTCTTCTCTCTCACTTGGGAATACTCAGCTTGTCCAGAAGACTAATTCCTCGCCAATTCATGTTCTTCTCAGCCAACAAGCCACCTGGTACATCTCAGTCTGGGAAGACATCCATTCCTGTCAAAGCAGCAGAGAGTAGTAGTAGCAGTGAGGACTCCAGTGAGGAAGAAGAAGAAAGCAAAAACCAGAAGAAGTCTGCCCAGGTTAGATTCTGTGGGTTTCACCAGAGGAGTTGAGGACAGGAATCTTTCTCTACTGTAAGACTTGGTACAAAGATGCCATTAGAAAAGAAAGCTTCCTAAACTTGTTGAACTTTACTGAACTTATTCTGGGTGTCGTCAGGGTGGGAACAGGATTCATATTGCTCTGTTAGAGATGTCCTTGTCTGGATACCCTGATGTGCTTTGCTGAATACTTGTTTCTCCTGACAGAAGGAAGCCAAGCCCCCAGCCAAGGCCGCCAAACCTGCCCTCAAGACAGCTCAGCCTAAGAAAGCTGAAAGCTCCAGCTCTGACTCTGACTCCGACTCTGATTCTGACTCCGACTCCAGCTCAGAAGATGAAGCCACCAAGAAACAGAAACTTAAGACTCCAGTCAAGACCCCAGTCAAGACCCCTGTCAAAGCCACAGCTAAGACTCCAGTTAAGACCACAGCTAAGCCAGGTACTTTTCTTCAAGTGAGTTTTTCTTTAGGAAAGGAACTTGGTCATTTTGTGATCTGGGGTTTTAGAATTGTCTCTCCCACAAACATAACATATATGCTCACCTTTCTTCTAAGATAGGCAGTCACTTGGCTGTCACCAGGGGTTCATTTGAAGGTAGTATGTAATTATTGAATAGAAAAATTCTTGTATTATTTCTCTTACACCTGAAATGAAGGATGGCAGGAGTGCATACCAAAAACTTTGACCAATCTTTAATTAGAATGATTACATATGTATTTGAATAATTTTATTTTTTTAATTATAGCCTTTTATTTACGAGTCATATGTATGGGTAATTTTATAGCATTGACAATTGCCAAACCTTTTGTTCCAATTTTCCCCCTCCTTCCCTCCATCCTGGCACACAATGGCAGGTTGACCAATACATGTTAAGTATGTTAAAGTATGTATTTGAATGATTCTTAAAACACTTAGCACACAAAACTGTAGGGATAGTGACATTTCTGTTCTTTCTGTTTGGGGGTTGGAACAGAATTACACTAAGAAAACAATCTTTGCTGGGGAAATGTTTGTTTAATATCTAGAATGGGATCTTGTACATAGTAGGCATTTAATAGGTGAACCATTTTCTCTTCAGGCACGACTCCCCAAGTTGCCTCAAAATTAGCCAATGGCAAAGCTGGTAAAAGCAGCAGCAGCAGCAGCAGTACTAGCAGCAGTAGCAGCAGCAGCGACTCAGATGAAGAGACGGCTGAGGCTCCACCCAAAAAGGTTGAAAATTCTTTACCTTGGCTGGGGGGGAGGGGAAATCCCCATTTTAAGCATTGATATTGATTGGTATGTTATCACTAAGGCTGTCTTGAAGAAGGCAACTCCGTCCAAAACCCCTGTGAAAGCCGCCTCACAGAGTTCTAGCAGTGATGATTCCTCCAGTGAGGAAGAAGAGGAACAGAAACAGAAGAAAAAACCCATCAAGGCCCAGCAGGGTGAGTGAAATTAAGGAGGAGGCTGGTTTCCTGGTCTCTCTTGTTCTGTTGGTGCACCTCTGGCAGTTCTTATACCCACCCTGCCCACCCCACCCCCAGAGCAGGGTCAGGGTCAGAACTTCTGAGTCCTATCTCTGTCTCAACCTGAAGATGGATACACTTTATCTTTTTCTGGTTAACTAGTAGAGACTGTTTTGGGACTTTGCTACAGAGGCATAAAGTCACATTTCCCATCTGCCAGTCTTGAATAAGCCTTTTCCCTGTCCTTGGGTGCAGTTCCTTTGGACTGACTTTGGACTGTTTTCCTCCCTAAAGAAGAAAAAATGGTCAGTTCACTCCTGGTCTGGCTGGTGAAATGTAATACTTGAATGTTAGAATAGCACATGCTAAGATATGTGCTTTGGTTTTGGAATTAGTTATTATTTTTTAAAAGTTGCATGGAAACATTAAATTACCAGGACCCTCAACTATAGATAGGATCACTATAAATCTGCAGCTAGAAGAAATTTATATCATGACAGTCTGAACCTATTTTCTTATCTGTAGCATGATGATGTTAATATTTGAACCTGCCTACTTTACAAAAAATTTGATAGGAAAGTACCATTTATTAAATACGTCATTAAAGCATTATGGATACAAAGAAAAGCCCCAGTCTCAGATATTTACTACTGTAATAAGAGAGACAAGTGTATGGAAGATAAATGCAGAGTAGATGAATGATAACCTCAGAGGGCAAAACTTTAGCAATGAGAGAACTAGAAAAGGCTTCCCGCATAAAATAGGATGAATTGAGTCTTGAAGGACACCAGTAAAACAATAGAGAAGTGGAGATAAGGGAACATGGCATTTGAAGCACAGTGGACAGATGGTACGGAGGCATAGAGCAGCAAGAAGCCAGAGCAGTTGGATTACAGAATTTGTAGAGGGGAGGAAAGTGGAAAAAGAACTTGAAAGAAAGCATGAGGCCATAAAAAACTCTAAATGTTAGGAAGGAATTTACATTTGATCCTGAAGATAATAGGGAGTCACCAAATTTTACTGAGTAAGGGAAGCAGTGATACGGGTACTCCTTCCCATAGGAAAAATCACTTAATATAACTAAATGGGGGATGGATTGGAGTAGGGAGACACGTGAGGTAGGAAAACCAATTAAAAGGTTCTTGCAGTGGCAGAGTGAGGAGTGAGCAGATGAAGATGGTGTTTGTATGAGTGTCCAGAAAAGTTAGGTATGTGAGTGATGTTGAAAAAGGAGACATGAAAACATTTGCTGACTGAGGGGATCTGTGGAAAAAGTGGCAGTTGGGAGTCCATGAGGCCAAGTTTGTAAGCCTGTGTGACTTAGATGGTGGTTTCTGTGGAAGAATTGGGATGAAGTTAGAACTTTTTTGAGGGAAAGAAAATGGGTTCTATTTTATACATATTAAGTTGGAAGTGTATGTGACATACAGAATAAGACCTGGATCAAAACTCAGTTGGTGAGCTAAGAAAAAAAGTAAGTCTGGATATAGAGCCCTGGGAATCAACATAGACATGGTGATTCAACCTTTGGAAATAAATGGAGACCTATAATCCAAGTGTGAGAGGAGTTGAGATACACTGAACTACCATGATGGTTGTGGTAGAAGAGAGATGTAATGAGGATAGAATTAATTTACTTGACAAGTGATTGAATGAAAGAAAAGATAATTCCTATATTACTGGGGCTATAGTGTTCTAAACAAAAATTGGGACTTTTAGGGGAAAGAAAGGATTGGAAAGATTATGATTTCTGTTTTCTGTGTGTTGAAATTGAGATGCCAGTGATGATTTAGGTGGTTATTGTTCTAGGATTTACAGTGAGGAAAATTAAGACTATAGATTAGGATTCAGAACCAAGCTTTTCAGGATATTCACAGTGTATCAGAAGATGAGGGATGAAAACTGAAAAAAATATATATATATGTGTGTGTGTGTGTGTGTGTGTGTGTATGTATGTGTGTGTATATATGTATTTATAGATCTTTGAATCTGAGGTTACCTTATTGAACACCTTTTCCAGAACAAATAGGTGAAGTGGATCTTTCTCAGTACAGTTTTAAGTTTTACTTTTTCTTTCTTTCTTTCTTTCTTTTTTTTTTTTTTTTTGCTGAGGCAATTAGGGTTAGTGACTTGCTCAGGGTCACACAACAAGGAAGTGTTAAGTATCTGAGGCTAGATTTGAATTTGGGTCCTCCTGACTTGAGGGCTGGTGCTTTATCCACTGTCATTGAGCTGCTCCAGTTTTACTGTGAGTAGAGAGAAATGAGAAAAGATTTTAGGATTCAAGGACAAAATTTTCCTTACACGTATAGTTGAGCCCAGAATCTTAATGTCCTAGTGCTACTACTATACTTATGCTTAGTCTGGAGGAGGTGAAATTACAGTAGGGTTTTTAAAAAAAAAATCCAATTAATTAATCAGGTTTAATACTTAATTTTTCCAAATACATGTAAAGATAGTTTTCAATATTCATTTTTGTGAGATTTTGTGTTCCAAATTTTTCTCCCTCCTCAAGATAGCAAGTAATCTGATATAGATTAAATATGGGCAATTCTTTTAAACATATTTCCATATTTGTCATGTTATACAAGAAAAATCAGACCAAAAGAGGAAAAAAGAAAGAAAAAACAAACAAAAAAGGTGGAAATACTGTGCTTTGATCCATATTTGGTGTGGATAATTCTCTGGACATTTTCTATTTCAAGTATATTAGAATTGCCTTGAATCATCTCATTATTGTTGAGAAGAGCTAAGTTCATCACAGTTGATCATCTCATAATCTTATTGTTACTGTGGATAATTTTTTTTTGTTGTTGTTTCTGCTCACTTCACTCAACGTAAGTTCATCTAAATATCTAAATTTGTATTTCCTTAATCAATAGTGATTTAGAGTATTTTTTTATATGATAGATAATGGTTTTAATTTCTTCTGAAAATTGCCTATATCCTTTGACTATCAATTGGAGAATGATTTGTATTATAAATTTTGAGTCAGTTCTCTGTATATTTTAGAAATTAGGCTTTTATCTGGAACACTTGCTATAAAATTTTTCCCCCCCAGCTTTCAGCTTCCCTTCTAATCATGGCTGCATTTGGTTTTGTTTGTGCAAAAACTTTTCAGTTTGATGTAATCAAAATGATCTATTTTGTGTTCCATAATGTTCTCTAGTTCTTCTTCGGCCATAAATTCCTTCCTTCTTCCCAGATCTGACAGGTAGACTATCCCTTGCTCTCCTAATTTGTTTATAGTAATACCCTTTATGTCTAAATCATACTCATTTTGACTTTATCTTGGTAGATAATGGTCAGTGCCCAGTTTCTGTCATACTGTTTTCCAATTTTCCAGCAATTTTTGTCAAATAGTGAGTTCTTATAATAGAACCTAGAGTCTTTGCTTATCAAACATTAGTTTATTGTAGTCGTTGACGATTGTATTTTGTGCCTCTAATTTATTCACTACTATTTTTTAGCCAGTACCAAATGGTTTTGATGACCATTGCTTTATAATATAGTTTTCAGTATGGGAATAGTTAGGCCATCTTCCTTTGCATTTTTCGTTTCATTAATTCCTTTGATCTTCTTGACATTTTATTCTTTCACATGAATTTTGGTTTCTTTTTTTTTTAAGCTCTATAAAGTAATTTTTTGGCAGTTTAATTGGCATGGCACTGAATAAGTAGATTATTATTAGTTCAGCCTACTTATGGGCACTTAATATTCTTCTAGTTGTTTAGATCTAACTTTATTTGTTTTGTATTTGTAATTGTATTCATATAGTTTTGACTTTGCCAAATAGACTCCCAAATAATTTTTATTGTCTGCAGTTATTTTAAATGGAATTTCTCTTTCTATCTTTTGCTGCTGGGCTTTCTTGATAACATAGAAATGCTGATGATTCATGTGGGTTTATTTTATATCCTTCAACTTTACTAAAGTTGTTAATTTTTTCTTGTTAGTGTTTTACTTGATTCTTTGGATTCTCTAAATATATACCATCATGTCATCTGCAAAGATTGATAGTTTTGTTTCCTCATTACTACCTATTCCTTCGATTCCTTTTTCTCATTGCTAAAACTAACATTTCTAGCACAACATTGAATAGCAGAGTTAATAATAATGGGCAACTTTGTTTCATGTGATCTTATTAGGAATGCTTCTAGCTTATCCCCATTACGTATAATGCTTGCTGATGGTTTTAAATAGATGATATTTATTACTTTAAGAAAAACTTCAGGAAATTTTTAAAAGAGAAGAAAAATCATTGGCTAGCAAGAGAATGAGACAATGGCACTTTAGCTAGTGATCTCTTTCTCTTAATTCCTTGTGTCCCTCTAAGCAGGTCCATACAGTTCCGTCCCCCCACCCCCTTGCACCCAGTCAAAGAAGGTGGGAGTGGACCAACCTTCCAAGAAGAAGGTGGGAGAGGACCAAACTCCCAAGAAGAAGGTGGCAGGGGACCAGCCCCCCAAGAAGAAGGTGGCAGGGGACCAGCCCCCCAAGAAGAAGGTGGCAGGGGACCAGCCCCCCAAGAAGAAAGTGGCAGGGGACCAACTTCCCAAGAAGAAGGAGGAAAGCAGTGACTCTTCTGATAGCAGCGAGGATAGCAGTGAGGAGGAAACAGCCACAGGTGTGTACATAGGTTTGGACAGGGGCTCAATTTTTGATTGAGGGACAAAAGGTAGTGGGTGAGAAGCCAGGAACGGACCAGGAAATAAGATACCTTTATTCTTTTCAGCTAAAGCAGGAGGGGTCAAAGCTGTCACACCTAAGCCTGCATCAGCCAAGGCTGCAGCAGTCAAGACTGCGACAAACAAGACTACAAAGGAATCCAGTTCAGACAGTGACTCAGGTGTTCTGTTTGTGTCTGTTTGTTCATTTTATCTTTGTCTGTCTTCCCTTATTGAAGAAGTTTGGTGGGAAGGGAGATCAGATCAGAGCCAAAATAGAGCAGAGGGGCAAGAGTTGTTTCCTTGGCAGGAATTGTGGGCCCATTCTAATCTACAGATTCCCTACAGATTCTAGCTCAGAGGAGGAAGAGAAGAAACCTTCCCAGAAAGCAGCCCCTAAACCTGCTGTTGCTGTTAAGGTGACTCCCAAGCCAGCTGTGACTACAAAAGCTGCTGAAAGCTCTTCGGACAGCTCAGGTATGGAGGGGGAAATTGGGGAGTTAGGAGCAGTGGGAAAAGGGAAAATCTGCTGTGTGGTTATGACCTGGGGATGTCTGCTCACTACTCCCTTTCTGTGCAGACTCTGACAGCTCTGAGGATGAAGCATCAGCTAGACCAGCCGTGGGCACAAAACCGGGCACAAAACCGGCCACCAATCAGAAGCCTTTGCCCAGGAAAGCAGATAGCAGTTCTAGTGAAGAGGAAAGCAGTTCTAGTGAGGAAGAGAAGCAGACAGGGACAAAGACTACAGCAGCTGGCTCCAAAGCCAAGGTGGGGGCCAAGGCAGCTCCATCTCCAGCACCCAAAGCAGCCACCCAGGACAGCAGTTCAGACTCAGACAGCTCTAGCAGTGAAGAGGAGGAACCATCGAGCAATGTGACTAAGTCCAAGGGGGCCACTGCTGCTGTTCCTAAACCTGCCTTGGCCAAAAAATCGAAGGCCGAGAGTAGTTCATCTTCTGACAGCTCCAGTGAAGAGGAAGAAAAACCAAAACTTAAAAAGAGCCCAGGCTTGGTGGCCAATGGGTCTTGCCCTCCAGTACCTCAGAATGGGAAGAATTGTGCACGCAAGGAGGAAGAGGAGGAAGCAGCCAAGCCAGGTCTTTGTCAGGATGTGGGGAGGTCCTGAGAGGGGCCATCTGGGGGCAGCTAGGTGGTGTAGGGGGGATAGAGCACCTGTCCTGGAGTCAGGGGGACCTGTGCTCAAATCTGGCCTCACACACTAACACTCTGAGCAAAGCACTTAACCCTGATTGCCTCAAAAAAAGGGGGGGGGAGAGAAATAACTCAAAAAGGGGGGGGGGGAGAAATAACGAAAGAGGGGCCATCTATATATCCTCAGTACCTCAGTGTCTAGGACAGCGCTAGGGAAGTTGGAATAGAATTGAACTCTCAAGGCTTTTTCTTGATGAATATTTCTAATTTGTGTACCCAGAAGGCTCTGGGAAGAAAAGGAAAAAGGATGCTAACCCTAACCAAGAGGACACTCCTCCTAAGGTGAAGAAACAAAAGCCTCAGACCCCAAACACGGTTCCCAAAACAAAGAAGGTAAGTGACCAATGGGTGCTAGAGGATCCTATCTCCTGGGGATCTAGAATATTTCTGGACCAATTCAGGATACCTTCTTGGTCTCTTTTCCCTATACTCCAATTCTCTTTTTCAGGGAGAGAAAAAAAGGGCATCCTCCCCTTTCCGGAGAGTTAAGTCAGAGGAAGTTGAGGTCGACTCTCGGGTGGCTGACAACTCCTTTGATGCCAAGGTAAGGAAGGAGTGGTGGTACTGTCCTAGCAGAGAGTAGTAATTACCCTTTTCTAGCCCTTCTGTTGGTGATGACTTCTTTCCTTTCCTTAGCGAGGTGCAGCTGGAGATTGGGGAGAGAAAGCCAATGAGGTCCTGAAGTTCACCAAAGGCAAGTCCTTTCGACATGAGAAGACCAAGAAGAAGAGGGGCAGCTACCGGGGTGGGGCCATCTCCACCGAAGTCAACTCTGTTAAATTTGAAAGTGATTGAGTTCAAAGATCTTGACTCTGGAGCCCAGGGCCGAGTGCCCAGTTCTGTTTGTGGGACTGGGTAGCTGGAGCTGGTGACTATCTCCTCCTGCTTTAGCCACTTGGCTATGGACAGATTTTTTTAAAATGAGGATCCTTTGGGAAATTGGGTGGGTGGTGGGGCAGGAAAGTAAGCTAAAGGAAGCATTCTTCTGGAAGTAATGTTTCTTGGTAGTTGTTCCCTCAATCCTCTGAAAACCAAATACAGCTCGACCTCACTTGTGAAGTCCCTGAAAGGTTGTATGTGAAGCAAAAATTTGTAATTTTATATTGAGTCAGTATTTTCCTATTAACTAACATTATAACTTGCCAGAGATGCACTCCCATATGTAACATTTTAACCCCATAGGCTTTGGTAAAACACATATTTGAGAACCTTAATGTTTTCGACTATCAGTTTTAGGGACAACCTATTTCAGGAGAAGCTCACCTCCAAGTTGACTACAGGGTGGTGAGTTTTTCCCAAAAACCTCTTTGTAAAACCATCAACAATAATCCAAGAAGCATTAGTGATCTGCAACTGTACCACCAAAATCATAGAGTTTTGAAAACTTGGGACTTTTGAAATAATACCCATCTCAAATAAGAAGCTACCTGTCAGTTCTTTGTGTTGGTAATCCCATGCGAGCTTCTTGGAAAGCCAACAAATGGGCAGCTGACAGTGACACTCCTGGGTATGCTTATTTCATTAATCATTTTAACCATCTCCATTTCATCTTCCATTTAGAGCTGGGAGTGACCTCAGAAGTCTGGTCCAACCCTCTGCCTCTCCTCTTATAGGAGAGGGGATGGAGGCTCACAGAGCCAAAGGTCACCTGGATCATAAATGTAGAGCCAGTAACTGGACATAGGTCCTCTTACTCCAAATCCACTGTACTATTCTACCTCCCATTTCTTCAAACGTTCAGCCAAACTCCTTGATCCAGAGTCCTGCAGATGTACTCCTTTGAACATAGTTTGGTTGATGGTTTGCTTGTGGTTTGATGAATTTCAAGGACCACTTTTCTTCATCCTGGAATGTTGTTAGAGCATTGTTGGAGAGAATCAGCATGTAGGTTGGAGGCACCAGTATGTCTTGATGATAATCTTGATGTCATGCGGTGTCCTCTTAATATCACTTTGATCAAATGTTCAGTGTGGTCCAGTGATTTTTGGTATCCCAAGACTATTCACCTTAGTCTTAGAGTTGCATAGCCTTCTAATTATAGTCAAATCTTTAAAAAATCACCTTAATTTCATTCAGAGAAGAAATTATATAACTGTTTGCTAAAGAGAAGGCATAAGACTTTTGGAATCATTGTTTTAAGAAAGTAAAATTGTGTAGGTTTTTGGGGGGGTGGGAATGGGAAAGAAAACATTTTTAGTAGATTTCATAATTGTCTTCAGTAGAATTTAGATCTTTGCAGTGAAGTGACTTTAAGTATGTGCTAGTTGTGGTGTGGGAGGTAGTTATCATTGAAGTTCATTCTGTAGTTGGTTCAATTGATGTTGGTGGAAATAGGGAGCAGTTCATCAGAATATTATTTTTGTTGCCCCAGAGTTGTCTGTGATAATCCAATACTTGATCTTTGCCTTTGAGTAGATAATAATTATTTGTAATTAGCACCCTAATTATGTATATACATCTAGCATTTGCTAAAGTATGTTTGAAAACTACTCTAATGAGCTAAACTGCCCTTTCTGTCTTACTGTCACTGTTTTCTGAGTTTTTTTTTTCCATAGTTAATGGTCTATCTGGACTGTACTTAATGTGTTAATTGCAAATGATTCTTATCTCCTCAATAAAATAAGGTATTCTAAGTTAATGATTCACACCCCCATTTTTTTTGAGGCTAATGGGAAAAAACAAAAAACTTTAGAGTTAATTGTAACCAGTAATGTCGTTCATACCAGAAACCCAAGTATTGACTTGATTGTTATATTTCAAACATTGATTTAGTGAGACATTTTTATGTTCTGAGAACTCTTCCCTGTTGAAATTATTGTACACTTCTAATTCATAAAATAGTCCTAGTTAGAACTTGGTGCCCTGGAAATTCTGTTGTGTTTCTAGCAGGCAGGGCAGGGGAAGAGACCTGCCCAAGGTCACAGGGAGAGCTAATCTAGAGCTCTTTTGCTGTTGGCAAATCTAGTGAAGGCTCGGCTGCCCACGGATGTCAGGGGGAAAGGGGAGTAGCCAGTGGGGTCTGGGGACCAGCCTGAGGGGTCAAGATATCTTTCCCCCCTCACCCAAAGGTAGGTTTCCCAGATGGCCTGTGATTCAGTGGGTGACACTGCTGCTCATGGACCAGGAAGTATTTTAAGTAAGCTAGAAAGTAGAATTCACATACTCTGAGGGCTTTTCCCTACCTTCTTAGTAAGAAGCATCCCTTTATGCTTGTTTTCACATGGTTAGATTTATGGCTGACTTCAGTGATGAATGGGAGTGTACCAGTGTACTTTTAGACATGTCCTTAAACTCCAGGGGCAGGTCGGTGCCTCTGTACCTGGAAGGCAGTGGAACGTAAGTTTCTCACAGTTTACAAGATGGTGTATCAGCATTTCTAAAACTGTAGGCTCTAAATCTTGAGAGCCCCTGAAAAAGTCTCCTGAGCCCATGTTGATTACACCCTACTCCTGCGTAAATTTATTTATTTTTGTCTTATTGACAGGCAGGTACTTGGACTTCTCAGAGAAGAAAATTTCTGTTAATGAATGTGGTAGCAGCCCTTTCTCTTCCTATTACAACTTTATTCTTTTGCTCTCCTACCTTAAGAGAATTCATTTTCACAGTCATAGGTTGAAGTGATGAAGATTATGTAGTTTATTTTTTTAAAGAAGAATTTCTAGTGTTTAGCTCTCTCCCATTCCCTAGCGGCCCCCCCCCCCCCAATTAAGGTGAAGTCTAATCAGACTCTGGCTTGACTCATGATTTGGTTTTCAGTCAGAGTCTGGAAATCCAAGTGTAATCTTGGCCAAGACTGTCGCCTCTCCCTGCCCCTTGATGTCTGGAGCATCTCTGGAAGTTGATGGGCTGGAGTCTACTAAGTAGAGGGGAGAACCTATGTAGCAAGAGGAAAAGTAGGAGTGGGGGTGAGCAGCTCCCTTCTGCATGCTTCTGCTGAACACTGCAGGGAGCAGGGAATGGGTTTCGTCCCCAGAGATCTGCCCTGTCTGAGAGGGAGAAGATAATATCAAAAATCTAATGGAAAAAATACAACTCATGGCAGCAACAAAATCATGTAATCTCAGGCCAACTAATCCAGCCCCAATAGGCACCCAAATATGCATTTGTCTCTCTATTGACAATGCTTGGCACATAACGGTCATTGATGACAATAAGACAAGATAGCAAAACTTGGGTGTGGCCAACACAATTCTTAGTGAGAAAATGTATCTCAACATTTTTTATCAATAAAAGAGGGAAGTAGATAAAAAGATTTAGGCATACAAATAATAAACTAGAAAACCAACAAATTAACCTTTCAATTAAACACCAAAGTAGAAATTTAAAAATCAAAGCAGAAATTAATAAAATATCTTAATAGAGATGAAAGAATTCTTTCTAATAAAATAAAGAGTAAAACAAAGATCATTATCACTATTACTATTCAGTATAGTGCTAAAAGTACTAGCTATAGCAATAAAACGAGAAAGGGAATAAAAATAGTCAAAGAACAAATAAAATTGTCACTTTTTTGCAGGTGATATAGTGAATCCTAGAGATTCAATTTTTAAAAACTAGTTGAAACCATTAAAAACTTAAGCAAAGTAGCAGGATATAAAATAAACTCACACAGATCATTAGCATTTCTGCATATTACCAACAAAATTCAGCAGGAAGAGATAAGAAGAAAACTTCCCTTTAGAGCAATCACAAAAAAGGACAAAATATTTGGGAATCTACCAGTCAAGAAACCGACATAGAAGATGACTACAAAACATTATCGAAGAAGACTTAAATGATTTAAGATAAATTGCTCATGAATAGTCCAAGCCAATATAATAGAAATGTAGCTGAGCTTATTGAATATCATACTATTCAAACCATTATAGGATATTTTGCAGAGCTACAAAAAAGAAAATTCATCTGGAAGAACAAAAAGTAAAGAAAAAAAGCCAAGCAAGAGCATCTATCGGATCTCATCCAATGCTACAAAGTAATAGTAATTAAAAATAATTTACTAATGGTAAAAATTAGAAAGACTGATCCCTGCAACAAATGATACGTAATATAGTATTTGATAAATTCAGAGAACCCAGCTATTAAGGCAAGAGTTTGCTAATCAAAAATTCAAAGTTTTTTTTTTTTTTTTTTTTTTTTTTTTTTTATCAAGACAGCTAAAATTAGGAGAGAAAATGAAGGGTGGGGAGGAGGAATCTTTTGGGACACATTTCTCTGAAGTCTCATTTTAAGATACAAAGGTAAGTGATTTATAAGAAGAATCATTTCTCAGTTAAATGGTCAAAGGATATGAATTAAGAGGATGAAATATTACTGAAAACTAATAGCGGTATTTTTAAAAAATGTTTTAAATCAGTATAGTGATTATATAGCAAAAGAAATGCTAATTAAAAGAACTCCAAGGTTCTACCTATCTTTTTTAGGTTAGCAAAATTGACCAAAAAAGGAAAATGATAAATGATAAAAGGATTGTTGGAAATAATATTCATTATTACACTGTTGATGAGACTATGCAATGGTCCAGGTATTCTAGAAAGCAATTTGAAACTATGTTCCAAACGCTATTGTGCATATTAGTGTTTGGCCTAGTGCTATCATTACTAGGTGGTCTATGTCCCAAAGAGATTAAAGAAAGAGAAAAAAGATCCATATGTACAAACAGCAGCTTTTTTTGTGGTGTCAAATAATTGGGAACTGAGAGGGTGCTCATAAATTGGGAAATGGCTGAACTAGTTATGTATGAAGTGATGGAATATTATGTATTGTATAAAATGAAAAGAATGGTTATGTGTCCTAAGTAACTGGTATGAGTTGATGCTGAGTGAAGTGAGCAGAACCACAACAACTTACACAGTAACAATACTGTATAAATAACTTTGAAAAGCTTGGGAACTCTGATACAAAATAATCATGATTCCAGAAGACTTATGATGACACACATTACCCACTTTCTAATAGAGAGGTGATGGCCTTAGTGTAACAATGAAGCACAATTTTTTTTCCCCAGACATGGCAGTGTAGCAACCAGTTTTGTTTGTGTTTATAATAGGGATTTTGTTTTTCTTATGGGAAATAAGAGGAAGTTCAAGGGAGAGAAGGTGCCCTTCATTGGAAAATGAAATTTAATTTAAAAAGGAAAAATATGGTAACTCATTTAAACCTGTAGCTCAGGTTTACCCAAGTATCCTTGGGATCCCAGGATACTTGGTAGCATGTGATTATAACCCTAAAATCTTCCTCTGAATATGAACGTACATCTTCTGTAGCTCCATAGTAGCTATCTATGATTGGATTATTATACCTCCTTTGCTTATTCATTTTTATTTGTTTTTTTTTTTGTTTTGTTTTCAACAGCTATTAGTGTAACCAAATTCTGACTAGATATGACTATATATAATTCTGAGATATAAGGCCCCAAGCCTTAGATTCTTCTGTTATTTTCTGAGGTGTGTTCCTGGGTTCAATCTTGATCTCTCCTCTCTACTTCTAAACCTTGCCACTTCTAAGAACCCTTAGCCATGCTATCCTGCAAAAAAAAATCTTATTCCCTGTGATCCCTGTGAGGGCTGCAAACTACAACCGCCCTCTCTTCCCTAGGATTGAAACCAAAGACTGCTTTCCTGCATTTGCCCAATTGCAGCAATGTGTCTATCCCTCTGCTATTGCATTTACCAGATGTATGCTAGCCTCAGTAGTTGCAGCCCAGGATGCCTCTGGTCAGCTTGGCATTCATTCCTTGACAGTGGAAGGTCCTTCAATTTTCTACTCAACCATCAGAACCCCCAGAACCCCTACACTCACACACACACACACACACACACACACAGTCCCTAGGACTTTCTGAAATCAGCCTGCTCCTCATTTCTCTTAATGTATTTTTGTCTGTTTTTCCTTCTCTTTTTCTTTCATTCTTCCCCACTTTTTTTTGCTGAGGCAATTGGGGTTAAGTGACTTGCCCTGAGTCACACAGTCAGGAAGTGTTAAGTGTCTGAGGCCAGATTTGAACTTGGGTCCTCCTGACTTCAGGTCTGGTGCTCTATCCACTGCACCACCTAGTTGCCCTCATCATTTCTTATAGAACAATAATATTCCATGACATTCATATACCATAACTTAGCCATTCCCCAGCTGATGGGCATCCAGTCAGTTTCCAATTCCTTACCACCACAGGAGCTACTACAAATATCTTTGCAAAGGTGGGTTCTTTCCCGTTTATGATCTCTTAGGGATATGAACCTAGTGGTGGTACTGCTGTATCAAAGGGTATGCCCAATTTTACAGCCCTTTGGGCATAGCTCCAAATTGCTCTCCAGAATGGATCAATTCACAACTTCACCAACAATGCATTAGTGTCCCAGTTTTCTCACATCACCTCCAACAATTTTCATTATCTTTTCCTGTCATCTTAGGCAATCTGATAAGTAGGAAGAACCTTAGAGTTCTTTCAATTTGCATTTCTCTAATCAATAGTGATTTAGAGAATTCTTTCATATGACTGTAGATATCCCAGTCATACTTTCAAGAAAATACATGAAGCACTAATTGCCGCTACAAATGCCCTTATAAAGTGAAGTACACTTTATATAGTCTTATACAAATACCAAGTCTTCAAGTCAATGATAAAGATGTGGGACAGAAAAGCACCAATGATGGATTCCTTTTTTTCTATCTTTTACAGAGGACTAAGACTTCAAAGGGATAATAAATTCTAGACATATTGTACAACCTGTGGGAGGCATAATTTCCCCTTCTAACCACTTCAGTCTCTGGAGAGGGGAAGGGAACTTAAATTCATAACTTAACTCAATTCCTGGTTTCAAGTCCAAAACCCATCTTGGATTCCAGTTCCAGGCATCTTGGTTCCTCAAGAATTCTCCGTTAGGTTTATCTGATGCAACTTGGAATCTAGACTCCAAAGTTGCTATGGTTTGGTTCTGGATCAGTGGGGTTTACTATCTGTATCTAGAAATTGAGGAAAAACAAAATTGAACAGAAATAATAACCCTGCCTTGCCCTCTTTCCAGGGCATAGGCCCTAAAAGGAGAGGGTCTGGGAAGTATCCCCCCTCCAATTCATTTCATGACATCTGCACTGTGAGTCAACTATATGTGATCTTCATCTGGACAAAGTGTGAAACTCCCAGTCCGCAGATTTTAAAGTTACTTCCTGTTCTGGCTGTGTAGCCAGCTGAAACAATTCTTATGCATGTGAAAGGGGGGAGTGAGTCCAAAACCGAGGTGGAGTAAAGGCAGGAATTCACCCAACATCTTCCTTAAACCACTCCAAATTCTTTTAAAGACTAAACAAATTTTAGAGCATCAGAACACCCCCAAAAAAGAGAGAGGAATATTTTCCAGCTGAAGGTCAGCAGAAAAGGTTAGTGACATTACTGTAGTAGTCTGGTGCAGATTGTGCCAGTACAGGCTGGCTCCATCCACACCCAGCATAGCAAGAATGGGTTTAGAAGGGGGATTGGAAGATCAGCAGAAAAGGTCTAGCAATATGTTGGGAGTCTGGTGTGCAATCCCCGTGCTGGCAGCTTTGGCCCCATTGTCAGCAAAGCAAACTGTTGATTTCGTTAACTAGATCTTACAGCCACCTAACAGTTCCAGGGCAGAAAAGAATGCTTGTGATCAAGTCCCTAAAAAGATCTCTGAAAACAACTACATAAAACCCCAGAAGCTTGGAACAGTGTACCCTCTACCCCGGAAAAGAGTTCTATTTAAAGAGTTAAAAGCTGAGTAATAGGCTAGAAAAATGAGCAGGCAAAAAAAAAAAAAAAAAGCTTCTGAAAGTTACTTTGATGACAAGGAAACACTCAGAACATACACTCAGAAGAAGATAACAAAGTCAAAGATCCTATATCCAAAGCCTCCAAGAAAAATAAGAGTTGGGCTCAGGCCATGGAAGAGCTCAAAGGAGACTTTGGAAATCAAGTAAGAGGGATAGAGGAAAAATTAGGAAAAGAATTGAAAGTGGTGCAGAAGGAAATATAAAAAGCCAATGATATGAATGCCTTAAAAAACGAAATTGGCCAATTGGGAAAAGAGATATAAAAGCTCACTGAGGAAAATAATTCCTTAAAAATTAGAATTGAATAATGGAAGCTAATGACTTTGAGAAATTAAGATACAATAAAGCAAAACCAAAAAATGAAAAAGATAGAAAAAATATGAAATATTTCATGTGATAAGGGTATGCAAGCATATTAGAATGCCTTCATATTAGGTGTTCTATGTATTACAAGCTCCCATTATATATTTCCACTGGTTTGAAATTTGCCATTCCTGGCAAATAAGCAGGAATGAATTTTTCAACACAGGCCAGAGTCAGAATCTTATCACGCTCAAGTAGCCATTTCTCTCCAGGTTGATATTTCATTTCTGGACTTCAGAGCAGATCATTCAACCCATTCCAAATCCATCTAATTGTACTGTCTAAGTTTATGTCTTTCTATTTTCTTCACAAGGATGTCATAAAATACTTTTTTTTCTTTTAAAAAAGTGGATTTTTTTATATCACCATCATTTCCAACTATATCCTATTTGGCCAATATCATAATCTCTATTATAAAAAAGAGGAAACAAAACCACTTCAGTAAAATCAACCAACCAATCATGTTTGACAACATATGCAATATTCTCTACCCAAAAGCCCCACTTGGGCAGGGACTGTCTTTCTTTTTACTTCTATTTATATTCCCTGTGTTTAGCACCATTCCTGACATTGATATTGAGATGTGTCCATTTCTCTGTGACCCCATTAACAATTTTCTTGAGAAAAATACTAGAGTAGTTTGCCATTTCCTACTTCATTTCATTTTAATTTTTGTCCTCAGCCCCAATTCTAGAGGATGGGTTAACTTTCAGACCTCTTAAAAGAAAGGGAAAACAATTGGAGGGAGAGATTCAAGATTAGGAAGAGAGGGGATGTTTGTGGAGGCAATCGATGAGAGGAAATTTAGCTATCATCATTGGTACTAATCAAAAATAAAGTGGAACAGATTGAAACGACTAGAATCAGAAACAACTGAATTCAATCAATAACCTAATTGTTAGGAGTCAACCTAGCTAAGGTCTACATTAGGATGAAATGAGTTGAAATGAGGCACTTCTAAGTCTTTGAACAGTTAACAAAAGGAGATTTACTTAAGCCCTAACATAAAGTGAGGCAGCTAAATGATTTAGTGGATAAAATTTGGGCTTAGAGTCAGGAGACATCTGAGTTCATATCCTGCCTCAGATCCTTACTAACCTTGTGACCCTGGACAAGACCTTTAATCCCTCAGAAAAGGAAGTGGCAAACCACTCTAGTATCTTTGCCAAGAAAAACCCAAGTTCAGTACTGATGTGCTGTGGCTTACAGAGTTACAAAGAATCAGATGTGACTGAACAAGAGAAAAAAATTTAAAAAAGATTTTATATAATAAAATCAATACTGCTGGGATAATGAAGCAAACTGTCCATTGGGGAAAACCAGTCTTGCATCTTTTGCACTGTGTGGGACAGAACATGAAAAGGCTGGAAAGCAAGAGAACTAGTTATTCTTCTTTAGCCTCTTTGTATTGTATTGTAGTACAGGTAGTTCTGCTTCTTTTCAGCTCTCCCTTCGGTATAACTTACTTTTTAATCTATGTCTTCAGTCCCAACTCTAGGGGATGGGTTATCTTTCAGACAGCTTAGTAGAGAAAACAAAAAGAAATCTAAAAGCCCCGAGATAATTTCCTTAGAAAGATATTTTAGCTTGTTTATAAATGTCCTCAAAAAAGAACTGCTAGACTCTGACTGTCTGAATATTGGTCTAGATTAATTTGACCATTCTCTGCTTTTGGGAAACTATTAAAATATAAATCAACAAAATTCTGTTTTGTTTCTCCAAGCTCCAAATATAGCCTGGAAATGCCTCTCAGCCCCAATAAAATCTCTCTTCTTAGTAACTACTATCCATTATTTCTATCTCAGCTACATTTAACGCCTAAGGGCAAATACAAAAAAAGTATTGTGATGAATGACTTTGCTATCTTAGCAAAACTTAAAAAAAAAAGGTAAAACAGAAACCAAAATTCTCTCTTGTCTCTTTCTGTCTTTGTCTCTGCCTGTCTGTGTCTATGTCTTATTTCAACAAAGTCTAGATTTCTTCAGTCAATGGAGATGGGAAATTTTCTTCTGACTAGAAAGTATCTCCAACATATATTCTAAGTCATTGACAACCCCCATCAAATATCTCTTATAAGGGTCATATAGCCAAGATATATCGGAAATTAACAAAAATATGTATAATGAAGAGCCATTCCCTAATAGATAGTCAAAGAATGTAAATAATTAGTTTTTAAAAGAACTGCAAACCATGAAAGATAACTTCATGTTTCTAATAAGAGAAATGCTGGAGAGAGGAGACTATGGGTATGGTTTTTATTATCAGATACAATCTACATTAATTTTGCTGAACTGCCATTTTTTTTCCTCTTCCTTTTAAAATCTTTCTTGCTATAGCAATTTAGTGTTTGACAAACCCAAAGATCCTCACTTTTGGGATAAGAATTCATTATTTGACAAAAACTGCTGGGATAACTGGAAATTAGTATGGCAGAAATTAGGCATGGACCCACACTTAACACCATATACCAAGATAAGATCAAAATGGGTCCATGATTTAGGCATAAAGAACGAGATTATAAATAAATTAGAGGAACATAGGATAGTTTACCTCTCAGACTTGTGGAGGAGGAAGAAATTTGTGACCAGAGATGAACTAGAGATCATTATTGATTACAAAATAGAAAATTTTGATAATATCAAATTAAAAAGCCTTTGTACAAACAAAACTAATGCAAACAAGATTAGAAAGGAAGCAACAAACTGGGAAAACATTTTCACAGTTAAAGGTTCTGATGAAGGCCTCATTTCCAAAATATATAGAGAATTGACTCTAATTTATAAGAAATCAAACCATTCTCCAATTGATAAATGGTCAAAGGATATGAACAGACAATTTTCAGATGATGAAATTGAAACTATTTTCACTCATATGAAAGAGTGTTCCAAATCACTATTGCTCAGAGAAATGCAAATTAAGACAATTCTGAGATACCACTATACACCTGTCAGATTGGCTAAGATGACAGGAAAAAATAATGATGAATGTTGGAGGGGATGTGGGAAAACTGGGGTGCTGATGCATTGTTGGTGGAGTTCTGAATGAATCCAACCATTTTGGAGAGCAATCTGGAATTATGCCCCAAAAGTTATCAAACTGTGCATACCCTTTGATCCAGCAGTGCTACTACTGGGCTTATACCCCAAAGAGATACTAAAGAAGGGAAAGGGACTTGTATGTTCCAAAATGTTTGTGGCAAACCTGTTTGTAGTGGCCAGAAGCTGGAAAATGAATGGATGCCCATCAATTGGAGAATGGTTGGGTAAATTGTGGTATATGAATGTTATGGAATATTATTGTTCTGTAAGAAACAACCAGTAGGAGGGATACAGAGAGGCTTGGAGAGACTTACATGAACTGATGCTAAGTGAAATAAGCAGAACAAGGAGATCATTATATACTTCAACAATGATACTGTATGAAGATGTATTCTGATGGAAGTGGATTTCTTCGACAAAAAGAAGATCTAATTCAGTTTCAATTGATCAATGATGGACAGAAGCAGCTACACCCAAAGAAAGAACACTGGGAAATGAATGTAAACTGTTTGCATTTTTGGTTTTCTTCCCAAGTTATTTTTACCTTCTGAATACCTGTGCAACAAGAGAACTGTTCGGTTCTGCACACATATATTGTATCTAGGATATACTGTAACCTATTTAACATGTATAGGACTGCCTGCCATCTAGAGGAGGGGAGTGGAGGGAGGGAGGGGAAAAGTCGGAACAGAAGTGAGTGCAAGAGATAATGTTGTAAAAAAAATTACCCAGGCATGAGTTCTATCAATAAAAAGTTATGATTATTTAAAAAATATGAAAAAAATTAAAATCTTTGTTGCATGGGAAAACTTGGAGAGGAGAGACAGGAAGATTATATTCAGAAATAAATATGAAAAATTAAAAAAAGGTGTCAACAAAAATAAGATACAATTTTAAAAAATGAAAAATCAAAACAACTCTAATATTTCATCTCCATTGAGGAAATAGTTATAAAAAGATGGAAATCCCTGGTGTAGAGGGGAAGCAGAGATAGAGGCAGCTTTATTTTCTCACCATACTCTCATCTGATCCCTACCTCTTCTCCAAATCTATGCTGCCTTTTTTTATAACTTTCTTTTCCTTTCCTGCTCAGTCCGGAACCAAAATTCATCAATTCAAACTTGTCCTTACTTTTACTTTGCCCCTGTCTCCCAAGTCTCTCTTCACAGTTCTTATCTAAAGTGGAGCATAAAAAGCTAAAAAGAGGGAAAGGAGAGAAAAAGAGGAGAAAGTATCCTATTTCAGGGACATAATGAAGTTTTACAGACCTAGGTGGGAAAATGATCTGAGGTAAGTTACAGAGTTGATTTCACCTTGCAGAATGATGAATTCCCAGAGGTCATAAAATCTAAGTCAGCCATGTAGGAAATGAGAAGGTGAATTCCCATAGTGACCTTCTCAACTCGTTGTTTGTCCTTCATTTTGAAGAGGACAAGTAACTTGGATTTAAGTGAGGCAAATTGTACAAAGTTGTCAACCTCACTCTCTTTTCCAATCATGTTAAGTCCAATGACAAGACAAAAGTCTGGAAGACTGGTGATGGCCCAAGATACAGTGGATGATCTTAATGTCTTGGATGTCTGACCAAGCTCCAAGAGTTCCACAATGCCTGCTCCAGCCGCCTTCATGGCTGTTGCAACAAATTATTCCTATTTGACCCATTTTTTCTGAGAGGAGTCTTCAAATGTTCGGAGTAGATATCTGCTATTCACTCATGGGTTTGAAACCCCCAGTTATCCTCAACCCAATTTAGCCCATTTGCCAAATTGGTTTATTGGAACGTGGCCACTGTCTATTCTACAGTTTTTTTAGAGCCACAAATAAGAGTTGATTGGCAGGTAGACATAAAAAGTGTATGAGCAAACTTGAAAAGAGCTCAGCAAGTCCTCATACCAAAGGTGCTAGTTCTTCCTGAATGGCCTTGAAACTTCTCTCAAATGGTAGAGAATTAGGGAGGAGCTCTCCACTGTCCGATCTCTATCCTCTCCTATCAAAGAGAGGGAAGGTCCCTGACTGCTAGTGGACTGCTGAGGAGGTGTGAAATTCAGAGTTGCTTTCATCTTGCAGAGTAAGTTTCTGAAGAGTCCTAGCTTTTTAAGTTCCTTGATGTTTTTACATATTTTATCAATTCTGAACTTAGTATCTATCAATTAAATATTTCAGAGAAGCATAAAAATTAAAACTATAAACTTTTAATTATTTGTAATAAAAAAAAAAGCTGTAATCCAGGTCAGTTCTACCTAACTCTTTTTGAATTGCTGCCCACTTTTTTTTTTAAATAGCCTTTTATTTACAAGTTATATGTATGGGTAATTTTATAGCATTGACAATTGCCAAACCTCTTGTTCCAATTTTTCTCCTCCTTCCCCCTCCCCCCTCCCCCAGATGGCAGGATGACCAGTAGATGTTAAATATATTAAAGTACAAATTAGATACACAATAAGTATACATGACTGAACCGTTATTTTGCTGTACAAAAAGAATCGGACTCTGAAATATTGTACAATTAGCCTGTGAAGGACATCAAAAATGCAGGTGGGCAAAAATATAGGGATTGGGAATTCAATGTAATGGTTTTTAGTCATCTCCCAGAGTTCTTTTGTTGGGCATAATTGGTTCAGTTCATTACTGCTCCATTGGAACTTGTTTGGTTCATCTCATTGCTGAAGATGGCCAAGTCCATCAGAATTGATCATCATTTAGTATTGTTGTTGAAGTATATAATGATCTCCTGGCCCTGCTCATTTCACTCAGCATCAGTTTGTGTAAGTCTCTCCAGACCTTTCTGAAATCATCCTGTTGGTCATTTCTTACAGAACAATAATATTCCATAATATTCATATACCACAATTTATTCAGCCATTCTCCAACTGATGGGCATCCACTCAGTTTCCAGTTTCTGGCCACTACAAAGAGGGCTGCCACAAACATTTGTTGCTGCCCACTTTTAATCACCCAAGTGTTTAGGGATAAACTATTCTCTATAGATATGCCTATAGATTGTGCATTATTTATGAGAAAAATGACATCAAAGGGAATTGATGGCAATTTACTGAATTAACATAGTATAAGTTTGACAGAAGGAAGGGACGTCTATGAGTCTAATGTGCCACAAGGGGAGAAGACATTAAGATCAATGATTAATTAGCACCTCATCCTTTAGCCTGAGTGATTCTTAGAGATTCATTGCTTCCCTAAATTCTTTTCTATCCCTCTCCCCTTGCCGTATTCTATACTACTTTAAGAATTTCTTAGTACAAAAGAAGAGGAAGGAAAGCAAGAAATAGTAATGTTTCATTTGGAGGTAGAAGATACATCCAATCTCACTCATATATGTTGGTTTTTTAAAATCATTTCAGTACCAAAGGAAGAGAAACAGAAAAAATTATGCAAAAGAGTGGGGGCAAAACTAAGATAATTAAAGATAATTATAAAAATACTATTTTTAGAACTCTAGTTGTAATATGCAAAGAGTAGACACTATTTTCTGAAAAATCAAAGACTTAAAAGCATACGATATGTATTGGTCATCCTGCCATCTAGGGGAGGGGGTGGGGAGAAGGAGGGGAAAAATTGGAACAAAAGGTTTGGCAATTGACAATGCTGTAAAGTTACCCATGCATATAATTTGTAAATAAAAAGCTATTAAAATAAAATTTTTTTAAAAAAGCATATGATAGGGCTTTCAAATAAACAGCTCTTGCTCGGAGTGCCCTCTAGTGGCCAGAAGGGATATTGAAGTCTGCTGAACTGTAGAAAGTTCTGATAGGCCCAGAGAAGGAGATAATAGCTCTATTAGATTAGCCACCTGGTGGCTAATTTCGGTATCGCATCTTAAGTTACTCCAAATTTTTTGACTGTGTTTTAACCTTTTTGAGGATTGTCTCGCTATATGTCCAAAGAACAATAAAACAACAATTATTCTTTTCCAAAGACAATTTGAAAATCTCCACAGGACTGCCTCAGTAAAGATAATGAAAGAGTTCTTTGCTTGCTAGCTTTACAAGGAAAATATTACCACCAAGTTCATGTGTTAGGTAGCCACTTTCCAATAAAACTATTGGCCAGGGGAGCCCCGAAACTCCTTCTCTCTCTCTGAATTCTGGGTGAGCCATGAGAGAAGCACTTGGGAAGCTCCTTGAAGGAGAGATTCCCCTTGAACCCTGTCCTGTAAAAGACTCCGCCCCAGGGAAACAGGATAAACAGCTTCATTCTGTTATCCTGAGGCACTACCCCCATTAATAATACTCATTACTGATTAAGCTTCCCTTTGAATTAAAGATCAGCCTAGAGACATTCAATTCTAAGATTCTCTGTTCTAATTCCATCTCAAGCCGCATCCAGCCCCCATCAAGAGCAACCCCCAGCTTGTAGCCAAGGCCTCAAGTATAAAATGAGCCAACTTGGGGCTCAGTCCTTGCAGAGGACCTAACATGCCGAGGAATCTCTTCCTGGCATAGCAGCAACCTCTGCCCGCTGAAATGATATTCTCTTTCAGCATTACTCCCTCTATCTCCCTCGCTTTTTCCCCAACAAGACTTAATATATGTTGGGATTTCTCGGCTTGAAACTTTATTTATTTATTTATTTATTTTATTTAATAGCCTTTTATCTACAGGATATATGCATGGGTAACTTTACAGCATTAACAATTGCCAAACCTCTTGTTCCAATTTTTTACCTCTTACCCCCCACCCCCTCCCCCAGATGACAGGATGACCAGTAGATGTTAAATACATTAAAATATAAATTAGATACACAATAAGTATACATGACCAAAACGTTATTTTGCTGTACAAAAAGAATCAGACTTGCTAGAAACTTTATATCCCTCTGTCAGGACCTTGCCACTAAGGAATTCAGTCTTTCTATTCCTGCATAGCAAAGGATGACTTCCCAATATCAATAATAAACTTCTTTTTAGTCTAACTTTTTGGGTTTGTAAATTCCTTTACGAAGGACCTCTGAGCCGCCAGAAGGGAGTTCCCCCAACTCCCTACCCTGCGCCAAATCCTAGGGGGATTTAAGGGAGCCAAACCTCTTCATTTGGTTCCCTGATCCCCGAATCTGCTGCTAACCTCATCATTTAACTCCCTGACCACCAGGAACACTAACCTCATCATTTGGTTCCCTGAGTGGGAACCCGAAATCTAGACCTCATCACTATCACAGTATAGAGATTCCAGAGGTTAAAACTTAGATTTTATTATATTTAAGCATATATTCAGAGTTCAGAAAAATAACTTCTAACAAATATTATGTATTTTCCAATTATATCAGAGAGAATAATTTTTGGTCATACAATAATGTCATACATTGGGTCATAAAAGTCACACAAATCTAGTCAAATAGAATCATAATTAATGAGGTCATCACCAGATGATGAGGTTTAGCATCAAATGATGGAGCTTGGTAGCAATTCACATGTGAAGAATTCACAATGGCTTTCTGTTTGCCAAAAGGTACATTTAGTTATGAGGTTATGGACAAAATGAAGAGGTAAAATAAGCACCAGGAGTGGTGAATATGAAATAGATTTGGGAGAGCATATGGTTAGCAAGGAAAGGAGTTTTAACAATTAACAGGGGAAAAGACCAGTTCTTTCCTCCCCCCTACAGTGGATCTCACAATTAACCAGAAGAAAAGGAATATACCATGAAATGAGAGTATGCCATTAATTGGCAGATTAGATTTATAGAACAGTTTCGCAACCTAAAAAGAGTTAGTTATAACAAGGAGAAAGACACTATGAGGTGTGGAGGAGAGGATAAAAGGGAAGATTCACAGAACACCATTGCAGGCTAACCTAAAAGGGGTTCAACAAAGATGTCATAGACCATGGACAGATTTATAGAGGAAATTTAATTCGTGGTGAGGGGCTTGCCATCATAACGTGGCTTTCTGATTGGTTACAATAAACCTCCATGGGATTGGGAGTGTAAGACAGAGCTGATCCCTATCAGTGTCCTTCCCTGCTTTCCTCATAGAGTATTACAATCTTATCAGTACTTTAGGCTTTCTCTACCAACCTCACTTAATTACCCAGGACCTCATCAATAATGTCAAATATCATCTAAGGAAATAGATCTAGCCTATTTTGATTTGATAACTCTTTGGAATGATGGGTAGAAACAGGGATGAAGACTGATTTGATTTTTCCAGAAACAGTTTTTCAATCAAGTCCAACTCCCTGTGACTCCATTTGAGATTTTCTTGGTAAAGATGCCATGGTAGTTTGCTACTTCCTTCTGAAGACGAAGCAAACAGGATCAAGTGACTTGTTCAGGGTCACACAGTTGGTAACTGTCAGAGTGTAGGAGCCCAGATTTTAACTCAAGATGACAAGCCTTAATGATTGCAGCCCAGCATTCTATCCACTGCTCCACCTAACTGCCCTTCCAGAAATAAAGATATTATTAATTAGACTATAGTTTCTAGGACAATAGGTGAAATGGACAGGGAAGGGCATATAAAGAAGACACTAGAGGTAAGTAGCTGAATGGGATTTGCAACATAGTTCTGGTTTATATCTGAATCTCACTCAGTCACTAGTCAGAAAATTATGGCTCCAGGGCAGGAATTTTAAAGGAGTTTAGGATTGGAGGGTTGAGTTGCAAGGGTGAAAAACAAGATGAGATTGGTCTCTCTCTCTAGCTAGAGCCCCAACAAAGTGAAGTAATAGGATGCTTTGGTCCCCTGATGTTAGGAGAGTCCTGGGTCAGGAAACCCTGAATCTTCTGGCTTGAAGTCTGTTTCAGAAAACTCTCCTGGTTCTGACTACTTCTTAGTTTCTAGCCTCAGGAAACTCCTAGGATAATTATCACCCTTAATTCAGCAGGAGATTTACTCCTTACCCCACCACCCTGCACCTTTAATTCATTTGAAGACTACTTCTTAGTTTACCACCTTTAATTCATCTGGAGATTGCTCTCTAGCCTTGGGTCATAAAATCAATATATATTCCTTAACTTTAGTCAATAGAAGATTAAAAAGCTGTTCTGTCTCTCAAAGCTTTGCTATTTTCCTGGCCTGCTAAGAGTTTTCAGTATCAAAATAGAGGAGAGAAAGAAGGACACAGACAATTTCACCCTTCTTTCTCCAGAGTGTTCACAGGAATATTCTGAAATATCTGAGAAGTAAAATCTGTACCATTGTTGCTCTGCCAGGAGCTAGGCAGGTTTAGGCCAGGTATGATCTCTTTTAGCAAGCATCTTGATATCTCCTGAGCCTTCTCAGTCCTGCAGGGAAAAGCTTCTACTCAATTAGTAAAGATATATTTGGAGTCAGTATAGGTCGCAAACCCTAATTTTCGATATGGGCTCTCAAATAGGATTGCGCTGTTATCCCTGGGGTAACTTGTTCCATTGATCAAGGGATGGGTCAATTACTGGTATTGTTACACTTAGATTGGTTAATCCAGGTTATATTCATTCGGAGGTTGTTTTATGCTCTGAGGTCACTTTCATTCCCTTCCCCAGTTCCAAAGCTCTGGTTAGGTCAATGAGTTCAGCTTTCTGAGGAGAAGTCCCAGAGGGCAGTGGCTTAGCTTCCAGCATGCTATTGAGGATAAGTCTCCCACTAGGAAGCCATTGATGGTTTAGCTTCTAAAATGCTCTGGTGTCCTAAGGTAAATTTTGAGGTTTCTTCAAATAAAAGGGCTGTAGCAACCATTGCTCTTAGGCACTAGAGCCATTCTAGGAACTGAGTCCAGTTCCTTTGAGAAATAGACAACCTGTCTGGCATCAGATCCAAGAACCCCCAGGGCCTGTCTACATACAGAGTGAAAGGGCAATTGTAGGTGTCAGGAGGATGGGGACGATATAGAGTAGAAGATTTATTGTGAACTTTTGTTAAGAAGAGGGCTTGAACCTCTGGGAGTAAAGGCTTAAACTTTATGCAATTACCAACTCTGCCATCTTAACAGCCCAGTTCTTGGGGAGAAGTATAAATTGAGTTAGTATATTTAGATTGATTCATGTGTTAGTTCTAGGGTTTATTGGGGACGTTGGCCCTATTTCTCTTGTCCTTTCATACTAAACTAATATCTAAATCAGATAGAGTCAAGGCAGGGGCAGAAGTCAGTTTGGCTTTTAGGGTAAAATGAAGGGTTTTTATGACTGCATCTAGAAAAGTTTCTGGGGTGGGACTGCAGAGCAGTCCACCAAGGAAGGACTTGCCACCAAAGAATTCAGTCTTCCTATTCATGTATAGTAAAGGCTGACTTCCCAATGCCAATAATAAACTTCTTTTTGCCAGACTAGCTTTTGGGGGTTTGTAAATTCCTTTACAAAGGACCTCTGTGCCAACCAAAGGGGTTCCCACAACTCCCTGCCCAAACCTCATCATTTGGGGACAGAACCCTGAACCTCTTCATGTGGCTCTCTGAGAATTGAGGGGAGTAGAACCTATTTCATTTGGCTCCCTGACAGGAAAGAGGGGGGCCAAATCTCATTAAGACCATCTGGAGATCTGAGAAGAGAAAATTGGGTCCCCAATTTCACTATTAAATCACATCCCCAATAAGGGAGCAGGATAGGAGGGAATAATAAGAAATGAGTGTTTAAATAACAGGTCACCAAAGCCAGAGGGAAAATCTCAAAACAATTCTTTTAAGTTTGGGGAAGAGATGAGTGAGACTAGAGTGCCAGAGCAAAAGAGAGAGAGAAGCCCCTGTATCAAAAAGAAATTCAATGGTCTTACCTACCACTTCCTGGTTTTGGGCTATAGTGGTGGAGTGAGGGGGAGCTTGGCCAAGCCTCAAACTCCTGCTGGAGGATAGGGCCTTGGAGGGCAGCTTGTCCCCTGTAGGCAATCTCTCATCTAGTGCCCATCCTGGTTGTGATGAGGTTAGTGGCAGAGAGTTGTTAAAATCCCCTTTTGTTTGGCATAGAGGTTCAATGTGAAAGAATTCACGAAACCTGAAATGTGAATTGGCAAAAATAGAAGTTTATTGTTGGATAGGAAGCCAGTTTTGCTAAGAAACTGACTTCTTTTGTGGCAAAGTCCTATTAGGGAAATGGAGGTTGGTACTGAGAAGAGAATGCCTTCTCAGCGGGCAGGGTCTTAGGCACTATGCCAAAGAGGCAGAGCAAGCTGCTTTGGACTTTCTACAAAGAATGAGTTCAGAAATTGCCTTTTAAAAAGGAATCTTGGGGCTCAGATTTCAGATTGAAAAGAAAGCCAAAATCCCTAGGCCTAGATGCTTATCAATGTCCAGCCCAGATCTCCAATTGGAATTTAAAAGGGTCTGGCATCCTCAGAAGATCAATGGGGTGCCTTTTGACCAAGATTTGTAATTGAATAATGACACTTAACTTATTTGGGGAGATATGCTTTCCCAGGAGTGCCTGAGAAACAGTTTCAAGGTAATAATTTTAAAGTTTCACTCCCCCTTCAGTTGCACTCAGGGCAAGGACTGGGGAATTTCTGAGGACAGTTTTGTCCCAATGGCCCTGTCATGACACCTAAAGCACAAACCGTTATATTTCCCGGAAATGTCTGTAGCCAAAATATGGGACTGTTCTCTATTTCTCACTCTAACTCTGTGGTCTTTTTCCTCTGCTACAATTGCTCCCTATCATTAAAGATTGTAAAAGCTGTTTCTGAGTGGGAGAAGTCTGGGGGCCCAAAGCTGGCTTCTGCAGCTTCCTCTGTATACCTGGGGTGATTGTTTAATATTAACATCTCCCCAAGAAAGATCAAATTGGAGGGCATTGACCTTAGATCCCTTAATAAATTAGATGGGGTTGTCAGAGTAATGGCCAGGTTTTTCCTTAGCCTGGGAGAGATTTGACATTGAAAGAGGCACCTCTGTTCTGAGTCTGAGAGTCTGCTGCTTCTCTCAAGGGGCAGAAGTTGGAATCAGTATGTTGAGGAGAAGAAAAAGGGGGTCCACTCCTTGTATCAGAGGGATTGAGGAGTGAGGACTGGGAAGTCTCAGGATCTGGAGATGAGGGGAACAGAGTTAAAAAAATATTGTTGGACATAAGGTCCTGTCTTTGGTAAGGAGATAGTTTTGAAAGAGATTCAGAGGAATCTTGTGTCCCTAGAGGAGTGGAAAGGAGAGAGTTATTTAAAAGATTAGTATCTAATTTTGATTTCCCTCCAGCAAATTTAAGCAGCATCTTTCAGTGCTGTTTTAATTTAAGCTTTTTAGTTTTGAGATCTCTTAAATTGAATTTGTCTCTGTTTAAGAAACTGCCTTAAGGGGAATCCTTAGGAATAGAGGCATAGGCAGATTGTCCCATTTTGCCACAAGTCTTAAATTTTCCTGGATTCTATAGTACCCTGTCCTCCCAGGCATCCCTGGAGAGGGAGGAAGATGAAAAAAGTTCCCTGATTAAGGGGACTCTTGTCAAATACATAGGGATTTCCATTATAGGCATCTGCAAGCCAAAGAATTCTGCTAGAGCATGGAGCTCCCGACAGCCCAATCCTTCCCAGGTATTTGGGTGTCCCAGCTACAGAATAGACAACAGCAAGAGAAGGCTTACCTTGGCCAAATTTCGGGGATCCCTGTACCAGGCCACAAAATGTTGAGGTATGAGAAATGAGGGTTGAGAGATCCCTTGACCAGTTGTAGGCATTGCAAACCCGAATGAATGAGGTTTGTGGCAAAAATGGGTTTTATTACGCTGAGAAGAAAATATCTTTATCAGCAGGCAAAATCCTATTAGGATTATCTGCAAAGGTTTGGGCGCATAGCCTTTGATTACATTAGTTTTTTTTTTTTTTTTGGCTCGGAACTGGGGACCTTTCAATAGAGGGTGATGATTATGTCCCAGACCAAGATCTCCAATTGAATAGAAGATTACTATCTGGAAATTTTCCCTATGAACAGGAGGGTTTCTATTCAGGATCTTTCCAACCCTTCCTTCCCCCCCCAAAGATCAGGGGGACAGTTTATACTACTTTCATGATGTGTTGTACCTCATCGATTATATAGTTAAAAAAAATTTTTTTTCAAAGCTGTACATAATAGAGATTTGAAGTTTCGTAGACTTTTTGTTGTAGCTGGTTGATAGAAATGTTTATATTTGTTTGGATTTGTCAAGTTTAGGTTAACAAATTATTTTTTAAAAACTAGAAAATCAAGTCATCCTTTGACAAGTGGTCAAAGTATATTTTAAAAGTTGTCAAAAGAATTATAAAAAATTAACTTTTATTTTATTAAAGCATGTTCCAAATTGTTAATGCAAGTGAAGAATGTAAATTAACACAACTCTAAGGTTAGAAAATTGACTAAAATGTCCATGCCCAAAGGGCCAGAACTCTGGAGAAATATACTTGAAACAAGCTGTTAATTTAGTGGAACTGATAAGATGATGGTTCTCTAGTTCACATATATTTAATATTGAGTATGGTGATGTAATGGTTCTCTAGTTCACACATATTCAGTATGTGGTAATAATGTAATTGTACTAAGGTATATAAGGGCTGAGAAGACCTAGAAATGAGACATTCTATCTTTGACCATCCTTCTGGTGGCTCTCCTGTCTCCTGCACTAAGAACAAAGACTTGGGCTGGTCCCAAGATCCTCCAGAAAACTAGTCTGGACATTACAGTTTGGAGCCTAAACATGGGGCACTGAAAGAAGCACACTAAATTTTGAGGCTCTGGATGTGAGGCCCTACATTCAGCAGTTCAACTGACGCAATTCTAAGCTCAGTGGAGAAGTCCCTGTGTTCAGGCCATCCTCAGCAACGAGATCAACCAAATCATTTCCAATGGAACAGTAATGAACTGAACCAGCTATGCCCAGAAAAAGAACTCTGGGAGATGACTAAAAACCATTACATTGAATTCCCAATCCCTATATTTATGCACACATGCATTTTTGATTTCCTTCACAAGCTAATTGTACAATATTTCAGAGTCTGATTCTTTTTGTACAGCAAAATAACGTTTTGGTCATGTATACTTATTGTGTATCTAATTTATATTTTAATGTATTTAACATCTACTGGTCATCCTGTCATCTGGGGGAGGGGGGGGGGGGGTAAGAGGTGAAAAATTGGAACAAGAGGTTTGGCAATTGTTAATGCTGTAAAGTTATCCATGCATATATCCTGTAAATAAAAGGCTATTAAATAAAAATTAAAAAAAAAAAAAAAAAAAAAAAGAGAGAAGTCCCTGTGTTTTTTCCACCAATGGCCAAGCAGAGACCTGGGCAGTGGATTTATTAAACGATTAACAAAACTTATACTTTTAGTAAAGCCATAAGAATTGTTTTCCCCTCCTCCTCTTCCAGGGAAGATCCTACTAGAAAGAAGTATTAGGGTGGGATGTTTGAGGCAGGCAGACAAAAAGACTTCTCACACTTTACATTGTTGTCTTATTAAAATCCAGGAAGAGAATGAATACTTTCATCTTCATTTTCCTCTGCTCTGAGCTTCTTTTTTCTGTTTTTTTCTTCACTTTCCCCTGTCCCTCAGTAGTGTAATGGTCCAGAACTCTACTTGAAACAAGGATTCTTACAAGGTGCTAACTCAATGGAATTGATAAGACAATGGTTATCTAGTTTAGCATGGTGATTAATAATTCTCTAGTTCAGTATGATTGATTTAACCTTATAACAAATAATGGTTCCCTAGTGATATAATGATTGGCTTATACTCAGTGTGATGAATGGATTTAATTGTAATAGAGTATTTAAGAGGTCAGAGTCAGACCTAGAGGGGATCTGAAGAGACTCAGAGAAGACAGAGGACTGGAGGCTGGTCTGTCCTCCTGCTTCCCCCATTGAGACCAAGGCCTGATTGAAGGGCCTCCAGAAAGCTAGCTGAGCTGCAGGCAAGGAGACAAGATTGTGAAGGAGATAATAAAGAATTTGGACTTTATCTCTGGCTGTTCTCGTGGTAATTACTCTGCTGAAATGAAGGCTGGTCCAAAGTCTACAGAAAGCTAAACCAGAACATTACACGATAGACTCCATATTTCCCTTTCTATCAACTTCTACTTTAGTCTCTAAAACAGGTTAGCCAAGTATGCTTCTGGCTGAGCCCACATCACCCACCCACACCAGAAGCCAGGCCCCAGGGAAATTCATAAAGGAGAGGAAGCCAAATACAAGCCTGACCAGGGAGATATTTGATGAGCTTGGCACTGGAAGCTGAGGAATAGCTAGGGCAGATAAGGAATGATCCATCATCATCAGAGAGAAAAAGAAACCACCTTGTAGAACTCATGTAAAGACTTCACATTCCAGAGTTTCATTATCATTTCCTCCAAAAAATGCTTCTTTTCCTAACTTGCCTGTGTCTATTTTTTTGTTTCATTTTGTTTCTAGGTTTCTATAATTTTTATAATTTTAATTTTTCAATCAACAAAAAACTGCTTCCTCTCCCTTCTACTTGTTCTTTCCACCTATTGAGAAAGAAAGAAAACAAAAAGAAAAAAAATGTAACCAAGCAAAACAAATTCCTTCACTGGCCAGGACCAAAAAAAGCATGTCTCAATCTATATTCTGAGTCCATCACTTTCTAGGAAAACTGGATAGCATGCTTCATCATGAGTCTTTTTCAAGTGTGGTGAGTCAATGAATTGTTCAGAGTTACCAAAACTTTTAAAGTACTTTGTCTTTACTAAGACTTTTCAAAGTACTTTGTGTTATAAATCATTGCCCTGGTTCTTCTAATTGTGCTTGGGAAAGGCATTTTAACTTCTATTTGCTTCAATTTTCTCGACTGTAAAATGGGGATAATAATAGCACATATTTTCTACAGTTGTTGGAGGATAGGAATAATAAAATACTTGTAAAGTGCTTAGTATTGTGGCTGACATATAGTAGGCATTAAATAAGTGCTTGTTCCCTTCCCTTCCCATGATTCTTTGAAACTATTCTCTTCAAGATTTCTTTTTTCTTTTTCTTTTTTTTTGCTGAGGCAAATGGAATTAAGTGACTTGCCCAGAGTCACACAGCTAGGAAGTATTAAGTGTCTGAGGTTGGATTTGAACTTAGGTCCTCCTGACTTCAAAGCCAGTGCTTCTTTTATCATTTCTTATAGCAAAATAGTTATTCCATCACATTCATATGCCATTATTTGCTCAACCATTCCCCAATTGATAAGTAACCTCTCAATTACCAGTTCTTTGATACCACAAACAGAGATATATGAATATTTTTGAGTTCTTTTTGTCTTTCTTTGATCTTTTGGAGTATAGACCTAATAATTATTGGATCAAAGAGTATAAATGATTTCATTCCAAATTGTTGGACCAGTTCACAACTCCACCAGTAAAGAGTAAATATACCCATTTTCCAATACTCCCTATGGCATTTCTCATTTTCTTTTTTAATTTTCTTTACCAATCTAATGAGTATGAATCAATCAGAGGTGAAACATCAAAGATGTTTTAATTTGAATTTCTCTAATTATGAATGTTTACTTTTTATACAGCTATAGATAGCTTGGATTTTTTTCTTTGAAAACTACTTGTTCATATTCTTTGACCTTTTATCATTCAGAGAATGATTCCCATTTTTATAAGAGAATGAGTTCTCTATGTGTCTTAGAAATGAGATCCTTATCAGAGAAACTTGTTGCAAAGGTTGTTTTCACATTTGATTGCTTTTCTCCTAATTTTAGCTATATTGGTTTAGGCAAAACCTTTTTAATTTTCTGTAATCAAAATTGTCTTCTTCTATGATTCTCCCTAACCTTTTTTTGATCTTGAACTCTTTCTCAATTCACATATCTTACAGGTAATTTTTCCTTTTCTAATGCATTTGTGATATTAGCTTTAAGTTGAGTTACATACTTATTTGGATTTTATCTTGGTATACTGTGTGAGATGACACTAGATATTTAGTTTCTGTCAGAAAGATTTTCACTTTTCCTAACCATTTTTGTCAAATATTGAGTTCTTATCCTAATAGCTAGGATCTTTAGGTTTATAGAATGCTTGATTATTCTATTTCTTTGTTTTTTATGTTATGTATCCAATATATTTATTGGTGCAACACACAATATATACACATACATATATACCACACACACACACATACACACACACACACACACACACAAAACAATGTTTTAGTCCCTTATGATTGCTTGTTCACATTTATTTTTGTGTGCTTCTCTTGACTACTGTGTTTGTATTTCAAAGTTTCTACTTAGCTCTAATCTTTTTTATCAGGTATTCTTGAAAATTTTGTGAAAATTATTGAAAACTATTTTATTAATTTTTTATTGAGTAAGTTATTCTTGGTTGTAAGTCTATATCCTATTCCAAGCTCTCTGTTTCTTTTAAATGGTAGCTGCAAAATCTTGTGTAATTCTGGCTATAGATCCTTGGAATTTGTATTTTTTCTTCTCTGGCTGCTTGCATTATTTTTTTCTTTGACCTGGAATCTCTGGATTTTTTCTATAATATTCCTAGGAGTTTTCATTTTGGAGTTTCTTTAAATAAGTGACCACTGATCTTTCTATTTCCATTTTATCATTTGTTTCTAAGAGATATGGAAAGTTTTCTTTTATGATTTCTTGAAATATGATGCCTACCTCCTTTTTTGGGGGGGCATGTCATGGCTTTGAGAAAGCATATTAATATTTAAATTTGTCCTCTTTGATCTGCTTTCCAAGTCAAGTGTATTTTCTATGAGATACCTTTATTTTTTTTTCTATTTTTTTTTTGTTCCCTTGACTTTGTTTTAGCATTTCTTGTTGTCATAAAATCATTAACTTCTATTTGGTCCATTCTAATTTTCAAGGAGTTTATTACACACAAAGTTTTGTCCTTTTTTTTTTTAGCTGAAGAAAAGATTATCAAATATATTAACAGAAAGGAGGGATGTTAATATAGTACTAACAATGTTAATTTGTTTTGCTCAGAATTATGTTACATTTTTTGTTTACATTGTTTATATTTTTGCCATCGTGGTGTACATCATTGCTTTTTGCTTCTCCTTTTCTTGCTCTATATTACTCTATGCAATTCTTATATGTCTCTGGAATCTTTGGGTTTAGGATTCTTCAAAAGTCTGGAGTTGAAAGTGAACTTGGAGGTTATTACATTCAAATTCCTCACTCTACAGTTGGGGAAACTGAGGCCCTGAAAAATTTGCCCAGGGTTGCAAAGCAAAATCAGAATCCAAATCTTAATTCCTGTGAATTAACTTTTATTATTGCTGAACACTGACATTCTTATGTAGCAGTTCATTCCATTTATATACCATGTTCATATGGCCATTTCTAAATTGTTGAGTATATATTTTTTGTATGTAGAAATATTTTCTTACTGTTAGCCTCCTTGGGTTTGGTTCTAGTAGCAGAAGCTCTGGCTTCAAAGGGCATTTTAAGTTTAAGAAGTTTAGCAACTTCTCACATAGTTCTTATTTTTCACAATGTTTGAATCAGTTTACTCTAGCAGGAGTAGTGAATTAGCATGCCTATTTTCTTATAGGCCTTCTGATAGTGAGATTTTTGTTGCTAATTTATAGTCTACATGGTGGTACCTTAATTTGCCCTTTTCTGATTACTAGAGACTTCATTCATTTTAAGATGATTTTTATTTCCTCTTTTACAAATTGTTTGTGTCTTGTGCCTGTGGGTTCACAAACAGTGAGTGGGTTCACAAAAACATATTTATCTCAATTCCTTATAGATTTTGAATGCCATACTTTTGTCAGAAATATTTAATGAAAATATTTTCTTGATACTTTTCTCTGGGTTCTTATTTTGTTGTTTTTTTAATCTTATATTCATGCTCTTGGTGTTGTATTTTTTTTGGGGGTCAATTCTCTATATATTTTAGAAATAAGGCCTTTATCAGAACCTTTCACTATAGAAATGTTTTCCCAGTTTATTGCTTCCCTTCTAATCTTTTCTGCATTAGTTTTATTTATACAAAAACTTCAATTTGATATAATCAAAATTTTCTATTTTGTGATAAATAATGATCTCTAGTTCTTCTTTAGCCATAAATTCCTTCCTCTTCCACAGGTCTGAGAGGTAAACTATCCTATGTTCTTCTAATTTATTTATAATCTCATTCTTTATGCCTAAGTCATCAACCCATTTTGACCTTATTTTGGTGTACAGTGTTAAGTGTGGGTCAATGCCTACTTTCTGCCATACTAATTTCCAATTTTCCCAGCAATTTTTGTCAAACAGTGAGTTCTTATCCCAAAAACTGGGGTCTTTGGGTTTGTCAAATATTAGATTATTAAAGTTATTGACTATTTTGTCCTTTGAACCTAACCTATTCCATTGATCAACTAGTCTATTTCTTAGCCAATACCAAATGGTTTTGGTAACTGCTGCTTTATAATATAATTTTAGGTCTGATACAGCTAGGCCACCTTCATTTGAATTCCCTTGAAATTCTTGACCTTTTGTTTTTCCATAGGAACTTTGTTGTTATTTTTTCTAGGTCATTAAAATAGTTTTTGGGGAGTCTGATTGATATAGCGCTAAATAAATAGATTAGTTTAGGTAGTATTGTCATAATTACTTTATATATATTTTATGTACATATTGTCTCTCCTGAAAGGATATAAACTTTCATTTTTGTCTTTGTATCACCAGTACCTAGTCTAGTGCTTGATATATGATAGATACTTAATCATAATAATAGCTAATAGCTAGCATTTAAATAATGCCTACTATAGAATCAGATGTATCTGATCAAGAACAAAATGTATCAAGCACTATGTACTGAAGATCTGCATCTGAATTTGGACTCAGGTTTTCTTGGTTAGGTTTCTATCCCTTATACTACTTAGCTGCCTCAAGCAACTATGCCTCGAGATAGGGAACCCATGAACCAACCTCTTCCCCTTCCCAAGAGTGCAAAAAACAAACAGATAATTGGACTCCATCGGCTCTTCTCTGATGAAGTCACTTTTAGATGCATTTCCTCTCTCTAGTTTACATTATTATCTGAAAATTAGTCATAACATTTTCAATCTCTTGGGAGAAGGGGGCATTGTCTCAGGATAAACAGAATGGCTGCCTAAGTCCTCACTGGTAAGGATTGGGACTCCTTTGAGGGGTATCAGTGGACATAGGCCATCCCTGTGGAAGGAAGATTAAGAGGCCCTAATAGAATAATAGGAGGTGTTGCTTAGAGGATAGGTCTGATCAGTTGAAAGAGAATGCCAGAGACCTGTGTCTAAAATATCTCAATTGTCCTAAACTAGACCAAGATCCTACTGGTATAGGAACTTGAGCCACCAAAGCCCTGCAAGAAAAAAAGGGGGAAACTGTCAGTTTGTCAGAACCACCTTATCTTCTTCCCAAGGATATCTGGATTCTTGACTGCTGTGGTATTTAAAGGGATATGCCTTTAACTTCCACTTGCCCTCCTTTACTTTTTTAGGAGTTATTTTCTTCAATGAATTTTTGTACTTCTTTTTCCATTTAGCCAATTCTACTTTTTTAAGGATTTCTCTCTAGCGGATTTTTATGCCTCTTTTATCATTTGACCTACACTGTTTTTTAAAGTATTATTTTCTTCAGTTTTTTTTGTGTGTCTTCTTTATCAAATTGTTGACCCTCTTTTTCATGATTTTCTGGTATCACACTCATTTCTTTCCACAATTATTTCACTCTCTCTCTTATTTGATTTTTAAAATCTTATTGGGCTCTTTCAGGAAGTCTTTTTTTTTGAGGGGTGGAGTGGCTAAGACCAAGTCACATTTTTCTTTGAGGCTTTGTTTGTAATTGTTTTGATTTTGTTGTTTTCTGAGTTTGTGTTTTGATCTTTCCTGTTACCAACTTTCTATAGTTGATTCTTTGCTGTTTAATTATTATTTTTTTCTAGCTTATTTCTTGACTATGTTTAAATTGCATTATACTCCTAGTGTGGAGAGGACACTATTTTACTGAGATAATGAATTGTCTATAACTAAGTACTAAGTCATTTCTTCTTAGGGATGGCGAAAAATAGTTAACACGGTTAACAATGACTACTCTGGCCTTTACCACATGAAAGCCAGCTTTCTTATATTTCCACCTATTCCTCCTGGGCTCTCTGTAGTTGTGAAAGTTAATAACTCTATGAGACATCAAGAAACAATAAAACAAAGTTAAAAGACAAATAAGATAGAAGAAAATATGAAACATTACATTGAAAAAACCAGTGACCTAGAAAATAGATTGAGGAGAGATAATTTAAGAATTGCTGGACTATCTGAAGGCCATGATTAAAAAAACCCTAGACATTATATTTCAAAAAATTATCAGGAAAACCTGCTCCGATATTCTAGAACCAGAGGGTAAAATAAAAACGAAAAGAAATGTTTCCATCTTGAAAGGAATCTCAGAATGAAAATTCAAGGATGAAGAAAAGATCCCAGGGATGAAGGTCTAGTTCACACAGAGCAGGATATCATGAAGTAAATTGGGTGGGGAAGAGTAATTTTCCCCTGGCATTTAGTCTCTGTGGTCCTAAGAAACAGGCTTGGGTTTTTGTTCTTGTTTTCTTTTTCTTTTTCAATTTTAATTCAAGGAGCTCATCCCATGAGGACCTTGTTCCCCAGGATTCCAGCCCAGCAGGAAAGCCCTGAGAAGGCAGGGTGCTGTAAGGTAAGGTGGTGGGAGGACAGGGAAAAGGTCTTTATATTGGGAACTTTGATGAGACTAATATTATGAAATAACTGAGCTAATTCTTTTCTTTTCCCTAGAGACTGAGGTACTGTGAGGGGATTATGACTTCAGAATATTTGTTCATTTGGTCTTAGTTATGTCTTTGACGTAAATATTTTTGTCTAAAAACTAATCTGACTGTAAAGTGGTTAAATGAAACTAGGGTGCTTAGACTCCTAAAAGTTGGGGAACAAAATAGGTGAACCAATGATAGAGAGATCCATTCTCTTATATGTACCAGAGAACACATTTGATATGGTGTTTGATGCAGAACAGAGGTCCATTCACAATGTTTATTAATCTATCTAAGGCCTTTTATACTGTCAATTGTGAGAGCTTGTGGAAAGTTCTGAAAAAAGTTGGTTACCTGAAAAAGCTCATAAGTTTTAGAAATCAGTTTTGTAATGGCATGCTTGCATGGGTTTTGGATATGGACAATACTCTTATACTTTCCTAGCCATCAGTGGAGTAAATGGTTGTGTCTTGTTCCATGCTTTTTAGAATGACTTTTTCAGCAATGTTGTCAGATATCTTCAACTAGCATGAAAATGAGATCATCAAGGTCAGCTACCATATTGATGGTAAATTATTTAACTTGAAAAGGTTACAAGTAAGATCACGAAGAGGGAAAGTTGGTGCATCATTTTTTGTTTGTTTGTTTGTTTGTTTTTTTTGTTTTTTGTTCATAGATGTACTTAATGTAGCCTCTGAGGCTGAGATGCAACAGAGTATGGATTGATTCTCTGCTGCTTGTTCTCATTTTAGGTTGACAATGAATACCAAAAACAGAGGTTCACCACTCATATGTGGAAACATTGATTATAGCAAATGGAAAAATTTTGTATGATGTAAGTTTACCTACCTTGGCAGTGTACTTTTCAGTACACATAGATAATGAGGTTACTACAGGCCTTGCCAGATCTAGCTAAGCATTTAGAAGGTTCTGAAAAGAGATTACCAAATTTGGTTGCTTACCAAAATGAAGTTTAAATAAAATACTACTTATTAGTATCTAGCAAATAATCACAGAATGTGTCTTCAACCTTAAGGATGAAATGAAGTTCACTTTGGGAGAGAAAAATAGGCTAGAATAACAGGAACCAGCACATCAAGAAACTCCATGGCTATTTTTCTTTTTTACTTCTAGGGTCTTGGTTCCCCTCCCCCTCCCCCCTCTCCCCCCGACTCCCTCCAAGTCTTTGGCAATATAAACCCTTTTGTTACAGTAAGAATACACATGAACTCTGAGGTTTTGTGATTGCCCCTGACACTGACTATACAAGGGCCTCTAAAACCATTTCTAGGGGAGCAAGAAAGATTTAAACTGAAGCTCCCTTCCCTGATGTAATGACAACTTGTTCTTTCTATTTTTCCTGGTTTTTTTTTTCTTTCTCTTGTTTTAAGCCAGATATCACAAAAACTAATTGTTTGATTTTAGTCATTCCTGCCTTAGTTGGCAGTTCTCCCTTATTCCATACTTTAAGGAATCTTTCTTCCTAAAAGAGTTCCCTTTTCTATACTATTTTTGTTCATGTTAGCTCCCATTATAAAAAAAAGAAATTCTTAAATTTGACCATGGAAAATTTATCATTTACACACAGATACACAGACACACACACACACAGACACACACACACACACACACACACACACACACACACACACACACACAAGCTTAGAGCCATAAGATAATACATATGCGGTATCCCCACTAGTGTTAATTTAAAGCTTCAGTAGCAACCTCCTGAATTTTACTTCTCCTTGTCAGATAAAGCACCTCTTCTGTTTGGAAAAGCTAAAAAGATATTTTACTGGTCCAATTTCCACTTGGGTGGCTTTATAGAGCTATAGTCTCTGAGAGTACCCTTTTAAGATTTTAATCATTTTTCAGTAATCTCTCCTGAAAGGCCATGTGACTCAGCTGAATAGCCTTGTCAGGGACCTGTTACTCTGTTTATGAATCTAATAGAAATCCAGTAGTCCCTAGCAGATTGTTAAGGTGCTAAAAACTGGAGTCCTATTTTTAGTACCAAAATTTGTGGTCAGTTAATAGCTAAGGAAAAACTTGAGAATTACTCAGAAATGTCGGTGCTTTTGATATAAGTGAAACCTCCTGGGTAGATGTAGGACTAATCTGTATCTCCCCTTCTTTCTACAACTCAGCTCATAATGCCATATTCCCCTATTATTGGTGTGGCTGTCAATAGGTTCAGTCTTTGTCTGGGGACCTAGTTCATGAACTAATAGAGGTCAATATTAGGGCCAAACTTGGAGACTGTCTCTTTCCCTACATGAATTAAAGGAACTAACATTGCTTACATCTAAAACAATCAAAGGGAAAACCAAGCTTCTTTAGTTGTCTTTGATTTGGTCATTAGTTGTCCTTAGAGAAAATGTTGATCAGAGAGTTGGGGATATGGGCAATAATAGCTTGTTTTACACTCACACACATAAAAATAAAAATCACTTTTCAAGCCAAAAATAAGATATAAATTAATTTGTCCCATATTTTACCTATTCCCCACCCAATAAGAGGGAAAAAAGGCCCTCCTCAAATCTCAGGCTCTGAGGAACATTGATGGTGACATGTTATATAGCACTTTCTCAATTTCTCAGGCTCTGAAGAATGTTGAAAAAAAATGTTTTTCACACTTTAGATCACTCCCAAATTTGGGGGGAGTTCTTCCTTAAGCAAAGAAGAGCCAAAAGTCAATTCACAACAAAAGTCCCTAGAAGAAACCATTTCTTTTGATGAAAAATTCCAAAGGAAAAGGGAGAAGTTCTGCTAAGGATGTTTGGAGGATCAGGCTCCTTCCCTTGATCTCAGTGGGACTTCCAAAACTGTGGCTAGTAAAATGAAACTGAGGCAAACGAGTAGTTTTCTCCTAGTGAGATAATAGTTTATTAATAATAATATGTGAAGTGGGACATCCCCTCAATCAGATTAGGGATGGTGATGAGAAAGGAAAAACCTTGGTTTCAGAATGTTACAGTTAGTCACCACTGGAGAAAGTAGGTTGGCTTTCAGGTGCGGTTGATCAAACCCTTTTATGACAATTAAGGAATAATAATTATTTTATGGGATTAATCTCCCTCTTAAAATTTTGGCTAGGAGACTGGAAAACAACTAAACCAGGGTTACCTAGTTAGTTGTTTGCTTGTTGGAAAATCAAACCACCCCTAATTAGACAAGAACAAGGAAGGACTGAAGAATCATGGGGAATGTGGTGGGGAGGGGTTCCAACTTAAGTTTTTTTGTTTGTTTGTTTACAAGCAATAAACAGAGGTCCCAGGTGAAACTGATTAGCAAAAACCCAAAGACTATAACTTCTAGGATGAGAACTCACTATTTGACAAAAATTTCTGGGAACAATGGAAAATAATGTCAGAAACTCAGCATAGACCTCCATCTCATACCCCATACCAAAATAAGATCAAATTGTGTACATAATTTAGGCATAAAGGGTGATACTATAAACAAATTAGAAGAGCAAGGGATAGTTTACCCATCAGATCTTTGGAGATGGAAGGAATGTATGGTCAAAAAAAGAACTAGAAAATGTTATGAAGTATGTGGATAATTGTGATTATATTAAATCAAAAAGGTTTTGCAGAAACAAAACCAGTGCAGCCAAGATTAGAAAGCAGAAAGCTGGAGGGAAATTTTTACAGCCAATGTTTCTGATAAAGACCTCATTTCTAAAATATAAAATTTCCAAAAATACAACTCATTTCCCAAATGATAAAAAACAAAGCTACTAATTAGAGAAATGCAAATTGAAACAACTCTAAGTTACCATCTCACATCTCTCAGGCTAAGGTGACAGGAAAAGATAATGATAAATATTGGAGGGGATGTGGGAAAATTGGAATACTATTATATTGTTGGTGGAGCTGTGAAATGATGCAACTATTGTGGAGAGCAATTTGAAACTATATCCAAAGGGCTATAAAACTGTGTATATCTTTGGTCCAGCAATGTCTCTATTAGATCTAATCCCAAAGAGATTATAAAAAAGGAAAAAGGACCCATAGCATCTCTTTTTTTGTAGTGGTAAGGAAATGGAAATTGAGGGTGTATGGAATAGAGAGAGATAAGGTGAAGAACTTACAGGGATGTATGAATTCTTTTTCTGTATTTTATTTTCATTATTTTTGTGTTTCCCCTGTGACCTGTATAATATGTGCAGGCTCATATCTACTTGAGCCTTGGCCAGCTAGAAACATATTTACTTAACCTGAGCTGATAACATTTATTGGTATTTGACATTTATCGATATTTAGTCTATTAGCTGGACCATTGTCTGCTTGATTAAGCCTGAAGGCCTAACTTTCTGTTTCCTAGAAATCAGGAGATTTCGGAGAAACAGAAACCTTCCATTCCAATCTCTCCAAATAGCAACAACCAATTAGATGCCTCCCCCTCCCCTTCTCAATGCTCTCTTACCTGAGATGTAATTTCTTGTATAAAAGCTATGTATCTTTACTACTTCTTTAGCCCTCCTAACGAGAGCTTCTCTTTCTTATCTCACAATGGGACCGTTCATCCTCCGGAGGTTTTCAATAAACAACTTTTCTGCCTTCTACTGAGTGATCTCTGAGTAATCATTTTGGGTAATGGTCTTCTACATCTCTCACAAGGGGATGCCTATCATTTAGGGAATGGCTAAATAAATTACTATATATGAAGGTAATGGATTATTATTGTTCTATAATAAATGGCTGATTTCAGAAAAGCCTGAAAAGACTTACATGAACTGATGCTAAGTGAAGTGAACAGAACCAAGACAATACTGTACATAGTAACAACAAGATTATATATGATGATCAATTATGATGGACATGGTTCTTTTCAACAATGAGGTGATTCAAGGCAATTCCAACAGATTTGGGATGGAATATACCATCTGCATCCAAAGAGAGAACTATAGAGACTGAATATAGATTAACATATCCTATTTTCATCTTTTTTCTTTTCTTCTGTTTTTTTTTCTCAAGGTTTTTCCTTTTGCTCTGATTTTTTTTCTCCCAACATGATTAATATGAAAATATGTAAAAAAAATGAATGCACATGTATAATAAAAATTTTTGTTTTATATGTAAATTTTATATTTTATTTTTATATTTATATTTATATTTTACATATAACTGGAGGGAATAAAAATAATTTTAAATTTAAAAAAAGAAAAAGAAAAAAAGCTGATTAGCAAACAGATGCCTCACAGACTGTATTATTATTATTATTATTATGTGTAATAATATTATTCTTTTTCAACCATTCCTTTAAACTCATTCAGTCCTTGGAAAGACCATGTTCTTGAGCTTAACTGAAAAATGGCCCTTGACAAAATGGGAAACATGATCAATTATAGAACAGAATCAATTATTAAATGATATAGCATAATCTTGATTTCCTCAGGGCAAACTAAGATAATATTTGTAAAGTGTTTAGCATAGTGCCTAGTATATAGTAGGTACAATATTAATATTACCTGTTATTATTCATTTCCCTGATGTATTTAAGGAAAATTTCTGAATATACTTATTTTTGTCTAGGTTTCTCTAAATGTGGGTAACAGAATCTCTAATCCCACACAGGAACACATAGAATATGGGACAGACTTTAACTTCCATGAAAGAGCATAAAATAAGAAATAAAAAAGAAAAAGATGTACCCCATGAAAAGATATCCTATTAGCCTTTCCCCCTTGTGCTCCCCCACAAAGTAAACAGATAATCTAGGGAACTTACTTATCTGGCAAATTGGGTAAACACATGCAACAAAATGCTACTGCTGGTTCCTGAGGGAGAGAGAGAGAGAGAGAGAGAGAGAGAGAGGGAGTGGGGACTGGGGAGAGGAGAAAGTCTTCCCTTTCCTTCCCTGCTCCCTCCAACTCTCCACCCCCATAAGGAATTTTGGGGAAAGGTACAAAGGAAATGTCAGAGAAGTTCCTGGAGAGAGGGGGGGGAGAAAAAAAAGGTGAGGAGGTAGAGAATCACATAAACACACACTCACATACACACAGACAGAAAGAGAGAGACAGAGCCAGAGAAAGAGATAGACAGTCAGACACACACACACACACACACACACACACACACACACGCACACACACACAAAGAGAGAGAGAGAGAGAGAAAGAGACAGAGAGAGAGAGAAAGAGGGACAGAGACAGAGAGACAGAGAGAGACACACAGACACACAAAGAAAGAGAGAGAGAGGGGGAGAAAGAAAGAAAGAGAGAGAGAGAGGGGGAGAAAGAAAAAAAGAGAGAGAGAGAGAGAGAATACCTGTGAGTCTTCCTGGCAACTGCCCTGTCTCTGCAGGAATAAAATTGGGAGAGTGAAACCATCCCTTTCCTTTATTTATGACTAATACTGAAGAGAAATATGTGATGGATGAATCTCGGTTACAAATAGCCTCTGGATATGCCAATTGTTTGTTGGAAAATAGATTGTGAACTCTGATCTTAATCTATTAATGTTGAGGATTTAGGAGTATAGATTTCCTCAGGAATGTCAGATCACCAAAGTTTTAATATTCTTTTAAGTTCTGATTTGTTTATGCTGACTTAATGAATTATTTATATGTTAATTATTGTCAATTTGGTTTGAATTCTCTTATCATGGTGTATATATAGTGGCATGCTCAGTTCCCTGTGGTACTGACAGGATAGTATTTGCCTTTTCATTTGTTAATTGATAGGATAGATTGTGAAATTCTTGCTATTTGCAATTGTTTGGTTATAACATGTTGCTTTGTAGTAATACTAATCTCCAACACTACCCACATGTGTCCATTACTTTGTTATTGTTTCTTGTTACTGTTTGGTACCATATGTGACCTTTGATTTAGCATTATTAGTTTGCTGAATGCAATTTTCAATCATATTTGAACAAAGCATAAGTTATAATTTTGGGAAAGCTTTATAATACATTGGGTTTAGAAACACAAAGAAGTCTTCCAATTCTAGGAGTAGATCCTGAATGTTTACAAATAACAACATTATATGCAAGGCTATGGGATTCTACCAAAAGGGAGTGCCAAGGTCACCTCCACCTTTGGTGCACAATAAGTTTTCTGCCATGTTGCTGAAATGCTCTTGTTGAGCAAGAAGCAATGATTTGTGACCATGGGACAGGGATCAGTCTGAGGATCACAGCATAGTTGCTTGTAAGCAGGGATGCCTGAACAGGGCCTCTCACCTGTGAGCGGGTTGCTGAATTGCTGGATTGGCTCGCCTCCCATTGATGGATAGCATGCATATGCAATGCCCACTAGCTGCTTCTCTGAATGGTGATTGGGGATTGCCTACTGTTCACAGGCTGATCATGTTTGCAAAAATGTATATCAACAAGGCTGTACAAATTAACGAACTAGAGCTCTTTTCACACTCTATAGGTCTCCCACCCCATTCATCTTGCCTCTGAGATCAAAGGGCTCATGTGCTTTGAGCTCTTAAAAGAGAGCTGCAACAACGGGCACCCAAACAGGGCAGGAACCTGAATTGGTGCCAGAGAAAATACTTTTTTAAAAAAATTTTAATAGCTTTTTATTTACAAGACATATGCATAGGTAATTTAACAGCATTGACAATTGCCAAACCTTTTGTTCCAATTTTTCCCCTTCTTCCCCCCACCCCCCCCCAGATGGCAGGATGACCAATACATGTTAAATATATTATAGGATAAATTAAATACAATATAAGTATATATGTCCAAACCATTATTTTGCTGTACAAAAAGAATCAGACAATGAAATAGTGTACAATTAGCCTGTGAAGGAAATTAAAAATGCAGGTGGGCAAAAATATAGGGATTGGGAATTCGATGTAATGGTTCTTAGTCATCTCCCAGAGTTCTTTCGCTGGGCGTAACTGGTTCAGTTCATTACTGATCCATTGGAACTGATTTTGTTCATCTCATTGCTGAGGATGACCAGGTCCATCAGAATTGATCATCATATAGTATTGATGTTGAAGTACATAATGATCTCTTGGTCCTGCTCATTTCATTCAGCATCAGTTCATGTAAGTCTCTCCAGGCCTTTCTGAAATCATCCTGCTGGTCGTTTCTTACCGAACAATAATATTCCATAATTTTCACATGCCACAATTTATTCAGCCATTCTCCAATTGATGGGCATCTACTCAGTTTTCAGTTTCTGGCCACAGAGCGAATACTTTGTGTTAAGCACTGCTATGTAGTCAAAACAACCTCTATGAGGACTCCAGAGGGAGAGCCCGCTGAAGTGCACTGTTTCTGGACCAGGCAGAGTGCAGTGGAGATGGTTAGTAACCTAATGGGGCAGAAAGTAGGCACCCTAACTCCCTCAGACAGGGAAGCATAGGTCAGGACTATATATAAATGATTAAAAGAGCAGGGGTGTACAATTCAATTAAGAGACATTAGGAAATTCCTGGACATTGCTTACAAAGTTTCTCCATGGTTACCTGAGGAGGGTTGTTATAATTGTGATAGATGGATTGTTTTTGGTGGACAGTTCCGCTTATGATAAGCAATGCCCAGGAGAAATACAAAGAAGCCATTTTACTATTTATAATCTCATTAAACAAAGTCTGAAATCAGAACCAGAGAAGGAGGTCAGGAAATTGACAGTCGGAGCAAAGACAGGCCCATCTCTTAGCAAGTAGATGTCCTTCTCCTGAGTCTGAGCAGGATAATAATTGAATGGCCTCCCTCACCTCCCCCACCTTCAGCCCTGCCCCACTTTTGTGTCTTTCTAGACCTACAGCCTTTCAAAGACTCTCCTGTAATGCTGGAGAAACTGAGCAAGATAGAGATTAGAGAGTATTTAATAATTTATTAAATGGAGAGATTTACTGGGACCAAATGGATTCATGGTTTGGTCCCAGGGCTGAATGAGACTATTGTCTCCAAGAATCCAGTAAACAATGTGAGTTCTCCATGACATATATACACATTGCTCAGACTCAAAGGGTAGACTGAAGTGGGGGGGCAGAGTCAGGGTGCTGAGAGTGGGAACGGGACTCTAACAGGGTGGGGTGAGCCTCCAGAGATGAGATGACATAATCGGGGGAAGCAACCCGGGACATAAGGAGAGGCATCTTGATAAGACAGTATCTGACATTCAGATAACTTGGGATGGGGAGAAGCATTCTGATATTCTAAAACATAAAATCGTTTATCCTTATCAAGTATTCTGATAAGAGGGAAGGGAGGTTTTGCAGGACTGAGAAGCAGGGAAACTGAGTCAGGACTGGGTCAGGATAATTATGGAAATTGAGAACTGTGGCATAATACTCAATGTAAAACATGAAATAAGAATTGAGGAAAAGAAGAATCAGAAATATAAAACAAAGATTGCAGAAATGCTTAGCAAACAAAAAGCAATGGGTAATCAATTATATTCTTTATCTTCACTTCAAAAAGTTTTGCAACAGGCTAGAGATCAAGGAGAAGACACGGAAGAATTATATCCAAGATGCAGACATGAACCACTTCCCTTTAAAATTCTAACCCAGTTTAAGGACTCAGTTCATAAATATGCCCATAGCACCTTTTGTTACAACTTGAAACAATGTCACGGGCAATTTTGTGCCCCAATGATTGGAAAGCACTCACATGGGCAGCGTTGACTTGAGGCTGGGCAGTGTTCTGGATGACAGAATTTTTAGAACAGACTCAGTTGACTGTCACTCAGGTTGCTCCAAGAGCAAGCATAAAGTTATACTTTGAGCAACTTAGTGGCATTGGGGCTCATGCAGACACCGGAGATCATATTCATTTTACCAAAGAGACATATCTCTGAATATCCCAATGTGCCAGAATAACATGGAGTAGGATTCCTGTAGAAGAGGATGAAAAGGAAAGCTTTACCCAAACAAGACAAAAAACTGGGGAGCCCTTCACTGATTTTGTTGCTTGATTACAGGATGCTGTAGCTAAGGCCATGGGAAATATAGGAGGTATAGATAGGATATTAAAGACTTTGTTACAGGAGAACTGTAATGCAGATTGTTGTAGAGCAATGATTATTACCGTCTACCCCCTCATGTGAAATGCCCATTCAACAGTATCAAAGAGGAAAATAACTAAAAATCCTTGTTATAAATCCTCCACTACCCCAGTATTCATTAGCTAGCCCAATCATACAAATATATGAAGAAGTATCTGTGTCTGTAACTATGATTAACACTGACAATATTGAAACATATCTTAACAAGGAAACTTATAATTAAAACAGAAGATAATAATTGTGAATTAGCCCCACAGATGGGTCCAAATTCAGAGGCCATTCTACAAATATATTTTACAAAGGTTATCACCCTCACTTGGCCAATACTGACCCTAACTTTGAATAACCAATAGCTTGAAGGACTAATAGACACTGTTGCTGACAGGACTGTGGTAGCAGCTTCTCAATGGCTCTCTTTATGGCCTATGACTTCAATTAACAATAGAGTGCCAAGAGTAGAAGGTAGTAAGGAGACTTTGATGTCCGCTGAACCAGTAAATTGGCAAAAAGATGGAAAGACAGGAACCATTTTTCCTTTAATAATAGATGATTTACATATTAACTAATAGGGTAGGGATATATTATATCAATTAGGAATGAAAATCACCACAGATTTTTAGGAGAGGTCATTGCTGCTGCAGCTTTTATCACTCCAAAAATGACTTGGACTACCGACACACTGGTGGAGCAATGGCCCTTGACCAAAGAAAAACAACCCCTCTACATCAATTAGTACAAGAACAATTAGAATTAGGACACATTGAGGAAACAAATAGCCATGGGACTCCTTTGTATTTGTTATAAAGAAAAGACTTGACAGCTGAAATAGCAAGGAAAACATTGCTCAGAATTATCCATTTAACAGGAGAAATAGGAATTATATGGATTAACATAGACAAGGATAGATTAGATTGCATAACAGCTACTTAGGAAATCCAGTTGCCATTCTATGAACAGAGGCAATGTATATTTCCCACAAAAACAAAAATACCTCCACTTAAAGGCCCTAATGTGTTCACTGATGCCACTAACCAAAATAAAGTGGTCATATACTCCCCACAATTGGGCATCTCTAATGTATTTACTACACCTTACACCTCAACACAGTAAAATGAGTTGTATGCTATTATACAAGCATTGAAAATAGACAAACCCATCAATATCATTTCAGATATCACTGTGCAGTTGAGGTGATCCAGAGAATAGAGACAACATATATAAAGGTTCAAACAGGACCTATCTTTTCATTGTTTCAGGAGATATAAGAGATTTTATATATATATAAGATCTTAATGAGAGTCCACCTTTTTTATATAATGTACATCCTCTCTCATATGGATGGGCTGGGACCTATGTTCGAAGGGAACAAAATAGTGCATGATCTGCTTACACAATGTATTCTCTGCCCTCTAGAACAATCAATAAAAGCTCATGAACATTTGCATCTATCTGCCAGTTTCTTCAGAGATTGTGTGGGGTGTCCTGGTGAGAAGCAGCAAGCATAGTAAAAAGATGTGTAGCTTGTGTACCATATTCTCAAAGATCTGTAGGGCTGGGGACTAACCCCAGAGGTGACAGGCCAAATGATATATGGCAAATGGATGTTGCACATTCATGTTATAGTTGACACTTATTCAGGCTTTATATCTTTTCAATGAGGGGAAGCTGCTTCACATATGATAAATCACTCATCACTGTTTTGTCTCTATGGGTATCCCACATACCCTTAAGACTGATGAAGGACCCTCATATACCTCAAAAATATTAAAATAGTTCTTACAGGAATTCTTCATGCATCATATTTTGGGGATTCCTTGCAACTCTACAGGACAGGCCATTGTAGAAAGGACTAATCAGATCCTCAAGAAATTTATCAAAAAACAAAAAGAGGGAGATGGAGGCAGTATCACTCAGAAAGATATAGATAAAGTAATGTACACAACAAATTACTTAAAATTTGATTCAAATGATTTAAGTCCAGCTATGAAATACTCTCTGGTGAACACAGACAGAGAATCACTGAAAGATAATATCCCATCTTCATTAAGAAGGCCCCCTAAGAACGAGACCATGGTAATGAAAAAGAGCCTTGAAGGATGGGAGGGACCTATAGGGTTCTAATGAGGGGACCAGGATATGTTTGCATCTCCACAGGAGAAAACTTACAGCAATGGATTCCCACCAGACATCTCAAAGTTGTCTATAGAACTGAAGAGAAAAAGAAGAAGGGGCGATTGTTCAACAGGAGCAGAAGACGTGCCCCCAAAACCACTAACAAGATGCTAATGCCCCATTAGAAAAAAGAGATGTATCAGTTATGTCACATTAGGTATCATTATGTTGGTTTCACTCATAGTTTCATCAGTCTCTCTTGCAACATCCATATCTATTGTACAAAACAGTATAGTACAAGCTAGATATATAGAGGAACTAGCTAGGAATGTCTCAGTGAGTTTTGCCCGACAAGCTAAGATAGAAGAACAATTGTATCAGATCATAAAACATTTAAGAGAAGTATCATTGGAAATAGGAGCAGAAGTGGAGTTATTGAAACTCCAGACTAAGTTACAATGTGATTACAGATATACAAAGGTTTGTATAACCCCTTTGCTGTAAAATCATATAGGTCAAGATTATGATTGGGATAAGATCAAGAGGCATTTGAATAGTTTATTTTTCAATAACACAATTGAAGGTAATATAGAAAGTTTATATAAATTAGCATCTGATATAAAGAAAGCTTCTCATGAAGGTTTGAATCCAGATAAAACTGCTGAAAAAGAAATCAAATATTGGTTTGATAATACCTCTTTCATGGTGGTTGTGATGAAGAGAGCCATCTACTCCCAGAGAGAGGATTGTGGGAACTGAGTGTGGACCACAACATAGCATTTTCACTCTTTTTGTTGTTTTTTATTTGCATTTTGTTTTCTTTCTCATATTTTCCTTTTTGATCTGCTTTTTCTTGTGTAGCAAGATAGTTGTGTATATATATATATATATATATGCATACATATGTTGGATTCAACATATATTTTAACATGTTTAACATTGGATTGAATGACTTGCCATCTAGGGGAGGGGATGGGGAGAAGGATGGGAAATTTTGGAACAAGGTTTTGCAAGGTCAGTGTTGAAAAATTATCCATGCATATGCTTTGAAAATAAAAAGCTTTAATAAAAAGAAAAGAGTTTCATCCTTACAATCCCTCTATACCAACAGGATAGTCTGGGACTTGATTATGCCTAATAATTTTCTTCCAGAGTTCTTCCTGGCAAGGGAAGAGAGTAAACTCAAAGTCTACATCAGATTGGCAGAGGTCCCAGGTGAGATGATTACTAATATGAAAGATAAGGGATAGGAAATCCTAAGAAAATACAGAATCTGGACCACTTAGTCAAGTTTTGGGGAATACAAGGGGTAGAAAAATCTACAAGATTCCAGACACATTGCAGCCATTTGCTTTCCCACAGTTTAAGAAAGAAACTCAGAGATTTATACCCTTCTCTCTTATAAGTTTTGGATAATCCATAATTCCCCCCTGGGTAATTCTGATGTTGCTTATTTACTGAGTCACCTCCAAGTCTGCTCCTTTTAAATGGGGACAAGAATTGACTACACCCCTAAAAGATATAAAACAGGCTGTTCATCAGTGTTTCCTCTTGACCCTGCAAGACTCATGTTTTTGGAAATCTCTGGTCTTTCTGAGCAGACATTTTGGAATGGAGCTTTTGGAAGACATTAAGAGGTGACTGGAGAATACACTGTTAGGTTTCTGGAACTCTAAATTCCTCAGAGCAACCATTTACTATACTACCTTTGAAATGCATTTATTTACCTACTTATGGGTCCTAGTTGCTATTAAATAAATGGCACATAATCATTCTTTGTTCAAATACCTATTATGGATTGGGTAATACAAAATGAGTAGAGCACAAGAAACTTCAATTGCTAAATGGAAATAGTACATTAAAAATTTATGCTTATCTGTGCCCTTCTGGTGTTAGTGCCCTTCACAGATAAGTGGTGACTAGAGGGGTCTTGCCTTCTCTGATGTTTTAATGACCTTCCATTTGATAAGGACTTGTTCCCTGGGGAATATCATTTTGCATTGATGGTCACTATGACAGAGGTATACATTCAATTGAATTTCAACAGCCACTGATCTGGTAGAAGGGGATACGCTAAGAAATGGTAGTCCGGGCAAGTCCTTTTAGTGAATTTTCCAATTTCATGTAAAAACTTTTTAACATATGGGTTTTTTTATATTTTGGGTTCCAAATTCTCTTCCTCCCTTTCTACTCTACCCCTTCACTGAGAAGGCAAACAATTTGGTATAGATCATATATGTCTAGTCACACAAAGCACATTTTCATACTAATCACTTGTGGAAAAAAAAAAAGAGAGGATAAAGGAAAAAAAAATGAAGTAATAGTATGCTTCAAACTGCATTCAGACTCCAGGAATTCTTTTTCTGTATGTGGATAAAATTTTTTTATCATGAGTCTTTAAATTGTTTTGGATCATTTTATTACTGAGAAGAGTTAAGTCAATCACGGTTGATCACTGCAAAATGTTGCTGTTACTGTTTAAAATGTTCTTCTGTTTCTGCTCACTTCACTTTGTATCAGGTCATGTAAGTCTTTCCAGGTTTTTCTGACATCTACCCGTTCATCATTTCTTATACAACAATAGTATTCAATTACAATTATATACCAGAACTTGTTTAACTATTCCCTAATTGATGAGCATATCCTTGATTTCCAATTTTTTTGCTACCACAAAAGAGTTTACACACACACACACACACACACACACACACACACGTCCTTTTCCTTTTAAAATTTTTTTGAGATACACACCTACTAGTAGTATTGGTGGGTCAAAGGGTATACACAGTTTTACAGCTATTTGGCCATAGCTCCAAATTGTCTTCTAGAATAGTTAGATTAGTTCACAATTATGGTAAGTGTTTTAGTGATTTTTTTATTTGTCATTTTCCTTTTCTGTCATATTCAATTTGATAGCTATGGAGTGATAACTCAGAGTTCTTTTAAATTGAAATTTTCTAATCAGTAGTGATTTAGAGCATTTTTATATGACCATAAATAGTATTGATTTTTCATCTAAAAACTGCTTGTTCATATCCTTTGATTATTTTCAGTTGGGGATGATTTTTATTCTTATAAATTTGATTCAGTTCTCTATATATTTGAGAAATGAATCCTTTATCAGAGAAATTTACTTGTAAACTTTTTCCTCATCCTATTTTTACTCTCTATTTATCCTCTCTTTCTTTTACCCTGTTCTTTCTCAAAAGTTCTGCCCTTTTTTTGTTCCCTTTCATGCCACTTCCCTGTAGGGTAAGCCCTTTGAGACAATTCCAATGAGAATAAGGTTCAAGTGTTATCTACCACCCTCTTCATTTTCCCCTCTACTTTTGCATGTTCTTTATAAGATAATTTATCTCATGCTGCCTCTTACTTTCTTCTTTCTCCCAATGCATCCCTCTTTTTCACCCCTTAATTTAATTAAAATTTTTTTTAGACATTATCCTATCATAATCAATTCATACTCATGCCTTCTATGTACACATTTTCTAACTGCCCTAAAAATGATAAATTTTTTAGAACTTATAAGTATCATCTTTCTATGTAGGAATGTAAACAATTTAACTTTATTGAATCCTTCATGATTTCTCTATTCTGTTTATCTTTTTATGTTTCTTTTGAATCTTGTATTTGAAAGTCAAATTTTCAATTTAGCTCTGGTCTTTTCATCAGGAATGCTTGAAACTCCTCTATTTCATTAAATTTCCATTTTCTCTAGAGAGATTATACTTAGTTTTTCTGATAGGTACCTCTTGGTTATAACTCTAGCTCCTTTGCTCCTTGGAATATCATATCTCAAGCCCTTAATCCTTTAATATAGAAGCTGCTAAATCTTGTGTTATCTTTACTATGGCTCTACAATATTTCAATTATTTCTTCTGTCTCCTGCTGTGTAGTTTCCTGCCTAATTTCCAGCCTTTGAAGGGAATAGGAGTAGTGGAAGAGAGTCAATCATCTAACCATCTGCCTTCCATCTTGTCTCCATTTCTTTTTTTTTTAAATTAAAGCTTTTTATTTACAAAGCATATACATAGGTAATTTTTCCAACATTGACCCTTGCATAAGCTTTTGTTGCAAATTTTCCCCTTCTTTCCCTCACCTCCTCCCCATCTGGCAGGTAGTCCAATACATGTTAAATATGTTGAAATATATGTAAGATCCAATATGTGTATACATATTTATACAGTTATCTGGTTGCACAAGAAAAATCAGATCAAGAAGGAAGAAAAAGAAAAACTGAGAAAAGAAAAATAACCCAAAATGCAAGCAAATAACAACAAAGAGAATAAAAATGCTATGTTGTGTTCCACATTCTGTTCCCATGGTTCTCTCTCTGGGTGTAGATGGTTCTCTTCATCACTACACATGTGGAACTGGTTTGAATCATCGCATTGTTGAAGAGTTCATGTCCATCACAATTGATCGTCATATAGTCTTATTGTTGCTGTGTATAATGATCTCCTGGTTCTGCTCATTTCACTTTGCATTAGGTCATGTAGGTCTCTCCAAGCCTCTCTGAAATCATCCTGCTGATCATTTCTTACAGAACAATAGTATTCCACAGTAGTCATATACCACAATTTATTCAGCCATTCTCCAATTGATGGGCATCCACTCAGTTTCCAATCTCTTGCCACTACAAAAAGGGCTGCCACAAACATTTTTGCACATGTGGGTCCCTTTCCCTCCTTTAAGATCTCTTTGAGATATAAGCCCAGTAGTAACACTTCTCTGGCCTAATTTCTAGCCTCCTCTGAGAACAAAAGGTCATTCCTATTCAATTCTCTCTCTCTGTGTCTTTTTCTCTCTTTGGTATTCTTATATATCTATTTTTTATTTTTTTATTTATATGAAAGTGGGGATTCTTTCCCTTCTTCCTTTTCCACTCCCACCCCATTAAAAAGGGACATTGTGAAATTAAGCTAAACATTTCCATATAAGTCATGTTGCAAAAGAAAACAGATTCCCTCACCCCCAAGGAAAAAACCCTTGAGAAAAATAGAGAGAGAGAGAGGAAGAGAGAGAGAGAGAAAGAAAGAGAATGAGAGAGAGAGAGAGAGAGAGAGAGAGAGAGGGAGAGAGAGAAAGAGAGAGAGAGACAGAGACAGAGAGAGAGAGAGAGAGAGAGAGAGAGAGAGAGAGAGAGAGAGAGAGAGAGAGAGAGAGAGAGAGAGAGAGAGAGAGAGAGAGAGAGAGAGACAGAGAGAGAAAGAGAAAGAGAGAGAGAGAGAAGACTTCAGTCTGTATTCAGACACAACCAGTACAATCAGTTTTTTCTCTGGATATGGACATTTTTCTTTTTTAAAAATTTTTTTATTATAGCTTTTTATATACAAAACATATGCATGGGTGATTTTTCAACATTGATCCTTGTAAAAAACTTGTTTTAGCTTTTCCTCTCCTTGCCTCCACTCTCTCCCCTAGATGGCAGGTAGTTCCATACATGTTAAATATGTTAAAGTATATGTTAAATACAATATATGTATACATATTTATACAGTTATCTTGTTGCACAAGAAAGATTGGATTTAGAAAGAAGGTAAAAATAACCTGAGAAGAAAAAACAGAAATGCAGGCAAACAATAACAGAAAGAGTGGAACTGTGATGTTGTGGTCCAATATGGACATTTTTCATCATAAGTCCTAATGAAGAACATTATCCTATATTAATCACTATCTCCTCTTTTCCTCATCTTGACATTCACTTTAGTCCCCAACCCCTTTATCATATTGTCTATTTCATCATGCCAAGTTTCAATTTTGGATCACTCCCACCATCCACCAGCTTTGCTTCTACACATATTCTGCTGAATAAAGGTGGAAAAAATCATTCAACTGTTCTGATTAGCTTCACTACAAATTTGTGTTATACGGTGTCAATTGGGTCTTTATCACTGCTTGATAATCTTACTATACTTCCCTTATAAACTCACTATCCTTTTCTCCCTAGATCTTTTCATCCATCTTTAAACTTCCTATGGCTTTCTCTGTCCCCTACCACTCAGCTTAGAACCTTGCCTCATATTTACAGAATTATTATTATTATTATTATTATTTTTACAAAAGCTCATTTATTATGAGCTTCTTCTCTCCTCTTCCTCATTTCATATCTCTCATGTGGTTTTTTGGGCCATTATCTTCTCCTTTATCCTATCTCACATGAGGTTATGGCCTTATTTTTTTTTTATCAGGCTAATTACTCTATCAGCACAAGTAATCTCATTCCATCTCATCTCCTCCAACATACTGTTTATGTTTCATCCCCACTCTATCACTTATTTTTTTTTTTCATTTAATAGCCTTTTATTTACAGGTTATATGCATGGGTAACTTTACAGCATTAACAATTGCCAAACCTCTTGTTCCAATTTTTCACCTCTTACCCCCCACCCCCTCCCCTAGATGGCAGGATGACCAGTAGATGTTAAATACATATAAAATATAAATTAGATACACAATAAGTATACATATCACTTATTTTCTATCTCTCCCTATCTACTGGCTCTTTTCCTATTGCCTACAAGCATGACTATGCCTTCCCCGTCTTGAAAAAAACCCTCATTTGATTCTTCCATTGTTGCTAACTATGGGAGTATATCTCTTTTGCCTTATGTGGCTAACCTCCTTGAAAAGATCATCTACAATAGGTGCTTCTATTACCTCCTCTCACTCTTTTCTTTTTTATTTTTTTTCACTTAATACATATATAGTTTTCAATATTCATTTTTGTAAGATTTTGAGTTCAAAATTTTTCTCCCTTATTTTCTTCCTTTCTCCCTTCCCAAGACAGCAATAATATGATTAAAAAGTTATACATAGGCAATCATGTATATTAGTCCCTGAATTTAATTACTATCTCCATATGGAAGATTCCCAAATCTACCCAATCCTGCTCTGATCTCTTTTTTGACCTTTAATCTCACATCTCAAATTGTCTTCCAGAATCTCTAACTGGATGACTTGTAGACACCTTAAACTAAACATGTCTAAAACTGAAGTCATTACCTTTCAACCTCTTTCACTTCCTGCCTTTCCTTTTATTGTAGAGGGAAACATGATCTTGACCTCTTTTAAATCCCAACTAAAATCCCATCTTCTATAGAAATCCTTTCCCAACTTCTCTGAATTCTAGTACCTTCTCTTGTTTCCTATTTATTTTGTATATAGCTTATTTGTATATATTTGCGTCTTATATAATTGATTAAATTGTAAGCTCCTCAAGGGAAGAGTATCTTTTCCCTCTTTTTGTATCCCCAGAGCTTAGCACTCTTCCTAGCACTCAACATTTACTGGCTGTCTCTACAACTTCTTTTAAGGTCACATGGTATATAATCAAGGAGTAAGCACTGGCCCAGAGGAGCTAGAGTCACTTCTGATTCTCCCAAGCCAAAAACCCTTTAAGATTTAAGGCCTTTTTTGAGATTTGGTATCTTTTATTTTAGATGAACTTTGTCACTATTACTAATCTCTCAATGAATTGGTTTCTGGATATATGATTGGGGGCAATTGGAAGCAGAAGGACAAGAAAGATTAGTTTGTTTTAAACTCTCTGAACCATTTTGACAACTGTGAATAAGTTTTAAAAACTTAGTCAATTGCCTCATGCATGCACTAGCACTGGCTTGTGTAGGACTTTCTTTTTTGCTTAGGGATACTATCCTGGAAAGCTTATTCCTGTACCATTGAGGTCCGAACAGTGTGTTGGACTGAAAGAAACCAACAAATTGATCCCTGAGGCAAGCAAGGAGAAGGCACGGATAGAGATCCGTTTAGCTTCATGGACCCGTCCTCTGAGGAGGACTTCTAGTCAGAAATCCAAATTATGTCAAATCCCTGAGGTCTGCCCTCTATAGTGGTCCTGGTCAGCCTCACCTTACCCTGCCCTGTGAAATCCCACTCATATCCTGAAGTTAAATTTTCCCTGGGAAATCTACTTATGGGCCATCCCATGGCTGCTGCCCTCCTTTGGGTTAGTCCATCATGACTTTCTGGCTTGTGCAGTCTTTCTTCTCCCTCCCCGCACCCTGTGCTGCATGGCGTGTTTCTCACTCTGCTTCCCAACCCCACTTCTTCTCCTTATAGCTAACTAACTCTTTTAAAGTGCTAGGTCTTTCAGGATTTATCCTGCCAGCTAATGGCATGCAGCTCATGGGGTGCTCCCTTTCTCCTGAGTAACTGTTTTATCTTCTTTTAGGTAAAGCCTTTCCATATTGCTGGTGGGAAAGAAGCTCCATTAGGGAAATGCTGGGCTAAATTTCAAGAGTTGACCAACAACATCTGATTTATATTTTAATTCATGCCATGTTGGATGCTACCAGTCAAAGATGGATTGGATAGCAGCACTAGCTAACTGTGAGTTCATCATACACTCTTGGTCAAAGAAAACAAGCCTGAATTCAGTCTCTGTGTCACCCTCAGCCTGAGGGTTTGATTAAAAAGTATGTATGAATGAAAAGGATGAAGCCTGAGGCAGCCTAATGTTTCTTTTCTGCCTAATGGTTCAGTCATGGAAATCCCCAAGGACCAGAGTACTGAGAGCTTGCTGAGGTCATTTACAAGATTAAATTTAAGAAGACAGAATTGTATGTCCAGAAATGTCAGTAGGTCTTTAAAAAAGAACTGACACATTGCAAAATTGTGGTAGGTGTCTCAAATTCCAAATGAAGAAATAAAGAAGCCAAAGTAAAATAGTTTTTCTTTTTTTGCCGAGGCAATTGGGGTTAAGTGACTTGCCCAGGGTCACACAGCTGGGAAATGTTAAGAGTCTGAGACCAGATTTGTACTCAGATCCTCCTGACGTCAGGACTGATGCTCTATCCACTACACCACTTAGCTGCCCTGTTCAAATAGTTTTAAACATCATAGTTGTTAAACAATCCTAAAATTCCATAGATATATCTTGTTTCATGTTCTCACACTATTAGGATCCCTCAAATTACTGCTCAATGAATGCCTTTGTTCATGTATGATTGTAGGACTAAGGAATGATGGTTCAACAGCATTGTCATTTCCAGAAAGGCATCCAAAACCAAACTGTCTACACAGACATCATTCTCTTATGGGCTTTTTTCAGGAGGTACTGTCCCCCCAAGGCATTTGGGTTATGAAGATCATTTGCAGAATAAAAATATCCAGTCCTATTTAAGGGCTGAGTATTACTAATTCTTCTGAATTTCTCCACTTTTCTCCATCCTCCCAAAATTCAGTCCCTTCATGCTGCTTCATGCCGTAGACTGAGTTCTGAAGAGATTTCTTACTGGAGGAGGCTTATCTTATGAGTTTGGAAAGCCCCACAAAGCTGAAGGATTCCCTTCTACTCTATTGGGAAGGTATTAAGATATTCTTTCCACAACCCTGATCTCTCAACGTACTCTACTCCCTGGAGTAGATTAAGAAAAGAGAATGTTAAAGAATTGTAGAGAAATTCAAATTCTGCCTCATTTTTAGAAATGGGGAAAACAGCAGTAGCTGTGGAGACCCTATACAACGTTGTCCAAACACCTCCCCAACTGATGGGGTGAACCCTGAAAATGTCCTCGACTTTTGGGGTGAGCTCTGAAACTGTCATTCAGCTGGAAATCTAGGCCTGGGGGCATTGACTCTCTTCAACTGGAACTGAGCTTCAGACTTTTTATAAAAAGACATTTTGAATTCCAAATTTTTGCAGAAGTCTGAAGTAGGAATTATGCTTTGCCAAGAGACCTCTCCTCTTGGCACAGCTGCCCACCAGGACTCTTGCCTGCTGTGAAGATACCCTCTTCTCAGTGATAACCTCTTGCTATTTCTCTGCCAGGACCTCTTGCCACTCAGAAGTCTGTCTTCCTAGCAAAGCTGCTTCTCAGCCAATAATAAACTTCCCTTTTGCCAGTCAGACATTTTGGGTTTGTGAATTCTTTCACATTAGACCTTCGTGGACCAGAGGGGATTCCCACAGCTCTCTGCCCTGCTACTAACCTCATCACAACCCAGCTTGGGAGAGTGGGGATAGAGTAAGGGTCAGACCCCATGGTCACCATTCTGAGCCCTGGCGCCTGAGACTACCATCAAAGGGAGAGTCTGGCACCAGTCCCCATAGTCTTCAGCAGGTTCTGTCCAGCAACTGCCTGGGAAGAAGCCGGGTTCCCTGGCAATACCAAGCATGGCAGCGTGAGGTGAGAAAGCCAGTCAGCCTCTGCATTTGGCAAGCTCACCATTCTCTATTTCAGTTGCAGAAATGTATTAGCTTTGTAATTTATGGCAAATTATTTTATCTCTGCTCAGTTTTCTGATCTGTAAAGAGAAATAATAGTGCTTGTTCTTGTGAAGATCACATGATTGCAAAAATGCTTAGCATAAAATAATCACCATATGAATTTAACTGCTTTATTGGACTGTTTAGCTACTAACAAAAATTCTAAAATTGTTAACTGTTATTTTGACTATGTCATCATGTTAAATCTAAAGTTGGTAATTGCTGAGTGTGGAACAAGAGGGATGAGGGGAAAGCCTTATCAGTTTGCCTTTAAGTCTGAGGGTGTGTAGCACCTTTTCCCTTCTTCATAGAGTAGGAGGAGGTATCAAACAGCACAGCTCTTAGAAGCGGATTAGTTGAAGGCAACAGCAAGCTTGGCCCCTTTCCTGAAGTCTCTGTCAACACCTCTTAATCTGTAAGCTTGCCAGTTTTCTTAAAACCATCAGGGTAATAAGCAAGGTCATTAGCCCTGAGAAATGAGTCTGTTTAGGATGTATAGTTCCTAAACAAGGAATGTGTTTATTAAGAATCTATAAGCTTGTTTAATGATTGGTCCTCACACCAAGATGAGTTTAAACTCAAGAAAAAGATAAGAAAACATGTTAAACAAAATCTCCTATGTGTATGAGTCCTGATAAACTTTTAAACATAATGTATCTAGGGACAGCTAGGTAGGGCACCAGCCCTGAAGTCAGGAGGACCTGAGTTCAAATCTAGTCTCAGACACTTAACACGTCCTGGCTATGTGACCCTGGGCAAGTCACTTAACCCCAATTGCCTCAGCAACAACAACAACAACAACAAAATATATAGTATCTAGTATCTAGTTGTGATAAGTAGAATTTGCTATTTGACATAAAATTTTCTTGGGATTGTAACTGATATTCTTTTGAGCTTTCAGCTTGAGTATGATTGCCTGAAGAATCATTAAGTCAGTAACCCACCATTTGAGAGAAATGCCATAAGTTACTCAGAGGGACACCTTCCTGAACTAATATGGGTAGGTGTCTTATCTGGGCAAGAGCTGGGAGGACAGTCTTAGCCTCTGCTCAAGGTTGTATCCTTCTGACTCAGTTTTCCAGTTCTGTTTCTTTGTTTCCCACCTGATTATTCCTGGGTCTGGCTATGAGGTGGAATTGATACTGAATAATTGGTTGTCAAACAGTAATACTTTCTCCTGTCAGGTAGGTGCTCTCAGGCTGAAACCTGAAGGATCTGTTTTGATACTATTATAATTGCATCCCTGCTTTTTCCTCTTAGAGCAAATTTCTATAATCAGAGCAAGTGGTCAATAGAAGCCATGAGCACAATACAAGTACATTGATGGTATCTTGATCTGCAGCCCAATCCAAGAGCTTTTCTGACTGTAGACATAAAAACCCTTAGCTTTCTGGGGCAATAAAAGTTTCTTTGTCAAAGGCCCAAGTTGCCTGTCATCTGTTGAATATTTGGGCCATGAATTAATCCTCCTCTGCTTTTGCTCATAGCAGAGAGGAAACAGACAATCTTATAACTCTCTGAACCTGCCTCAAAGAAACAACTGAGAACTTTCTTGGGCATGGCTGAATTTTGTTGAATTCTCAAAGCAACTTGGTGTCTTTTGGGACCCTCCTGCCTCAGAGCAGTGGCTTCCATAGCCTTTCTAATTGAGGACGCCTTTAAGCTCACCTTAGCTCAACCATTGGAAGTTTTAATTCTCCACCATATTTAGAGCATTTTTGCCTTCACCAGAGCTTTAGAATTGGGGAAAGGAAAGAGAGTGAACATTTATACTGACTTCAAATATGCCTTTCATGTTTTGTGTGCTCATGGAGCTATATGGAAAGAAAAGGGACTTTTGATAGGAAAAAAAATTCTCACATTATGTATGCAGGGGAAATTCTACAATTACTGAAATCTGTCCATGGACCCAGAGAGTTTTATGTCATATTTTGTAAAGGACCACAGAAGGGGGATTCACTTTGGGCCAAGGAAAACAGGCTTGCAGATTCAGCCTCCCGTGCTGCTACCCATTTGCCCCTCATAATGGCATCTAAATTTAATTCCCCAACTCTCCATACGGGCCACCAAATGTTGAGGTTCAAAAAGAAACCCCAAAATGTTGGGGTTGCAGACCAGCATCACATGGTATCTTAAAAGAATTTGTATGCTTGAACCCATCTCTAAGGCAAGGGCAAAGTTTATTGTAATTCTAACACCAATTGAAACACCCTAAGTTCCAAAAGGATGTAGCAAAGAACTAGAAAAAAAGATAATTTATAATGCAAAGTTAGAGAGACTAAAACTTCATGTTATTTATTTGCTTATTTTATGACTTACAGGTAGGTTTGAGTCTATTTACTATTGTCTCAGGAACTTGCTTAAGACTGACCAGCAAATTATCTCTCTTCAGCAATGTTTGTAGGACTATCCTAATGTCAGAAGAATCAGACAGACAGATTGTTAGAACAATAACCCTCTAAAGTCAGAGGAACTCAGGATTATCGCTATATCTTCCATAAAATCTAGGGAAAGAAATGTATAACTATATTATCATATTTCTAAGACCAGAAGACTTTAGAATCATTGACAGATTGTTTTTATTATAATAATTTTTTATTGACAGAATCCATGCCAGGATAATTTTTTACAACATTATCCCTTGCACTCGCTTCTGTTCCAATTTTTTCCCTCTCTCCCTCCACCCCCTCCCCTAGATGGCAAGCAGTCCTATATATATTGAATATGTCTCAGTATATCCTAGATAAATATATGTGTGTACAGAACCAAACAGTTCTCTTGTTGCACAGGGAGAATTGGATTCAGAAAGTAAAAATAACCTGGGAAGAAAAACAAAAATGCAAGCAGTTTACATTCATTTCCCAGTGTTCTTTCTTTGGGTGTAGCTGCTTCTGTCCATCATAGATCAATTGAAACTGAATTAGGTCTCTTTGTCATTGACACATTGCTACAACAATAGCACTCTAAAGTCAAGGGATCTCAGGACTGCTGCTAGAAGCTGTACCCTATCAATAGGATAGGTACTGAGAATTTGAGTTGGCGCAATTGAATGAAATTTCCAAACATTTGTGAGCCTCTCCAGCTTCTTGTGACAGTTTTGAATTAGTGACATCAGCCTCAGACAACAAAACCTTGAAGAATGTCTCAATACTTTTTCTTTTCCCCCTTTCCCTCCTCCCCAATATTTTGCTTCTGACTGCCACTTTCCTCAAGTAGCCCTCCCCCTTTATAGTCTCTCCCTCTTTCTTATACCTTTCCTTACCTTATACCTATTTCTGTTTCCCCTTCTATTAGCCTCCCCTTTTCCTTTTCCCTTTCCCTTCCCACTTCCCTATAAGGTGAGAGAAGTTTCTCTGTGAAACCAAATATATCTAATACTGGGTCTTGTCTCAATACCTTTTAAGGGAATGAATATTTATTAGGCACTTTCTGTGTGCCAAACACATAGCTTTATAGCTTTATAAATATTATCTCCTTTGAGCTTTACAAGTAGAAAAGGAAAAAGAAGAAACAAAAGGGGGAAAAATGCCTAATAAATGATGAGATTGGGTAGCACCAAATGATGAGTTTGGGTACCAAATAATGGGGTTTAAATCATGTGAGAAATGAATGAGCATTTGTTTATTATTACATCTACAGAATTAATTTGAGAAGTGAAACAAATTAGAAAACTGAAATCCACAAAGACATCAAGGAATAATCAAGGGTGGAATTTATCTTCCCCCAGAAGAATGTAAGCTCCTTGGAGCTTACATTATAAGTCCTCTTGTAATCAGGGGTGGTAGCCTGAGATTTGAAAAGAATATTTTGTTCTTTGCTCTTAGTTCTCTTCTGTTACCTTCATCCCTCGTCTAGAATGGCACTTCCTTTGAGGCAGCTATGTAATGTAATGAGGGGTGGAGATTCATGTTGTGTAATTTCTGAAACATTCAATTAATGAGGAATCAGGGGAGGGACTTGTGCTTCAGGATAGGAAATAAAATGCTGCTTTTGGAGTTTCAAAGGTGTGTCTACTCACCTAGGCACCTATTTTCTTGCAAGTATGTAAAATAAATCTTTCCTGAATTTCTCAGTGAGTCAGTGGAGTTGTTGGTAAGACATTTTGTTTCTTACAGCTAGCAGTCCCTAGTTAAAAATATGAGGATCAATTGAAGGCACATGTGAAGAACCCACAATGGTTTTCTTTTTGCCAAAAGATATCTTCATTTATAGGAAGGGTGAAGGACAAAATGAAGAGGTAAAATAGATACCTGAAGTGGTAAATATGAAATAATATCAAGAGAGCATATAATTAGCAAGGAGAAGGATTTTAACAAGTAACAATGGATAAGATAAACTTCCTAGTAGAACTCACAATTAACCAGGAGATAGGGAATATGTCACAACTTGATCCATAGAGGAGTTTAACACTCTCTTTGAGTTACTTAGCTATAAGAAAAAGATACCATGAGGCATGTGGGAGGGGGTGAGAGGAAAGACATTGGGAAACAGAATACTATGGCAGACTAACCCAAAAAGGATTCAGCAAAGATGGCACAGTCCATGGACTTGGCTTATAACTTGGCTTTCAACTTGAATAGGTAAGGTGGAATGTCCCAAGACTTCCACAGAGTGTGGGGCTGTCAGACTGAGCTCATTCCCATCAATGCCCTTCCCTGCTTGCCTTGAGGAGCATCTTATTAGTACCTCAGGTTTTCTCTGCCAACCCCACATAGTTACCCAGGACCTTATTACTAAGTATGAAGGGTCTATAAAACAGATCCTATAACACTTGCCAGTGGAGAGATTTCTTGTCTACCATTCTATTATATTTTCTATTATATCAACGAGGCGGGCCATTGGCTCATCAACTACTTGCTACTTATCATTTGCTGCTTATTATGGTTGTTATAATAAAATGAACTGGGTTTAGCAAAAAAAAAAAAAATGAACTAAGATAAAGAACTCCTGGCCATTGGCTCATCAACTACTTGCTACTTATCATTTGCTGCTTATTATGGTTGTTATAATAAAATGAACTGGGTTTAGCAAAAAAAAAAAAATGAACTAAGATAAAGAACTTCAGGGACAAAGAGAGATCTAGGGGAAAGAAAGAATAAGGTAATGTGATAGTGAGACAGTACCGTGTTGCTAGGTAGGTCCTGTGATGTGAGAAAAACAGCTGTTAATAAATCTCAGTCAATGGTAAATTAGATTGGGACATAGATATCAATATCTTGATGCTTCCCTTGTTCATTTTTTGAACCCAAGTGGATAGGACAGGGACTTTCCAGGTATCCTCCATCTTCCATTTGTAGCTCTGCTTTATTTGAACTCCCCAGAAGATTCCACTTTATTGTTCCTACCCCTCCCCACTTTCTTTTCCAGCTTCCTTTTGTATATTGTCTTCCCCCATTTTGTTGTAAATGCTTTAAAGGCAGGGACTGTCTTTCATTTTTTTTTTATTTGTATCTCCACTGCTTAGCAGAGTATCTTGCATACAGTAATAAATGTTTTGAATTGAATTGAATGGGTATACAGTTGTTCTAAAAAATTCCTGATGAAATCATTTAATAGCTCTCTTGAGTTCAGTTCCACCTGTTGGTCAAATTATGCATTACACTCCTTTTGCTGGCTAATTAATATGAATATTGACAACATGTCGTTCTGTGGGCTTGCAGAAAGGTATAAGCTTCTGCTGTTGCCTCAGCAACAGCTCAGCTGTCATCTGAGATATCAACCAAGTATATATTTCATATGTACCACTTTCACATCAGCAAGTACGATTGATTTGTCTATAATGTGGTGGATATCCTTTTGAGATATGTGATTTTTGGGAAGGAGATATCCTTAATGGGAAATGGGGAGCCATTTTTATAAATTTATGAAGTGTTGTAGATTTTTACATTTTAATCTTATATCATCCAAGCCAAATTCTTCATAACATAGATAAGCATGAAGATCTTTAGAGTGCTTCTAGTACATGAACATACTTAGGAAAGTAGACTACTTTTTTTTCATCTTCAAGGGGCTTGATGGTTTGAGCACAAAGGTCCAATTGGTGACATACCCAGAGGTTTAATTTTAAATAGATGTTTCGGATCATATCTGTGAGAGGCATGTGGACATTAAGGCTCATCCATCCCCTCTCTTCCTCTGAGGCAAACATGAACTAAATTAGAGGATTCTTCTTCTCTAGAATGAAGCTGTTGAATGTAGTGGCCAATAAGATCCTGTCTATGATTCTGTGATCTACTTACACAATGTCTGGGCTAGCTCTGTGGAGGGCCTTAGGATCAGCTGAGTCAGGATCAGTCAAAATCTTTGGTCTTTAGGAGGAGAAGTGAAGGAGGCAGGCAAGCTGCCATAGGACTTATCAAAAATGGATCCTGGATTTGGGAGTCTGAAGTCTGAAGTCTTCTCTCCTGAGCGTGCTGCGGCAGAGAGACTCTGACCCTCTCCCTCTGCCCTCTAATCTTTGCCAGTGATTACCTCACCACCACACATTCAGCAAGCGCCAATCAGGAGGAGAGCCATCATATCACCATCTCATCTAAATATATGTATATAGAGCCATTATCTCACATTGATCAGGTAATTAGCCTTAAGTATTCTGCTGTCTTAGATTCAAAAATGCCTTTTCAGAGTTCCAGCCTTCTACATACTTGAATCAGACCCAGCAATGTTTTACATCTAAAATTGTTAGTGTTTCTTACTTTCAGCCCAAACCCCTGCAGTGTGTATCCAATGCTGTTCTCTGAATCTCAAAATACTTGAATCTGAAGGGAGCTCAGGAACCATCTACTTGGAACCATCCCATAGTAAGAATTTTCTCTGTAACATCCCCATCTGGGGATGTCAAACAGCTTTTGCTTGAAAACCTTTAGTGAAGGAGAACCTAAGACATTCTGAACCAGCTGATTCCACTTTGTACAACTTCTCAATTGCTGGCAAGTTTTGCCTATCAAACCTGTTAAAAACAGGTAATAAGCAGTTTCCACCATTAGTCCTGGTGAACTGGTCTGTGGCCTGCAGAAAAAGCCTAATCTCCCTGTTATATGGTCATATCATGCCCTTTCTAAATCATCTTTTCTCCAAGACAAATAATTTCCAGTCCCTTAACTGACTTTTATGTGACAGCATTTAGTCCTTTTGACATCTTGGTTATTTTCTGGATTACTCAATTTATAAGTAAGTCTTATAAGTCTTTTAAGTGTGCTTTCTTTGCTTTCATTCAAGTAATTGGCTTTTTAAAAAAGTGTTATAGGGACTAAGGCCAGAGACAAATTCCTGAGATATTCCATTAGAGGATTCCCTCAAAGTTGACATTATTTTTTCAAGACAACTGATTGGGCCCAGTAGTACAATCAGATCTATATCCATTTTTTTTTTTTTTATCTAGGTCACATCTCTTCACCTTGTCCAACCTGTATGAGAGACTCTGGTAAATGTTTGGTAATTTATATCTATTTTATTGCCCTGGCCTATCACTATAGTTGCCCTGCTTATTTTTTTTAAAGGAAAAAATTAGGCTATTTTTGGATGATCTGTTTTTGATGAAGCTATGCTGGTTTTTAGTATTTAGTATTCACAGCATACTTTTCTAGATGTTTATAAACCATTTGTTTAATAACATAAAATATAAATAATAAAAGATGTATAAATATATATATATAACATTTGTGTTATACAATTTATACATCATTATTACATTATTTATATATGTATACTTTTTTTTACACAAATAAAATAAATACTAAAATTTTAGAATTTTGTTGGAAAGTGAAGCTCTGAGCTTTTGATCTGTAGATACCAGTTCCTTTTCTTTGAAAATCAGGACAATGTTTGCCCTCCTCCAGCTCTGAAGTGTTTTTCCTGTTCCCCATGTCTCTTAGTAATCATTGATAGTGACTGAGTCATCATGTCCAATATTTTCTTTATTACTCTGGAATCTAGTTTTTCTGGACCTAGTGAAAAGATCAAAGAGGGAAATCCAAGTGCTCTCTGGTACCTACTAACTTATCTTGGGTTCCAATTCTCTATTAACTGTTTTTGTTCTATCCTTTCCAATCCAAAGATTATTCTCTGTGGCATAGAAATCAGGACCAAAACAAGTGTTGAATAATTCTTCTCTTCATCATCCACTGTTAGCAGCCCATCTAACTTCAAGCAATGATCTTATCTCTTTGATCCTTCTCTTTTTCACAACATATTTTTTAAATTATTTTTTCGTTACTCTTGGCGTCCACTCTTAATCTCATTCTGATCTTTAGAACTATTTAGAACTATAGAATTCTTATAGGACAATTCTTTTCAGGGAATCACAAGACCTTTTTACCTTCTATTTGGGTTAGCATGCATGGTGGTAGGCCCAGTGCACAACTGGAACTTCACTGGGTGTAGCATAAAAAAACCGAAAATCCCCTGTCACACAAGCTATTTTTTCCCTAAAAAGAGCATTAAACCAGGGGCAGCTAGGAGGTATAGTGGATACAGCATCAGTCTTGAAGTCAGGAGGACCTGAGTTCAAATTTGCTCTCAGCCACTTACCACTTAGCTGTGTGACCCTGGGGAAGTCACTTAACTCCAATTGCCTCACAAAAAAACGAAACAAAACATTAAACCATCTTTCAGATTTAATTTATCCAGGGACCTACCTTTAACATAGCCTTGTCAAAGGCATAAAGCCCAACACTAGAGAAGTAGGGTCTCCTTAGGCTGGACAAACTTCTCACTGCTATGTAATCAACACATCCTTCTGAACGGACACATCATCGCTGCAAATGTGCACTGAACTGAAATAACATTGAGTCTTTACTGAACAGCCCTTTCCATGCTATTGCTGGGTCAACCTTCTTTTTGTAAATGCTATGTGCTCTATGAGTTCATCATTTCATGTCAAATATAAATCTGAACTAGCAGGCTAGGCTAAATCAGGCCTGGCTCAGAATAATTTTCATCAGCTTTTTAATGTATTCAGCATTACATTTCCATTTCCATAGAAACCTTACCATCTTCTTGTTAGGCGTCTTAGTTGAGAGTATTCTGTCTCCGAGTTTAATTTTTCTATTTCTCTAGCATTTCTTTCAGGCATAGTTAGATTCTCTTTCTCCCATCCCTGCTCATCTCCTGACCCAATGACTTTGCTTTCCCCAAAGGCAAGTCACTCCAATTCTACTTTTTCTCAGCTCTGAATTTTTATGTCACTCAGTCCTACTCTTTTAGGATAGCTCCAGTCATTTCTTAAATATCTAGGAGACCAAAGGACAAAGGAAAGAAGGGGAATGGGAAGAGGGGAGTGGGAAGAGGGGAGTGTCTACCTTGGGTTCTCCCAAAGTAAACAGGCTCAATAAATAATTGCCCTTCAGTACATACAAAGATGAAAATAACTTGGCAAAAATCACACATTGATAGCTAAAGACTAGATCTTCTGTCAATTCAGGGCACTTTCTATTGACCTATCTTGTCTTCCTTTGCCCTCAGGGATCCCAGAGACTTATGGGCCAATAATGAAGAAAAAAATCAGGTAAGTAGGTTAACAAGTCTTGCCTCTCAGGGATTAAAGATCAGGCTGGGGAAATTATATAGGATGCAAGAATTGTGTGTATGAAGAAAATTGCCACCTCTCCCCTAGTCACTCTAAGAATGTTTTCCTAAAGGAGGTGGAGAGGTTGTGGCTGGGTGGAGATGTCTCAAAGCTTTTAAATAAAGGCAGAGTTTCTTGTGCCTTATACTTTATACACTATAAATTATCGTATACACAGGCAATATTACAATTATTGCCTAAAAAGGGGGCAGAGCTTGAGATCACATTCAAAAATGTTCTGTGGTGAAAGAAGACATTGCACAAAAGTAGCATAAATAAGTTGTCATTGAGAGAGCAGTCTGGGGAAGAGGATAGAAGATTTGAGGAAGTACTTGGTGCGAGCCCAGTCCCAGATTTCTTGGCTTTTAGTTCATAAAATAAGGCTAGATCCAGAGTTTCTCAGATAAGAGTCCAATGGGAAAAGAGGAGAATGTGTGCAGTATCTGGTGGGTTGCTTTGTGGGAGCAACAACAATCATTAAAGAAAAAAAAGTTTTGACATAGCAAGAATGAAATTATGTAACTTTGAATGACAAAGAGATGACAACAACCAGATTCATAATGCCCAAGACTGCAAAATCAACAACTATGTCTTCCTTATGTAGCTCCTTCCTTGTTGTTCATTTTAGGTCTCTTCCCCCCTCAATTCTCCTTCTTCCCCAAAGTCTGTATTTATCAATAAATCAACAAACATCTGCTGAAATCATGTTGAACATTAAGGTAGAAAAGAAGAGAAAAGGATTCCTATCTTTTGGGATGTTATAATCCACAAAGAAAGACAATAGTCATTATGAAACGGTCAAAGAACAATTAAACAATTGTTTGGTACTAGCACTAAATGGTTTATAATGTCCCTGGTTCTAACGATTTAGGATTCTAAGCCTTAAAGTGCTTTAGGAACTGGGAGAAGAGAAAAATAAATGAGTGTTGGAGGTTTTGTGGAAGGCATGGAATTTGAGCTAGGCCTTGAAGGGCTTATATAACATTTGGATAAACAGAAAAAAGGAAGAAGGAATTCCAAATAGAGGGAACGTGGGCATTTAGACTTTATTTTTATTAGTAGTAGGGAGGTATCGAAGACTTTTACAGGAATGCAAATAGTCCTTTGGATACAGAAGACTGGCTTCAATGAAAACGCATAATGGGAAATACTTGTGAATATGGTTGAAAAGATAAATAAAATAGGACCAGATTGTAGATAGTGTGGATACTATGGTGAAGATTTGAGACTTCAACCCTAGTCAATGAGAACCACTCAAGATTCTTGAAAAAAATGATATGATAAGAAAATGATCAGAATCATTCTCTAGGGAAATTATAGTGGGTTAAGAAAATTTGGAAAAGAAAAAACTGCAACTAGAAATATAAATTTGGAGACTGCTGCAGTAGTGAAAGTGTGAACAGATGAAAGTCTAAACTATTAATGAGGTACAGAGAATGGAAGAAAAAGGATAAATTCAAGAAAAACTGTGAAGGAAGAACTTCATGAGTGATGTGAAGTGAGAGAAAAATGTGTCAAGACTGACTGAAGATTCCAGCCTGAGTCATTGGGAATATAATAGATTCCTCAATGTAAATAGATATTTTGGAAGGAGAACCAGATTTTAAGGGAAAGATATTGAGGTGATACATTGAGTTTAAGGTGCCAGGATAATTCAAAATGTGGAGTTTTCTGCTAAGGAGAAAGATTAGAAACAGATATTTGGGAGTTATCAAAAGTTCATAGCTAACTGATAGTAAAGGGAGTAATCCTTGGCAACTACTCCATCACTCTTGGAATAGATGACAGTATGACAAAGAACACAAACTCTGACTCATCTTTCCAGCAGATATCTATGTTGACAGCCAAGCTGAAAACCTACTTAGTTATGTAAACTGAGTTCTGTATTCTCTGACAACTTGCTACATTAGATAAGGAATATTTTGTAGCTACTATTCTGCCACATGTTTCAGCTGTTTTTGGCAAATTACTGGTTTTATAATTATAAATGTTGGAGGGGATATGAGAAAACTGGAATGCTAATGAATTGTTAGTGGAGTTGTGAAATGATCCAATCATTCTGGAGAGCCATTTGGAACTGTGCCCAAAGGGACTATAAAACTGTTCATACCCTTTGATCCAGCAGTGCCATTTCTGGGTCTATAACCCAGAGAGATCATGAAAAAGAGAAAAGGACCCACATGTGCAAAAACATTTGTAGCAACTCTTTTTGTAGCAGCAAGGAACTGGAAATTGAGTGGATGTCCATCAGTTGGATAATGGCTAAATAGGTTATGGTATATGAAGGTAATGGAATATTATTGTTCTATAAGAAATGATAAGCAGACTGATTTCAGAAAAGCCTATAAAGACCTACATGAACTGATGTTGAGTGAAGTAAACAGAATCAGGATAATATTATACACAGTAACAGCAACATTATATGATGATCAACTATGATAGATTTAGCTCCTCTCAGCAATGAGGTGATCCAAGACAATTCCAATAGACACATCCAGAAACAGAGCTATGGAGCCTGAATATGGATTGAAGCATAGTATTTTTACTTTTTTTGTTTGTTTGTTTTTTGTAGTTTTCCTTGTTTCTCCTTTTGGTCTGATTTTTCTCGCACAACATGACAAATATGGAAATATGCTTAAAAGGATTGGACATTTTTAATGTTTATTAGATTTCTTGCTATCTTAGGGAGGCGGGAGTAAGGGAAGGAAGGAGAATAATCTGGAATGCAAAGTTTTAGAAAATTCAATGTTAAAAACTATATATGTATTTGGAAAAATAAAATATTATTGAGAAAAAATGAGTACTTTTGTTGAGTTTTTTTTTGTGTTAAGCAGTGTGCATGTGTGTATGTGTGTGTGTGTGTGTGTGTGTGTGTGTGTGTGTGTATTTGGATATGTTTGAGCACACAGCAAATAAATACTTGTCCTATACTTGATTTATATATAATAAATTTCTTTCTACTTTCTACCTTAGGAAGATCCTAGATATGTGCCAAAATTTAAGGTTTAAGTAAATTTTCCTTGGAGCACCATAGTGGAAGTGTAATAAGTTTAGGAGCGAGAAAAGAGAACTTAACTCATTAGAGTCCAGGTAACTCAGGTCCGACCACCATGTTGTGGATCTAGGGGAAAGGAAGAGATTGCCCCATTCCTTCTTAAAACTAATAACAGTATATTATTATTAGCTTATCTATCAATTTATCCATTTATTTGTTCATTTATTTATTTATTTAATGGAAGAAAAATTGAAGGCACCCAGGAATTGAAAGTTTAGAAATGTCCCTCTCAGATTCGCCAGACTATTCACCATAAAGTTCTGCAAATTTCCACTTTCTGCTCCTGAAAGACAAAGGAGTTATTCTTTCTGCCCACACTAACCTTCACTCCCACTGCTGCACTTTAGTCTATAAGTCCAAGGGCAGTAAAAGAAAAGGGTGAGATATTTCACAACTTAACTTTTATAGAACCATAGAAGGATTGTCTTCTCTTCAGTCAAATAATTATCTGGAGGCAGACCCAACCTCTGGAACCCAAGATATTTGGCATCAGTGTTCAAGTCCACTTCTTGGGAGAGATCCTTTAAATACTCCCTGCAGGGTCCACATCCTGTAATACATCAAGTTTGTGTGTGTGTGTGTGTGTGTGTGTGTGTGTGTGTGTGTGTTGGGATAAGAGAGAACTCTTCAAATTGACCACGGACTTCTGGATCAATTTCCTATTATAGATATAAATATAGGTTGTAGAAAGTCATAAACATTTTCCCCTCCAATTATGTTAAGGAATTACAGAAGAAAAGTGTCAGCTATTATAAAAGATCAGCAGATTTTTTTTTCCCAACAGTATTTTATTTTTCCAAATACATGTAAGGTTAGTTTCCAACATTCTTTTTTTTTTTTTTTTTGGTAGCTTCTCAATTTGCTTTCTTGTTTTTCCCCCTTTTTTCTTAATAATAGCTTTTTATTTTCACAATATATACAAAGATAGTTTTCAACATTTACCCTTACAAAACCTTGTTTTCCAAATTTTTCTCCTACTCCCTCCCCTAGACAGCAAGTAATCCAATATATCAACATTCATTTTTGTAAACAAGTCAAATTATTCCAAGGTCATTAATCATTGACTCAAAGTAATATTTAGAACCAAGAGACTTCAAGGCATCACACCAGATCATTTAACCAGAATGGGGTAATGGGGCATCACACTAGTTGTAATATAATGGTAGATTGGAGACTGGCAGTAAGACAAACATGCAGAGATTTGGAGTGGAGTTCATTTTGTTTTTTACATAAATAGAGGTGAATTCTCATTTCTTGAGGTATCTAAAGTTTAGGGCTGGCAGTGTTCAGGTTGCCTGAGATAGTAGCTAAGGTACAGGGAAAACTGGACCAGAGACAGCCTTGGATGGTAAGCTTATAGCATTGAGTAATGTAGGAAGCTGCAAAGAGAGCCTTAATGATTTTCAGGCTTCAGAGTTCATCTCCTGGTAATCATGATGACTGAATCTACAGAAGGTAGAATAGATTTGACATTCATCATGCAGAGACACTGTATTATGTCCCATCTTGGGATTCTGTAATATTGGGAACAATGCCCAGTTGTTCTTTGTAAATAACTTTTGAGTTTTCCTCTTGGAGAAAAATTGTAAATTGAGTTGAGTTCAGATCTATTGAGAAGTGTAGTTACCTAGATCTGGAAGTTTTAATGATTTATCTTTTTAATTCTCATTTCATACAGTTAAATTTTTTAAAAAAATTTATTTTTCCCAATTACATGTAAAAGTTAATTTTTAACATTCATTTAGAAATATTTGAATTCTCAATTCTCTTTTTCTTTTCTTCTTGTTCCTCTCCCCAACCTGAGATGGTATATAATTTGATATAGATTATATATGTGCAATCACATAAAATATGTTTCCATATTAGTCATGTTGTAAAAGAAAACATAGATTTAAAAAAAACATAGAAAAATAAAAAGCAATAGCATGCTTCAAATTTCATTCAATCTCCATCAATTCTTTCTCTGGAGGTGGATGACATTTTTCATCCTTTGGAAGTGTTTTGGAACATTGTATTGCTGAGAACAGCTAAGCCATTCACAATCGATCAACATACAATTCTATTATTACTATATACAACATTTTTTTGGTTCTGTTCACTTCACATTGCATCAGTTCACATAAGTCTTTCCAGGTTTTTCTGAAATCAACCATGCAATGAATGTCTTCAAAGAGTTTAAGGCATAATTGAGGAGCATCCATAGGGGAATTGGGACACATTCTCCATGGAGCCACATAAACAGAGAGGAGTATCACTCAAGGAGTGTCACAACTTTATCAAAAATCAGTACTTCTAGCAGTAAAGAAGAGCTGACTGAATTTAAGAGAGAGCTGCTGTTGGCTATCAGAAATCTAGTAGTGGTGATTGCTAGAAGCCTATTTAAGTTTACAGCAGAGATACTGTGGAGAGGAAACCAAGGAGAAAAAGAACAATAGAGGTTTTGTAGTACTGGAGGTGTGAGTGCATCAGCTACATGTATTCCCTCATTACCCATTATTTTCTCAGTTTGTGCCTACTTTTCTCATTTGTGGGAAAGAATACCCCAAATTAATGGAGGGATATTTTATAGCTATTCTTCTTATTATGCTATATTGGTAAATGGTGCTGTTTTGAATTGTGTCTACTAGCTGTCTACTATTTCTCTCTGGGGATTCAATTTAGGAGTTAGGAGAATAATCTAAGAGTATTACGTGTGTATATGGATGTGTATGCAGGTATAAAAGTGTTTCTATTTTGCATGTATATGTATGTGGGACTGACAGATATTATATATATGATAACAACTTAGAATTATGCAAATAAAGTGGCTAAAATATCCATATCCTTTTCCCCAAAGATTCCATTGACAGGCATACACTTTCTAAAATGTCATTGGTAAAAAGAAAAGCCCCATATACATTCCCAAAATATTTATAGTAAGATTTTTTTGCGTGTGGTAGCAAAGACCAGGATACAAAATAGATGGTAGTCAAATAAAGAATGGCTAAACACATCATGATACATGACAGAATATCAATCTGCAATTAAGAATTGACAAATATGTTTAAAAGAATTGCACATATTTAACCTATATCTGCTTGGGAAAAGAGACAAGGGAAGAGAAAAAGAAAAAAAATTGGAACACAAAATCTTACAAAAATGAATATTGAAATCTATCTTTTCATGTACTTGAAAAAATAAAACACTATTTTAAAAGAAATTGACAAGTATGGTGAATATAGTGGAGCATGAAAAGATTTACATGAACTGATGCAAAATTAAGCAAACAGAGCCAAAAGAACAACATGCACAGTATTCATGGAAGAATGACAACTTCAAAACAATTGAAAATGAGTTTTGCAAAATTACTAAGAAGGTTGGTCCCAAAATAGAAATATGAACAGACACCTCCTCTTATTCTTTGTAGAGGTAGGAGATCCATGGATATGGAATATTGCATATGTTATTGGTTTTTTTCAATGTATTGTTTTGTTTGTTTATTTTTCTTTTCTTTCTCTTTTTTCTTTTTAAAAATTTTGTTATATGAGATGATTCTCTGGGTGGAATAAGAAGGGGATGGATACAGAGGAAAATTAGGTAATATAAAAATGTCTCAACAGAATTTTATTGAAAAAAGTTCTTTTTAGATAGTTGAATAGAAAAGTTGACAGAATGAGTTTAATCATTTACCCAACAACAAAAATCACAATTTTATAGATTATTTCTCATTACACTAGTCATGATGAACAGAAGACAAGAAAACCATAATAAAGATGATTCTAGTTTATGTGCTGATATCTATTTCAAAGAATAAAGTAAAAAGGATTCTATGATGAATTGAGTATCTTCCAAAGCTCATCAATTTTTAATAATGATACTATTGCTTTGAATTAAGAAATTAGAAAGTGACCCCACACATGTGAGATTACTTGGAAGCATCATACCTGTCATATTGTAAATATCCAAGAAGTGATTTGGAAGATACTGTATGTAGTAAGCAAAAATATCATCATATAAGCAAATAAAAAGAAAAGAAACTTTCTTGAGAAATAAATAATGGCTTATTATTAATGTAGAAGTCATTTGAGAATGAGCTTTCATTAGCAAAAGCAAAGATCAAATTTACCATCAAATTTGAAGAAAGAAGAAAATGGGGGGGGGGAGGAGGAAGACAGGATATATTAGAGAAATGCCAATTAAAGCCACTCTGAACTCCATTTTACATGTATTGGAATGGCAAAAATAAAAGCCAATTATTCAGGCATAAGCTAAGCCCTGATGAAACAAAAGGAAGCAAAATAGTCTCGGTCCTCAAGGATGGCATACTGTAATCTGGGAGATAACATGTAAACAAAGGTAAAAAAGCAAGTGGACATTAAGGATAAAAAGGAAATGAGAGACAGAAGGCACTAGCCTTAAGAAGGATTGGGAAAGGCTTCTTGTAAAAGAGATTTTAGTTGAGATTTAAAGGAAGCCAGGAAAGCGAGTAGGTGGAGATGAGAGGAGGGTCTAGAATATTGCACTGATGCGTGTGTCAACAGACAATCACAACATACTGAGACTCATGTGAAAGCCAAATTTATTACAAGAGAAATAAACATACACTTGGAGTCCAAAGTTCACAGTCCTTACAAAATTTCCCTATTTTTGATAGAACAACAAAAGGGAGAGGAGAAAATGGGAAGGCATGTCATGAGAGGACAAAAATGCAGCAAAGATGAAAGAAGATATATATGAACTATTGCAGAATAAATTAGACAGGGCAATGAAAACAATATATATGATAACTTATATTGTGTTTTATTGTATTTAGTAAATGGACAGGATGATTATGCACCAAAAAATAAAAAATAAATGTAATAAAATTATAAAGATCAAACAGGATTCAAATAAAGGAATATAAGAAGAAATATCCAATCTACCCCTTTGAATAGATAAGAGGTCCACAGATATTACACATTGTATAAATTTTTAGGCCTTTTTTTTTAACATATTGATTGGTTATACTGATTTTTTTTCCCTTCCTAAAAAATGATATTTGTTACATGGGATGGCTCTCTCTGGGAGAGATTGAGAGAGTAATACTTGGCATAACTATGATAATTTTTTTTTCAACTCAGAAGATATTAATGAAAAAAATTTAAGTTTGTGGAGAGAAAAGAGAGTCCTGTTCAATCACCTTCACAATTAGTGAAGATACATGGAGGAAGATACAGCAAAAAATACAAAAGATTAGTCAGATAGGTAGAAAAGAATAAGGAGAGAAGTATCATGAAAAAAAGAGTATCCAGAAGAAGATGATCAACAATGCAGAAAGGTCAAAATTAACAAGGATTGAGAAGAACCTATAGATTTAACAAATAGATCATTGTTAACTCTGGAGAAAGTAGTTTTGGTTAAGTGATGAGTTTAGAAACCAGATTACAGGAGTTTAAGAAGAGAATGAGAAGAGATACTGAATGTAGATGGCTTTTTTAAGAAGTTTGACTAAACGAGGGAAGAAAAATAAAGCAGATATGATCAGATCAAGTAAAGGATCAAGTAAAGTCATGCGCTCTTGCTGAATTGGCTATCAACAAACAAAACATTAAAGAGCTAGCCTGAAGGTCCTTTTGGCTGTTTTGTAACACAGGCGCCTAGAAAATGATGTCCTAGCTTTTATTCCCCTAAATAAACCAAGTTTAGATCTCAATATCTTTTAAGAAAAATTAGCCTAATTTGCACAGTGTAGGGATTAAGATTTTGCTTCTACCATTCTCTGTCCATTAGTGGTAAGATCCTTAAAATTTTCTGGTCTATGAGTATCAAATTTAAATAGAAACAATCTCTGAATCTGCATGTTGACTTAGAAAAACACTAATTAACATTATGATATATATTTATTCATTTTGTTAAGTAGTTCTCAATAACATTCTGGTATGGCTTCACTCTAAAGTTTTGCTGGCCAACAGGCCACAATTTTGACACCTCTGTTTTGGAGGATCTTACATCACTTAAATGATTTTAAATTGTTACTGGCCAGCCCTGACTTGCAAAGATATCTAATCCAGACTGAAATGAAAGAGGAAGGAAAAAAATCTAAAACAGAAATAAAACAAAAACAAAACAAAACAAAATATCACTTTCCTGAAGGAGAAATTAAATCTGGAAGTGTTCTATGAAGAACTGAGTACCAAGTCTGAGAATCAGACCTATGTGGTGATTAGATGTCAAGACTTTGAATTTACAGAGGGTTTTTCAGTATAAAAATGTAACCATTGAACCAAAAATATCAGGAATGCAGTAAAAATGATGACACTTCCTGAAAAACCATCAATCTCATCACAGAATTTCCTGACCTACTAACCAGGACCTTGCCCCACCTTGAGAACCTCTGAAAGCAAATATTATACTATCATATTAATAACCAATTATTAAATTGGGATCCAGCATTTTCTCCTTTTATTTTCTCATTATAGTCCAGCTCTTGTTGTAGTTGATCTCTGAAAGATGAGTGATTGATGAGTTTATTCCTAGTCATCAAGGAACATGCTTGTCAACTTGGGTGCGAACTCACCCAACTATGAGACCTTACTTCTATCTAGACTATAAACAGAATCCTATTTGAACAAATCCTTACTCTGGGGGAAGCAGCCCTTGTCCTTGTACCCCTACATTAGAGTTTAGGGTAACCTCGCTCATGAAGGAAAACCAGGTAGAGAACTCTGGATGTGGGTGGGATTTCCCTGTCCAGATTGCTGGAAGCTACTGAGTGTCACAATCAAGCCACATTTTCCACAGAAGAAGCTGCAGACTTCTAGCTTATCTCCTCATTCAATGTCTAACAATCAAGGTTGATTTTCACACGTGAAGAGCATTCCCTTTCAGAAAGGTATTAACAGCTCTCAGGATCTCCAGTGGAGGTCTTTGGTTACAGAGAAACCACTGACCATCAATTTATTGATTGCCAATTAACCTAATTTGCAAATTGATTATTAATTACCCAGAAACTCTGTCTCTAGGGTTTTTCATTTGTCTCACTCCCTTCAGAGATAGTGCTTTGCTTTACAAGAGGACTCTGAGGGACTGCCCCCTTCTTCTGTGTATTAAGTATTTTCTCTTTCCAACAATGCCATCCCTTGTTTCTCTCAGCCCTCTCTGGGAAGGAGTTGTACAAAGATCACTGGATGTTATACTGGCATCACTGTGGAGGGGTCAATCAGTTTTACATTAGATACAATATTAGTTTCTGGGTGCAGCTAGGTAGATACAGAGCCAGATGTGAAACCTGGAAGACCTAACTTCAAATTTTAATTAAGATACTTTCTAGCTGTGTGACCCTGGGAAAATCAGAGATTACTGTCTGCCTCAGTTTTCTCATTCATAAAACAGAGTAATAATAGTATCTGCTTCCCAGGGTTATTGAGTATCAAATGATATAACATGTGAACCACTTTGTATACTTCAAGTAGCTGTACAAATATTGGTCATTATTTCAGTTGTTGCCACTGCAGGTGCCCATGGACACCCTTCTGCCACTGTACTGTTGAGGGGAATTGCTGCTAAAGGCTTATTTCTGTTCCCTTTAGGGCCCACATCTGTGCTCACTGTCCTTTGGAAGGGACTCCTGGGACCAGAATCTCTGCCTCCTGCCCACTCTGCCAGACTCCAATTATTTAATCAATAAACATTTATTAAGTGCTTAATGTGTGCTAGACACTCTGGTAGTGCAGGAAAGCTGCCATGAGTAAGGTCTAAGCTCTTCTATTTCATGCTGATCCTTAACAGTACCTGAGGCCTGAGAGCCAAGTATTGATCCTGCTGGGGTTTGACTCTCACCACACCCATGGAAGGCATGACTCTGTCCCCCTTTGCAACAGATTGCTGCAAGCAACACTTGTCTATATTTTTCAGTAACATTCTGGAGGTGTTGCTACTTCTTGGGCCTGACCCTATCTTCCTATGTTGGGTAAAGGTCATAAAGCAACAAAGCCAGAGACAGCTCAAGATCAAATTGTGGGGTCAATCTGCCGTGCATATGCACTAGCCATTTCTGCTGGTGTTGGAAAAGTGTGGCTGAGAATGAGCTCTTTGCTCTGCAGTAAGGGATTCCTTACTGAAAATTCAAGAGAGAGCGAGGACTGCAGTTCCTGTAGCTTAGAGTTTGGGTGTAAATGTTATAAGTTGTGGCAGCATCCTTGTTTGTCTTTAGCTAATGAAATGGTAGGTAATTGGCACGTCTGTTTACATCCCAATTCCAGAAACCTTTCTTGACTCCTGGAGAGAATTCAGCTCTGTCCTTTTGAGTGATTCCATCAATCGCTTACAGTAATAGTGTCAAACTCAATTAGAAACAACCAATAAACTGTCTGTGAGGATCCTTGTGGACCACATTTTGACTTAGTAAATCATATATCACCTCTATCTGTGTTCTATTGTATTTTTATTTACTTTCTTAAATATTTCCCCATTACATTTTAATTTGATTCAGGTCTTGCTAGGGAGTATTACGCCTATTTGATACCTCATGACAAAAAATTTAAATAAAATCCATGAAGTTAAATTCCAGTTGACCTCTCACATTCCAGATTTAAAAATAAATCTATAAAGTTCAAATAGTTGTTTTTTGTTTTGTTTTAAGCAGTTTTTCTGAAGAAACTAAAATTCCATGGATCTGCATTAGTTTGCATTATCTCAGTATTGGAGTCCCTCAAATCACCAGTGAATGGCTGGCTATGTCCATATACAATTATAGAACTCTTCTAGGCTAGTCAAGACTCAAGCCAGTCTCTTAGTATTTTAGGTTTCATGTGAGAACAATGAGGCAATTAAAAGTCACTTAACAATTAATAAATAAAAGGCTATTAAATTAAAAAAAACAATTAATAAAGAGATTTTCTTAGCTGTAGTGAGTTTCAATTTCTATTCTACTAATTGATTTTATTCAATATTTTATTCAATTAATTTCTATTCAATAAAAATACCCATTGAGGTCTAAATCCCTATTGAGTCAAGAAATGCAAATTAAGACAATTCTGAGAAACATTTCACATACATGCAATTGGCTAAGATGACAGATAAAGATAATGATAAATGCTGAAGAGGATATGGAAAACTGAAACACTTATACATTGTTGGTGGAGTTGTGAAATGATCCAACTGTTCTGGAAAGCAATTTGGAACTATGCCCAAAGGACTATAAAACTGGAGAAAACCAGCTCTTTTAAGCAATGTGGTGATCTAAGACAATTCCAATAGGTTTGGGTTGGAAAATGCCAGTCACATCCAGAGAGAAACCTAGGGAGACTGAATATGGATTGAAGCATAGAATTTTCACCTTTTTTCTCTGCCTTTTATTTCTTGTGTTTTTCCCCTTTAGATCTGATTTTTCTTACGCAGCATTTCAAATATGGAAATATATTTAAAAAGATTATATGAATTTAACATCAAATTGCTTGCTGTTTTAGAGAGGGGAGAAGTAAAGGGAGGGAGGGAGAAAAAATTTGGAATACAAAATCTTACAAAAATTAATCTTGAAAACTATTTTACATGTATTTGGGAAAATCAAATACTAGTAAGGGAAAAAATTTGAAAAAAAAAATAGGCATTGAAGATATTATGGGTTGACACAGATGAGAAATTTCTTTCCTGTAATTACTCAATGTGATCCACCAGGTGAGATAACAGAGCCAGCTTGGAGCTCCTTGTGGCTATTTGCTATTCAACTAACTAGAAAAATGATGTCTATAATCTGAACTTTTAGACTCTTGAACTAAGTTTGGAGTATGGTCTTAATATATTTTAAGGAAAAACTATCTTTCATGGAAAAAAGAGTTGGGATAGTTTTCCTAACCCAGGCAATGATAGTTGGGATAATCTCCTATAGAAAATGGGATCAAAGTCCTATAGGGCAGTTGACCCTAATGAAGATAAAGTCCTCCTCTCTCTCCTCAGTGACTAAAATAAAGGGGGAAATTATGGAGCAGGAAAGGAGAGAATTTGGAACTCAAAATTTTTAAAAAAACTGTTAAAATAAGTTTTAAAATGCTTTCAGATAAGAACAGTTGAAGACGCAAAATATTCTGCACATATTTTTGAATAATATTTTATCTTTTCCCAATTACACATAAAATTTTTTTTAATATTTGATTTTAAAAAGCGAACTACAAATTCTCTCCTCCGCCCCCAAGTAAGCAATTTGATGTAAGTTATATATGTCTGCACATATTTTAAAAGTACCCATCTATGGTTAAGTCACTCCTGAACTTAACCCATGGCCATATATTTTCTCCCTCACAGGGCCATTGTGATCACATCTGCAACATCTTCAATGAGTCCAAAATTCATAACCTTTTTCCCCAAACCCAATTTTCCCCATTACTGTCAAAGATACCATTATTCTCATAGTCACCCAAGTTCTTACTCTTGGTGTCTTCCTTAACTCTTCCTTTTCACTCTTTCCACATTCATTCAGATGCCAAATCTTGTCCTATTTATTTCTATAACTTCTTTTCTATATGTTCCTTTGTTTTCATTCTCACAACCACCATCCTAGGTCAGTTCCTCATTACCTCTCACCTGAATTACTGCAATAGCCTTCTAATTATCTAACCTGCCTCAAGCCTCTATCCACTCCAATATTCCACATAGTTGCCAAGTACAGGTCATGTCAACTACTCCACCTCAGTCATTAAACTCTAGTGGTTCTCTCTTCTCTCTGGAATGAAATATCTACTCTTTTGTCATTTAAAGCTAGTTCCTTCCTATCTTTCTAGTCTTCTTATACATTACTCACTTCCATAGACTCTATATTCCAGTAATATTATTCTATCTGCTGTTCTTTACATACAGCCTCTCCCTCCTATTTTAATATTTCCTAAGTCTGGAATTCTCTCCCACACTCCACTTTCCACAAGAGGTCATTCTCTCCTTCTTCCCATTCCCCTTCAACTGCTAGTGCCTTCTTCTCTAAGGTTACTTCCATCTATTCTATATGTAGAGGCAGCTTAGTGGTGCAATAGATAGGATGCTAGCCTTCAAATAAGTAAGAACTAAGTTCAAATTTTACCTCAGACATTTATTAGTTCTATGATCCTGAATAAATTACTTCACTTGTCTCAGTTTCCTCATTTTTGAAATGAGGATAACCATAACACCTATCTCCCAGGCTGTTGTGAAGATAAAATGAGTTATTTGTAAAAGCACTGTATAAATTCTAAAAGAACTCTATAATGGCTAGCTGTTTGTATCTTGCTCAAACTTATTTATAAGTATGTTGTCTCCCCTATTAAATATAAACTTTTCATTGTATCCATAGAGTTTAGCACTAAGGGCTTCCTAAATGTTTATAGATCGATTGATTGATTCAAACTTTTTCTGGAATTTTCCTCTAGGGGGAAGAGGAGGAGGGAGGGAGCAGGGGTACAAGATTTTCTGTAGTGGAACCACTATGCACAATGAATCTCTTTTTGCCCCAGTGCCCTGAGATCTGCTAGGGTGGGGCAGGCTTAACCATTTGGCAATTAATCATTATGGGCCTTGTGTCATGTTTCTTTATTCACCTGATTAAGGTTCTTGAGATTTGCCAGAGAATTGAGCTATAGATTATCTAATCTAATCTTCTCATTTTATAAATGGAAATAATTGGGGCTCCAGAAAGGGGGTTTCTCAAGAGCTATACTGCAGGTTAGAAGCAAAGGACCAATCTAGAGGTCTAGAGATAGTAGAGTCTCCATTAAAACTGAAGGGTCCCAATTCCTAGTTTATCATCCTTTCCATTATACTACTCTCTTCTACTTCACTATCTGGCCCCCACCTTATGGTAGAAGGAACCCTGGTTTGAGCTATGTGACCTTAGTATTTTCTTTACCCTCTTTGGCTTTTTCCTCTGTATAAGTAAGATAATAAACTGTCTTTCCCCCCTCACAGGACACTCAAAATAATAGATATGACCTAATTTAATAGATATGACCTGATTTAGACACTGAAGTTAGGTAGTTACGGTCATGCAACTTTTCACCTGCTTTCTTAGCATCTTCTTCAGGACCCAAAACCTAATTCAGAATAGCCATGGGGATTAGATTAAATTGGATTCGATTGGCAGGATGGGAGCTCACTGAGCTCAGAAGAGATGAGGTAAGGACAACGTGTCCTTCCTGGGACCTGGGCCAAGGATTGATCCTATTTATCTTCCTTTCCCACTGTCTCCCTCCAAGGAGGAGAGGAAGCTTCAGAAATGATCAAGGAAATATGGAAGCTTCATCAACAATGACCCAAACAATACTGACACCAACCCAGCTATTAGTTGCTTCCTTCTAACCCTCCTTGAACCTTTCAAAAGAAAAACATCCTTAGCGGCCCGTTGTGGGTACCAGGGAAGAGGTGTAAATGAGTATAATAAGGGAGCTGAACTAAATGATCTATAAGTCTCTTTCGGATCTAAATCCTAGAATCCTAAGGATTTTTGAGCGATGTTCTAATGGGCCTTCCAAATTTCAGGTACATATCCTTATTCTGAGTGGGCTCAGCCAGTCCTGATCAGAGATTTTGTTCATCTTGCTTTTCACTTCCCATCTCCGGTCTTTCCTTAGAATGGGCGCCTCCATCCCCACAAAGCTCTTGGTCTGGTCCAGGCCACAGGGCTTGCTCCGAGGTAGAGGCAGCGGCAGCATACCTAGCCTCTACTCTCACTTGCTCTCAGACAGGAAAGGATTAATTCCTCAAACAGTATAACCAAGAGGCGGTAATTAACCCGACAGGGGCCCTGGTCAAGGTTTTTGGATGAAAGGAGCAGGCTTGGCCAGGAGGTGTGGGGGTGGGAGAAGGAGAACGCACACCCAGACTTTGAGGACCGGCACACGGACGCGGTCGGAATTCCGGGATAGGGCCTGGGAACCTCGGGGAGAGACAGGGGAAAGCGGGGGCGGACTAAGAAGAGTCTGTGGCCTCAGACTGCGCCCAGAAGGGGCGTAGCCCAAGTGGTACCCTACTGAGGCAGCCAATCGGAGAACCGGAAGCAGGAGCGGAGCCTGGACAGGACTCCGGCCCACGCGCGGGGATTGGGTAACAGCCAAACTCTGGGTCGCTGTCCAGTTTCTTGGCAAAGCGGGCATATAAACCACTGTGAAGTGTCACCTGTGGCACGGATTTTGCTGCTCTTAAGTGCTTCGCGGTTGCGAGTCTCCTGCCGTCATCGTCCTAGAGTTCCCGGGGTCATTCCATCTGGAGCACATTCAGTACAGTACAGCGGTTTATCCTTGAGTCATTTCCTCAAGTATCCCTTTCTGCGCAGCTACTCCCTTTCCTTGCTCCTTCAGGTACCAATACAAATAGAAATGAATGAAACGTTCGAAAATACGCTTATCCATGTCTACGAATTCGAGAAGATGTCGGACTTTCGACCCTTGCTGTCTGAATATTGGTGAGTGAAATCCCCTTGCCCCTGCCCTGGGGCACTCTTTGGACAGGTACAACTGAACCAAGATTTACAATTTTAGTTCTACCTGGATGGTGGGGAGACAGGTTATGGGGCAGAGGAGAGAAGGCTGGGGAATGGGGCAGGAATCTTCAAAGGAACTGTTTGCTCTTTTCCCCACTTAGAGGGAATTCCATACTCAAAAGTGGGAGGGAGGGGGACGAGAGAGAGAGAGAGAGAGAGAGAGAGAGAGAGAGAGAGAGAGAGAGAGAGAGAGAAGAAAGGGGAGAATGGAAAAAGAAGAAGAGAGGAGAGAGAAGGAGAGAGAGTCCGAGTTCAAGATCAGAGTGTTAAATAGAAATAGGAAAGGACTTTATAACTCATTTGGTAGACCAAGTCCCACGGAGTGTGTGGAGAGAGGGAAGTTCTCAAGAGTCCTTCAGTTCTCTTCCAAGGATTGATTAGATAAACATTCCACTCATCCCCTAAAGGATAGAAGTGGAGGTGAAAAGATGAAATAAAGAGAGACACTAAGAGAGCAGCACGAGCTAGTGGAGAATCAGATTGATTCCCCTTCCCAGATCTCTCACCAGGGCTAGCTTTAGAGGAAAAGACCCTATCTATTCCATATTCTCTTCTTTTTTTGCTGAGGCAATTGACTTGCCCAGGGTCACACAACTAGGAAGCATTAAGTGCCTGAGGTCATATTTGAACTGGGGTCCTCCTGCCTTCAGAACCGGTGCTCTATTCACTGAGCCACTTAGCTGCCCCATCTATTCAATACTCTCTTCCTCTCACCTTACTTCCTGGGAGGACCATGTAGCAGCTCTGTTCAATGAGACCTGTGGGTAGTTCTGGCTCTCAGGTGATGATAATTATGAGTCAGGCTTAATACCAATCTTAAAGAGGATCTCTTCTTCCCTATATTTATTTGCCTCTCCCTGGCTTTCCAGAATTTTATCCTGGAAGACTAGGAATCGCTAGTTTTACACAGTACGTTTTTCTGTGTATGTGCTTGTATATCTGTATATATCTGTAAATATCTATGTACAGCTGTCTCTTAATCTCTCTGTGTGGAGATAAACATGGGGCTACTAGAAACCAGGGACCCAGGCTGGGGTTGGCCCCTCTGAATGAGCAGCCATCTTTCACAATTGGCATTTTGTGCCCTGAATACCCTATTGTCCTGGAAACTGGGGAAGGAGGAGATGTCTGCTCTGCTCACTACTTCTCCCTCAATTTTCCTGTCCGAACTGCCTCGCATCACACGTGTCAGTGCCTAGATAGGGAAGCAGGAAAGACGTGCCATTACCAATCAAAATCTCTGAAGACGGATGAGAGGTTGGTCTTGGCCCTGGCAAGGAGGGAGGGAGAAGAGTCCGATTATTGAGACAGGGATGCTTTTCAAATCCTAACAGAGTAGAGAACATAGACCATTGGGGACAGCAGGATGTTTGTGAGTGTGTAAATGCAAGGGCACAGATAAGGAAGGCACCATTAACATTCAGAAAGGTATGAATAAACCTTAAGATTCCTTAGCATCACCTGTCTTCCTTGCCAAATCATTAGGCTACCAAGATTTAGTTGTTTATATTTCCCAAACCTTAAGTATGGAATTTTTTGGGGGAAAGTCCTTTCTAAACCCCCCAAAATTTCCCACAGTCCCTTAGTAATCCATCTCTCTTACCCTTGCAGGTCACTGGCCATTGTTTTGGCTCTGGTTTACCTCGTGTTCATTTTCATGGGGCAGAGATATATGAAGGACCGAAAAGGCTTCAACTTACGGTTGCCTCTAGCGACTTGGTCTTTCATCCTTGCCATTTTCAGGTATTGATTCCCACCTTTTTTCCTAATGTTTTTCCATATCACATGGATTCTAGACTTTCCTAAGGTTTATCACTTCTATCCCTTGGACCTCCAATACCCCAAACTTCTTTAATCACTAGTGGCCCCTCACCATATTTCCCCATTTCTCAGACCATAACAAATGTCAAATTCTCTCACTTCCTGAGTCAATGCCCAACACCTTCCTTAGCATGATTCTACTATGATTCCCCAGAATCTCAAAATCAATTTTCCACTCACCTCCAAATCTACCCACCCTCTAAGTCCTCAATTTCCTTCAATTCTTTCTGAGGAATTCTTCATCCCTACATCCATATTCTCATGGTCCTTCATCCCTTCATCCCCACATCCATATCCTCCTGGTCCTTGATACTCTCAAAGTCCCTTAGGGCTCTCATGCCTTTCAGGCTCCCATTCCCTGGGGGCTATAAAATCTCCCACTCCTTTAAATTGAGACCCCTTTTTAAGTGGGAAGTGGGATCAGGAACAGTCAAGGAAAAAGAGCTCATTAGAGGCTTTGGGCTAACCTTATTTCAGCATCCTGGGAGCTGTGAGGACTTGGAAGTATGGAGGAGCTCTACTCATAATGATGGGGCTGAAGAATTCCTTGTGCCATCATAGCGTCATCACTAACCCTACTGTGCGCTTCTGGGCCCTCCTTTTTGTACTTAGCAAAATTGTGGAGCTTGGTAAGTTACAATTTCCACCAGCCAAATTCCCATGAAAGTTGTCCCCTTCCCACTTAGGAAAGGAATGCTCTCCGTATTTCCCAGAAATGTTCTTCTCACACTCAGGAAGCCCTTACTCTGAGGTAAAGTTTCCTATAGTGAAAAAAACGCTGGTCTTGAATACTAGATCTGGGTTCAAGTTCAATTGTGTTACATAGAAGCTTCTTGTCCATGAATTTAATCTAAATTCCAGGTAATTCATATTTAAATGGAGATAAGAATATCTATCTCACATGACTGTTGTGAGAAAGTGCTTTGTAAATGAAGTGCTACATCAGTGTTACTATTAAGAGTTACAATAATAATAATAGACCCTCTTCTTCCCTTGGAATCCTCACCTCCCCAGAATTCTTTTTCTTAATCTTTCTGGGACTTACCCTTTCCTGATGTTCCCATTCATCAGGTATGGTGTGGGGACAAATGGAACCCAGCGCAATGTGGGGAAGAGGCAAATGTTCCTAATGTTCAATGGACATGAGGATTCCCACTCATGACTCTCATCCTTCCTTTCTTCCCACCCCCCCAGGGGACACTGTATTCATCATACTTCGGAAGCAGCGGCTCCTGTTCTTGCACTGGTTCCATCATAGCACAGTGCTAGTGTACACATGGTTTGCCTACAAGTATGCTGTGGCAGGTGCTTTCTGGTTTATGACTATGAACTATGGTGTACATGCTTTCATGTATTCTTACTACACAGTGAAGGCCTTGCGTCTAAAACCCCCCCGATATCTGCCCATGCTCATCACCACTCTGCAGATCACACAGATGTTTGTTGGGGCCTCTGTCAGCATCTTGAGCTTCCTCTTTCGAAATGAATGTGAGTGCTACACCTCTACGCAATACCTTTTCTGGAGTTTTGCCATGTATGCTGCCTACTTTGCCCTTTTCCTGCACTTCTTTTATAAGGCCTACTTCTCAGCTTCTCAAACCAAGGCTGAGATCAAGGCCAAGAGCCAGTGAAGTCAGAGATCTAAAGAAGTAAGAGAGCCAACTGCTCCTCTCCTTTGGAGGTGGACCTTTCAGTGAGGGGAAAGTCCTGAGGGCAGAGGGAATGAAGAACAGGTCAGGCTCTGGGGATAATTGTGTGGTCCTCTCCTCCTCCAATGTATTCTTGGGGAAGTAAGGGAAATTTACCAAGATGTGCTCCCTTCCTTTGTGTGGGGTTAGGACTTGAGAAACCCCCTCCCACACATACACATAGGAAAAAGCCCCATAATTTGATATTTCTGATTTTAATGTGAAGGCCAGAGAGAACGTCCCTTTTTCAGGCCCTTAGGTAAGATGGAAGCTAGTGCTGGTCCTGTCACAGAGAAATAGTCCTGGCCTTCTGAGGTTATTTATATTTCTATTGAGAAATCTTAATTCTTCTCGCTATATTTTTAAAAATTAAACATCTAAAAGAAATGTGCCTCCTTTCCCCTACCAGAAGTGTTCCTTGGAGTGGGACCAGCTTTGCCCACATAGAAAGTTTGGCATGAGAATTTGACATGAATGGCTGGGGCAGGAGAGACATGTGGGGGTCAGCCTGGGGGAGGATGTGGAAAGAAACTCCCGCCCCCCACATTTATATGAACAACGTTATACATGAAACACAGACAACCCTACAGACTCTGCCGGCCTTCAGCACCCACCTTGACTGGACTACACAGAAACACTGGCTGAGATGGAGTCTATCAGAGGAAATACTGGCCGTAGCCCTGCGGACAGAGACACGGGCAAACAGAAACACTGCTAGGGACACACGCACACACAACACAAATAGATAAGTCACTTAAGAAATGTTCTTTATGGACTCATAGAACCTTAGGAGTAGAAGGTAAAATGAGAGAGTGATGCCGGGTGAGGAAATGAGTCCAGAGAAGGGAGTGACCCTTGGATAAAATAATTCATCAAATTAGTGAATCAAGGACTGGGGACCTAGATCTTCGCTTCCGGGTCTCAGCCTCTTTCCACTGCACCACACTTCCTCGGTTTATGATGAGGTGACACACAAACGCACACACCCTCTATCTTCTTATTTCAACCATCCCCATCCCAATCTCTGGAGCCACCAGGCCAGTGGCAGTTCCCGTTGCGGCCACAAGGTGGCGCCGCGTCCGCGTGATTGTGGGAGGCAGAGTAGGCGGATCTCGCATCTCTTCACCCCTGCGCTAGCGCTCACTCCCTGGCCATGGTCTTTTCTCCTATTGAGCCAGAGCTTCTCTTCCCATTCTCCTAAGGGTAACCTGAAGCTTGGAAATTGGGGCAGAGAAGTGGGGGCTGAGAGCCTCCACTTAGCGAGGTGGGGTCAGGAGTCCTATTCAGTGAGGGGGCGGCGGGATGGGAGGCTATGCTCAAGGAGGCTGAACCCCAGACTGAATCAGCAAGTGGCAGGGGAGTCTCCGGTTTATTTGATTTTTTTTTTTAACCGGGATGGGGAGAGAGTGGGAGCTAACTGGAAGGGGCCAAAACGAGCTGGCCGGTGAACGTGGAACGTTTGTCTCCCACTTACATCCCGCACGGGGTTTCACAGCGACCGGGCTCCCTTCTCCCGCCTCGAGCTCGAGGCCGCTGTTTCTGCACCTCCGGGTCCGATTTATCGCTCAGGGTACCCGGAGGAGGAGGGGTACTCTAGTCCAGACGCTGGGAGAGCTGAGGGGTCAAGTTGCGCAAACCCTGGGGAATTGCAGTCTAAGGCTGGGCTGATCGGTCCGTTGCCCTGCTCCTGGTGGGCGGGTGGGATTGGCTGGGGGGAGAGGACCGGCCGGCTCATACTGGCCGCTCCACGGCGTACTGGCACGGGCTGAGGTTGGCGGCAGGGGCCGGACCGGGCACTGCGGAATAACTAAAAGAGGCGTGTTGTTTGGCTTTGAGCCGCAGACTGGCCAGGCTTGAGTTACACGGGTCCCGATATACGTAAGGGGAAGAGGCAGCGGCGGCTGCGGCTGCAGCCGAAGCGTAGGGGCAAGACACCGCCCCCGAAGACACCGCAGCCGGGGCCAGCCCCGCAGGACCCCCGCCCAATCCCTGCAGGCCTCCTGGGCCGGCCACAGCTCCCGCAGCGCCGGCAGCAGCTGTGGGTACCATGGAGGCAGCGGTGGCGATGGAGCCGGGAGGAGAGAACACCGGCTGCGAGGCCAGCGGGCCCACATTGACCGAGTTGAAGGCGAAGGGAAAGGTCTTGGCTGCAAGCGGCGGAGCCAAGGCCTTGGGCGGCCAGTTCCCGTAGGAGTACCCGGGATACAGCTCCTCGTAGGGAGGCACCAGCCCGCCCAGCGACGCCCCGAAGCCACCTTTGCACAACTCGGCTTGCTGGCTCCTTTCCCGCTTCCGCCACTTGGCCCGGCGATTCTTGAACCACACCTGGGGACATGAGCGACCCAGAAGTCAGAAAGGGCAGGCAGCATGGGGGACCCGAAAAAATGAGAAACCAGTAGGGGGTAGGTTCAAGGGGATACGGAAAATGAACAGGGCGTTGTTTCTAAGGGAAGACCGTAGAGGGAAGCTAAGGGATCTAACTTAGGTGAGAGAGTAGCTAGCTGAAGACGGGGCGGGGTTAGGGAGCAGGGAGACTATTGGCTGGACCAGATAGAGTGGAGCCAAGGGAGGCGGGGCAAAGCTGGCCCTTGGAGGCAAGGTGAGTCCAGGTATGTGTAGGTATTGGGAGGCATTAGTAAGAAGAAATAAGTAACGGGAGGGCTGGGTGGGGGAGAAGGTTAGATAAAGTTATGTAGGATAGGAGAGGGTAGAATTGGGTAGGGTGGAAGATAACTTCTGAGGATGGGAAGAGGTAGCCCCCCATACCCTAACTCGAGCCTCGGTGAGGTTGGTCCACACTGCAATCTCTTCTCGAGTGCTCATGTCGGGGTAGCGGTTTCGCTGGAAGGTTGCTTCCAGCTCTTGCAGCTGCTGACTGGTGAAATGCGTGCGCTGCCGTCTCTGCTTCTTCTTTAGGGAACCATCCTCAGTTGGGGACCCTCCGGGCAATTGAGGTGGAGCTTTCTCCGTGTCTGTATGGGAATGAGGAAGGGCAGAGTCACTCTGGCTGGACCCAAGGTCCCCCCACTAGGCCACTGTATCCTCTTCCAATCACTACAAAGATCAGCCTAGGGGGCCCAGCTAGCCCTTCACCAGGGTCCACCTTCTATTCTAGACCTCTGAGCCAAGACCCTCTCACTCACCGCTATGCTCCTGGCCCTTGCAGCTGTGCTCCGGGTGAGGGGGGTGGGGAGTGCCGGCATCAGACAGAGACAGTGCGGGGCTTCTGGCTTCAGCCTCACTCAGCAGGGCAAACTCCATGGGGCCCAGAGCAGGGTGGCTCTGGAGACGAGGAGGAAGGGTGGTCAGCGGGAATCCTTAAATTGGTAACCTAGGCTCTTCCCCCACCCCCACCAGTATTACTTGACTCTTCAGTCTCACTCTCATATGCAAACAGTTGCCAAGTGTTATTGATTCTACCTCTATAATATCTCATGCATCTGTTCCCTTCTCTCTACTCTTTCCATACTCATCCTAGTTCAAGCCCTATCACTTATCACCTCCATTATTGCAATTGTCAATATATTGGCCCTTTAGATTCTTCCCTTTCTAATCCATCCTCTATGCAACTAACTGCATGGAGGTGTTCCTAAAGCATAGTGACATAAAGCATATCACTCCTCTGCTCAATCAACTTCAATTACTCCATCAGGATAAAATAATCTCTTCTGGCTTCTCTTTCTAAACTATCTTTCCAAACCGATTACATTCTCCTCCTACTCACACATTCTATGCTACAGCCAGATTGTGCTGTCTTCTGCCTGTGGGCTTTTAAATTAAACTATTCCCCATATACCTGGAATGTTCTTTCTCACCTCTACCTCTAGGTACCCCTAGTTCCCTTTAGAGTTCAGGTCAAGTTATATCTTTTAAGAGGTCTTTCCAGATTCCCCCAGTTATTGCCTTCCTCGGACTTACTGTATATTTATTCTGTAGAGATCTTGTGTTTATTTTTTTGAGAATATGTTATATTCACACTAATATCCTATGGAACATAACCTCCTCAAGAGCAAGAACAGTCTTATTTTTGTATCTGATAGTGAGTGCAACATTTAGTGGGCACTTTTTAAAATGGCTGTTAATTTATTGTTTGCACCAAAGTGAGATGCCTCAGTATTCTTTATTGGTCAAGTAAGATGAAGACTAATAGCATTGGAAGGCAGTGGCTATAGTTACTTCCATTTATACTAGTGTCCAAATCCAAGAAAGAAAAGTTTATCCTCAGAGGGCTCTCTTTGAACACACATGACACGAACACACACCCACACACACTCTCTCCGACAGACATCTGTTGATATTCTCTCCTTCCTATATGACTACGTGCACATGCAGACACTAGACTAGACAAATGGTCTCCCTCCTTTATCCACACTTAAAACTCTACCACACACAGCTCACACTCTCTGTTGTTTGGATACCCTGGTATGATTTTACATCTTATGCAGAACTAAATGCTCTAAGTATTATCCTGTACTCTCTTCCCAGTGATCTCATAAACACACATTCATAGATACACATGCTACCACAAACATTCACATATATATCCTATACACACCCTTATCTATGACCCCTTTTGGTCTTTTATGGGCTTGTCTAGCAAGACCAGTAACCTTGGAGAAGCCATTGTCAGGCTCAGTCTAGTGCCATTTAATTCCACTTAACATTTATAAGTATTTGTTACCTACATTGTTATCCTGGAGACTGGAGGACATGAAAAACATAACCTCCCCTCAAGGAACTTTTACTGTAAACTTTACACTTAGCTCCTACGGTACATTGGTCTCCCCCTATTTTATATTTTCCTGGATAGTGAATCCCTAAACTCTGATTCCTTAAGGGTCTTGAAGAGTTTATTCTGGGGGGGGGGCTCCCCAAAGGAGTACAGAGATCCCAGCATCTCTTTATGGGAAAGAGAGCTGTCATTTGGACGTAATTCTATCCATAGCAGGAAGTAGGGAAGTGTCCATCTGCCATGTCAGTCCAGAGTAGTGGTGGGGTGGAGTTCCATGCAAAATTCTGCATTATAGCATTATTATAGTGGACAAGCCCCAATTAAATCATACTTCACTTTGCCTCCTATGAATCTATCATGAGTCTTTCCTGGGAAAGAACAAATGGATACTTATTTGTAGATGGTATGCCCTTTTTCTCAACCCAACTCTAAAAGATCACTGTCCCCAACAGTTATATCCTCTTCCTATCATTCCCTGGTCGTTGCAAGCCAATAAACCTTTTAACCACTAGTGCCAGCTACTAGTCACTCTCTCCAATCACTACCCACCTTATTTAGTCAAAAATCTCTCCCTTGTCTCTCCCCTCAACTTGTCCCTCCAAGACAAGGATTGGGGGCCAGAGTTAAAACCAGTTTTCCTGTAGCCAGAGAAAACTTGACTCTTCACTCCACCCTCACCCTCAAATTATCTTTTTCTGAGTCTAGAGAAGTGACTCCGAGACTAGAAGAAAAGAACATGAAAGAGCTGTGGAGGCTGAGGAATAATAGAGGTCAGGTAGCACAGGGGCCCATAAAACCTTCCTCTAGGCAGGTCAGGTCACCCAGAAGGATAAAGAAAAACCCCAGAATAGTCAATACATATCAGATATGAGTCTTCTGGAAGCAGAGTCCATATTTTTTACTCTTTCCTTATTCAACTCTCTTGCCAATTCCTTTATATTCACCCATTCCTTCCAAGTTTCTAGTGCCAGATACTAGTCATTCTCACCAATCACTACCCACCTTATTTAATCAAAAATCTCTCCCTTGTCCCTCCCCTTAACTTGTCCCTCCAAAACAAGGATTGGATGTTATGAATGTTAACCAACAAAAAGTAATTTATTCTTCAGAATAGGTTAAAAGTTCTCTTGCCTGGGTACAGGTTATCTCTCTGAGGGTGAGGATATGTAGGGCAGAAGGGTCATACATCTATTTCCCTACCAATTTAGGAGCTGTTCCCCACCACTTGCCTATTTATTACCTGAATATAAGAAGACAAGAGTAAAATAGAACCCAGGACTCCATGTGTTTCTCTCCTACTCCTTGTCTTCCTGATCTATCCCAGAAACTAGACCAGGCCTTCCCTTTCCTGGGCGAGTAGTTAGTAACACACTCCAGGATACTGCTGTACCCATAAAGAGCAAGGGAGAAGGGTCCAGGCATGCCCCAATCTCATCTTAAATAGTATAATAGAAACCTAGATGGCATAGTGGAGATGGCATATAGGACTTGAGTTTGAATCCTTCCTCAGGCCCTTATTATAAGTATAATCTGGGTAAGACATTCAACTTCTCTGTGCCTTAGTTTCCCCATCAGTAAAATAGGAACAAGAGCACCATATCTCACAGGATATTGTGAGAATCAAACGAGTTAATGTTTTAAAGCTCATATAGCTTTATAAATGCTAGCTACTATTAAAGAGACCTCATACTTTTGGGTCTCACATAGTACCATAGACCTTTGAGTCTAAAATCCTGGGATTTTATTTCTCTTGGACAATATCTACCTCTATCCCCAATCTTCCAATCTCCTGGCCCTAGTTTCTTCATATAATTGGGGTGTATATGGTGAACATGTATAAAACTAGCAACCAGAGAAGAAAAAAGATGTGGGAATTCGGGGATAACATTCACATAACTCAGAGAGTTTGTGTTCCCCATCTTAACTGTTCATATATTTACATGGAGACAGACATAGTGACATTTGTACACATAACTGCCTCTACACACACTTCTCCAGGGATATAAATACACCCATCTCAAAGAAAAAGGTGCTCACACACAGAAACAATCTCATACACATCTACTATTACATGCTATCATTCATACACAGAAATACTGAGACACTCAAACTCAGACAGACATACCCACATGGAGACACAGCCTTCTCACCCTTGCCCTGTGACAGTGACAGCTGCTTTGGATGTTTTGGAGTCTGTGGCTCTCCCTACTTGGGCCCCTTTCTGCCCCATCCCCCAACCCTTCAGCAGGCCGGCTCCAGGAGCTAACGACTCTCCAAGGGAAAGGGGAACATGGATGTTTTAGATGCTCAGTTGGGAGAAAGCCTGTCTGGGAGAAGGAATAAGACTCAGGCCTCACCAAGAAACCCAAATGAAGGCACAGTTTGGCAAGTGAGAAGAAAATGGGATGTGAGCCTACTTTATCTCTTGTCTTCCCAAGACTCCCATCCTCGTTCTTTTAGCTATTACAGCTGCATCCCTGTTCCCAGAGTCCCTGTGGAAGCACAGTCTTACTCTTAATGAGAACAATTATGGGTTTGGGGAGGATACATGAGTCTGAGCTCAGCAGTGAATGTGTGGACTCTAGCAAACAATAGAGTGAAGTGAGTCGAGAACTACCTCTGGAACCCAGGGTGGGTCAGAAGTGGGGTCCAAAGGAAGATAACCATTTGTGATCATATCATGGGGAAGTAGGATAACAAGAGAAACAGAAAAGATCCTTACGTTTGGAATAAAAGGGAAGCCAAAAAAGAGAAAAGATAAGACCACTAAGGGAGGCACCTTGTAAAGAAAAGAACAGATCCCTAAGCTAGAGGAGAGGGTAGGAACCAGAGCTTCCTAGAACTGGCCATATCAAAAAGCAAGGAATACAGGGAGGAACACTGGAGCAGGGAGCAGGTGGTAATTAAGCAGAACTGATCAACTGAGTGGCTGCAATTTATCATTAATCTGAGCTAGACACAGGCTGAATGTGAAAGATCCTGCACTTTACAGAAGTCAGGACAAACCAGGAATCTGGAAGTGAGGGACAGAGAACAGAAACTAGGCAGCAGGCAGAATTTAGAATTTAGCAGATAAAAGAAAATTTTGATGTTTGTGAGTTTGTAAGGGCTAAGACCCAACAAACAAGTTTTGATGTAACTCAAGATACCACCACAAACATGAACCCAGAATAGGGTATTTATTCTTCCCCTTTATGCTTTTTGGTCAGTGTGGGTGTTTTCTAGCTCTATGGGTCTGTGCAGGAAGAAAGGAGAGCCAGAAGTAGTTGGAAGCCTGTAGGGGGGCTGAGATCCTGCCTGGAGCTAGGATTGCAGGAAAGTTCTAAACAGAGAGGGAAGATCAAAATAGCCAGTACTCAATAAGGAGAGGATCCAGACTGTGCTACTGGTCAGGGAGAGAGAAAAAAAAATGTTTGGGGGGATGGCACAATGAGGTTGATGCCAAATCCTGTCAAAGCAGGAGGTCCCAAGTCAGGGAAGTTTTGCTCCCAAGCTAGTAGGACAGAAAAAATTTGAATTTGAGCTTGTTTTCAAAAGAAAATAGTCTTTCTTTTTTTGGAGCCCCAAACAGAGTAACCAGAAAGAAATCTAATGACAGGGTTACAGTGTCATTGTCATTTTGACTTGAATCCTGATGGGAAGACTTGAAGTCTAGACTGGAGAGAGACTTCCTCTTTCAGAAATCAAATAGGAGGAGCTCAAGCTGAGCCTGTAGGCAGGTATAAAGGAACGAGAGAAGAGGTACTTGATTCATACTGTTTTGTGGCACAGCATGGCAAAAAAGTACTGAGAAGTACATTAAAGCAAGAGGCTCATAAAAGATTTGGTCAATACTGTGAGAATGAAGCTCTACTATTCCCGGAGGCAGGACTGGTTCAGCAGCTTTCATCCCAGAGGCTACAAACGCATTCAAATTGTATGACCTGCTGTGTCCTGAAACCCTCTGGATTGAACTGATCCAGGTAGGAATTACCTGGAAAGGAGCATGGGATCCAAAGCCTCAGCCCAGAAAGAACCTCATGTCCTCAAGGTGGTATCAGTGTGAAAGTGGGGGATTTAAGTTACAAAGGAGTAAGAATAAAAGGTTGCATGTAATTGGATTCACCATTTCATCACATTTTTATGTAAATGACATGACAATAGGCTTTACACATAGTATATGCCAGTTGCTGAGGAGGAAACAAGAGATATGTCAGATAATTCTTATCCTGACTTCTAAGAGTTTCTAGCATAGTTGAGAAGACAAGACTTAGTTAAGTCACAATATAAAACATCATGGAATTAAATTCCTGGAAGATTTGCTGTGGTCTAATACTATCTGATGTGGCTTGAAACTTGATGAAAAAGATAGTGCCTGAACTGAGCCCCAAAAGGCAACATGAGATTTTGTTATGTAGTTATTGAGTCATTCAGTTGTATCCAACTCTACATGACCTCCATTAGGTTTTCTTGGCAAATTGACTAAAGGGGTTTGCCATTTCCTATTTTACAGATGACAAATTAAAGCAGATAGAGGTGAAGTGACTTTCTCAGGGTCATATACCTAGTATATGTCTGAGATCCAATTTGAATTCACATATCCTTGACTTCCAACCCAGAGTTCTATTGATTGCATCATACTAGCTGCCTGAAATTTAGACAGACTGAGAGAAAAGTGGAGAGCCTTCCAAAAGAGAAAGCGAATAAAGAAGAAAGTGAATAAAGAAAAAAGTGAATAAAGGTGCAAAATTGGAAATAAACATGGTTTGTCTGAAGGATAGAGAGGGCACTAACTTGTCTACGTACAGTACACATGATAAAGTGTATAAACTGGCAGGATGGATAGGACCAGTCCAGACTACGATGATGAACCTTATTCTGTTGAAAATAGTGGAGCCACTGAAGGTTTATGAGGAGAATAGTATAGAAGCTGTAGTGCAGGAAAATTTATCTGGCAACCTAAGCATAATGAACTAGAGGGAGAGAGAGGGACAGACAAAAAACAAGGAAGTGGGGGAGAGAGAAGAGAGTGAGAGTGAAACCAAGCAAGAGAAACAGAGAGAGACAAGGAGACAGAGACAGATATCAAGAGATTGGGAAGAACTATACCAAATCCCTCCAACAGGAATCTGGGACTGTCTTAGGATGAATGACAGATTTTGTTGTGCTGAATAACCTAACTTAGCTAGGGTTCTATTATTTTTTTTATTGGTAGTGCTTCATTGCTTTTGTTTCAGAAAAAAAAAAAAAAAAAAAAAAAAAAAAAAGATGGCCAGCAACACACAGGGGAGGTGCAGGGTGTTGTAATTTGGCAGATAGTGGAAAACTTGAGAAAGTAAGAAAAGCAACAAGTTTTAGGATCAAATATTTAAGTTAACTTGTAGAGACTGAACTCACATATTATTTGGCTTCCCTTTGCTACAGAGAACTCCTAATAAGGAGACTTCGAATGAAATTTGAAACTCAACTATATGGGATTGAGAACAAAAGGAGAGGGACTTAAGGCATCCATCTTAATGGGAATTGTAGGTTGACTGAATGTTCCTGATTCTTCATGTATTACACAGTGTGTGGCCATCTCCAAGAAAGTTATTAGAGGTTAAATGTGTGAATTGATTATATTGTATCTCATCCTTTCAGGCTGCCACTTAATGAATATTTTAAAAAATTTCTGGGAAAAACAAGATGGTATTTGTGTTTTTACTTTATTTTGCCCCTTTTCTTCATGATGTTGCTAATGGCTCACCCACAGAATTTCTGTATTTGGATCAAAGTGGGAAGTCAAAATATAATGAGAGACTGACTTGGGACTCTCAGGGGGAAAAAAAGTTAAGAAAAAAGTCTTTATTCTTCAAAATGCTATTTGGTGTAACTCGGCTTTCAACAACCATTGTTCGGTGAAGACCACCTTACCTTAAAATAAAAACCTTTGCAAATTCTTGAGGGGTTGGTGATTTTTTTTTTTTGGCTATTGAATAAAAAGTTTGGTTTTGTAAACTTCTTGAGGGGGGAAAAATCCCAAATTTGCTAGTCAATTTTTAAAAATAATACTATTTTAGTAATAATAGATTATGTTTGAGGTTTATTTAACTTAATTCAAAAGTTGTTAGCCAATTTTTCAGTTTGCTATAGCATTTCAAGGTTTCTCTGAAATAAGTGGGATTCTAAAAAACAAAATCTGTAGATGTGGTGAGGAAATTAGCTCACAAAGTATCCCAAGATACTCTCAGAAGTGTAGGATATTCAAATCTGTTAAACATTTGCAAAAATTTTATCTAAAAATATTAATTTGACCAAAATGCTTGAAATATGTGATTTAGACTTCCCACAAGCATTTTTGAAATGTTTTGAGTGACAATAAAGACCATATTGGATAATAAGAACAAAGGTAGTCAAGACTTGTGAATAAAAAAGTGAAATTGATTATATTTCCCTCCCCCTAAAAAAGGAGGGAGGGAGGTTCAGCCAGGTGGCTCAGTGGATAGAGTATCAGCTCTGGAGTCAGAAGAACCTGAGTTCAAATATGGCCTCAGACACTTATTAGCTGTGTGACTTAGCAAGTCACTTAACTCTTGACTGACCAAAAAAAAAAAAGGGTAGCAGTATGTTGAAATAGTCTGGATGTGAAGTGATGAAGACTAAAGTAGGGGCATAGCAATGGAAAAAGGGGACAGATCTGAGACAATTTCTAACCTTTGCCTTTTCCTCATTTTCCAGGGCTGAATAGATGTAATACCAAGAAGGTGACATGAGTTCAAGGTCTTTAACCTTGTATATGGGAACCGTGTCATCTCCAGATTACTGGGGGTGACTCACAGGTTAGTTTTAATGTTAATTTTAGTCCTTGACTAGCCTATATTGTCAGCTATGGCACAGAAGGTGCCTGGTGTAAAGTGAGGGAGGGCAAATAATGGGAATGTGGGTGATTAAAAAAACAAATAAAAAAAAAAACAAAAGCCCAGGACCTGACCCTCTCTCCTACCTCTGAGGTTTTGGCTTGCTGCCCTTGCTTTCATTGCATAGGAATCAGGGCTGGAGGTGGGTTAGAAGTGAGAGGAAAAGATGAACCAGGAGGGATTTTTTAATGTGAGAGAAATTTCCAATCCAAATGTCTCTTAGGAGAACACAGGGAACATAGGACTAGGACCCAAGTCAATGGTGTCTTCACCATCTTATCAAGGATCAACCGATCTTTAAACACTTAAGTCCCTCCTATGTGCCAACCATTGAGCTATGTTCTGCAAATACAAAAATAATAACCCCTAGGGTTAGGCCCATGATTCATTTAGATCAGAATTCTGCTGTCAACTGCAGCTCTGAACAACATGTCATGGAGTACAGGTATCACTGATATCAGCTTTCAAATTCAGGCATATTTCACTTCTCTTAATAGTCATCAATTTCTTCCAACCCATTTCATTCCATTTATACCATTTCATTCCATTTATGCTTTGTTCCTGAAGCCACCTTTTATGAAAGAGAAATCCCCTAAATTTATTACCTGTACAGGGCTTTCTTTAATTTGCCTTGTATTTAAATCACTTAACCTTCAAGGAAATCTTAACTAGTTTTGGGATTTGGGGAAAGTATTCCTCTTATCCATAATATTCTTCTTGTTATAAATTTTGATCCTATCCCCTCTCAGTCTGTTTTTCCAAACTAAATATTTCTAGTTTTTTTTCAGTCCTCAGATAGCAATCAGTTTTTGCCTGTTACCTACCCCTCAGATAATCCTAGTTGCCATCACTGGGCCTTTTCTAGTTCCATTTCATGTTTCTTGAGAAAGACCAAAACTGCACACAGAAAACACTGTTGTTTGTAGATAGGCAAAGAGAATGCTTAGGTTGCCTTCTGTGCCCAAAGCAAAGAAACCGATGTTCTATCCATTCTTTATGATTTTCAGTGACTGATTCCTGAGTCCTAGTTGAGAGTTTTGAGCTTTACATTTAGAGTTTGGAATTTTTAATCCCTTAAATAGACTTATAGTCTATGCTTGACCATATGAGGACCCTATATTTATGATTCTATATCACTTACCTACATCTTTTTCATTTAGCCCACAGATCTTTTCAATCACTTCTCTCTACTTTTCTACCCCAACATGTGAGTTTCGACAGTGTCTATGTCCAGGAGAGTGAAAAAAAAAAAAAAAAAAAAAAAAAAAAAAAAAAAAAAAAAAAAAAAAGCAGGACAGGGGAATATACAATGAGTTTGGACCTCGGAGACAATTTTATAATTCTAGAGAACCTAGGGTAGAGGCATGTAATGGTAATGTGGATGGTAAAATAGAATCCTATAATATACAGACAGCTCCCTGAGCCTTACATATTCTCAAACAGACATTTAAACCCAAAGATCATTCTACTTCCTCTTTCTTACACCCAGGTTTAGGAGGATGGGATTGGGGAGTGAGGTCAAGAGTTAAGGAAAATTCAGAATTCCTATGCTCTATCTATTTTTCAGGGAGGGAGTAAGCCTCACTTGGTCAGTTATGTGGCTCTTTAGTTTAGTTTAGTTTTTTTAAACTCAGTTCCTTTTTTCTCTGAACAAGTATAAAAATGAGAAGGAATATAGGAAGGCTCAGGAGCCTGTACTCATGGAATGAGTGTGTGTGTGTGTGTAGGAAATTATCAGGAAAATGGGAGTCTGAGGGTCAGGGCCATTTGAATCTCTTTAACAGCTAGAATCCTTAGTTTTTCTTTTGTATCCCTTCCTTGCTTCCTTCTTTCCTTCCTTCCTTCCTTCCTTCTCTCTTCCCTCTGGCTTTTTGGCAGTTCTTTCTCTAGGCTCCACCTAAATGGTCTCTTTCTGCTTCTCTTTTCACCCTATCTCTGGATGACTGTTGTTTACAAATGGGTTAAGGATTATCTTTATTTTCCCCCAGGACAGAAAATGTCAGCATCTCCAGAAGTAGGTGTAGGGATCCTCTTGTTGAGTGGAAGTCGGACAAGGGAAAGCACCGAAAAACAAGCGATTGTGCCTGATGATCTGCATTTTCAGGACTCTGCCGATGCTCAGTCTGTGTGCCTCTCTTTTCCCTTTAGTGAAGTTCTACCCTCTCCGAAACCCGTGCAAAGGGCTAATAAGCGTAAGAAGTGCTAAGTTCGATCCTGTCCTGAACGCCCGTGTTGTGTCTAGTACAAACGCACTACACCAAACGGGATGCACAGCCCGGCCCAATACACAAGAGTCCCCGGCAAACAGCCGAATCCCGAACCCGAGCCCTCCACCTAACACCTCCAGCCCGGTCCAGGACCTCTGGAACGTTATCTACAATCCTAACTCAAAACACAGAGAGCCCTGTTCTTTCTCCGATTTCCCAGTTATAAAGCGTTCTGCCCAGATGACCCCGAGGCTCCGGGTCTTCTCACACAATGCACAGTCCACTTAGCTCTGGACCCATCTCCGTGGATATCCACGGATATAGTCCCATCTGGAGCCCAGAGTTTTGAACACCCTTTTTTCCTGGACCTCCACCCGCCAGTCCCAGGGACATTACTCGGAAGATTTTGTCCTCCTGGGATTTCTGCTGATCCGTTTACAATGATAAAAGTTGACCTGGACCCCGAGGGAAGTAAGCCCATGACGGAAACATGTCAGGAGAATCTGAGGCTACTTTCCTCTAGGACAATCAGCGCGGCCGCCCCCACGGAGACGACTGTATTGTCCAGGCGCCTCCATTTCTAACTCCTCTAACTCTCTTCACAGTTTCCCCTTCTCCCCATCTACCCCGTCTCCCCACTCCCGATTACTCCCTCGGTCCCTTTCTCTTATGCCTCGGTCACTTTATCCCGGATACATCTGTCACTTCGCGGCAGCCCAGGTCCTCGATCCTCACTCAGCTCCCCACTCTCCCACATCCCGGGCCCCGTTTGCTCCTCTTCCAGTCCCCACTTCCCCTTTGCCCAACCCCTCGTCCCCATGCCTAGTCCCTCAGCCCCTGCAGCAGCAAAGCAGCGCGGGTACTCACAGTGCGTCCAGCGGCGAGCCGATTCCCGACTGTCCCGCGGGACTGGGAACGGAGTGGGGGGGCTCCCCCCAGCGTCAGGGCCGCAGCTCCTCTGGAGCGGTCCGGGACTCACGCAGGGAGTTAAGAGAGAGAGACCCGGAGTGGACTGACTCCCCCCCGCCCACGCCCATTCACTTTATGGCAAGTCCCCGGCACCCCCAGCCCACCCGCAGCATAAGCGCCTTGCCGCCACGCCCCCTTCCAGCTGCGCACCCAAGGTCCTGCCCCTTTCCAGCTGTGATTCCTCGGGTGACACCCTCTTGGGGTGGAGCCAGCCTTCCCTTGACCGTTCCGGGGTGACATGAAGTCCCACCCCCTGACCAATGGAAGGCAGCCCTGAGTTACTTAGCCTTGCCCTCTACCCACGTGGCCCTGCCCAACCTGATGGAGAGAAGGGACTCAAGCAAAGGCTGACTTTGAAGAGCTGTGGGTGGCGGGGAGGGCTGGAGATCGGGAGATCGGGAGACCGGGTTGCAGGGGGTCTAGGGATACAAGCGGAGAGAAGAGGGGAGCCTAAGGGTGACACTGCAGTTGGGTGTAGGTCCAAGAAGAGCTGGCGGACTGAGGGTCAGATCTGGGGAATGAAGCGGTGTGGGGGGCGTTGAGAGAAAAAGAAGTGAAGATGAAGTAGTTCTAGAGACAGTGGAGCTTCAGGGGCAGGGGATAAAGACACAGGGGCATCTTGGTAGCAGCAACTGGGAAGGGACGCTGAGTTGCTGAATCCAGATGGAATCGAACAGATGGAGTAGCCCAGGACTCCAGTTTTTCTTGGGTTCTCACATTTCTCTGATTGTCTTCGTTGCTTTTTTACGCTCTTCTCTCTTGATCCTTTTGTCCTCTTCTCCATTTTCTTCCCTTCCCTAGCCAGCACCTCCTCCCTTCCTTTTCTATATTTCTTTGGAGTTTTTTTCTCCTGTCTTTCCCTTTTCTCTTCTCTTTCTTCTTTCCTGTTTCTCTCTCTCCAGGTCCATTTCTTCCCTCCTTCTTTCTTAGAATAACCCCATCACCATTTAGTGGTCTATCTTCAAAGCTTAATGGAACCACTGGAATGGAAAGTGGGATTAATAACAACCATTAACATTTATAAAGCTCTCACTCTGTGCCAGGATTCTCATTTGATTCCTGCGAGGTAGGTACTCTTATTATCCCCATTTTTACAATTAAGAAAACTGTGGCAAATGGTTAAGAAACACATTTACTATGTTTGAAGTCGGAGTGAACTAAAGTTCTCGTGTCTGACAGATCTCCACTATGCCACATAACTGCTTCTACTTAAATATTAAAGAAGAAACCAGGGGGCAGACTCTGAGTTCAACGATTCCCTGGTGGAAGTAGAGCACTTTGCTCTATGTCAGGGGTCCTCAAACTTTTTAAATAGGGGGCCAGTTCACTGTCCCTCAGACTGTTGGAGGGCCGGACTATAGTAAAAACAAAACCTTTGTTTTGTGGGTCTTCAAAGAAACTTCATAGCCCTGGGTGAGGGGGATAATCATCCTCAGCTGTGGCATCTGGCCCTCGAGCCATAGTTTGAGGACCCTTGCAAAGTGATAAGAAAGTAATTTAACCCTTTTCATCTGCAGTTTTTTCATTTATAAAACGAGATGACTGGATTAAGTGACCTGAAGGTCTCTTCCAGCTCTAAAATCTATAATCTTATGATTCCACAACTTCAGAAATTGGGGGTCCTGGAGCCAGGGTCAGCAAAAAAAAAAAAAAAAAAAAAAAAAAAAAAAAAGGCTTTTAGCTCTAGGGCTGGTAATAATTCTCAAATCATAAGAACATAGCTCAATACCTACAAGGGACGTTAGAGGTCATTTTGTCCAATAACCACACTTTACAAATAAGGACAAGACCAAAAAGTGTTAAATGACTAGTTTAAGGTCACACAAGCAGAGCCAGGATTTGAATTTAGGACTTCTAATTCCACATCAAATACTCTTTCTTCTTTACTAATCTGGACCATAGGGTCCAGAGTTGACCCTATTGGGTCAACGATTCCCTCACTCATATTTAATTGTGTGGTCACAGGCATGTCACTTAACTTCCATGGGCCTCAATTTCTTTATCTGTAAAATGGGAATATGTGTAATATTTCTTTCATGGAATTTCTCAAGGCTCAAATGAAATGAGGAATGAAAGTTTCATAAACATTAAACTGCTATGTAAATTTCAGCAAGTATGTCTTTTTGGGTTCTACCAGTTTCTTCCGGGAGTATAGCCACCCTAACTTTTGAAGCTCTGAACATTAAGTAGATTCACATGAGGCTTAGTTTACTGGGTTTGGAGAAGGGGGGATAGGCACTGACAATGGGGAAAGGAGTCACATTGAACAAAGCTACTCTCAGACCCTCTCAGAATGTGTTCTCCTTCTAGACCCCTGTCTTCTGGTGATAGCCACAGGATTTCCCAACAGGTCTGAGAATTCAGAAGGCCCAGGTAGGACTGAATAGAAGGGCTCTGACTACCTCTTTTCCAAGAAAGGAGGTTCCTCCCCATCTCCCTGGATATAGGGATAAGAAGGCATGGAGAAACATCAGCTATTTCTCTGTTGTTGTCTTTCTTTTGGTAGCCATTTCAGTCAGGTCTCGTCTTCTCTGCTCTTCTCATTTCATTCTCTACTTTCTTTAAGGTACTAAGAAGCCCAACATTGCTCTATTCTCCTCTTGCAAGGGGAATGGGATATGACAGATTGTAAAGGCTATTAATCAGACAGAAAATAGGCAGCTGAGTACTTTCCTGGCTGGGTGTATTCTCCATTCCTGGTGTCTGTAATTCCCATTAACCCTTGAAATTCCACCCAGAGTTAGGGCCAGAGGTTAATGCCCTTTGGATATGTTGGGAAGGAAGATCCAGGGTACCCCCTTCCTTTTCTCTTAGAGCATAGACATAGGTATATCCTTAGGAATACTAGAACAGTCTGTTTGCCATGTGTCTGTGGGAAGCTTTGAGCTACAATTCAATTTAATTCCAACCGACAAACATTTATTTAGACCTGCTTCCCAGGAACAAGGAAAGCATGGTGCTTCAGATTTTACTGTAACAGAATGCATGCAACAATTTATTACATAATAAATACTCACATGCCATGGAGAGTAGAATTTCCAGGAATTAAAAATGTGTTTATAAAAAATTTTTTTTTATTGCACATCCCTATGACAGGGATATGACAGAACCAGATCTTCAGTGTGAGCACTTCAGAAATTGTCAAATACTACAAATCTGGATTTGGTTCATTATTTTGTTGATTGTCTAGTCTTTTTTTTTTTTTTTTCCTTTTTTTTCCCTGAGGCAATTGGGGTTAAGTGACTTGCCAGGGTTAAGTGTCTGAGACCAGATTTGAAGTCAGGTCCTACTGATTTCAGGGCTGGTGTTCTATCCATGAGCCACCTCGCTGCCCCGCTTGTCTAGTCTTAAGAAATGATGGAGAAAATGTAAATAATATACATTCAACTTGAAAGGATGTTGTACATACATTTCTTTCCCATTCCCACCGTACGTCATTAGTTAAAAGTTTTTTAGCACACCTCTTTCCAGTGTGATGCATCCTGGGTAGCTGCTTATCTTACATATCATTAGTCTGCGTTCTAGCTGGACATCAGTTGAGGTGGGTAGTCCTGAGTGAGAGGGAGGAAATAGTGCACTCTGTTCTTTCAACCAAATAATACAGTACTCAAACGAGCACTAGTCTGAAAATCAGAGCTGGATTCTAGTTCTGACTAATTTGTTATATGAACTGGACTTGTTTCCTCATCTGTAAAAGAGGAGATTGGACTAGCTGAAACTAAAGACTTTTCCAACACTAAAATTCCATTGTTTTAGGTGTCTCCCTGTCAGGTGGCTGTGCCAGATGATCCCTTTCAGAAAGGGAACTGATGACTGTGAATTACAGATGGGTATATGTAGCTGTGAGTGGTGAGATATAAAAATAAATATAGAGATGAACTATCATATAAAAGAAACATGAGGACGTCTACACTGATAAATAGGCATATATAGAGAGGCAAGTAGACACACACATATATGTTTAAATGTACTGGGAGAAGGAGTAAGTACCATAATATAGGTATTTACTTCAGGTATTTGAGGCTAGATTGAACTCAATCCTTTTAGACTCCAGGTCCTCCATTGTGTCATCTAGTTACCATATGTGCATATACTTATATAGGAGGCCACCTGGTATAGTAAGTAGAAATCTATTGATCTTAAGTTAGAAAAATCTAGGTTTAAAATTTTTCTGTGACACAAGATACACACTGGCTGTGTGACCTCGGGTAAGGTATTTAACTTCTAAATATCCCAGGCAATTCTTCAAGAACTATAAATTACCCATCTTTAGTGGTAGAAGGAAGGCATCTGGATGACACAGTGAATAGAGGGCCAGGCTTGGAATTAAGAAAATCTGAGTTCAAATCTGACCTCAAATGCATAGCTGGATGACCCTGGGCAAGTCACTTAACCCTGTTTGCCTCAGTTGCCTCATCTATAAAATGAACTGGTGAAAGAAATGGCAAATCTCTTTGCTAAGAAAACCTCAAAAGAGGTCACAAAGACTTAGACAGGAATGAAAATGACTACTACAACAATAAACACACTCTTTCCAAGATTCTAGTCAAACCAAAAGCCCCTTTCTATTTTTTAATTAAGTTTTATTTTTTCAATTGTTAAACATGTATTTTCTCTGTCATAGCTTCTCCCCCAAAAGAGAAACAAAAACATAATCCTTGTAACAAAAAACATAGTCAAACAAAAACAAATTTTCATATTTGAAGGGCTCACTTCCCCTCCAATACTAACAGTCCATCAGTGTTCCCATATGGTAGGGAACCGATGGGATAAAGCTGCCTCTTAAAAACTAAAATTGAATTTCACACGCAAGACAATGGAAAGCCACTTGGTAGGTGTGAGTAATTTGTGATATACAACCAACATGGAATTCTGAAGAACAGGAATAAAAGATTTTATCAAGGAAAAGGATGACAAGGAAGGTCACTAACAGGTTGGATGGATCCCTTGTGTTGATCTTTTGGAAGGATATAGATAAAAATTCCATAAAATGGATAGCATGAATGGATTATGATGTGCAAGTAAGGAGAGAATTCCCTAATTAATGGGTCAATCAATAGCATTTATTAAACACTTACTTTATCCTTGATATAAAGATAAAGCAAAAGCAGCTGTTTCCCTCAAGAAAATTATATTCCAATATATATATATATATAAATAGGTACATACTATATATATATGTGTGTGTATATATATATATATACATATATATACAGAGTAAATAAAAAATAATTTTAGAGGGGAAGAAATTAGCTGGGAGTGGGGTTGGGGATGGGGGAGAAACTAGGAAACATCTACAGCAGAAGGCATTTGACTGTCTCAAAGGAAGCCAGGAAAAGGTGAGGAGGAAAAGAATATCAGGCATGAAGAGGGTGGGAGGAACATCCTTTGCAAAGGCTGAAGGTAGAAGGTGGAATGTAATGTGTGTGGAGGGGAATACTAAATAAGAAAACTGGAAAAGAAAGGAAGGGAAAGGTATAAAGAACCTTAAAGAGGTTTGATTTGATTTTAGAAATTAATAATAACTCTACCCTGGCCACCAATCTGCTATATATTTTGACTTATTAGAATGGAAGCTCCTTGAGGACAGTAATTGTTTGCTTGTCTTTATTTGTATCTTAACATATTCCCTGGTATTACTCATTCATTCACAGTAGAGAACTGATACATTCAGAGCTATGTTTTAGGACAATCCCTTTGTATTTGTATGGAGGTTAGATTAGAGTGAAAAGACTCTAGGCAGAGTAGTCAATTAGAAGGTTACTTTAATAAACCAGCTAGGATCATGAGGGCTTGAATTAGAGTAGAAGTACACACATATGAGAGATGTTTTAGATATAAAAGTGACAGAAGACTGGTTGACTAATTGGAAAAATGGGGTGAGAGTAAGGAGTTTGGAATGACATTGAAGTTGTGAGCCTGAGTGTCTGGGAATAAGGGGTTACCCCTAACAGTAATAGGAAAGTTGACAGTAATAGGAAAGTTGAAAAGGGAGGAGTGGGGGCCAGCTAGATGGCACAGTGGATAGAGTACTAGCCCTGGAGTCAGGAGGACCTGAACTCAAATTTCACCCCAGACACTTAATATTTCCTAGCTGTGTGACCCTGGGCAAGTCACTAAACCCCAATTGCCTCCACAAAAAAAGAAAAGAAAAGGGAGAAGGGTTGGGGGGGGGTAAGGGAATTCTCCTTTGGACATGAGTTTGAGATTTCTGTGTGAAATATATGCAATAGGCAACTAAGGAACTGGAGTTTCAGGAGAGAGATTGGTATTGGATATATGGACTTGCGAATCTTCTAAAAAGATAAATGAACCTGTGAAAATTGATGAATTCAATATAGAAAAAGTGAAGAAAAAAAAAAAGAGAAGAAAGCCCAAGACAAAACCTTGGGATATATTCACATTTAGTGGTCATGACATAAATAAAAATCCAGCAAAGGAGACTTAGTTAACAACTAAGAGCAGTCACAAAAACCCAGAGAGGAAAGAATATTAAGGGGGGAAAGATGATCAACATTTATTAAACATATTAATATGTAATTTTTTATAGGTGTTGTGAGCTTCCAGTGAGAGTTCTTTTTTGAATAGTGATATCTTTTCTGCAATTTATAGTCTTTAAAAAAATTTATCTAATATTTTATTTTACCCAATTACATGTAAAAAGAATTTGTGAATTCATTTAAAAAAAAACTGAGTTCCAAATTCTCTCCCTCCCTTATGAGAAAGAAAGCATTTTGACAGAGGCTACACAGGTGTAGTTATGCAAAACATATTTCCATATTACTCATGTTTTGAAATAAAACAGACCAAAAAACCCCCAAGAAAAATAAAGAGTTTAAAAAATATGTTTTGAACTGTATTCAGATTCCATCAGGTTTTTCTCTGGAGATGGATAGAATTTTTCATCACAAGTCCTTAGGGATTGTCTTGGATCAATGGATTGCTGAGTTTACTTAAGTTATTCACAGTTGATCATTGTACAATACACAAATTATAGTCTAAAATAGTTTCCTGGGGCATCAAGATCATTAAGTCACCTCCCAGAATTTTATAATTATTTAGTGACTTGGGGATAGGGACAAAACTTGTGATTTCATTGGCATAGAGAACTCTCAGATAAGGAGCCTCTTTACCAATGCAGTCTCTGCAACTAAGTCTTTTTTCCCCCCTGAGGCAATTGGGGCCAAGTGACTTGCCCAGAGTCACACAGCTGGGACATATTGAGTGTCTGAGACTATATTTGAACTTAGGTCCTCCTGACTTCAGGGCTAGTGCTCTATCCACTGTGCCACCTCGCTGCCCCTTATGCAACTAAGTCTTAAAGAATTCTTTAGATTATAAAACTGAAGTAGTCACTACAGCTAATCCCCTTTGCAGGTGAGGAAAATGAGGCTAAGAGAGTCTGAAAGGTTTGTCCATATTTTTACGAATAGAAAAGAAGTGAAACATTTAAATGTGAAAAACTAATAGTTGTGTCCAGGGTCTCACAAACAGACAAGTGTCAGAGACAAGACTTGGAACTTAGGTCTTCTGGTTCCAAAGCTAGTTCTCAAACTACTACATCATTATGTCTCTCTATTTAGAGAGGACCTCACATATATACACATATAGACAATAAGATAAGCTAATAAGATAATATAGTCCTTTAAAGTTTGTAAAGCAATGTATATGTATGTGTGTGTGTATGTGTGTGTGTGTATATATAAATGTATATAGAACCCAGGGTCTATGACATCTATCAATCAAACAATAAGTATTTAGTATTTTATTATAGACTACTTATTTTAAGGTATATATTTATTACTATCATCTATTCACTACCCCAAGCTGGATATTTATGGCCACAGATTGAAAGTGGATGGAAGGACATTCAGACAGGTAAACACAGGCAGACAGGTGTACAGACACACCTGGTCAGGAAAAAAATGCCATTGTTTGACCTCCGCAGTAAAATTAAGTTGTTTTTTTTTTTTTTTAAAGCAAATGACTAATATTTATTTTCTTTTAAAAAAATGTTGAAATACATGTTAGATCCAATATATGTATACATACTTATACAGTTATCTTGTTGCACAAGAAAAATCAGATCAAGAAGGAAGAAAAACTGAGAAAGAAAACAAAATACAAGCAAATAACAACAGAGAATGAGAATGCTATGTTGTGTTCCTCACTCTGTTCCCATTATTCTCTCTCTGGCTATAGATGACTCTCTTCATCACAGCACAAGTGGAACTGATTTGAATCATCATAATGTTGAAGAGAGCCATGTCCATCAGAACTGATGTTGTTGCCGTGTATAATGATCTCCTGGTTTTGCTCACTTCATTTATCATCAGTTCATGTAAGTCTCTCCAAGTCTCTCTGAAATCATCCTGCTGATCATTTCTTACAGAATAATAGTATTCTATTAAATTTATATACATAAGTTATTCAGCCATTCTCCAACTGATGACCATCCACTCAGTTTTCAGTTTCTTGCCACTACAAAAAGGGCTGTTACAAACATTTTTGTACGTGTGGGTCCCTTTCCCTCCTTTAAGATCTCTTTGGGATATAATCCCAGTAGAAACACTGCTGGATCAAAGGGTGTGCACAGTTTGATAACTTTTTTGAGCATAGTTCCAAACTATTCTCCAGAATGGTTGGATCCGTTCACAACTCCACTAACAATGCATCAGTGTCCCAGTTTTCTCACATCCCCTCCAACATTCGTCATTATCTTTTCTTGTCATCTTAGCCAATCTGACAGGTGTATAGTGGTATCTCAGAGTTGTCTTAATTTGCATTTCTCTGATCAATAGTGATCTGGAGCACCTTTTCATGTAGCTACAAATAGTTTCAATTTCTTCATCTGAAAATTGTCTGTTCATATCCTTTGATCATTTATCAATTGGAGAATGGCTTGAGTTCTTATAAATTTGAGTCAGTTCTCTATATGTTTTAGAAATGAGAACTTTATCAGATCCTTTGGATATACAAATGTTTCCTTAGTTTATTGTTTCCCTTCTAATCTTGTCTGCATTAGTTTTGTTTGTACAGAAACTTTTTAACTTAATATAATCAAAATTATCTATTTTACGATCAATAATAGTTCTCTAGTTCTTCTTTGGTCACAAATTCCTTCTTCCTCCACAAATCTGAGAGGTAAACTATCCTATGTTCTTCTAATTTGTTTATAATATCATTCTTCATGTCTAGATCATGAACCCATTTTGATCTTATCTTGGTATATGGTGTTAGGTGTGGGCCTATGCCTACTTTCTGCCATATTCGTTTTCAATTTTCCCAGCAGTTTTTGTCAAATAATGAATTCTTATTTCCAAAGCTGGGGTCTTTGGGTTTGTCAAATACTAGATTGCTATCGTTATTGACTGTTTTGTCCTGTGAGCCTAACCTAATGGTCTGGGTGACTGCTGCTTTATAATAGAGTTTTAGATCTGCTACAGCTAATCTTCATTAGTTCCCTTGAAATTCTTGACCTTTTGTTCTTCCAGATGAATTTTGTTATTTTTTCTAGTTCGACAAAATAGTTTCTTGATTCGTATAGCACTAAACAAATAGATTAGTTTAGGGAGTTTATTTGATTTGCTTGACCTATCCACAAGCACTTGATATCTTTCCAATTGGTTCGATCTGACTTTATTTGTGTGGAACGTGTTTTGTCATTTTGCTCATATAGTTCCTGACTTTCCCTCGCAGATAGATTCCCAAACGTTTTATAGTATCGATGGTTATTTTAAATGGAATTTCTCTTTGTATTTCTTGCTGCTGGATTTTGTTAGTGATGCTATGATGTGGATTTAGTTTGTATCCTGCAACTTTGCTAGAGTTGTGGATTATTTCTAATAGATTTTTAGTTGATTCTCTGGGTTCTCTAAATATACCATCATCTCCTCTGCAAAGAGTGATAGTTTGGTCTCCTCATTACTTGATTTCATCATTACCTTCTCACAATTAAGTTCTTTTTTTTTTTTAATGACTTTTTATTGACAGCACAATTAAGTTCTAACAGCTCTTTCTGAAGCCATTTTTTTTTTCGCCTACTGGATTGTAAGCTACTTGCGGGGTCGGAGGCAAGCTGGCTTTATTAGGGTGTCCCCAGTAATCAGGTTGTAAGTTGCTTGAATTGGTTGAATTGAACGGACAGGGTGGCTGACGGCATTGCAATATGCAAGTTCAAAGTGGGATCTGCAGCAGCCGGAAGAATGGCTTTCTCAGTCTTGATTGGGTAGTCCTCGTGGGGGCGTGGTCCTGACTCAGATGCCTCTGATTGGGTGTGGTGAGAAGGCCTGAAGGACTGGGCATCCTAGAATTCGGGTCGCGGGTTGGATACTTGTCCGGGTTTGCCAAGAGTTCTATCCTCGGTCCCTCTTCCCACAATGCCCTGCGGTCACAGTCGTCCCGGCGCAGTGCAACCGAACTTGCTCTAACTCCACCTCCGTTCCAACCGCCCAAGTACAATTCCTCATTTCTATTGGTGCTTTCCACTGCTACTCTGTAGCTGATCATTCCCGTTGGATATCTATCACCTATCCTTTTCCAGTTTCTTTTGCAATCCCACCTTCCCCGGAAAGGTTCCCATTCCTAAGGCCAACTCTCCCTCTTTGATTGGATGATCGGTGCCAGACCCAGCGGGGATTGGTTGTGTATGCTATTAGACTCGCGCAGTTACCAGGCAGCGGCGTAGGTTGCGCCTAGTTACCACGTCAGTGAACTGACAGGGAAGGGAGCCGGTTCCTCCGCCCGTCCCAGGGCCTGAATCGTCACTGCAGCTGCTATCGCTGGCCCCATCCCACCCTTTGCTCACCGACTCTTGTCTTTGGTCACCGATTCCCATTCCTTTTCCCTCCCTGTCGCAGAGTCGGGGGAACTGTTTGAGGTCTCCGCCGGCTCTCGGGCCGGACATGAATTGTGGCCGCCGGCCCTGGGACTAGGCCTCGCCATTTTGGATCCGGTGACAGGTCAGCGAGAGCTTTTCCCGGGAAAAGTCCCAGGGTCTCCAGGACCGAGCCTCTGTCGCACCTGGGAGCTAGGGAGGCACAAAGCTCCGGTTGGGTGATGGGGAGAAAGAGGGGAATTATGGGAAGGAATTAGGAAGGCAATCGTGGGGGGCAAAGGTTAGCCTGTCAGTCCCGGGAGGGCCTATTTCAACTCTGAGTCCTCCGGCCACTTAGAGATTCCTTGTAAGATGCTTGAATCTCTCCTCTGTACGTCCACTCAGCCCCGGGTCTTGTCAGCCCTTTACTAAGTCTTCGCCTCCAGGAAAGAGAGGCTGAGGCAGGGCCTACTCCTCCCCTGGGTCCTCACCAACTTTCAGAGGGGTAGCCCCGAGATTCCCGAGTTCATGCACTGGCGACCTTGGTGTGCGAGGGAAAGCAGAAGCTGGAGGATCCCCCACCAGATAGAGAATGGACACCATGAGACTGCATTGTTTTAAATAGCCTCAGAGTAGATTATTTTGCTGCTTTCATGTGGACAATTTATTTTTTACTTTCTTAGTTTGCCTTTGGTTATTCACATTCCTTCCTGCCACTTGATTGTTTAGAAGTTTTAACTTCAGAAAAACTCCAAGAGTAATAGAAGGGTTTGCATTGTGGTGTTTGTAGCTGGTGATCCTCTTTTTTTAGTGAATGAAAGCAAGATGTAGAGAATTTGACGATTTAAACTTGTTGGGGCCAGGGCACAGGACAGTTGCTAGAAGGAGGCCTAAGCCCCAATGAACCAGACACTGAGGACAGATACAGTTCAAGTTGTGGTAATGATTTGGACTGATGGGTTGAGGTTTATTTAGAAAGTATATGTCATATATATAATCATAAGGGTGATCATCCCTATGGTAGATATTGGAAATGCGAATTTGATAAGTCTGTTACTCTGTAGAAAGCTTTGAACAGGCCATGAAGAAATGTGCATTTATTAGGAAGGCATTGATCTAGATCCTGTGGGAATTACAGATATTTTTGCATCCCTCTGTCTTGGTTTTCTTTCTGACCAGTTAGTGGTATTTCTTTATAAGAGCAGTATAAAACTTGGGAAAGTCTGTAGTAATAATATAACAGGATTTGGGTATGATCAAGAATTGCAACTTTGGCCAGTAGAAGTACCAAACCATAATAAAGATCTACTGTATACTGGAGGAAATGCTTCCTGAGGTTTTGAAGATATTGGAATCAGGCAGTGACAGATCACAGAACTGGCAAGGACCTTAGAAACCAGCTTACCCAACTGGTACTGAACAAGAAGTTCTACCCATTACTTTGACACCATTTATTTGAATACCCTCCTTAAAGGGGGAATATCCTAAGTAAGCCCATTCAACTTTGAATAAGTCTTAATTGTTAGTTATTTGCTTCTATGTAGCTTATATCTTTTGCTTCTATTTCTGCCCTCAGGCCCAAACAGAACAAACTATTCTACTTACATGGGACAGGTCTTTAAATTCTTGAAGACATCTATCATTTCCCTATTCCCACCCCAAAACTTTTCACCAGACTAAGCATTCTTAGCTTTCACATGGGAGGACTTTTGAGACTTCATTATCCAGATCATCCTTCATTTTATCAGTGGCCTTCCTAAAATGTGGCATATACCACTGAATTTACATACAATCTGACAAAGGCATGATAGAATGGAATTATCACCTTCTTGGACTTAAGGACTCCATACTTATTATATTGTAGCCAAAGATTATTATCATTTTTGGTTGTCATTTTAAGTCATTGCACTCACAGTCTGCTAAAACAGTCAAATCTTTCTAAGAAAATTTAGCCATGTCTCCCCTTTGTATTTTATGAAGTTGATTTTACATTTAATAATTAATTTAAATGTCATTTCATTTTTTTAGCCAGTTTTATGTTGTTCCCTGTCATGTTCTTTTTAGATTCTAATTCTGTTCATGTCTATCCTTCATGTTCTCTATCCCTCTGAGTTTTGTGTCATCTTCATGTGTGGTAATTACATACCTTTTAAGTATGTCTTTCTCTAAATCATTATTGATTTAAAAAAGAGAATCTTAAACAGCACAGGGCAAAGCATAGATCTCTGTGATACCTTCTTCCAAGTTGGCATCAAACCATTGATGATTACTCTTTTTGTTTACTCATTCAATTAGTTTAGACTCTCTCTTACGTACTTTTATCTATCCCACGTCTTTGCATATTGTCCACAAGAGTAAAGTGAGAGACTTGGTAAAATATTTGCTAAAATCTAGATAAACTAATATAGTGTTTGATCTACCAGTCTGGTAATCCTGTCAATGGAGAAAATGAGGTTAGTCTGGCGCGACCTGTTCTTGATGAAGCTGTGTTGGCTCACTGTAATCACCACTTCCTTTTCTAGATGTTTACTACCCATCCCTTATGTGTTTTAGAATTTTGCCAGGAATTGAAGTCAAGGTCAATAGTTTACAATTCACAGATTCTACTGTTTTCTTTTTAGAAAATTGGAAAATTTATTTTTGGTCCTTTTCTGTTCTTCATAATCTTTCTCTTTTTAAAGTATACATTACATTTAACCTATTATTAACAAATTGCCCTATTTATTTATGTCACTTTATGTTATGCCTTTTTGTTACTATGTTTTAAATGTTTTTCTGATCTTTTTTAATCACTATTTTCTAAGTTTTCTCAGCATAATCTTGGGTTATAGTTTATCAAGAACAACTAGGATTTCTCATACAGTCTTACAAATCTTAACTCTCAACTCCTAGTGGTAATTTTTGTTCTGTCCTTTCCAATTTGAAAGTCATTATGCTTGTTAAAGAAAATGAAAACAGGGGCAGCTAGTTGGTATGGTGGATAGAATACCAACCCTGAAGTCAGGAGGACCTGAGTTAAAATCTGACCTCAGACACTTAACACTTACTGGCTATGTGACCTTGGGCAAGTCACTTAACCCCAATTGCCTCAGCCCTCCCCCCCAAAGAAAAGATAAGAAAATGAAAAATTAAAAGTTGAATAGTTCTCTTTTTTGTTATCTATTATCATCACCCCATTTACCCTGAGCTACAGTTCAGTTTTCCTCACCAATCTCAGCTCTTTCTGACTTTTAGAACTCATCATACTCTTTTTATAGGACTATAGCACACTTTTGTACTCATTTTCCTTTACTTAGGGTTTAAAAAAAAAATTTAAGTTCCCTGGATTTCCACGTCGATTTCTTTAAACACAACTTCCTTATCCCTGCCATTGGAATTCTTTCTCTTTGTGTCTTTAAAATTTAATTCCTAAGATCCTTTCCTCTATCTTGGGAAGAATTCTCGGTAGACTTTTAGTTCCAGGGATCTTATGTATCCTTTCTTTGAATCTTTTGAAATCTCTGTCCCAAAATACAGGGGACATTTGTTTTTACTCCCATTCTCAAATCAGTTTAAAGTTAAAGCATTCCCCTAAAAATTCCTATCATTTCTATCCCCAACAGTCAGTTTTTCTGTAGTATTGAATATTAGGTTCAGTAGATCATTTTCTTCTCTTGGTTCTTCTACTTTTTGAAAGATAACATCATTAAGTCAAGCCAAGAAATTATTAGCTGCTTTGCTAGAGTAGAGAAAATGGACCAGCAGTTGTACTGTAATGGACCATAAAACTCCATACTACAGCTGGAACCAAATTAAAATGTAATTGGAAAATGTTTGGCAAAATAAAAAATAAAACATAGTGTTAATTTGTGGTTTTCCAAGTTAATATGTGGCCTACAGGGATCTTTTTTGATGATATGTTTTGATTAGTAGCTTTGATGCTACTAGCCTATAAAACTGAGGTCCCTTCACCTACTGTATCATTTTTTGATGCCAGGACTGTAACCTTTTTTTTAACTTGCCAATTTTTTTTTTTCTGAATGACAGACAGGTGGTCTGTACATTTTGAGAACAATATCTCTTTTTCTACCTCCATTGATTTTTTTTAAAAAATAAAACTTTATTCATATCTTTCTCTTAATATCTGTTTCCCTTGCCTTCCTAGAACAAAGAGTATTTTTTAAAGACAGAAGAAAAAGAAGAGAATAAATCAGCATAGTGGATCTGAAAATACATGCTATGTGTAAACCTTTAAAGATCTCCTCAAAAGGATGGAATGGATGATTTTTTTTTTTTTAAATCTCTTCCTTTGGGTCATGCTTGTTCTTCATAGTTTTGCATATGCTTTGGATTTTTTTTTTTTTTTGGTGGTTTTTCATCTATACTATTATCATTATGTATATTGTTTTATTGACTCTGCTTACTTTGCTCTGCATGAGACCACCATTAATTTTTTTTAATTAAATTTTTTTTCAGTTAGCTAAAATAGATCCCCCCACTCTCCCAGTTCATTTCCCAAACTCCAAATGAAAAAGAGAAAAAGAAAAAACAAAATTCCTATTACAAGCATGTATATCCAAACAAGACAAATTAGCATTTGGCTATGTAAAAAAAAAAAAAAAAAATTGTTTCGTTTTGTACTCTTGAGTCTTTCACTTCTCTGTCAGGAAGTTGGCATTACATTTCATCATTAAATCCTCTGAATTCACAATTGGTCATCACACTTATTAGAGTTCCTAGTTTTTTCAATGTAGTTTGTCCTTGTTTGCCATTGTTGCGATTGTATAAATTGTTCTGTTATTGCTCACATCATTTTTAATCTGTTTATACAAGTCTTTCCAGGTTTCCCTAAAGTGTTCTCCATAATTTAATTGTGTTTATATACTATAACTTGTATAAATGTTCCTTTATCGATGTGTCTCCTTAGAGTTCCATATTTCAAATTGTGAGCCAGAAATCTATATAGTCATCTTCTTGCCCAACAATGCCCAGCAACTAAGTCCAACTAGTTATTATAAAATAGGGAGCATAAAATTTATTAATTTAACAAGTAGGAAAATGGTTATAGGGAACAAATACTTAAATTTTAATTGATCAACCTGAATATGGCCATTTTCTAAAGAGAGATTTAGATTTAATTAAATTGGAAAATGAAATGATAGCCTATTTTTTTAATCCATTAATTGAATGAATTTTTCTCACTTTTCTAGATTATAGCCCTGGTAAAATAGGTTTGTATTTCATAGTAGACTATCTAGATTATTGAATGAATAGGACCAGTAAATGTAACTTCTGGATAATAGCACACCATCTAGGCCTGGGCAGGATGTGTTGAAACTATAGAAGCCTTTCCTTTTCTTTGAGAAAAAATTTCAAATAGGAATAGTTCAGTCCTTTAAAACAGGTAGAACTTGACTCTCCTCTAAGACCTTTGAAATGCTAGCATGAAAGTTGACTGTACGTTTAGTTCTTGGTTAAAGGTGATGCTCCTTGTTACCTTTGGGTGCCTAGGTATAGACAGTTTCTTTTGAATAGTTTGACATAGCAAAGGACGGCCATATTTAGTGGGCTTAAGGGTGATGAAAAATCTGTAAAGAAAAAGCCTGGGAAGGAACAATTGGACAAATAGAAAGAGAACCAGAAGAGACCATTGTCAGAAAAACCTAGAGAGGAAAGAATATCTAGTAGGAGATTCTTAGCAGTGTTACATGCTGAAGAAAATTCAAGAAGGATGAAGACTGAGGCCACTAAATTTGATAAGTTTGAAGAGTGTTGTGTCAGTGGAATGATAAATTTGAAAGCTAGATTGCAGAGATTTAGAAATGAATGGGAGGAGAGGAACTGGAGCCACTAAGGGTGGACAGCTCTCCCAAGGAACATAACTATGAAGGGGAAAAGAGTTATAAGAAAGCCAGCAGGAATGATTAAGTAAGGAAGGATTTTTTTTTAAAAGTCCAAGGAACTTGAACTTATTTATTGACAGAAGGAGTCAGTATATAGGCAGAGATTTGGATGCAAGAAGGAGCTTGGGAATGATAATGGGGACAGTTTAGGAGAATTTAGAAGGGAATAGGATCAAGGATGCATGTATAGCGGTTGGCTTTGGCAGAAAAGCACATTCTTTTAATTTTAGACAGGAATGTAGGAGAGAATGAAGAAAAGTGCATTAGTGATGTGTTATGAGGGAATATAGGAAAGCATTAGGCAAATTCTATCTACTGAGCCACATAACTACCACAGGTGTTGGAGGATGGGAATATTTAAAGATTGGGTGTTGGCAAGGTGTGATAGCCAATAAGTCTAGGAGGTAAGAGATTTTGATGTAGAATTAAGTTGGTTTACTCAAGCAAGGGGTCATTTTTTTTTTCTGTGAAATATGAGGTGAGAATCTCAGTTGATGGAGTGGCAGAAACAAATACCATGCGAGGTTTAAGGAGAGATAAGTTTTAGAACAGTTTTTGTGGAAAGGTGGAAGGGTGAATCAATTAAGATGAATAGAACATTTATCTTGAGGTTCCAATTAAGATTAGATAATATAAATTTGTTTTTGACATAGTACTGTGATTTCCAACCTTGTTCAATAATACAAGATTAGGAGCAGTAACAGTAGTAACTAGCATTTATTGAGAGCCTTAAGATTTGCAAAGTGCTTTACATATTATTTCATTTGTTCCTCACGCTAAACCTTTTAGATAAGTGCTATTGTCACTTTTATTTTACAGTTGAGGAAACTGAAACTGAGAAGGGTTAAGTGGTAAAGTTTTGAAGTAGAGTTTGTTCTTAGGTTTTTCTGACTCCCAAGTGCAGTACTTTTATCCACTGGGGCCATCTAGTTGTCTCAGATGTTGAGTGGTGGGAGTATTTCAAGTTGGGTACTAAGAAGGCATGATAGACAATATATTGGTCCAGGAGGCAAGAGATGCAAATATAGAACTGAGTTGCTTCACTCAACCAAGGAGTCATGATAATGAAGGACGGAGTATAGTAAAGTGCAAGATTATGACCTGGGAAAGGACAAGGGGATGGAGAAATAGAGTAGTAATCACAACAGGGTTAGTAGTTACAAAGCTTCAGGAAAGATGGAATGATAAAAGATTATGATCAGATAAAGGAATTTTGGAGTTAATGAACCAGGAATAGAATACTTGGAGGTAATGTGCAATATCAAGAATGTGACCATCTCTGTGTTTGTAGGAATTTAGAGTATTAGAAAGAACATTGATATGTATGTTGAAATCCTTTTTATTGAGGACTGGAGAGGAGAGAGTGGGGAGAGAGGGAAAGAGAGACAGTTGTCTATGTCTATGTTCCAGATTTCTTGGAGTTGTCTTATTGTCCCAAGTCTCTGTGTCTTTGTCTATGTCTATATCTTTACATTTGTCTGTTCCAAGTTTCCTTGAGTGTCTTTCTATCCTACTATCTCGGGGTGTGTGAGAGAGAGAGAGAGAGAGAGAGAGAGTTTGGGGGGGGGGGGGATTGTGAACCAAGCACTAAACTCATTGAGCTAGGAAATAGAATGTCATGGAAGTTGATAGATAACTATTAGGATGTGGATTGGGTGTTATATTTAGGTATTGTGAATTGTAAAGGAGAGATTATTTAAAATGGGAGAGGGAATGTCTGGAAGTAGAAATGGGGTTCAAGGAATATATATAGCAATATGGTAATATACTAATCCAGGAGTGAGTCCAGAGAGTGTCACTGGAGTCAGGTCCATTGAAAAGAGGCATATGATTAGATTATTTGAAGTCCTTTCTTGAAGTTCAACCTCTTGGCAGCAGGTATTGATGTTATGTCTTTGAGACCCCAATAGACCTGTCTCATAAAAAGTTTTAGCTAACACATAAATGTATGGGAAGCTAGACAAGAGAATGAGTAGAAGGTCCTATGGGACATGAAATAGAAGAGGTCTTGTCCCTAGAGGGCAGCTGAGTACTAGAGATGGTCTTGGGGCAGAATTCCTTTAAAGCTGGGGAGATGACAGAGACGAGACCATTTTTCCCCCATGCCCATTATCCTGGGGCAAGGTCTTAACTAGAAGCTGGCATAGTTTGCAATTCTGATAATTGTTCTTATTCTTTGACCACTTATGCATTCATTGGAACATAATTTTTAGTGTTGTGTACTTAAAACTTCACTAAGACTTTTGGAACACTGTATATTTGTGTTAGTACCTTATTTATTTTGAATAAATACAAATTACGATTGGAAATATTTGTAAAGACTTTTCCAAGTCAAAGTGTTGCTTTTCCCATTCTAGTTGCATTGAATTTGTCTGTGCAGAAGTTTAAAAAATTTTTTTTGGTAATCAAAATTATTCATTTTATATTTTGTGACAGCCTCCATCTAGTATTTGACTAATACTTCTTCTTTAGTTATAAGTACCTTATCTGATTTTCTTCGAATATTGTTGTGATACATTTATAGTATTTAGGGTTATGTATCCATTTTGAATTTATTGTATAATATATGGTGAAATCTGGGAATTTTTAAAGTCTTGAGTCTTCAGAACTGCTTTAGGCAGTCCAGGAAAAAGCTACTCAGCCATATTTTAGTTATTCAATTCTATAGTCCTATAGTCCCATTTCCCTCACCCAGTCAATCAATCATTTAATTTGAACACTTCATGTTTTTGTAAATATTTATCTAAATTAGATGGTCAATTTTATTGGCAAATACTTGGGCAAAATAATTTTTAGTAACTTTTATTTCTTCATTGGTTGTAAATTCGCCTTTTTTGTTTTTAATACAAGTAATTTGATTTTATTTTTAAAAAATTAAATTAGCTAATGGTTGGTCTTTTCTATTTTTTGTTTTCTAAAAACCAGCTCCCAATTTTATTAATTCATTGTTTTTTTGTTCATCTCTTCTTTCATTTTTCAGAATTTATTTGATGTTTAATTTGTTGGCTTTCCAGTTTTTTTTTTTAATCTATTTTTCTCTTTTATTGATGAAAGTGTGTAGAGATTACATTTTTCATATAATGACTACTTTAGCTACATGTCCAAAATTTTGGTGTCTTGTCTCATTGTTATTTTCTTTAATAAAATATGGATTGGTTCTATGATTTGTTCTTTCTTCCACCTATTCTTTAGGATTTTTATTTATTCACCCATTAGTTTTTAATTGTTTCTTTGGTAGCTTTTTGTTGAACATGCTTTTTATTGTGATCTGTAAAAGTTGAACTTAACTTAATTGTTCTACTTTTCTGCATTTTAAGTTTTTTATTCCCTAATACGTGGTCTGTTTTTGTGTCTTTCTGTACTTTCTCAGAACTGAGAAATTTGAGTGTCCCCTTTTGTTTGTTCCTATTGAGTAATCTCTAGAGGTACCTTGTCTAACTTTTCTAAAATTTTATTCAGGTTCCTCACTTCATTTTTATTTTATTTTATGGTGGTGAAGTGGATAGAACTCTTCTAGAGTCAGGAAAACCTAACTTCAAATTGGGCCTCACACATTCACTAACTGTGAGAACTTTTGGCAAATCACTTCACCTTTGTTTGCCTCCATTTTGTTATATGTAAAATGGAAATAATAGGAATAATATTTCCTAGGATTGTTGAAAGGATCAAATGAGATAATAATTGTAAAGTGCTTAGCACAATGCTTAGCAAGTTCTTTGTAGATGTTTAAGTAAATCAGAAAGATGTAAACTACAGTTCTCAGTTATTATAATTTTATTCTTTATTTCTCTCTAGAACTCATTTAACTTTAAGTATTTGATGCTGTGCCCCTTGATGCATATATTTAGTATTAATATTAATTAATAATTGAAATTAATTATTGATAATAGTTTTTCAGAAAAATGTAGTTTTTCTTTTTATCTTTTTAAATTAAATCTATTTTTGCTGTTGCTTTGTCTGAGATTATATTGCTACCCTTACATTTTTTACTTCAGATAAAAGATAATATATTTTGCATTTGCTCTTTATTTTAATTTTGTGAGTATCTTTCTATTTCAAGTGTATTTCTTGTAAACAGCATATTGTCTGATTCTACTTTTTAATCCATTCTGCTCTTTTCCTTTTTTATGGGTGAGTTCATCCCATTCACATTTCATTCTTATGATTGCTAATTTGTATTTCTCTTTATTCTCTTATTATTTTCCTTCTCTTTCTTTCCTATTTCTTCTTTATAAAGAAGTTGGTTGTGTGGGAGGAGTGAGCACAGCACTAGTGTTCTGGCTTTGATATAAACTGCTTCTCTTCCTTTGCCTTTCTTTCCCTCATCCAGAGGGGGAAAAAATAATTTTTTTTAAATGCCTCTTCAAAATCCACCCTAGTTAGAATTCATTTTGCTTAATATTAAACCCTTCCTAATCTAGCCTCCTCCATATTTCCCTCTTTCCCCTTTCTCTCCTGTTTCCCTAGTGAGTGAAATGTATTTCTGTACCCAACTGTATGTATTCTTCCTTCCTTTAATCAGTTCAGATTAAGATTTAAGTGGTGCCCACTCATTCTTTTGTTTTAGAAGACTTCTACTTCTGCATCCCAATTATAGGTGATAATTTTTCCCATCCTTATTCTTTCTTTCTTCTTATAATAGAGTCTTTTCTTTCCTTTCCACTTGTCATCAAGCAACAGAATTAGACTTAGTTTTTCTGTCTAATTAGATTCCTTCCATTACTCTTAATGATAATAGAGTTCAGAGGGGACACATGTATCATGTTACTATATTAGAATGAAAGCATATTAGTTTTATTTATTCTCTTATGATGATCATTCATGTTTATCTTTTTAATTTTTTTTTTGACTCTGGGTTTATATTTGAGTTCCCCCATCATGAATGCTTAGAAGTTCTTTATTTAATTAAAGACCCCCTCCCCTTGTTTTTCTTCTGTAGAATTGTACTTGGTTTCCTTGTATGCCATTCCTGACTGTAAACCTCTATTTTTTTTCCTTCTGGAATATCATATTCTAAACTTTTCCCTCATTTATAGTGATGATTGCTAAATCTTGTATAATATTGACTTTGGCTCTTCAGTACTTAAGTTCTTTCTTTGCTTTTTGCAACATTTTTCCTTTGATCTTGATACTGGATTTTGACTGTATTATTCATAGGAGTTTTCATTTGGGGGCTTCTTTTAGAAAATGATCAGTTCATTTTTTCTAATTCTATTTTATCTTCTGGTTCTAAGGGACCTAAATAGTTTTGTTTTAAGATTTCTTGAAATATGATTTTTAGGTTCTCTTTTTTGTTCATGACTTTCAAATAGTCTAATGATTCCTAAATTGTCTCTAATTTCCAAATTAGTTGTTTTGGCTAAGATATATCTTATGTTTTCCTCTTCCCCTCTCTCCCCCCCAATCTTTTGATTTTGCTTTAATATTGTCTCATGAAGTAATTGACTTCTATGTAGTCCATTTTCAATTTTCAGGGAGTTTGTTACTTGAGCAAGGTTTTGTATTTCTTGTATAAGTTGTAAATTCTCTTTCTTCCATAATTTTAATTTCTTTTCCAATTTTTTTCTCCTATTCTTTCCTTGCACTCATTAAACATTTAAAAACTCTTCATCTCTACTAAGAATTCTAGTTGAATTTGTACATAAACTGTGTTCTTCTTCAACTTTATAAATATTTTGGGCTAATCTTTTTCTGGAGTTATGTCCTGAGTTTCTCTGCCACTGTAATAGCTTTTTTATTGTGGTATTCTTTTTTTATTTGTTCATTTTTCCAGCCTACTTCCTGACTTTGTGCTCATTATTAGGGTTGGACTCTGTACTTCTAGATGGAAAGTCTGGGCTAATCATGTTGCCACTTTCTTGGACTGTTGAATGTTGTATTATTCCAAGATTTTATTTATAGCTCAGGCTGGCAAACTACAAGTTTTCAGTGCTCTTTTCCAGGCTAAAGTCTGATTATCTCCCTGGTCTGACCTCTGCAAGTTTCTGACTTAGGTTTAGATCTGATCCATAGTTGACTTTTGCTGGATTTAGTCACTATCAACCAGCTGAAAAATATCGCTTTTAGTCGATATTTTTTAGTCACTATCATCCAGTAGTCCCTATGGTCTGTTTCTGGAATCCAATCATGCTTTTGTTGCTTCCTTTTGAATCTACCCTTTTCTATATCATATCATATCATATCTATCTATCTATGTATCTATCAGGACCTACAAAATGCCACCCATAGATGCAGGTATCTTTCATCAGTCAAAACTTCAGCTTGAATTCTTGTTTTTGAGAATAGCTCTGTATAAAGTACTGGGGAGAGATACAAAAGGAAGTGATGACAAAAGCACTGTTTTCAAGTAATTTAAGATTCTAACAGGGAAGTACATCCAAAACAAACATTTTCAAGAGTATTGACCAAAAAGCTGTATACAGCTATGGGAGAGAAAGGAAAAAGATATAAAGACAAATAAATAATTGAAAACTGATGATATGAAATCAGTCAATAGGGTTTTGTAAAGCATTTCCTATGTGCTGAATGCTTGAAGAAATAACCTATGGAAGGAGAAAAAAATTATCTATAGAAGAAATGCTCTGTAGAACATGAAAATGCTTTGTAAAAGGAATGAGGAAAGATAAGTGATGGACATTAACTGATTAAGAAGAAGAAGGTGAAGGGACAATTTTGAGGTTCTTACAACTAAGATGCTTATTATATTAATTATTATTATATATTATATTAATTATGCTTAATTCTTAGGTGAGAAAAATAACAATATGCATAAAATGCAGAAGTGATGGGTCTGAGAATGATCAGTCTATAGAGATTTTTGGGTGAAGATTTTCTCTAAAAAAATTTTTAAACAATGCTTGAATACCAAATTTGTAAGTTGGCAAGGTGGAGAAAGACACCAATTTTTCTTTGGTCTGTTTTTTTTTTTTTCTCTTCCTTTTCTGATAGGTAACATGGCATACTTTCTGTCTTTATACAAAATAATCACTGGAATTAAGATGCCTGTAATATTTAAGTTTAATTTTTTATTGATTTCTTTTATTTTTATATTTCCTTTATTTCTGAATATATTTATTCCTTTACCTTCTTCTGCCAATTTAGCAATCCCTTTTAATATGCAAAGGAAAATTAAACCATTTAGCAAAACTAAGCAGTATATCAACTGAGTCTAAGAGTATCTGCAATGTTCCACATCTATTATAGTCCACCTTCCTTCAATGAAAGGAGAAAGATGTATCGTCTTATGTCTTCTTTAGAGCTAGTCTTGGCCATTATAATTACATAGTGTTCAGCATTATGGAGGCTTTTTTTGTTGTTCTTTGTGTTCTTTTTACTTACATTGTTGTAGCCATCATATATATTATATATATCGTTTTCCTAGTTCTACTTGCTTATTTTTGTATAACTTCATATATCTTATGTATCATATATCATAACTAATTTGCTCTGATTCTTCATTTTCATTATTACTTTTGGTACAGTAATATTCCATTTGTTCTCAGTTAATACATATCCACTTTGTTACCAAAAAGTTCTGCTATAAACATTTCCTTGTCTTTAGGGTTGAATCACTATCCCACCATATAATATTGCCTTTTCCAAAAAACTACTTTGTATTTATTTTGTGTATGCTTTTATGGATGCAAGTTGTCTCCCCCAATAGAATGTAAGCTCCTTGAGGGCACAGACTGTTTCAATTTTATCTTTATTCCTGCTTAATAATAAGCATTTAATAAATGCTTGTTGCTTAATTGATTTGATTCATCTTTGGGAGGGTTGCATTATTTTAAAGATTTATAATTTCATAAATTTGAGTAATTCTTCCATTAGCACATATTTTAACCCCTTTATAACCTTAATAGTTTTTGTGATTTGTGCCCTCCCAAAAAGTCATTATCAGGAGTTCAATTATGGGGTGATTAGCCTCAGCAAAATTAATTGTACTAGTCCTTGAACAATATATTCATATATTTTACATATACCCCCCCCACACCCCTCTGTTTCTGATTATATTCAATTCACTTCAAAGTGATATTAAATATCTACTGTGTGAAAGGAGCTGGAGATAAAAAGACATAAAAATGCTTTGTACTTAAAAAGCTTATATTCTGTTGATGAAAATAAAGATACTGCAAGTACACAAGCATATAAATATAAGATAGGGTAAGGTTTGACAAAAGCAGAATGATCTGGTAAAAGTTGATGTAGGAAAACGTTTTCATTTCCAGAAAGGAAGGAAAAGTTTTATAGAGGGAGACCTAGACCTTGAATGGAGATAAGGACTTAATAGGATCATAAATTTAGAATAGGAAATCACCAGTCTTACTCTCTTATTTTAGAAAGCAATGAGGAAGGAGTATATTACCAGTATTGATGATGGTGATAAGTTGAATTCCCCAAAGTCTGTTCCTCCTTCCCTCTCTCCCTTCTTCCCTTTTTGTTTTCTTCCCTTCCTCCCTCTTCTCCTTCTTTCCTTCCTCTCTCTCTTTCCTACCCTCCTTCCCTTTTTCCTTCCTCTCTTCCCTTCCTTCTTCCCTCCCTTCCTCCTTCCTTTTATTCTTCCTTTCCTTCCTATAGACGTGAATCTTGTTTTCTTTCTTAAGAGTGGCAGTCATTGAAGGAGCCATTCTTCTTTGTAGCTGTCCACACCTTTCCTCTTTGGAAGTAGAGAATATGAGAATTTTAGAGTGGCAGTCAAAGCTAGGGACAAATCAGAGTCTTTATCCTGCATTGAAGAGGAAAAGGAGTCAAGACACTGGATTCTCTCTATTCTCATCTGGCATAGGAGAGGAGTTTGAGCAAGAGTTCAGACACTAATTACTTTCAAACAGACATGATAGAGATTCAGGGTATGGTGAGGGCTGATTAGAAATAGCCTAAATCAAAATCTCAGTTCTTTATTTTGTGGGGGGAGGGGGAGAGAGGTATAATATAGGAATTGGGCTTCATCTGTCCTCAGCTAGTAGAGAAGGGGTAAAACAAGAATCTAGATATTAACTACTTTCAAATAGACATCATAAGGATTGTAAAGATCTGGTGAATATCAATTAGGGAAGACATTGGTCCAAGGTTCTGTTCTTAGATTCAACAGGGTGAAGTCCAAGGATACTGGCTCCCCTCTGCTCATTTCCATGATTCCAGCAGTTATTTTAGGTTCCAATTGTTAAGGAGGAATGATGTCTATTCTAGTATTAGGTACTTTGAAGCAGACCTCATAGGGTTATCAGTGTTTCGAAATATCAGTGTCTAGATGGGAGCAACCATTGTCCTTTATGGGCCTTTGGCAGTTCTGTCAATTCTGAGCTTCTAGTTGAGAAAATAACTGGTGCCTGCTTTTGGCCCAGGGTGATGTGGCTTCTTCCACTGGCCTTTGTGCTGCCTGAGGGGCCCATGTCACAAATGACATACTCCAGATAGGCAGATGCTCCTCAGACCTACTCATACATTTCTGTCTCCAGTGGTGCTTGAATGAGTTTTGCTATGGCCATGCTACCTGAGGGGCTAGTGGAGATTGGGAAGGAAGAAGGGGTAGCTCCCAGGGGGCTAGCAGACCCTGAGTCTTGTTCTCTGCCTCTTTTTGTCCCAGCAGTCTACTACCCTGCTTTGTTCCCAAATATTTTTGATAACAGCATTATATATAAAATAAACAGGGAATTAATTAAGATAAATAGTCATGCTTCAATAGTCAAAGGATATAAATAATTATCCAAAAAAATTCAAATTATTAATACCTAAGAAAGATTATCATAGTTTACTTGAAGAGGGGAGTAATATTAAATAAGGCTGGAAAGGTAGTTTAGAACTAGATTGTGGTAAATATTAAATGGCCAGACTAAGAATTTGTATTTTATTTTTAGTTCTATTTTAAAAATATTTGTTAAATGCTTGTTACATAAAAGCCATTATTCTAAGTGCTGGGAATACCAAGAAGAAATAAAAATAAAAACTTTTTTTCTGTAAGGATTTTCTAGGGGAGATGGAATCAAGAGGTAAATCAGTCCAGTATAATTTAAGAAAAGGAAAAACACAACTATTGGGGATCAGGAAAGGTTTTTGAGTAGGAAGTAGTACCTGAGCTAAAGATTAAAAGATGATGGCTTAAAGAACACTTCTGCACCATTGAGAACACCATATGGAAATCAGATTGTAAGAAAAATTAGGTTTTCTTAGTGTACAATTCAGGACATCACTTCTCTCAGCCTCAGTTTCCTTTTTTCTAGAATGGAGATTATTAATATAATAGCGTTAGCATTTACCCCTCAGTAGTACAAGTAGAAATCCTGCTCTGGAGATAACTTGCTGCTTGTAAATGAGGCTCCTTTCAGTCGATTCAATGCAGCTCTTGATTCCCTTCACTTTGCTATAGGTATATTGGATTTTCAACTCTTAAGAGAGTTGTATCACTCTGTATCTGAAATCATAGAATGCCAGTGTGTTAGAACGAAGAAGTATCTTAGAGGTTGTGTTGAAGTTCAGCCTTTTCATTTGTCAGATGATTAAACAAAGTGCCATATAAGGAAGCTATTTACCTTAAGGTCAGCTGGTTAATAGCAGAACTGGGACCAGGACTCAGGTCTTTTGGCTCTAAGGTCAGTGTTCTTTCTATGTCATATATGACATGGCAATATAGATACTTTAAAAAAATGGAAATAAACTCAGTTTTGTCATGAAGGACACTCGCTCTTCTAATGATCTCTCTAGACTTCTCATTACTTCAGGAAGGACAAAGAGGAATAGTGAGAAGGTTGGAACATTGTCTTTAACAAAACAACATTGCCTATTGTTCTCACAGACATAAAGGCCTTACTAAGTTGTCCATTGAGACTCATTACTTTACGTCCAGAAACAAATATATCTACTGGAAATTGGCCTTAGGTATATAGATGTCCTATGGGAAATACTTTCTGTTAATACCTGCTGGCTTACAGTGAATCACTTGAGCTGGGGAGATCTAAGCTACAATAGGGCTAAAGCTGATTCGATACCTGCACTAAGTCTTGTACCAATATGAAGAATCTTTGGGAGCTGCCTAAAGAGGGGTTAGTCCACCCAGTCAGAAAATGGAGCAGATTCGTGCTTCTGCCTGTACTCAATAGAAGGGATTTAGCCTGTGAGGGACCGGTGCTGGACTTCTAGGCTGGGCAAAATATTGAGACCCAATTTCAAAAAACAACCAAAAAAAAACGTATTGGCTTAATCTCAGCTTCTGGGATTTTTCAGAAGGAAACAAAATGATTGTGGTCATTAGAAGCAATTAATTTCAATTTGAAAAGGCATTTAATAAGGTGTTTAATAAATATTTGGTATTTAGTAAATATTTGGTGAATTGAATGAAATGTTTATCCCAATTTTAATAATATTAACTCCTGCTTTCCCTATGGGCATGAACTGATGCTTTCCTCACATGATTGGTTGCTCAAGGGACAGGCTAGGAGCAGCCATGCATTAATCAGCTTTCCCTCTTCACTTTTCTTGGCAGGTTTGCCAGAATGGTGGATAAGAGTATTTACATCATCCAAGGGGAGATTAACATTGTGGTAGGAGCCATCAAACGGAATGCCAGATGGAGCACTCACACTCCTGTGGTAAGGAAGGGAAATGGATAGAATTCCAAACTTTGTTGGTTTAATTTGCTAATTTGCCTTAGGGTATTACCAAGCATTTTCTGACAATTAATAAATGTTTGGTGAATTAAGGTAGTTTCTTCTAGTTGGATTTCCAATAAATGATGAAATCATACTTTGTTATATTTGTATAATATATATATTTCTGAAAGTGCTTTCATATACATCATCTCATTGGTTCCTCTCAGCAATCATGTGAAGTGGCAAGTATTATTTCACCATTCTATAGGTGAGGAAGATCAGACTTAGTGAGTTTAAGTGTATTGTCCACTTCTATGTGATTAGTATGTGGCTGAGCCAGCATTAGAATTTAGTATTGGTTTTTCCAGAATTCAGGGTTTCCCTCTGCATTCTCTCAGGAATATTTCAGTTTCCTATTAACCAAAATGCATGTTTTTTTTTTTTTTTAAACTCATGTTATAAAAGATTTCCTGATTCTTACCGATTTTTCTGGTTTTTCAATCCCCAAATAATCACACTTCTAAGTATATGTACTAATAAATGTACTATGTACTAACTAAATATGTAATAACTAAGGATTTGAACTCCTGTCACTTTTTCTTCTTCTTTCCATTTTCTTACCTTATTGTCTCTGACAGATCTGTAGGTGGCAAGCCCAAGAAAGCATTCTGAGCTCTTGAGTTTTGTTGACTTTAGCATACTCTTCCTTTAGACTTGGCCTGTTAGCCTCTAATGTCCACTGAGTTGGTCATCTCAGTGTCCTGTATTATGTAGACCAGACCCTGGGAAAAACTCCTTTTGACTCTACTTTACACTGGAATCATTTTGGAAAGTTTTGTTTAAAGGGCTGAGGCTTAGTGAACAATTAATTTTCTCTGAGGAATGGTATGCATCTTGTTATAAAAATACTTGTTAATGTGAAAATTTTACAAAATGGATAAAATAGGGGGTGAATATTTACATTTTTTTCATTTGCAATAAGGATTTGCCAAAGGATTCCTTTAAAAGGTAAGTGCTCTTGGTATATCCTTCAAGTAAAGTTTGACTTAATACAAATTTGAATTACACAAAATTTTACAGGCATATATCTTTTATATAAAGTAAAACATCTGTATTACAATATTACAATATTAGTTAGAACACTACCAAACTATGGAAGTATCTTTTATTTCTTACAGATTTTACTTCCCCAAAGCATTTTTTTCCCAAATGCTTCAAAAAGTTTTGTGTTTATACACATTTCAAACTGTTGATTGGGAGCCCTTTATGGCACCCATGAGTAGTCATGGAAGCCCTGACTCATTTTGCCATTCTTGTTAACTGTGTCTTAAGCTGCCAAATTCACCCTAAAGGAGCTTGACTGATTAAATGCCTGGTGATTTGTCTGGAAATGAAAATTGTCTACAAGTGCTCATTTATGTAGTATGTCTTTGTGCTGAAACCTTTTGTTTGCAGATTTCTTTTCCCCTCTAGAAACTCACTGTCAAATCTTGTTAAAGGTAAAATCTTGACTATCTGTAATGCAACCCTACAAAGAAACTAAGCCAGTTCCAGTCTGATGAATAAACTTTTGTTTCAAAAAAAGGTGGAACTTTTATTTATTCAGAGAAACTATTTAATCCATGGCACATTTGAAGGTTTCTAAACACCCTTTGGAGACTATAGTGGGGAAAACAGATTGCATGTAGGGAAATTATTGTAATGTAATGTAATGTTAAATGAATATATTTAACCATTGTCATGAAAAAGAAAAAAGGAGGTAGAAAAGGACAAATATGTAGGAACCATATAGACAACCAAGAGGATAAATATGTAGTGACCAGCAACTATAATGACTCTCTTGATATGGGCAGAGCTCAGGATTAAGAGCCACAGATTTATTATGCTTTGGTCAAGTTCTATACTAGATTTTAAGTTAGGAGGATGGGAATAAATACATATATTGACAGGAAGAGGGTCAGGAGACATAAGATTTATGAGCAGCAGCAACCCCTAGATGATATAGGAAAAGAGTTTGAGCAGAAAATAGATTTCTGTAATAGAGAGTCACTGTCATACATTGGGAGTCTGTAGTAATTTGATTGGTATTCTGCATTATGACCTCAAAAACTTTGGTTTGCATCTGAATCACGGTGATTAGTAATAGTCACATTTTGTTTTAGAGAAGGTAGTATGTTATGTAGTGAAACAAGTATTGGACTTAAAGTGAGAAGGCCTATATTTTAAACCTGGTATTTGTACTTACTAGCATTGTCACCCTAGAGAAATCATTTAAAATCTTTGAGCGTCAGTTTCCTCATATGTGGAATGTGAATAATACTTACTTTACCTATTTCATAGTGCTATTGTGAGGTTCAAATGAGATAATGTAAGTGAAAATGTTGTGTAAGCTATGAAGTACACTCAAAGGCAAGGTTTGATAATTATAATTATTAAGAAAATATTGATATGCCTTCATTTGTTGATTAAGAAACACAGTAACAGCAGCCTGATTAAGTTTTTAAGGCAATAAATGACTTCCTTTTGATGTGAAAGACTTAGTTACTTGTGCATAATATCTAGCATATAGCCCAGGAATGATTTACTCTTTTATCTAGATTTTAACTAGTAGTTCTATAATTGTACTATTCAATTATTATTTATTGTTTATTATTGTTTAAATTTATGCTGGATGTTCCAAGGTCTGATAGCATAGTGTCTGTCTGTGGGAAGAGCTGACTTTTACTATATGAGAGGCAATATAATATAGTAGAGAGTTAGCTTTGGAGTCAGGAATGCATTGGTTTCTCTTATACTGTTGACACAGACCAACTATATGACCATATTACTGACTATCATCGTTCTCTCAGACAACTTTTAAGATTATAAATTGCAGAGATGTTGATCTGCATCATCATATAGTTTCCATAATAGTAGTTATAAACATGAATGAAATCATAGAACTTAATCTTCTCTGCCTCTCTCCATTGACTCATATGGTTTCCCAAGCTCAATGCTGAATTAAAAACAAAAAACATATATTCTCCATACAACTTCATGACAGAAGCAATAAGAGCCTCATCTCAGAGCCTAATAGAGCAGTTGAAGAGTTGTGAATGATTACACTTTTGAAGTTAAAAACATAATGCTTAGGTGTCATTCATAATTTTTAAATTCATCTTAATAATTCTTTAGAAGTTTAGCCAGAGAAGAAATTATATTGGATCTTGGGGTTCAGGAATAATTTATCTTATAATAAAATAATTACTAAAAATGGAAGAGGAAGTATTAATGAAGAAGTCAATATAAATGTCCCTAGTCAGCCTTAACCCAGTGTTCTGTTTCTTAGAACTGTCTTACAGCCTTTTCCTTCTTACTCTCACATATTTGTTAGTTATCTCTCTATTCAGGACAAATGAGGTGGTGTGAAAGGTGACTAGCTTTCCTTTTATGTTAAGAAGCAAACCTCTGACTAGGTATTCTAATTGGGATCAGAAAAGGAGACTAGTTCTTGTCTTCTTGATGTATTTTTCATCAGAATTCCCTTTTGGCTCAATAATGACTTCTGTTTCTATGTGGTCTACAGGATGAAGAGCGAGATCCCTTGCTTCATAGTTTCAGTCATCTAAAGGAGGTATTAAATAATATAAGAGGTAAGTTTCGCATATAAAAGGGAGCTACTTACCTGAGACAGAACATATATGTATATTTTGGTGTATAATTAATTTCTAATGTCCAATATCTTTGCTAAAGCTCTGACTGTAGTGCCACATTCCTAGTGAACATTGATTGTTCATTCATTCCATTCTTTTCCTCATCTTAATATATTTATTTGTATTGTTTAAAAAATAATACACACATCCACACATGTACACACTTTATCTCTCTCTGTGTCTCTGTATCTCTTTATCTCTCTGTCTGTCTCTCTCTCTCCCATCTACATCCTAGTATGCACCAAAGGCCAGAAGTTGCCTATAGAAGTTGGGTACTTATTTTTCAAGACATATACATATCTTTGCTTGGAACTGTTTGCCACTTTTTTCCCTCCTAGTGTAGGAATTTTTTTTAATCTAGGGTCTTTGAACTTTTTAAAAAATATTTTGATAATTGTATTTTTATTTTAGCTTTTTATTTACAAGACATATGCATAGGTTATTTTTCAGCACTGATAGTTGCAAATCCTTTTGTTCCAACTTTTTCCCTTCTTTTCCCCCTCCCCTTCACCCAGATGGCAGATTGACCAATACATGTTAAATATGTTAAAGTATAACTTAAATACAATATATGTATATATGTCCAAACAGTTAATTTGCTGTATAAAAAGAGTCGGACTTTGAAATAGTGTACAATTAGCCTGTGAAGGAAATCAAAAATGCAGGCAGACAAAAATATAGGGATTGGGAATTCTATGTAATGGTTCACAGTCATCTCCCAGAGTTCTTTTGCTGGGTGTAGCTGGTTCAATTCATTACTGCTCTACTAGAACTGATTTGGTTCATCTCATTGCTGGAGATGGCCACGTTCCTCAGAATTGATCATTGTATAGTACCATTGTTGAAGTATGTAATGATCTCCTGGTCCTGCTCATTTCACTCAGCATCAGTCCATGTAAGTCTCTCCAGGCCTCTCTGAAATCATCCTGCTGGTCATTTCTTACAGAACAATAATATTCCATAATATTCATATACCACAACTTATTCATCCATTCTCCAATTGATGGGCATCCACTTAGTTTCCAGTTTCTGGCCACTACAAAGAGGGCTGCCACAAACATTCTTGCACATACAGGCCCCTTTCCCTTCTTTAAAATCTCTTTGGGATATAAGCCTGGTAGTAACACTGCTGGGTCAAAGTTTGATAACTTTTTGAGCATCATTCCAAATTGCCCTCCAGAATGGCTGGATGTATTCACAATTGATAATTGTATTTTAATCTACTAGGTCTTCTTTAAAATCCTATTTGTTTTATTTTATAAATTTAAAGACATTGTTCTGAGAATAGGTCCATAAGTTTCACCAGCCTGCCAAAGTAGTATGTGACACACACAAAAAGTTTAAGAACAAGAGAAACTAATGTCAAGTCTTATTGAAGACAAAGTCTTAGCTGTTTGTAATGCAATTTCATTTATTTATGTGCTGCTTAGTGTTTTTACCAGTAATTTGGATGAAGGCATCAGCAATGTACTTATTAAACTTTCAGATAATGCAAAACTGAGATGGCTAACCAATATTGGATTATGGAGTAAGGATTCAAAAACATTGGGATGAGCTATAATTGTGTATAATGTAAAGTTCTATGCTTGTGAAACTAATTATCTTAATCCAAGTATGGATATGAAAAGATCTGTGTTTTAAGTGTTTGCAGACTGAGTATAAGTCATTAATGTGATTTTGAGGAGACTCTAAGGGGAAGGAACTCTACAAGAGAAAGAGCTCTGAAGGACCCAAAGTTGGTCCTGGTTCTGCCATTCACTACCATATCATCTTAGCAAATCATTTAGCATCTTTGGGCCTCAGTTTCCTCATCTATAATGAGAGAGTTGGACTAAATTAGCTCAAGTTCCCTTTTAATCCCAGGTCTATGATTCTAAGTCATTCAGAATTAACCAAAAAAAAAGTTAAAGCTCTTTTAGACTGTAAAAAGAAAGGAATAATATGTAGTTTGAAGGAAGTAATAATTCTGATATACTCTCCCCTGATCAGATGACATCTGGATTACCATATACAGTTTTAAATACTTTATTTTAGAATGAATATTAATAAGCTGGAAAGCATCTAGAAGAGGTTGTTCAGTACGATAAATGATCTGAAGACCATGGGAACCATATGAAGATTGATAGAAGGAACTGGAATTGTTTAGCCTGGAACAGAAAGATTTGGAGGGGAGTTGGCAATAGTAATTTTCAGATATTTGAAAGTTGGTCACACAGAAGAGAAATTAGACTTTTGTATTTAAAAAAAAGGAAACCTTTTTTAACAATTGGAACTGATTAACAATGGGATAGTCTACATTATGAAGTTATTAATTCCTGTCCCAATAGGTATTCACCTGAAGGCTGGATGGACAAGTGTTGTGGGTCAAAGAGAGGAATTCATGCAAAAGAGTTGGATAAAATAGTTTGTAAGGTCCTTTCCAACTTGAGAATTGAATGTTTTTGTGGAACATGTTCATATATGGTTATCACAGTCTTATTTATACTACTGCACTTATGTATGTTATACTTTTTAGTTACTAAAAATTGGTTTGTTTGGGGAGAAAAAGGATTCCTGGTCAGGTCTGAGGTTTCTTTCAAATCTTAAATTCTGTCCTTAGGCAAGTATAAGCCCTATTTCACAGCTGAAAAAACTGAAGCTACATTTCAAGCCTTTCCCAAGGTTACATAGCAAGTAAATGACAAAAGCAGGACTAAAACTCAAGTTTTCTGACCCCTTATTAAAGCCTCTTTTTACTAAAATATGCTATTTTTATAAATGTAGCCAAAGTACATGCACCTGACATGCCCTACCCTGCCTGTAATCTAAAAGAGAAGGATTCTGATCTGTACTTCTTTACCAGCTGATAAAGCATTGTAGATAGATAGAAACTTTCTGAAATCAGCTCTGCTTAGCATTTTTTTTCCAAAAGAAGTTCCTTTGGGGTGATAATTATTAGAAAATGTTAGCCAAAAAAGGATCAAGTAAAAACAGCCCTGAGAATAATTTTAGTTAATTTGTAATGTCTGTACATAAACTATGTTGTGTTTCTGTCTAATAGGTAATACTACCATATGTGAGACATTTATTTTATGTGCATAATCCTAGGGAAAAGGAACAAATTTCATTCTTAGAATGAATCTGAATATGCTGTGAACAAAAGCTGTTGTGCATGAGTTGGGGCCAAGTGTGTACATACCTGTATGGAGCCCTCTATAGAAGCAGAGTGATCAAGCTGGGGAACTGACCCAGTTTATCTTTTTGGTGTTTTGAGAATCTTGACTATCAAGAACAATATTCCCTACTATGGTTTACTTACCTATGGTCTGATTACCGACTATTGTCTTATTACCAATATATATTCCAGATGATGTTTTTATTTCTTCTCTTACTTGAGCTAAGCTGAAGTTCATGGACCCTATGTACAGTGTGTTTACAGTGTATGTACAGTGGTTTAATATGTTTAATATGGTTTAATATGTTTGATATTAGAGCTACTCATGTAAGTCTGCTGCCTAATTTCTTTTTCACCCTTGACCTAGATCTATTTGCCTGCTACTAAAAACTAATGAAAACCAAAATGTTCTGGGGATTCAGTTCTATCAGATGGCAGAATTGTCAGACTGTTGCAGTGGGGAAGGAGGTGATAGCATCTTCCAATGGCTAGGAGCTGCAACAGTTACTGACTTCGATTTATGCCAAGGCAACCTTGTTGTTTTAGATTTCTAAAATATTGTACCTGCTTGAGTGAATGATAGATTGTAGCCAAAACAGTTCATTTTTGTGGTCTTTTAGAAAGTAGAATTGGTTCTGTTGGTGACCCCACACACTGTTGGCTCACAGAATCAGGTTTATGGGTCAGCTGCCCCTGTGGTCTTGGATTCTTCAAGCCATGACAAATTTTTTGTTTCTTCCGCTGAAGCAAACAGATTTTTTTTGACTGGCAGTGTCAGGAGGGTTGCCTCCCTGTTAATAAGAGGATCTAGGAAACAATTCTCAACTTGGAGAAAGGCACTTAAAGGGACTTGTGACTTTTTGCTTATCTAGAAGTGTGTTGCTTAGTTTGGGGACAATAAAGACAATTCTAATACTTTCATTCTGAAGCTGAGCACACTAAGTTAACTTGTACTTCAACCTTCAATACAAAATCCTTGAATGTTTGGATCTGGTTCTGGGCTATAAATGCTTGTTGATTGCTTGCTTTGTGAAGTTGAGGGAGAGAGTAAAATATTTACTATAAGGATAAATTAATTTGTCCTATGTTATCAATAAACCAAAGCAAACTCTGCTTTTTTTTTTTTTTTCTTACAAATTTTCAGAGTAGTTTAATGAGAGTTTGGGATACATTGGCGTCATCTGCTTCTCTAGTCTCATGGAAAGGGATGAACCAGTTAAAAGTATAGCTTGGTAATCATCATAGTTCTCTAACTTTGAGACTACATTTGCAATCACTGTTAATTAAAAGAACTGCTTGGATAATGTATAATCTATGGAGTCTAACAAATTAGGATATTGTAATGCAGAAGTCAGAAGGCTTAAACCACCAAAGATTTAACATGAAAAAAAAAACACATTTGACCGAGAGCCCTTTCTCTGATCTTACTGGCCTAGATGATGCCTTAGTTCATGTATAAGCAAAGAGTTCTTATTCAAGATTTGGTGTTAAAAGTCTCTGTCCACATCATCTTCCCATTAATCCTGTCTAATAGTTGTCCTGAAGAAGTTAATGTTGTTATGGCCAGGAGCTGGAATGAATTCATAATGTTTGTCTGCAGATTCTGAGGCTAGAGTGAGTAACCTCTGGCTGGATTTTCCTACAGTGCTCTGAACCCATTGCCGCCTTTAGGAAGCATGAGGCTCAGTTTAGCCTCCTGGCCCAGTTTGTCTTTTTATGTCTCTCTCATTAACACAAGGAAGCACATGGCTTTTATATTTAAATTTATTCAAGCTGTAATCTTTGACATTTGAGTTAGCTTTTAGTACAGTTTTGCATTTATAGTAATATATATTATGTATTTTCTCCATCCCCAAAGAATCTGTTTTAATCTTTTCCGGATGCAAATTTCATGCCGTCTTGTCCTGTCTCCCCTCTTCTGCTCTCCTTCCCCTCCCCCCATAGACTATGTTTGATCAGGTGTGGCAGGAATATCCACTGTCAAGCTGCGCCCTTTATATTAGTCAATATTATCCTTCTCCCCCCCTCCCTGTCTGCCTGGCCCTTTGGGCTTTCCCAGTTGATTTATAATTTTGGAATTCTCATCGGAGTCTGTAATACAGTTTGTTCATTATTTAACCAAAACCTGTTTAATGAGCAGAGAGAGGCAATGTAAATGTTAGGCATGTTGCAGTGAAGTACCTTTGGGCTCCTCAGGGCTGGTGGACGTTAACTCTGTTGTGCCTGCAGTGCTGGGTGCCCTAACCAGGGTGGGTCTTGGGAAGGGGAAGGGTCATTGCTCCCAACCTCGTTCCTCTTAGTACAGTCATGGGCACAAATTTCAAGAAGTTATTCTCATCCCACTAGGTGGCCTATTGTGTCCTTTTGAGCTCCTCTTGTTGGAATTGCCCCCTGTCACCCTAAGACCATGCATAGAATCTATGGTTTGGAGAAAGTAGAGTGCTTAATACTTTCCTTGGTTTCAGACCTGTTTCAGACAGATTAGAAGGGAGATGATCTGTGGTCTCGATTATAATTATTTTTTAAAATTCCAGACTATTTGAGTCTGTGTAGGGCTCTGTGGTCATGGGCAGGGAAACTGTGATTTCTGGTAGTTGAATATGTTCAATATCTTTGCTATTTGATTCTTGAACCCTGATTTTGCCCTGTGGTAGAGGACATTGACCTTTGACCTAGATCACTAAATAGGAATTCCTTTTTTTTTTTTCTTAGTGAGCCATTCAGACTGCCTTTGGAGTTAGAAGCTCAGATGTTTTCTAGTCTTAAAAAAATAGGTCCTAGAGGAATAGAATGGGAAGCATAGTACTTTCTGTAGTCTCCTGGGTATTATCAGGCTAGTATGTATAAGTCTATAGGCCCAGGGCTGAAGCAAGAGCCCTCATGATGGTATTTTTGGAAAATAACAGGGTATAAACTGTAATTAAGAATAAGCTATTCTGGCACTTCAGAATAATATCTAAGAGGGAAGATCCACAGAAGGGGAATTGCATGAATAGTTTTTTTTTTCTCTCTCTTTCATCCTTCTACCCCTTGTTTAGTGTTGGCTCAGCTCCAGGAGTGTAATATGACCTAGGGTCACCTGTTCTCCTGTTATTCCAGATGATTTATGGAATCCACTCTGGATTTTGTGCCTGCTTCTGAATAAGCAGGGTCCCTGCTCAAATCCCTATTTCAACCCTGAACTAATCTAATGCTTGAGTGTATTTACTTTTTGAGAAGTTTTTCAGAGTTAGTTTGGCTCCAAGGGTTTTTCCTATTTCAGTTAGGTCCTGAGTCTCCCCAAAATGCATTCAGATCTTCCTTTCAGGGAGTGGGACCTTTTGTTCCTAGGACATTACTTCATAGAAAACAGTTTATGAATGACATATTTGCCCCTCAAAAGAAGCTCATATTTATAGGGTTTTTTTTGTTTGTTTGTTTTTTTTAGGTTGGTTGTTTTGACAAATAAAGGAGCTCTGATCAGAGCTGTTTTTCCTAGTCATTTGATGGTGTGCAGTTATTTGAGGAAATAAGCAGGTTTTTTAACCCAACTCACCTGCATAGCAGGACTCTTTATTTTAGTGCAGGAGGGAAAAACAGGTGCCTTGAGAACATATATGTGTCAGTAGTTTATTTAAATTTGATTTATCCTGGGCAAACACACCTGTGTGTCAGTGTCAATTCTGAGTTTGTGGATGCAGAACCAGAAGGTTTAAGTCTATGTAACCCTCTAGAGGTTAGTAGAACATGTTTAAATAGAATCTGAAAATCAGAATGGAGAGGATTATATAATTTATATAATTCAGCACCTGGTCTAAGCCTCTTAGATTCAGGCTTCAGGGTTGAAATGAAACTATTGGGAGTATACTTCTTATCTGATGTTTATTTTATTCCTCCAGGGAGATAAGGAATTGGAAAAAAGAGATTTCAGTGGTCTTTGTCAAGAGGTGATGTGTATTTATTTGAATGGTATAGAAGGAGACCATTTTGCATGATACACAAAAATAGTCACACTTTTGATCTCATTGATCTCCTACAAATCCAACACTTTTATGTTCATGAATTTTGAAATTCCTTTATCTAATCAGAGTCTGTTGCCATTCTATCTCCCAATCTACCATGCAGCCTTAAAACTTTTTTGTCACTCTGAGCATGTCCTTCAATCTCTCCCCTTACTTCTTTACCAGGCCATTGCCCCTGCATTGGTAACACTCTCTTCCCTTCTTCATCTTGACTTTTTGGTGAATCAGTTCCATTCTGTGTTCTCTTCTTCTCTTGAATTTTTTGCTCTCTTGTCCTATTGAAGATTTTTTCCCATCAGGCTTTAGCCTTGAATCATAACCTTCATCTGCTGCTTTCATTTTTACTTGTGGCTGAAAGAAGATGGAAAAGCCACAAATCTATGCAAACAGCCCACTATAAATTTCATGTTATATAATCTCAACCAGGCCTTCACTGTGTCAAGCCAATACTTTATACCTCCCTAATTGGCTTATTTTCCCATTAACCAACTATATAGCTGTTTTCTAAATGTTTTTTTTTTTCCTTCAGACTTCTCATGGCTCCCCTGCTCCCACAATCTCAGATTAAAATCTGTATAAATAAGAAAATTAAAGTTATTCACTGAAAACTACCTCTTTTCCCCTCCTCCTTCTCTCACATCATTAAGATGGCCTTCTCCTACTTTCTCCTTCACCCCTTGTCTCACATGAAGAGATGACCCTTTTCCTTGCCAAGATAAACTTTTCTTCTTGCACCCATCACCTCATTCCATCCTACTTTTTCTTTAGCAGATTGCCTTCTCTCATCCCTCTTTTCTCATTAATCTTCAATTACTCTCTGTTTATTGTTTCCCTATTATTTACAAACATGTCTCCATCATCCTCAAAAATATTCCCATTTGACCCATCTATACTCACTAGCTGTCATTCTTTATCTCTTTTGCCTTTTGTTTCTAAATTCCTTGAGAAGGTTGCATATGATCAGTAGCCCCACTTCTCTCTTCTTAACTCCTTAACTTCAGACCTCATAATCTAACTGAAAATACTCTTTCTAAAGTTACCAATGATATCTTAATTGTCAAATTTACTGTTCTCTTGTAATAACTTCTTTGCAGTCTTTGACACTTGTCAATCATCCTCTTCTTGATTTTTTTCCATTCTCTCTAGGTTTTAATGAAACTATTCTCTTTCTACCTGACCATTCTCTCTAAGTCTTCTTTACTAGATCTTAATTCAGTTCTTACCTGGAACCCCTAAGACTCTCTCCTGGACTCTCACTATTTCCCTTGATGATATATTATCAGCTTCTGTAGTTTCAACTATCATTCTGTGATGATGATTTTCAGATATGTTTATCCCACTTTAACCTTTCTCTTGGCCGTTATTTCCAACTCTAGCTTTTTTGATATCTTAAACTGGATATCTCATAGACATCTTAAGTTCGTAGACAACTTAAAACTGAATTTAATATCTTTCCCCTCAAACCACTCCTTTTCCTAACTTCTCTACTACTGTGAAGAACACCCCATCCTCAAAGATATCAGGCTCATAACTTAAGTATCATTCTCAACTTCTTTCTCTTCTTCACATTCCATGTCCAATCATCTGTCAAGTTCTGTTATTTCTACCTTTGTAACATCTCATATATATAGCTCTTTTTCTTCTATGACACTGCCACTGCTATCACCCTGGTGATTCATCACCTCATGCCTGGACTATTGAACAAATCTTTTGGTTAGTCTCTTTGCCTCAAATCTTTTCTCATTCCAGTCTATCTTCTACTTAGCTGTCAAATTGATCCTCCTAAAATGTAAATATGACCATGTCACCCCTTTACCTCACTTCCCCATTCAGGCAATATTGCCTCTAGAATTAAATACAAAATCCTCTGTTTAGCTTATAAAGTCTTCTACAACCTGTCCTGTTCCTGTCTTTCTAGTCTTAGACTTTATACTCTCCCTATCTCCATCTCCATACTCAATAATCCAGTGACATTGACTTTCTTGTTGTTCTTCAAACTCTCTTTCTGACTGATTATTTTTACTGGCTGTTTCTTCTGATTGGAATTCTCTTCCTTTTCATTTCTGCCTTGTAGCTTCCTTTAAGTCTCAGTTAAAGTCCCACTTGTGCAAGAAACTTTTCATGTTCTCTTTTAATGCTAATTCCTCCCCTGTTGATTATCTCCAGTTTATTCTGTATATCTATATCTTATCTGTCTATCTATATATCTTGTTTGTACTTAGTTATCTGTTTGCATGTGGTCTCCTCCATTAGACTGTAAGCTTCTTGGGTCTCTAGAGACTTGTCTTTACCCTTCTTTGTATCCTCAGTTCTTAGCACAGGTCCTATTACAAAGTAGGCGCTTAATAAATTCAAGCTGATTCACTGGTATAGTCCCCTTCCTAGAAATGAATCATATAGTTGTTTTTGCTTTTGGAAAGTGCAGGTGTAAGATAGGGGCTAGGACAATACTGGATATGATATTATGAACCAGAGGAAAGATACGTTAAGAAAGGAGGCAACTTTTCCATTAGAAGATATGCTCTTCTAACAGCATAAATAAGCAGATAGTGAAAAACAAATAAGATAAAAATTAAGGGACAGCTCCTTGAGTTTTGGGAGTTGTGAGGAAGGGCAAACAAGTTTCTACTCCTGCTTGTTTTAAAACCTTGTTTCTTGTTTAAAAAAATTTTGGTATTGTTTGAGGATATAACTAAAGTTTGAGTCAAGAGTGGTTCTTTCAGGATTCTTAGCACTGGGAAAAACTCAATAATTTTAGAAAAAGTGAAGGTGGAATGATTTTCTTCCAGGAAAACTTTCATTTGCCACATGGCTTCCAAAGTTTGCATTTTGATAAACTTTATCTTTTGTGTTTTTCTATTGGTCTGTCTTCTCAAATGTTTCACTGAGTTTTCTAAGTTTGACAGTTTCCAAGAGGAAAGGCAAGTTTGTCCTTGCCTTTTTCTGTGAGAATACAAGGAAGCACAAAACAGTTTGTTTTCTCCTGAGCCTAGATCTTTCTTCTTTTTTCTAACATGTAGATATCTTTAGATCTATAGAAATTTAACGTAAGGCGATTTTTTTGTTTGAAGAACTACCCAACATGGTCCTCAAAAGCAAAAGTAAAGGAGTATATGATAGTGCCATTTGCAGAAAGTACATAAGTGACTGCTTCCTTTTGGCATTTTCAGTGCCCGCTTTGGCAAGAAAATCTCTTGAGACCTGAAACTTCTCTCTTTGGAAGTGTGCCAAACTTGCAGTGGCAGCAGTCAAATGAATAAGGAAGGGGAAAGCCAGCTGCTGCTTTGTTTTCCACCAAAAGGCCAGGCAGGCAGAGGATCCCTTTCTCCTGTTCCACCCACTTAAGCCTGGAGGGATATGCCAAGAGGGTCTCAGAAGAAACCAACTGTTGTGAATTCCATGTGAAATTGGGGTTGGGAATGAAGGGCTGGGAGAGACAGTGAATGATAAGGTTGTCTTGGTTCCATATCCACGATTCTGTGACATTCTCTTGGCACATAGTTGCTCACCAGCTTTCCTTAATTTGTGGAATGACTTTTGATGTCTTCATGAGAAAGGGGAGTACATTCTCTGGATTTTACCCTTTGGCTTCTATATGCAGTCTTTATAACCTAAAAGTAGAGCTAGAGTTAGATCATAAATGGGGAAGGATGATCTGTGCTTAGGTCACCTTATTAAATAAGGGTGGAGAAAAAGAAATGACTACTTTTGGTGCTATGCAATACGTTAGGGAGGTGGAGAGGAGGTTTTTGTGGCACCAATTGTGGGACTTTTATTTCCTGCTTTTTATTCCTTGGGATCCCAAAGATTTAGATGGACAAGCACTCCTGGCTGTTTGTTGGCAAGGTTCCAATTGCATACTTGTACTGCAACACCAGCTCTCTGTTACTACTTCAGTGTTGGGCTCTGAAGAGCTGCCACATGTGCAAAGCTCACAACTGACCTTCTCTTGTTCCACGCATATTTAGCAATTACTTGCCCACTTGTGGGGTATACCATTATTTCCTTGGATTTCTTGCCTGTGTGAAGTGGGGCCACTAAGGAAATTGCCTGATGGACTGTACATCAGACGGCAATAAATTGGCATTTGATTTGGTGGAAAGGCAAGGCCAGATGCACTGTGGGAGCAAAGGTTCTTTTGTAGTCAATCGTAGCAGCTTGCTTCCAGGTGCTTGTGTGCAGATTTTAGCTTGAGAACTAGAAGTTAGATGGGATACTTATGGTTGTGTGGGTAATGGAGAGAGAACATCAAAGAGATAATAACAAGTAACATTTAGGTAGTACTTTGAGGTTTTCAAAATGCTTTATACATATTACCTTATTTTATTTTCACAACAATACTGTGAAATAGAGAAGCTGAGGAGGGGTAAATTACTTGTCATGTTGCTAATAAGTAACTGAAACAGGAATGTGACTTAGGTTTTTCCATTTCCCAGTCTAGCATGATATCCAGTACACTACCTTAATTGTCTCTGTTATCTGTACTGGGTCCAAAACTTATAAGGTACAATTACTCTGAAGGATACTTTTTACTGGGTACATCTTGGATGTTAGGAAGATAATACTGAGGGATTTCCTAAAGACAGAAGTCATGTGTAGAACAGGAAAACCTTACTCTTACAGGGTTTATTCAAAACTTTTTCAAAAACTAAAAAACAACCCAAATAAAAATTTTCCTTTTTGATCAAACAGTGTATCTTTTTTTTTTTTAATTTAAGAAAAAAATTATTGAAACATTTTATTTTTGTTATCACCTCCATTCCAGAACTGAACTAAGGAGGTCAGAAAATCTGGGTTTGAGTGGTGATTCTATTATTACCTGTGTAGTAACTGGTAATGACTGGACAAGTCATTTGAATTTATGGATCTTAATTTCCTATGTAAAATTACGGAAGTGGACAAGATAATTTTTACTACCTCTTCCAACTCTAAATTCTGGTATCCTTAACATAGCATTGTACTTGTTTGTATAGGTATTCTATTACTGTTATTAGATACATAGCTGTTTAATCTCGTTGAGGAGCAGGGACTGGGTTGTCTTTCATCTTTTTATCTTCAGTGCTCACTTAAGCCTTACACATAAAAGTTATTTCATAAATGCTTAATTGAAGAAAGCAAATCAATTATATGTGAGAATTTAAATATTAAGATGTAATTGTCATATATGAGGTCAATCTGGCTCTTGTTTAAATGTCTTTTCACATTATTGCTGCTTCCTATGTTTCTTAGCAGCTATCCAAACTGGTCTTCATCACTAATGAATTACTAACCAGGCTTTGGGTAATGTTTGTATAGTAGCTATAACTGTCTTTTAAAGTTTTGAAGGGAAAGAAAAAGCTGACCATTCTAATATAGTCTATTTTATTGCCAACTAGAATATCACCTCCATTCCCTGTGGTAGAACCCTTGTTTTTTATGTCCAGGAGACTTCAGATACTTACTGGTTGTGTGGTGGTCTTTGGCAAATCACTTATCCTCTCAGTCTCAGTTCCTTCATCTGTAAAGTGGAAATAATAATAGCACCTACTTTACCCTGTTGTTGTAAGGATCAAATATTGTAAGTTGTAAGGATAATTTGTAAAGTACTTTGCTAACCTTAAAGAGTTATTTATATGCCTGCTATTCTTATTCTTACTATATCCAATTGGTATGTAATTAATTTAATTTAATCCACTGTTGATGAATTTAAAAAAAAAATTTTTTTTTAATAGCCTTTTATTTACAGGTTATATGTATGGGTAACTTTACAGCATTAACAATTGTCAAACCTCTTGGTCCAATTTTTCACCTCTTACCCTCCACCCCCTCCCCCAGATGGCAGGATGACCAGTAGATGTTATATATATTTAAATATAAATTAGATACACAATAAGTATACATGACCAAACCATTATTTTGCTGTACAAAAAGAATCAGACTCTGAAATATTGTACAATTAGCTTGTGAAGGAAATCAAAAATGCAGGTGGGCATAAATATAGGGATTGGGAATTCAATGTAATGGTTTTTAGTCATCTCCCAGAGTTCTTTTTCTGGGTATAGCTAGTTCAGTTCATTACTGCTCCATTAGAAATGATTTGGTTGATCTCGTTGCTGAGGATGGCCAGGTCCATCAGAACTGGTCATCATATAGTATTGTTGTTGAAGTATATAATGATCTCCTGGTCCTGCTCATTTCACTCAGCATCAGTTCGTGTAAGTCTCTCCAGGCCTTTCTGAAATCATCCTGTTGGTCATTTCTTACAGAACAGTAATATTCCATAATATTCATATACCACAATTTATTCAGCCATTCTCCAACTGATGGACATCCATTCAGTTTCCAGTTTCTAGCCACTACAAAAAGGGCCGCCACAAACATTCGTGCACATATAGGTCCCTTTCCCCTTTTTATAATCTCTTTGGGATATAAGCCCAGCAGTAACACTGCTGGATCAAAGGGTATGCACAGTTTGATAACTTTTTGAGCATAGTTCCAAACTACTCTCCAAAATGGTTGGATTCGTTCACAACTCCACCAACAATGCATCAATGTCCCAGTTTTCCCGCATCCCCTCCAACAATCATCATTATTTTTTCCTGTCATCTTAGCCAATCTGACAGGTGTGTAGTGGTATCTTAGAGTTGTCTTAATTTGCATTTCTCTGATTAATAATGACTTGGAGCATCTTCTCATATATCTAGAAATAGTTTCAATTTCTTCATCTGAGAATTGTCTGTTAATATCTTTTGACCATTTTTCAATTGGAGAATGGCTTGATTTTTTATAAATTAGAGTTAATTCTCTATATATTTTGGAAATGAGGCCTTTATCAGAACCTTTGACTGTAAAAATATTTTCCCAGTTTATTGCTTCCCTTCTAATCTTGTCTGCATTAGTTTTGTTTGCACAAAAACTTTTCAGTTTGGTATAATCGAAATTTTCTATTTTGTGATCACTAATGGTCTCTAGTTTCTGCTTTGGTCATAAAGTCCTTCCCCTTCCACAGGTCTGAGAGGTAAACTATCCTGTGTTCCTCTAATTTATTAATTATTTCATTCTTTATGCCTAGGTCATGAACCCATTTTGACCTTATCTTGGTGTATGGTGTTAAGTGTGGATCAATGCCTAGTTTCTGCCATATTAGTTTCCAATTTTCCCAGCAATTTTTATCAAACAGTAAGTTCTTATCCCAAAAGTTGGGGTCTTTGGGTTTGTCAAAGACTAGGTTGCTATATTTGTTGACTGTTTTATCCCTTGAACCCAATCTGTTCCACTGATCAACTAATCTATTTCTTAGCCAATACCAAATAGTTTTGGTAACTGCTGCTCTATAATATAATTTTAGATCTGGCACAGCTAAGCCACCTTCATTTGATTTTTTTTTTCATTAATTCCCTTGAAATTCTTGACCTTTTGTTTTTCCATATGAATTTTGTTGTTATTTTTTCTAGGTCATTAAAATAGTTTTTTGGGAGTCTGATTGGTATAGCGCTAAATAAATAGATTAGTTTAGGTTATATTGTCAGATGATGAATTTTGTAAGGTTATTTAACAACATTAAAAGTGCCTGCTCTCAGATGTAAGTACAAACTATCTTCTTAGTTTTCAATTCTGCAATAGAATGTCACTTTCTTTGGAATTAGTTATAAGTTTTGAGGATCTGTATTCTGCAGATACTTTTAAGAATGTGGTTTGTTGCAAAGTGTCATGATTGGAAAACTAGGAGGTTTAGTTTCAAGCTTTGTCTAAAAAAAGCTTGAACTTTTCTCAGGTTTTTTTAATTTTCTAGAAAGTTGACAACATTATTTAAAAAGAAAAACCAAAAATTTTTATTAATACCTGCCATGTGCTTAATAAAATGTTGAGTTCTGAAGGGGGGACAGTGATAAATAACATATAATTCCTGCTAACACAGAATTTGTAATTTAGTAGGAGAGATAACAAAGCATTTATATAAATAACTAGAATACTAAAATGAAAATAAATGTGTTAGTAAATAATTGATAACAAGTCATTAGAGTGGTTATCCATATTAATAATATCTTATATATGTTTGAGTTTAAGGAGAGTATAAACAAGGTGGAGACACCATTTCTGGTGGGGAAAATCAGGCTCCCCTGACTTTGTGGTATTTGACTTGAATTTTAAAAATGGGGTATGATTTCAGCAAACAGAGTGAGCAGAGATAAGTTGGGAGATGATAACAATGATTCATATTTAGATAGTATTTTGTAGTTTACTAAGTACTTAATATGAGGTTTTAAAAGTTATAGCTGGAATGTTCCTTGGAGATCACTCAATTTAATCCCCTCACTTTCTATACATTTGCCCTTCACCCTAGCTCTGTAAAGTAGGAGAGAGTGTTAACACTTCAATTGTGAAGATTAGAATCCCAAGTGTTAATGGTTAAGTGACTTACCTGAGACCCCCAGTTAATGGAAGTGGCTGAGCTGGGAATGGAATCCAGATCCTTCCACTCCAAATCCATTGCTTCTTCAGCCCTGCTTCAAGGACAAGAAGTGGTTTGGAAAAAACAGATAGTCCTATTTGGTTGAAATGTAGTGTGGAATGAGTCTGCAGAGATAGCTTGGGGCCAGACTGTGGAAAGCCTTTAATGTCAGGAAAGGATTTTGAATTTTATTAAGTAGGGAGCTGCTGAAAATTTTTGAGCAGTAGTGTTTGCCCTTCACTCAGGGAACTAGCAGTAGAAATGCTATCTGTCTCGCTTAGGCCTGACAGCCAGCTGAAGTCTGATTTCCTTTCTGCTTAATCTTAATGATATGAAATTTACTATGAATTCATAATCATATTTACTCTGACATATATTTAAAACATGATTGTACATTTTCAGAGTTTTCACTTAGATATCTTAAATAAAATATGAAAGGATTGAAAGTACACAATGACTAGTGGTATCAGAGGACATAACTTTTTGAAAAATACCTTTTGAAGATGACAATAAATATTGGAGAGGTTGTGGGAAAACAGATTCACCAATGCAGTGCTGTTGGAGTTATATACTGGTACAACCATTTTAGAAAGCAGTTTGGAATTATGCAAGGAAAGTGAAGTATCCTTTGACTCAGAGATTCCATTGCTAGGCATATACACTAAGGTAGTGACAAAAAGAAAGTTATGTATGTCATATGAGAAAATGTTTATAGAAGCATTTTTGTGGTAATAAGAAACTGGCAACAAAGTTGATACTTTGAATACATGGATTAGTTGATGCTCATTGACTGAGGAATGACTAACAAATTATGATACATGAATATAATGTAATATTACTGTGTTGTAAGAAACAGTGAATATGATGAATACAGAGAAAAACAAGGAAAGATACATATAAACTGATAATGCAAAGTGTGAAGCCAGCAAAACCAAGAAATTTATCTATCTATATACATGTGAAATAAACATGTACATATATACATGTATAAAAAGAAATGTGTATATACTCTGCATATATATATATATATATATATATATATATACATACATACTTTTAAAAATAGTTGCAATCAATTTATTAAAAGAGATGATTGATTAGGCATCTGCAGTGTTGATAGAAGTGAACTATTTAACAATTTCAGAAGGACTATATAAATCAGTGAGGCTTATTTGGAAATGAATTTTTCTAGTTGTGATTCTAACTATCTTAGTAAGTATTCAAAACAGATTCCATCACTTTCAAGTTCTTTTCTCTAGCTCCTTTAATTACATCAACACACACTTTCTCAAGTGATTTCACATTGCTGATTGTGGTATGTATTTACACCCATACACACAATGACTGCAAAAGTGTGAGTACATAGAACAACAAAACAATCAAAATTGAATGCTGTGCAATTACAATGATTTAGCTTGCCCCCCCAAAAGAAATATGAAGAGAAATACTTCTCCCTCTTTTTTTCCAGGATCAGCATATTATGGGTGAGGAATTCTGCATATAATGTCACACTTTTTTGATCTTCTATTTAATTTTGCAGAACTTTTTACTTTTTTTTTTTGGGGGGGGAATAGCTATCTAGGAGGAAAAATGAGAAAATACAATAGAAAGTGTAGATAATATAAAAGAATAATAATTTTTTTAAAAGAAAATCTTCATTCTTTGTGCTTTGTTTTATTTTCTGTTTATTTTCCCTCTATTTTCCTACATAATTCTTTTGCCTTAACTTTCTTTTCCTTCTTTTGCAGTATCTTACTATCTATGATCAAGCTTCTTTGAAAACAAAAGGAGAGAATGGGACCATTCTTGCCTTTTGAGTCTTGGACCTTTTGTTATAGTGAAGAGGCTAAATGATATAGCTATTGCAAATTACCTTATTAGATATAACTTCTGCTTAGTTGATTCCATGTACTTATAAGAAATGGGTAAAAAGAAAAACAGGAAAGGGAGTAATTGGGAAGAGATTATATAGAGAGAAAAAAGTAGGAGGTGTGTTAATGGGAAGTAACCAAGAATAGAAAACTTTTGAGGATAGGGAAAAAATGGGCATTATATCCAGCAGATCTTGTATTTATTGGCAATATTTGTGCTATTATTTTTCCCTCAAATGTGCTGCTGGAGAGATTGGGTTGCAACTAAATAGGGGTAAGTTCAAACATGCCAATAAAAGGCTCAATCCCTGGCTCATCAGATTTCTTTCTCCTATGGAGAAAAGGTTTACCCTGGGATAGGGTGATTTAATGGTCTGATCCTAGCAAGCTGGGTTTGCTAGTTGCTTTTGGTCAGCTAGCATTGATGGAGTTATTTTTAACTGTCCATGTCAAATCTTTCATTGTCTAGGTGTCCTCAGTGATGGCCACCATGATTAAAGTTGAAATTAGTATCTCTGTTATGAAATACCTCTTGTCTGCCCAGCCACTTGCAAAATAAACAGGGAATAAATACTCTCTTCATTTTGTCTCATTTTACCTCTGAAAGTAAGCAATAGAGGAAGCATGGATTAGTTTGTAGTGATTTCTAGGCTCTGCCCTCTGGATGGATTTCTCTCTATGTGCCTGGACTGAGTGACAGGGCCATGTGGCAGTAGTGCAGCTGGAAGTATATCATTGGCAAATTTGGGTTGGGTAAATATAGCAGGAGCAGGATGTCAGAGTGGGAGATGGATTGTTCTGGGAAAGGAAGTGTTGTCTTTCGTCTGAGAAACAATTTCCTGCACTTCTGGGACTCTTGCTTTCTTCTTTTTTTCAGAGCAGAACAGGAGTTGGCAGCAACTGGGTACACTTGCTATGTTCTATCTCACTGGGTCTGCCTGTTCTTACACTTGGGGTTGGAAGCAGAAATCAGATCTATTTCAGCCTGTTAGAAAGAGAGTTGATAGATAACCCTTTCTGTGTCCTGCAACCCACTCTTTGGTGTCTTAAATTACAGCCCATACTTATTTAAGCTTATTTTTTTTTTAAGTAACTGCTCTCTCAGAGAGTGGGACAGATAGGACAGGAGGGAAAAATTATTTGAAAAAAAATTCAATTCTATTGAAAGTCTAACCTAAGGGACCAGCTGGCAGAGAACAGCTGGGGTGTTTCTGGGAGCCAGACTTTAAGGCCTTCTCTCCCCTATTGACATAACCACCACTATCCCCTCTGTTTATGACCTTCTCAATAAACTCCAGTGGCTCCCTATTGCCTTTAGGATAAAATATAAACTCACTTGGGAGAAGATAGTTTTTAGCTCAGGTTCTTATGATGAATGGCTATGTTCCCAAGGCTATTGTGAGAGTTCTTGTTATATTATCATTGTTGCCCCCTTTCTTTAACTCTGAGAGTGAGGAAAGCTAGAGCTCCAAAAAGAAGCACTGAAGGAGGGAATGGTCACCATTTAGACTTCAAAATCATTAAGAGTTGCCTGCCTATTGTTGGAGTAGGGAGAGAAGAAGAAAGAAATTAAAAGCCATTAACCACAAGAAGCACTCTTAAGAAAAAGGAATGAAAAAAGTTGATGGCTTTTTCTGGGCTTGAGGGAGTATGTGACAATTGGAAAAAGTATAAACTTAACTGCTTTCTCTGAAAAATGTCAGTTCTGCCTCAGTAATACAAACGTCAATAAAAGAAAAAAGTTTTTGTTTTTTTACGTAAAGGAGTTTATCCTTCTTCAAAGAGAACCATTGACATCATCTTGTAATGATACCATGACTCATTCATGAATTGGATTTAAGTGAGGCATAAAGTCATCAGTTTCACACTCTCTTCCAAAGTCATCAAAATTAAGTGGCAAGACAAAAATCAAGATGATTGGTGATGATCTAAGATTCAGGAGATGACCCAGGTGTCTTCAATGTGTGATCAAGCTCTAAGCATTCCACAACACATGCTTCAGCCACCTTCATGGCCATTGGAACAAATTGTTCTCATTTACCCATCCTGCCAGACGAGGTCTTCACATGCTTGGGATGGACATCACCCTAACTCATAGATGGTTTTGAGGCCCACTGATTAGCCTCAAAAGGTGATAAATAGTGATAAAGGAATGATGGTAATCTAATATGCTAATACAAACAAATTCTTATCTTTTCCCTTGGTCAAAGTGAGTTTGTATGACTGAAAGGAGATCTGGACTCTCCTGAGAGATAAATGGGAGAGGGAACTCCAAAATTTCTCTGCAACAGTAGAAAAATGAAATATGTGTATCTTGAAGCATTTTTGTTTGAAGAAGATGATAGAGGAATACATTCCCTTTCCAGGGACACATAATGGAAAATTTTCATGTCATCTCAACAAAGTTACATGAAAGGAGAAGGTTTTAACACCCTCAAAGAGCTCAGGTTGTTCAGGCCTAGACTGGGTAATAAGGCAAGAAGCCAAATAAAAATAGTTGCTTGACATCTGTTTTGTATCCTTTTAATATCATCTGGTTCTGGAGAGCTAGCTAGTTTGTAGGAATCCAAAGCACTCTCTTAGAAAACTGAAATAACTTCTCAACTCTGCAGAAACTATAGAGGAGGTAAGATAGACACAGTTGAAACTTGATTTGTTGGTTTTGCTTTGATTTCTTGGAAGGGAAAATCACCTCGTGTTAGAGCACTTGAAAAAATATAAAATAAAATTGGAGATAAGAGAATCTCCCTTAACTTTCATTGTTTAAAAGTTTTTGAAGAAGGGCAGGACTTTGATAGTAAAGCTTTTGCAAGCCCACCAGACTCTCCTAACATTCTTGTCTTTGCCCTGTTGTATTTATAGAGCTTTGCTGCACCAAATATGTTATTGGGGGTTAAGCTTATCCTAAATAATGACTTCCTTTCATAATGTACAATAATCACAACAGACCAAGATTTTCTAGTCAGGGTTGAAATCTATTCTTGTTATAGACAAGAACTAGCTACAGTTTGAATTTGGGTGTAGACTGGGATGTCTCTGTTTTAATATGCAAGCAAAATAATAAATCAACCAATAGCTTATATCTTAATTTAGAAATCTTACTTTGTTTCCAGATTGCCAGGTTAGCAGGTTACCTGTAGCCTATCCTTTTGGACATTATGTTAAATCTCTTTCCTAATAGATGTACTTTGAGCTGACTTAGTTCTTGGTGTTTGTGTGGATTAACTTAAGATGGTTCTCTGACACTGCCATCATATACAGATGTTAGAAATAAAACTCCTTTAACTACTTTAATTATTACTGGGTCACTGTTCTATCCCTTTGACATTTGACATCATCCCCCTCTTTATATATTCTTACTACTGTTGACTTTAAGAGTTTTTTTTCCTTGTCTTTTCTCTTTGCTATTTATCAATTTTCAGTATTTAGCCCTGAAATCTTCTCTTTGTTATGATTTTTCTACTTAGTTCTTTGAAGTAATAATTGTTGAAATTCATACTTAATAGGAATTTATCTGTTTCCCCTCACCTTTTTTTTTTTTTTTTTTTTTTTTAAATCATGGGCAAGTGAGCAAATTACAAAGATAAGACTGAAATTCAGAACTACTTCATCAGAATTTCTCTGAAAACTCCGGCTGATTTTAAAAATTCCCTCTGAGTATTTCCATCCTAGGACTTATCTTTGCTATTTTTCACATTAACTTTTGGTTACCATTTCTGGAACAAATTTGAACCAGATTTCTAAGTGAATACAGAGTTGTAATATTTTCTGTATTTCCCGACCTAGAACTGGGCCTTTCAAATGCTCCTTCACTATTTTGAGCAGTGAGCACTTTGGATGACTTTATAGCCAGAGGGGACAGATGACAGGTGCATCTGGATTTGACTGCAAGATACTTCTGAATTTACAATAAAAGCACACAGGCTTTCTATTTTTCTTTCTTCCTTCAATAACACTGCAGTTTGTAACAGGTTGAGTTGTAACATTCATTAAAGTACTCCTCACACTCCCTGTTTTCAGAAGCTTATCAGGACTGCTTTGATTTAGTTATCTGGACCCCAAAAGGCAGTTCGTGGAGCCTGTGCTCAAGCTGTGCAGCAGTAATATATGGGAGATCAGGCTCAGGTCCCCAGTGGATTATTCTTCAGGATTTATTTGTGTGGCAGTACACAGAGGAGCCGAGGAGTATGTATGGAAAGCTTTGCTCAAATGCAAATTGGACCCATTTTGCTCAGACCTGTAGGGGATTTTCACTGCTCCATAATTTTTCAAAGGTTTGTTATACATCAGGCAGTGACTGCCTCTTCTTTAAAGCTTTAAATCCCCCCTCTTTTTCCTGTTGTAAAGGTCAGATTTTTTTTGACAACTGTGTGCAAGAACAAGATTTGCTAAATCCCTTCATTTTTATTCATACAAATATCGGCATTCAGTGAACATTGGTTGTCCCAGCACTGAGAGGCAAAGAAAACTCAGGGAGAGCCTTGTGAATCTCAGCTTAGTGCCCCATACATATCCGTGGAGTTAAGTTTGCTAACCCAACTTTAACCCTTGGCTTTCCTGGTTTGGGGAACATGCTCATTGTGTCTTGTCCTGTTTTGTAGTCCAGCCCCAATATTCATATACATATTTCCTGGTCTGATAGCTTTCTAGAAGAGAACGTTTGGGAGGTAATTGTCTTAGTGTTAAATTCTTGCATTGGGAGTCTCTGGATGAAAAAATATGAAGATTAGAATCAGAAAAGGATTATGGTTCATCCTGTCTAAAAGAGCCACTTTGACCTCAGCACATTTATCTTAGACTATTGATCATTCTACTTCTAAAGTACTTTATTTCTTTACCCTAGTATATGAAATTATGTCTTATATGACACAGATTTCTGAGGATATTTAATTTGATTTTATTTCATCATGCATGATGTTTGGTTCTTGTCTCTGAAGAAACAAAACAAAAAATTTTAGATGTTTACGTGGGTTTTATGTGAAGCAGTCTGTTTTTCTTCCCTTTCCCATTGACTTTGGTGTCTGAAGTTGTCTAGTGGGATAATAACAATAATTCACATCTGTGTTGCACTTTAAGGTTTACAAATTGGTTTACAAATGTCAAAATGTTTTGGATACACCCCCGTTTCCCAGAACTTAGTCCAGCAAGCAGGCCATGCCCTGACTGCAGGATGTATCCTGAGCTCATCATAATAGTAATATTTTGTGCTCTGGATGACCTTATCCTCTGACAAATTGTATTTTTTTGACCAGCACCAGGTGTTCACTGAGGGATTTAGTTTCCCCTATTTCCCAGGGCCACATGTTCACAATCCCTGTTCTTACCAGGTCCTGGTAACTTTTGTTCCTATCACATAAGTCAAGTTCTGTATCCTGTAGAGCATTCATGATCCCCAAGACTTGGGATAATGACTATTTCCACGGGACCCAAGACCTGATTCCAACTTACAGGTTGAAACTGTGTTCTTTTTGTACTAGCTAGAGAATCCAGAAAAAGTGATGGAATGAACTGAGCACCATTTGGACTAATTTGTTACTCATCACCTTCCTGCTATAAGTAGGAAGTCACTAATTGTCCTAACTAGCCAAGGACAGTTGGACCTTGGCCATCCAGCTAATAAACTTATCCTATCTTATTCTATTCTATCTCAATGCTTAATAAACATCCTGGTTATACTATAGAGATCTCATTTCTCTCTTAACTTTTATTCAAAAAGGAGAAGTCTTTGTTATGGGATTAAATATGTTGAACACGCAAGCTTAAAAGGATAGGCATAGACTGTTCTCAAACTGCAATGCCTTTTCCTACTACATGGGGGGAATAGGTTGAAGTTAATATGGGAACTTTGTCTTCTAGTTCCTGTCATCCTTGACTGAGCTAGAAATCACTTTGGTAAATCCAGTTGCTATGTTTTAGGTGTAAGTTTGTGCTGAAGGTATCATTTTAAAATTTTTATCGTTATATTTATTTGTTTTTATATCATATTCATTTCCTAACCAATTCCTTACATAAAGCATCCATTTTAAGGCAAGAGGCTATATAAAAGAACAACGGTGTCTTTGATTTTTACATAGTTATAAATTTATTTATAGAAGGGAAGTGTTTGGAAATGAGTTTTTGACTTTGTGTGTGTGTTTGTATGTGTATTTTTACTATTTAGAGAATAGGTAAACCAAGATATAAGGAGGCAATATTTAGATAAGGTGACAACTCACTTATAAATAATCTAAGGTTTAATTGTATTTTGAAATAGACCATTTCTATTGTAGTTATGGTTATATTTGTCTTTTCTCCCCTATTTTACCATAATTATTCTCCACGAAGGTAGGTACCATCTTTTATTCAGCAGACAAGAGGTTCCTATGTTGCTGTTTTGTCTGCCTTAGAAAATGATCTTTTCCCTAGAAATGATAAAACAAAAAAAATGATAAATGGAATTGATACTTGAGATAAGTAAGAGAGCATGTAACTGCACTTCCTGAATCCAATCACCAAATCACTACTTTAGGTATAGGAAGAACTGACTAATATGATTGCTGAACAACTGTCATGATATTTGAAAGATGATGGAAAATGGGAAAAGTTTTGCCAGACTGGAGATTGGTAAGTGTTCTAATTTTCAAAAAGGAGAACAAAGTTTGAAAACTATAGACCAATGAGATTAACTTTAACACTTTGGAAATTCTAAAACAGATCTATAAGAGTAACAGTAATTACAAAGAATCAGCATAACTTTGTTAAAAACAGGTCATACCAGGATAAATTTATTTTTCTTATGACAAAATTACTTAACTTATATGTGAGGTAAATGTTGTGGATATAGTTTACCTAGATTTTAACAAACCTTTGATAAAGTATTTCATTCTGTTCTTGTGGGAAATATGAAAACAAAAAATCCAATTGAAAAATAAAATAATACTTTTTAAAAAAATTGAGGTGAATGCTTTGGATATAGTTTACCTAGCTATTAATAAACCTTTGATAAAGTATTTCATTCTGTTCTTGTGAGAAAGATGGAAACATCAAATCCAGCTGAAAAATAAAATAATACTTTTTAAAAAAATTTGATACTTGATTTCAGGCACCTACTATGAATGTACTTACTGTGTACTTTATGTTATATTTTTATTTCCTGTTTTTACTTAGTATATACACCATGAATTGATAACTGTTTTTATGTTATGGATTCTTTTAGCTGTAATAATCATACTATGAACCCCTTCTGAGAATAATGATAGATTATAGCTAATGATAAGTAACATTTATATAGAGTTTTAACATTTGCAAAGCACTTTACAAATATTATCTCATTCCTTGTTCATAACAACTTTGAGAAGTAGGTGTTTTTATTATCCCCATTTTACAGATGAGGAAATTGAGGCAGAAATAAGTAAAATTATTTTCTCAGGATCACAGAACTAATAAGTGTCTAAGACTGAATTGAACTCAGATCTTCCTAACTCCCAAGTTTTATATACTATGCATTGTCCCACCTTACTTCCACTATTAATTTTTAAAATCTCACTTACCATAATGACTATTCCAGATTTTATCTTTTCTCTTCAACTCTCTCATATTACTCCCTCTCTCTACTCTTTCTACTGAGGACTTCATTTTAAATTTTACAGAGAAAATCAGTCATTTTATGTACATGCCTTCTTTCCCCCTTTTCCTCATCCCATAACACCTGAGCATTGCCTCCTCAACTTCTATTCATTCCAGTCTCTCCTTAAAAGGTGTTCTTTCCTCTTGATAAGGTTAACTGATTTATGTACGACTTTTTCCCCTGAACTTAACAAAAATCAACTAAAACACTTTTCACAAACACATTGAAAGAAAAAGTTGTACATGAAACTCTGAATCCTTTCCTGTGTAGCTTACTTTTCTTTTAAATATGTATTTAGCTACATTAAATAACATGTAACAAATCAACATATTACATGCTTCAACATCTATCTTTTGTAATCATTGTTGGTCATTTCAATAATCAGAATTAAGTCTTTCAAAGTTGTTTGTCTTTATGATATTGTTATTTTATAAATTGTTTTTCTGATTCCATTAACTTCTTACCTCTCTTCGAGATAGAGTTTGGTTGTTTTTCCCTTCCTGAAATGGTCTCTTTAGACTATAATTTGTTTAGTCATTTATCCTTTTTGCTTGACCTGATTAATACCCCTTTTGCTTGTTTTTTTTAAATGGAGAGTACCTATAAATATTATTGTATAGGTGGGCCTTTTTTCTCTCTTTGATATCTTTGAGGTATAGGACTAGTAGTGAGTCAAAAGGGATGTACAATTTAGTGGTTGAACACAGTTCCAAATTGATTTACAGAATGACTAGATCAATTCACAGTTCTGCCAGCAGTACATTAATGAGTCTGTCTTCTCACATTTCCTCCAACAATTGTTATTTTCCCATTCATTCATTCATTTATAATCATTTATTTTCTATCTTTGCCAGTCAGATGAGTATGAGGTAAAAATCTCTCAGTTATTTTTTCTTTTTCTGATAATTAGTGATTGGAACATTTTTTCATATACTTGCATAGATTTCTTCCTTTTGGGGGGGGGGCAAGTCTGCATAGATTTCTGCTTTTGAAGTTATGTGTTTAAATTCTTTAACCATTTGTTAATTATGGAATGACTCTTACAAACTTGAATTGGAAGCTAAGTCGGCCAAGAATAAGCTAATTCTTTTCTATCTGAATTTCTCCTCTTTGACCATTCATTCCCTCTATTTCTTAGTCTCCTTTACAGTATCATTGGCTTCATTATTCTCTGAATGGCTTTGCCTTTGCTCTTCTTCTTTATATTCTCTTAACTTGGTCAACCTTATCTGCTAGTATAGGTTCAATTATGATCTCTGTGTAGATGATTCCTTTATTTGTACATTTAGTCCTAGTTTTTTATCCTGGGCTCTAGTCCTACATCTCCAATTCCCTTTTGGATATTTCGACTTGGTTGGCCCCTAGACATAAGACTATTAGAAATAGAATTTGTTATCTTTTCTCAAAAACTACTGCTCTTCTGAACTTTCCTATTTTTGTTGGGAGGTTTTTCAGTATAATCTTACATATAACCTTTCCCACTTTCCATTCATATAACTATTAATTTGGGTCAGGTCCACATCTCCTCTTTCCTAAACTATTGTGTTCTCCTCAGTTTCCTACTGGAACCACCTGGATTTTTGATAGTAGAGCTTTCAAGTTATATTGCTCAGAACAATATCACCTCTCACCTATTTCCACCAGGAATGTAACCTCTTCTTCTCTCCATACCCAGCTTTCTAACTCCCCTTTATATATTATTTTTCCCCATTAGAATGTAAGCTCCTCAAGGGTAGAAACTTGCTCACATTTGTACTCTCAGAACTTAACCTGATGCCTGGTACATAGTAAGTACTTAATAAATGCCATGTAGTAAATCATTCAAATAGTATTCTGTGAAAAACAATTGGTGTCCCTACCACTCCACTCCAGTCCTTATTCTACACACCTGCCACAGGGATTTTCCTAAATCACAGTTCTTACTATGTTATTGGGGGGGAAATTAATTCCCTTTTTTTGGCATTTAAAACTTCCTAAGTAAACTGAGCCAAGAAAACAACATATATGTAATGGCTACAGCAATTTAAATTAAAAGGTCATCCACAAAGAATTGAAACTATATGGTACAGAATTACAGTTTATAAACTTAGCCCTCCAAAAGGAATATGACAAGACTCCTCCCTTCATGAGAGAGGGGCAGGGTGTGGTGTGAAGTATAGATATGGAACATTGCATTTATAAGATTTTTTTTTTTGCTATATTTATTAGTAATTTTGCTGATTTCTCTTTGAAAAATTTCTTTGTTAGAAGGTAAAGCTCTGATTGCAGGTAAAAGTTCTAGTGTTTGACAAACCCAAAGACTCCAGTTTTTGGGATAAGAATGCATTATTTGATAAAAATTGCTGGGAAAATTGGAAATTAGTGTGGCAGAAACTAGGCATTGACCCACACTTAACACCATACACCAAGATAAGGTCAAAATGGGTTCATGATCTAGGCATAAAGAATGAGATTATAAATAAATTGGAAGAGCATAGGATAGTTTACCTCTCAGACCTGTGGAAGAGGAAGGTATTTATGACCAAAGAAGAACTAGAGATCACTATTGACTACAAAATAGAAAATTTTAATTATATCAAATTGAAAAGTTTTTGTACAAACAAAACTAATGCAGGCAAGATTAGAAGGGAAACAATAAACTGGGAAAACATTTTTACAGTCAAAGGTTCTGATAAAGGCCTCATTTCCAAAATATATAGAGAATTGACTCTAATTTATAAGAAAACAAGCCATTCTCCAATTGATAAATGGTCAAAGAATATGAACAGACAATTCTCAGACAAAGAAATTAAAACTATTTCTAGCCATATGAAAATATGCTCCAAATGATTATTAAATCAGAGAAATGCAAATTAAGACAACTCTGAGATACCACTACACACCTGTCAGATTGGCTAGAATAACAGGGAAAGATAACGCGGAATGTTGGAGGGGATGTGGGAAAACAAGGACACCGATACATTGTCGGTGGAATTGTGAACACATCCAGCCATTCTGGAGAGCATTTTGGAACTATGGCCCAAAAGTTATCAAACTACGCATACCCTTTGATCCAGCAGTGCTACTACTAAGCTTATACCCCAAAGAGATACTAAAGAAGGGAAAGGGACATGTATGTGACAAAATGTTTGTGGCAGCCCTGTTTGTAGTGACTAGAAGCTGGAAAATGAATGGATGCCCATCAATTGGAGAATGGTTGAGTAAATTGTGGTATATGAATGTTTGGAATATTATTGTTCTGTAAGAAATGACCAGCAGGATGAATACAGAGAGGATTGGCGAGACTTACATGAACTGATGCTAAGTGAAATGAGCAGAACCAGGAAATCATCATATACCTCAACAATGATACTGTATAAGGATGTATTCTGATGGAAGTGGATTTCTTCGACAAAGAGGAGATCCAACTCAGTTTCGATTGATCAAGGATGGACAGAAGCAGCTACACCCAAAGAAAGAACACTAGGAAATGAATGTAAACTGCTTGCATTTTTGTTTTTCCTCCCGGGTTATTTATACCTTCTGAATCCAATTCTCCCTGAGCAACAAGAGAACTGTTTGGTTTTGGTGTGGTTTGGTTGCACACATATATTGTATCTAAGATATACTGTAACCTTTTTAACATGTATAGGACTACTTGCCATCTGGGGGAGGGGTGGAGGGAGGGAGGGGAAAAATCGGAACAGAAGTGAGTGCAAGGGATAATATTGTAAAAAATTACCCTGGCATGGGTTCTGGCAATAAAAAGTTATTTAAAAAAAAAAAAAAGGTAAAGCTCTGGAAGCAGCTAGATGGCGCAGTGAATAGAGCACCAGCCCTGAAGGTAGAAGGACCTGAGTTCAAATGTGGTCTCAGACACTTAACACTTCCTGGATGTGTGATCCTGGGCAAGTCACTTAACTTCAATTGCCTCAGCAAAAAAAAAAAAAAAAAAGAAAAAAGAAAAGAAAAAGAAAGAAGAAGTTAAAGCTCTGGGAGGGAATCAGAGAATGCTGCAGAGAAAAGTTTAGCCAGTATAAAAACATAAGATAATTTTTAAAATTTATTGATCTTTATATTGGCACAACTTATTCTCAACTCACCTTTCAACCTACACTTCCATACTTTACAACATCAGCCAAACTAGATCTTTTGCTATCCCTTAAAAACAATATTCCATTTCTTTACTTTTGTCCTAAATGTCCTTCATGGCTAGGAATGTATTTCCTCCTCATTTTTGCCTCTTAGAATCTTTAGTTTCCTTCATGACTCAATTAAGTGACATATTTTGCATGAGATTTTTCCTGGACTCCTAGTTGCTAGTGCCCTCTTTCCCAAACTTACCTTGTGTTCTCTTTTTCATCTCTTGTTTTATGTACCTGTTGTCACCGACATTAGAATGTAAATTCCTTGAGAATAAAGACTGCTTCACATATTCCTTTGTTTCCTATTGCCTAACAGAGGAGTTAAATGTTTACTGATTAATTATGTCACAGTAGTACTTTTTGTGATAATGAAAAAAGTGGTACCTATAGATCTAGAAATGACTAAACAAATCAAATATAATAGAAATGTAAGAAATGGAAAATATAAGGAATTAAGAGAAACATGAAAAGACTTGTATAAATTGATGCACGGAAGGAATCTCCTTCATTTCTGCACCTTATCAGGCTCTGACTAATGTCCTGAGCCATGTGTCTAGAATATGGTAGCAAGTAATTGCTGACATTTTGATTAACTGTGCCATGTTTCTGAGACTGACAAGAATGCCAGTAATTATGAAGGAAAGCCAGCCAACAATCTCCTTGCCTTGGACAAATGGGAATAATTACTAAGTTTAGTTGACATTAAGGTATACATTATTTGAATGGTAGGATATTCAAAGTTCACATAGAATTTCCATTTATAAAGGAAACACTTACCTAGAGAGTCCTTATTTCCTTTCCTTTCTTTTGCCTTCTTTTTTGTTTCTGATTTTTCATGTTTTATGAGGAGCCTAACATTTTAATGCATCTTACTATTCTCATGTTTGTTTATTTTTAAGGTTTTTGTTTTTTAGTTTTCAGTTCCAATTCTCTTGCTCCATCTACTCCCTTTCCACATATGTGAAGTCATGCATATCATATTTCTACATTAGCCATATTGCTAAGGAAAAAAACCAAAGAAAAATGAAGTGGAAAAAAATATATGCTTCAATTTTACTCATAGTTCATTGTTACTCTCCCAAAAGAAAAATAGCACTTTTCATCTTGAGTACTTTGGAATTTTATGGTTTATTATAGAGTAGCTAAGGATTGATTGTTGTTAAATATTGCTATTTCTGTGCATCAACTGGTAAAGGTCTTCCCAGATGTTTTCTTTTAAACCGTCTCCCTCATCATTTCTGGTAGCACAAGAGTATTCCATCACAATCATATGCCACAACTTGTTTAGCTGTTCTCCAATTGATGGACAACCTCTCAGCACCCAATTCTTTACCAGTACAAAAAGAAGCCTATAAATATTTTTGAATATATTAGCCCTTTTCCTTTTATCTTTTTGGGATATAGACTACCCTGCTATTTTTAAAGACTGTAGAGCTAAGGACCCTAAAAAAGGTATCTCGAGCTGCTTGGTAGAAGAGGTCATATGGTGATAATTTTGTCTAGAGCACTACTGGAGAAGAGATGAAGATAGTTTAATCCTCTATACTGATTAGTTGTTAAGGCCTTGGGGAGTATTGAAGAATGGAGCAACAGAAAGCATGATGAGTAGAAGAATCCACTTCACTTACTAATGGTGATTTTCCTATGGAACATGCCTGTTTGATTACTTGTGCTTTCTCAAATTCAGATTTTACTTTTAAAATACAGTTTATTGCTTTCCTTCCAGAGACCCGCTTTGTACCTCCTTGATGTCACAGCCAGAAGTGCTTTATTAGTCATCCTGGAGAGATAACTGAGACTAAGTAGGCAATACTCTCTCTCTCTAGCTTTGATCAGGCCTATTACTTCTCATTGGGTTATTATTAGTTTAAGACTCTTCCATGCTGAGAAATTCAGTGGGCTTTTATATGAAAAACCTGCACACTGCTTGATTAAATTGTGTGTTTAATTTCTGATTTTAGGCTGTAGCAATCAAAGGAGAATTTGACCAACCGGACTAAAGTTGTAAATTGACTTCTTAGCCTGGAAGGTATAGTGTAATAAGAAGACTGCTTAGACCATAGTGGTATTTGGGTTTTCTTAGTAATGAAAGTGATAAATTGAGAAATCTGATTCTAATTTAATCTAGTATGCTTGGTGTCAGATTGAAGAGTGTTTCTGTGATTTAGGGAAAGACTAGAATTTACTGAGGGTGGGAAAAGTTGTATCTTGTGCATCCTGATGGCTAAGCATGAACTTTATTTTCAATTCAGCAAACATTAAGCAGGCACTATGCCAAATACTGGTGATAAAACACAAAAATGAAATAACTCTTGCTTAGTTTTCTAAAAATATTAATATCATATTCCTACCCTTCTAGGGGGTTTTCTTAGCTTTGACCTTGATTTTTCAAATTTTCCCATTCAAAATACATATCAGATGAAACATTTCAGGGGTCCCTCTACCACACTTGTTTTTGTTGAGGTTCTCTCTTGCTATTCTGTATTGGATTTCTGGATTAAATTGGGTAGTTTCTATATAATCTGTTTTCTATACTACAGAGATGCTGCCAAGCAAGGTGGTTGCTGATAACTTATTTTTCTAAGTCTATCCAAAGAGCTGGTGTAGCACTAATTGGAAAGTGATTGAGGGATTACAGGAGCCTTGGGCAATTAATCAATGGGGGTGTACTCTGATGTCTTTCCCTTCCTCCTTTTTTTTTGATTTGCCAGTTCTAGTTCTCCATTAAAGAGTGTGTGTGTGTGTGTGTGTGTGTGTGTGTGTGTGTGTGTATGTGTTGGGGTGGGGGTGGAGGTGGAGTTTCCCAATTGCTGCAGGGGGTGCACGGGAGTTGGGGGGGGGGGGGGTTTGATTGTTGTCTATTTATTAGAGGTGACATGAGCAGTGGGGCATCGGCAGAGAGGCTGTGTTGCTATTGCTAAATATACATCCCTGACAGTTGGATAATAGGTTCCAGGAAGTTCAGTGGAAAATTAAAACAAAGCAACATTTATAGCTGATTGAACTTGAAAAGCCATTTTGGTGTTGAATGGCAAATATGTGGACTTCAGCATTCCAGGAGCCTGATGCACCACTAGATGGGCCTGGCCTTGTGAGTTTGATGGCCTGGGGATACAACAGTATGCAGGATTTTTTCCTTTAGAGAGCACTTTAAGGGGAAGAAAAATGTGTTCCCTTTAACAAAAGCCCCTTCCCACAGAGCTTTATGACATTAGTTCTCCATGTCCAGAAAGCATCTTTCTTCTGATGGTTTATAGTCTGTTAGTAGTTTCTAATACAAAAATATCTGGCAGGTGACAGTTTAGCTCCTAAGTACTGAAAATATTCCCTCTCAATCTACACTGGTGCTGAAGTAGAGACTCTGCTGAAGTATGTGATATATTAGTATGTATATGTATATAGTAGTATGTAATATAGTAGTATATAATCTGACCATAGTGTAGATTGTTACTTGCGATTCAAGTTAGTATGTTTACATTTTATAGAGAAAGCTTTGGATCCTATGTATAGGAGATGATTAAGGTCCCTTGTACCAAAAGATTCCATAGAGTTTGAGGATTTTTGGAACTGTGTTTTGTGTAGAACTTCATGTTCCCTTTTCCCTCCAAAATAATCATGCTGCTGTTCTGTAAGTGTCCAGTGAAAAATATGAGGGGTGTGCCCAATTTGAGTGTTTTGCTGGCAAGAATGACTTGACTGTGGCACATCAGAAAGCAAAACTAAAGATACCTTGCCAGCCTTTATCAGCTTATTTGACTGTTTCCCTGAAGCCTAATATTTAGGGAAATGTGGTTTTTTTCCTCTTATTGATCCATAGACTATTCATTGGTTACTCATTTAAAGATTCCACAACTTTCTTCAATTGAGAGGTTTCATTTTTTGCTTTGCCAACGAACTAAAGGTTTGATTATGAGGTTTCTCTATTGGCTTGTCGGTGAAAATTGTTTTCAAAATCTCCTGGGTCAAAATCATTTCTGGGTGCTGGTAACTTCGTGCATGTGACTGTGCACATGGAAATGAGTGGTTTTATCTGTTTGAAAATTTTTTCCAAAAGAAAACTCATCTCACATTTTTCAAGTCTTTTCCTATTCTAATCCATATTCTACACAGATGCCAAAATTATTGTCCTAAAGCACAGGTTTGACTTTGTCATTCCCCTCTTCAATAAAGTCCAGTTGCTCCCTAACTTCTAAAACCAAATATAAACTGTTCTGGTTGTCGAATAAAGTTTTTCACAACTTGAACCTAACCTACCTTTCCAGCTTTATATACCTCACTCCCCTTCACATACTTTAAACTTGCAGGGGTCCTCAAACCAGTGGGCCAGATGCGGCAACTGAGGACGATTATTCCCCTCACCCAGGGCTATGAAGTTTCTTTATTTAAAGGCCCACAAAACAAAGTTTTTGTTTTTACTATAGTCCGGCTCTTCAACAGTCTGAGGGACAGTGAACTGGCCCCCTCTTTAAAAATTTGAGGACCCCTGAGTCTAAAGTCTCAGTCTAGCCATACTGGTCTTCTTACTCTTCCAAACCATACTATCCATATTCTGGCTACCTTTGTCTTCTTTTCTCTTCTCTCTGGAAACTGGACTTTACCCCTGAGACCTAGGCCTCTCATGGACAAGCTTTTACCTTGTCTTTATATCCAGGCCTTTATATCACTTATGTGCAATTTCCAAATCATGCACCTGCACATGTACCCCCTCCTCTTCTCTAACTTGACTTTCTGTATTGTTTTCCCTCTTTAGAATGTAAGCTTTTTGAGGTCTGTGATTGTTTTGCTTCCTTGAATTTGTATCCCTAGCACTTAGAGAGGTACCTGGCACCTAGTAAGGACTGAATAATTGCATTTTCATTCACACATTCCTCATATATAATTTCATCTCCTGCCACTGTGCACTGGTGCCTTCTGTTGCTGAAATGCATTTCTTCTTCAGCTCTACTTCTTAGAATACCTAATTTTTTTCAAAACTCATTCAGGTATCACCTTATGCATAAAACCTTTCCTGATACCTCTCCTTCAGTTGAGATTGCCTTCCCTCCAACACCCTCCCCATTACCTTCTGTACGTTTTGTATTTCTTTCTTTATGTGAAGCTTTTCTTTCTTGAGAAAACATATGTGGCTAGAGGGTATGAACTATTTCCCCTTTGTCTTTGTATCCCTGGTGCCTAGTACAGTGCCTGGTTATTAACTGGTTGATCTTTTCCCATCTGCTCCCCTATTGCTATGGCAACTCCACACTCGATCTACTGCTCCATGGACTCAAGCTTCTCACTAACATTAGCTTATGTACTTTAGCTAACATGGCACTAGGCTGTCAGCTTAGTTAAATTTTCTAGTTCTTGAAGTTTGGCTTTTTATTCAGTGCCATTAACTTGAAACAGTTGATCATTGCTTTGCTTTTTTAATTGAGGAGCCCTGTCCTTTGACAAAGGTTCTAAGTGGCTGATCTTTCTTACTGACTTTTTTTAGGAATAGTTATTGAGAACACTTAATCTAAGCTTATTTATTATCCAGGACATACCTATATTTTATATCCTCATAAACTGTGATCTTGTCAAGTGGAAGGGGCTGCTTTAAGTCTGATTTAAATTTCTTCACAAAATTTTATCTACAAAAATCATTATTTTCTCAAGAAACTCTAGTTGTGATGTTTTGTTTTGTTTTTTTTCCTGGATATGAAGTCCTTTAGAGGCAAAGCTGTGTCCCCTGTCTGCTAAAAATCTCACCCAAGGCTAGGTTTAACTAGATACTCTACTTGAAAAATTGAGGCTCAGAGGCCATAGGAAATGTTTGTTCCTCTTCTCTCTTTAGTTCTAACCATTAATCCTTCCTAGTGTGTATTCATAGGTAGGTAAATAAACTCTGGAGAGTAACATCTGGATACGTATATTCTGTAGAGATCTAGCACATTCTGTTTGCCATTTGAATAGGAATTAAGTATTGTATTAATTGTAACAATTATAATAATTGTATTGTAATTAAGTATAAGTAATTAATTAAGGTGAAGGAAAGTTTCCTGATTTGAATGTGAGTTATATTGGTGCAGCTTGGTCATCTTTATAATTTTAAAAGAGTGAATCCACTGCTCTTATATTGAATCAAGGAGTCCTGTATTCCTTTGAGCACATACCTTCAACAAGGCAGTTAATACTTTCCTCTTATTGAAATTAAAAAGTGATGAGATTTGTGCCTTTATTTGGAAGAAAACAAAATCAATTGATAGGGGGAGGGACCTGTAAATTCCTCTGTCATATTGATGGTATGTGTTACAGAAAATGAGGACAAACTTTCTCTTCCTGAGGCTCAGCTGCCTCAAATACTTGTGATATTGTGTGTTATTTATGAGTCTGTTTGGGATTCACTTCCCTATCCAATGCTAGGTAAAGATGTACAGGCAGAATGTGGAAGTCCTTATTAATCTTCTTGTTCTAACTTAGGATTTCTCACTCGCTTTGGCTTCTGTTGGAACAGACACTGGCCTTTCCCACTGAACTGCAACAGCCTAGATTAATATTAATCCCTTTAATACTGTAGCTCATGATATAGTCATTAGGTGACTTGGAACTAATCCTGCCCACCTAACTAGTGTGATTTATTAAATACACATGGAGGATTGAGTCTGAATGCAGCCAGACAGAATCAGCAGCAAATAAATACCTCTGTGTATCTGTGTTAATACTGGTCGATTGGGAAACAATTGCAGGCTGAATTGGGGAGAAATAGGGGTGAAAAGAGGCTTATGTTTTTATTTTTTTAAATCCTTCGAGTAAGTGGGATTGAAGTTGCATGAGTATTTGGGTATTCTGGATTCAGAAATATTTGATTCAAAATAAGGAAGATAATCCTTCAGATGCATTTATCCTTTAATAGTTTTCCTTCTCTAAGAATAACTGTTCCACTCCGCCCAAATAACATTTTCTTTTACAACCTAACTTCAGCAGGTTACTTAAAGTTCTTCATCCGAAAACTCCTTCCTCTCAATTAGTCAGACTGAGTAGCTAGGTAATGGATGCCCTTATTTTCCCTTAGTCATGAGGATCTTGTTTTCAGTGAGAAGGGAAATAGCCTGCTGGGGACCTACATGGAATGATAACAGCTTTTCTTTTACCAAGATGTCAGCCCAACTAGCAAACTTACTGTCTTTCATAAATATCACATTTTCTCTCTTATTATTTCCTCAAACCTTCCCTACTTCCTCAGTCTGCTCTTTCAGCAAAAGAAGGATGGCATTAGTATGAAAAACATTTACCTTGTTGGAGAACTTTAATAAACCATCTGATATTTGGGAAACCTTCCATCAATATTTTCCCACAAAACACACTAGAGATCCTCTGCTTCTTTTTCCTAAGAACAACTATCTCAAGATTTATACCACTTCTCTTCACCTTTGGTAAACTGGCAATGTTTTCAGAGATGTTATTTCTTTCTTAATGATCAGTACTCGCCAACAACTACTGAACATGTGGAATTGAGAAAGATATTAATTTTCTTTCTAGAGTTATCCTATTCCTTAGTTAAAATCTTTGCCCATAAAACCATATTTTGTAGCAAAGATTTTTTTAAAAGCAGTTAAGCATAACCAATCAATTCATCCATTATGTCTGATAACATACACTGCATACCTTAGAACCCCACCTTTGCAGTGAAGGGAAGGATTTTTTTCAGAATTTTTCAGAATGGTTAGACCACTTATAGTTCCAACAACAGTATATTCAGACAGTGAGCCTGTCTATATCGAAGCCTTTCCAAAATTGAATGTTTCCATTTTTCATCATCTTTGCCCAATTGTTACATGTAACATGAAACCTCACAATTGCTTTGATATACATTTATCATATTATTTATTATTTGGAGCATTCTTTTTTGTGGTTGTTAATAGTTTGCAGCCCTTTTGAGAACTCTTTCATATCTTTTGATCACTGTTATTGAGGAATGGCATTTGATCTTATACAAGTTGTTTATTGTTTATATATCTTAATACTAAACCCTTTTCAGATTAATTTGATGTAAAGATTCTTTTTCCATTTGACCACTTACCTTTTTTTAAAAAATAGCCCTTTTTTTCCCCAAAAATATATGCAAGGATAGTTTTCAACATGTACCCTTGCAAAACTTTGTGTTCCAAATTTTTCTCCCTCCCTCCCCTGACCCTCTTTTCCTAGACAGCAAATAATCCAATGTAGGTTAAACATATGCAGTTTTTCTAAACATATTTCCACATTTATCATGCTGCACAAGAAAAATCAGATCAAAAGGAAAAAAATGAGGGAAAAAAAAACAAGTAAGCAAACAACAACAATAACAAAGTTAAAAATTACTATGTTGTGATCCCCATAGTCCTCTCTGGACCCCAACTGATGGACATCCACTCATTGTCCAGTTCCTTGCCACTACAAAAAGGGCTGTTGTTAACAAACATATGTAACTTGTCATTTGAATTCCTCTAATTTAGAATCTGACTTTAACCTATCTTTCCAGATTTTGTATGTGTGTTTGTCATGCCTTTTCACTTTCTAATGTTGCCAGTCCTGCTCCTGAAAGCACTTTCCCCTCTGGTATTAAAAAACCTTAGTGAAGCATCCTAGGTATGGAAGCAGCAATCAGTGAGTAACTCTGAGAATTTTCCATATTCTTATTTTCTGTATATATTCTATATATTCTTTCCCCTTCCCTTAATCCCACCCAATAGTCTTCTCTTGAACAATACCTGGAGTTAACTTGTTTATCAGTCAGTCAACATTTATTAAACAACCATGATGTAATAGGCCATGTCCTAACACCAAGGACACAAAGACAAAGTGAAACAGTCTCTATACTCAAGGAGCATACATTTCTGTTGGGGAAACATGTAGACATATAAGTATACACGAAGTATGTGCAAATAGTTTGGAGGGAGGCACTAGTGGCTGAAGCAAAAGTCTCATGTAGGAGGTGGCATTCAACCTGAGCTTTGAAGGAAACTAGAGATTTTAAGCATATGTAGTTGGTTCCAGTCTTATTATCCTAAGTTCTTCCTGTCCTCAGGGACCATTGCCCTATCATTTCTGCTTCATGATGGAAGTCCCAACAGAATGTTTCTTTAAGCATAATTTGCCTAAAGAAGTGACTTAGGCCATCAGACCTGATGGGAAAGGGAAAAAATGCTACCTTTTTCTCTCTCCCTCTCTCTACATTCTTGTTCTCACTGCCTTTTCTGGTCTCTGGCATCAAATGTACAACGAGGAAAGACGTATTGTCTGCATCTCTTCATTCCCCTCTCCCTAGAGTCTAGATGCCTGGGTATGAAGGAAAGTAGCAGGTGGGGGAATACATAAAGGATGTGGGAAGGGGGTGTGGGGAAGCTTTTCACTTAAACTCTGGATGTTGCTCAACAGAATGGGTGTGAAATTTAGTCAGAGCCACAGCATGTGTTACAACTTTTCAAGTCCTCCTCCCCTCCTCAAAGTGTGTTTAACCCTTTCTTTTCATATATCTTCCTTCTTCCATAACTGCCATATAATCTCCCATAATTGCCTGAGCAGTCTAAAATGAGTTGTGAGATGGGTATTGTTATTTACTTGTTCCCACTTGGGGAGTTAAAATCTCTCTGTTTCATTTCTGGTCTGCTGTAGAGACTGCTAATATTTCTGTCCTTATGCTTTTCCAGTTATCACTTGTTTAGACTTTCACTTCTCAAATTTGTTGATTTCTCTGAAACTAATAATACCTATACATCTGGGAGGAGTATAGTATTTAGTGCTAATATGAATAGACTGTTTTGGGGTTATTAACTTCCATGGATATTGATGGGGGAAGAGGGAGGAGTACAAAGGTTGCTTTCCCCCATATACCTTAAGAAACTAGTTGAGCTCATGGGAACACTTAGCCCTATGTTAGGTCAATTATAAATGATCTTCTTAAATTAATGCTTTGGGCTTAATACCTACCATTGTCTGGATTTTCTTTTAGAGAGGTACAACTATATTGTTATATATCAGTGTGTTAAAAAAGGACTTTTCCCTCTTTGAGAATTGTCCCATGGGCAAAAGCCAACTTAAGACAATAAGTAACCTGGCTTGATACTTTTACTGCCCTGGGAATGGAATGGGCTGCTAGCCTTGCCTGCCAGTAGGATGAATTGAAAAATTAAGCTTCCATGGAATGCAGGCAGTGTTGGCTCTCATATACGGGGTCATGAAGCCTCCTCCTTTAGCCCACTCCATTTTGATCCTCTGTGGGCCTAGTTTCTTCAACCTGAAACTTTGGCAAGAAAAGATATCCACATCACTAGGTTCTCTGCTGTCACATCATACTGGCCTCTGTTGCATACTTGAAAAGCTGGAGCAGGTGGTGGAAATCCTACTCCAACCTCCTTTCTTTGTGCCAACACTCTGAGAGGTTTGGCCAGCAGAATTTGGGGTTAGTTTAATAGATGGTGGATTAGGAACATTTTCAAGATAGAGAATCATTGGATTATTGTAATATGTACACGGGGTAACATATGTGTTGCCTTTGGAACAAAGAAATGGATTATTTGTTAGAGTGTAGGTGACTGACTTTTAGTAGCCCTGAATCTTCTTGAACAAGGTGCAGTTAGGTTATATAGACTAGCAGCTTCTCTCCCATTTATCATATTTTAACCCTTAAATTTGTGGGTAATGGCATCCAATTGTTTCCCTTTTCCCTTTGAATGAAGAGTGGCTTAGTGGCTTTTGTCAACTAGGATTTAGCGTCCTATGTAGTTAATTATATGCATATAAACTGACTCCTGCTTCCTTGTGATTCCATTGTCTGGATCTTTTCCAGTTTGGGGAGTCAATCTCTATTTTTTTTAAGAGTTTAAATCAAAAGACTAAATTACAAGTCTTTAATTTTCCAAAGCCAAATGGACAAAAAATCTAAGTCAGTGACTTCTCTGTCAGTAGCTTGATTTGTGATCATTGAGTTAATTGAATATGAAGCCCCAACTTCACTTTCAGAAGAGGACTCCCCAGAAGAATGCTTTGTTGCTCAGAATGCATTATTGAAGTTCCAAATTGCTACTTACTTAATTAGACAATGTTGCAGGAAAATATAATGAAAGAGAGGGAGCTTACTATATGGATGAGGCCAGTCTCTGCATACATTTCTGAAATATGAGAATTCATTAAGAACCTACCATGGACTAGGCACTATGTTAAGATCTGGGGATACAAAGAGAAAAAAATGAAACAGTTCATTCTTTAAAGATTACATTTTTTTCCCATAGGAGATGGCACATACAAATATAATAATACAGAAAATTATACAAATTAAATACCAAGTTATGGGAGAGGCACTAACAGCTGGGGGATTAAGAAAGGCTTCATGTAAAGATAGCACTTAGGCTGAATTTTTAAGGAAACTAGGGATTCTAAGAAAAAAAGATAAGCCAAAAAAAATGCCGTTTAGAGGATAGACAATGCAAAGGCATAGAGATAGAAAATGTGTCAGGGGTGAAAAACAGTAAGAAGGCCAGTTTGGTCAGATCATAGTGTGTTCAAAAGGTGGCAGTATAAAACAAGGCCAGAAAGGTCATTGTGAAGGTCTTTAAATGCCAAATAAAGAAGTTTATATTTGATCATAGAAGTAATAAACAGCCATGGGAACTTACCAAATTAAGGGACTGATATAGTCAGACTTGTTCGGATGGATTAGAGTGAGGAGAAATGTGACGCAGGGAGATGAATTAGTATACCCACTATAACAGGCAATGAGCACTTCAACTAGGGTGGTAGCTTTGTGAGCAGGGAAAAAGAGGTGATTGTGTGAAATAGCATGATTGGATATATGGGATGAAGTCAAGGATGACACAGATTGCAAGTGTGAGATGAGTGTGCCTCCAGAGTGATGGGGAAATTTGGAAGAAATCTGGGTTTGGTTGAGAGATGAGTTCTATTTAGGATATGGGGAATGCCTATGCAACATCACATTCAAAATGACCGGTAGATTTTTGGTAATGCAAGACTAGAACTCAGGAGAGCCACTAAAACTAGATAGATAAAGGAGATATTGCCATTAAAATGATGATGAAAACCTTGGCGATTAATGCAGTTATCAAGTTAAAGAGAAGAAGGTCCAAAACTAAGCCATGGGGTTCACCCACAATGAGGGAACTGTTATATTGATGTTCCAAGAAAGAAGACAGAGAAGGAGCTGTCAGGTAAGAGGAGAATCAAGAGAGACCAATGTTATGAAAACCCAGAGAAAGGAAAATATCCTGAAAGAGAGTGGCCAAGAATGTCATGCTGCAGAGAGTTGAAAAGGATTAGGACTGCCATCACTTTTGGCAATCAAGACATCACTGTTTTTGGAGGGAGAGTTGTGAGAAAGGTAGGGAGATAATGTTAAAGAAAAAACTAATGGACACATTTTAAACTTGAAAGAAGGAAGTTTCGAAAGACACAGACAAGCAAGTCAGTATTGTTAACACTTTTTTTAAAAAAAAAGAATCACAGATTTTATTTAAGTTCAAGTTTAATAGATGAGATAATAAAAAGTTTTTCTTAACTCATTGATTTTTTAGTATATCTGTCCCAGCTCCATCATCCATTGAGCCTTCCCTTATAAAACTTTTGAAAAGTTTAGTAAAGCTGGTGAATGATCCAATCTAATCAATATGTATTAAACACCTGCTGTGTGTCAGATGCTGTGCTAATTGTTTGGGATACTGTTTAAAAAAAAAAAATGACAGCCCCAAGGAGCTTACTGTTGAAAGGGAGACACACAAAATGGGCAAGAAGAGGGCATAGTGAAATTATGCTCAGTGGAGTGAGCTGAGATCAGTTTCTGCTCTTTGTAAAGGAAATTGTTGGGAGAAATTTGATACTCAGCCTTCCAATCAGAGAGAAGAGAAGGTGGTATCAATCAAAGCTTGAGTTAGCAGTAGGGTGGTGAGTTTATATGTGATAAGTTTGAAGTTGAAATCAGGTACGGCAGCAGATGCAAAATGGAGTGAACTATTATTTGATCATCTCTGACAGTAAGTACAGCATTCCATATGTAGTCTCCTGCCTCCTTTTTTTAATTGAATTTAATTTTTTTCAGTTATCAAAAGTCTTTTTTTGCTCCAAATTTCCCTTATTAAAAATAAAGAAAAACAAGCCCTTTGTGGGGATAAATTTAATCTTTTTTTTTTTTTGAAAATACCAAAGCATATTTAAAACAGATACTACATTATTCTAGTAATTGCATTCCAGTCCAGGGTGCATATATATTCTTCATATATATTCCTTTTCTGTTCTTTGAAATGTAGAGAATTTTGGGGGAAAGATCCTTAAGTAGTTTCAGTTGACTAGTGAAAGGTATGGATATCTCAGATAGTAATCCAGTTTCACAGTCTGGATGTTCCCATTAAACACAATCTACATGTGTCATCAAACACCTTCCTTGGAAATTCCAGTTCTGGTTTCATGTAGATTCAGTCAATTAAGTAAGAGTGAGACTGAAACTTACTGGCTTCTCAGATACTAATTTATCCTTTGGGGTTCTGGTCAGGGTATGAACTGGTCAGAGTTTACTTCCTCTGATACTCTTTCTCTTTCCAAGAATTTTCATAGCTGTTGCTCACTATTCCTCTCTGGGTTTTTTTTTTTAATTTGGAGTATGTTTTACTGTCCCTGTGAGTGAAACACACATTATTTGAAAGTTGATTGAGCATAAAGTATTTCATTATTAAGTGGCCATCCATCACAAGGAGGCATGTAGGCTGTGAAAAACATTAACCTTGCACCCTGGACTGGAATGCAGTTACTAAATAATGTAGTGTCTGTGTTAAGTTTTAGGAGAGTGACTATTCAGGGAAACAGGTGCTGATCGGGCTAAGGCTTGAGAAGTTATTCCTAAGTTAAGTCTAGTACCATTAGAATCAGCTGTCTTAAAAATTCTCTGGAGACCAACCCCTGGCACTGTGATTCTGTGTATCTTTCAAAATAAGAATGTACTATTGTATTCTTAGGAGAATTCTTCTTTTTTGTCCTTTGTTTCAGAATACATCTTTTAGGAACACCAGTGTCTAGTGATTATATTGTTTCTGTGCTCTCTCAACTAAAGTTTGGTGCCTTGATTTCCCTAAATAGTTCCATTAAAAAAAAAAATGTGTCAAGTAACTACTATGTGCAAATCACTATTACATTTGCTAGGGATAAAAAGGCAAAAAGAAAAAGAGTCCATGCTTTCTATTAGCTTGCATTCTACTAGTTAGCAATAAAATTGAAGAAATTTATTTATCTTCATATAAAAACACTAATCTTGTAAGTAAATAAGTGGGTAAAAATTTGGCTTGCTCTGAATCTTCAATATACTGAAAAGCTGCTCTTGCCAGCTTTTTTTCCTATTTTGGACTATTTTTACTTCTTAGATAAGGTCGAGTTGACAGGATGCCAGCTAAGGGACCCTACAAATTAGGGAGTGGATATTTGATGGCCACCACATATCAGGCTCATCTTCCGAATACTCTGGCCCTAAGGCCCCAAGAATACTCTGGACTCTCCTGTCATTCCTCGGGGATTTTTTGGCATTGAATTTTCTCTTTGAGGATCTTTTGTAATTTGTGGATCTTTTCAGTGCAGAATTAGAATCTTGTTCTATTTTTTTATCTTTTCATTTCCTTTTCTTGTTTTCTTGGATTCCTGGAAGGATGGGGAAACCAAAAAGGGGAACAGGTAGGGAAGTAATTAATATTAAAACTATAGTTACTCTCTTCTTCAGATGTATAAATGTGGAGATTTTCGTTTGTGTAAGGAATTTTCAATGAGGAAAGCTATTCCACATAGAACAACCATGTAAATCTAAAAAGAATAATTTTGCTTTCAAAGCATAACAGCTGAAGTATTTGCCTGCTTCATTTTGGACCCAACCCTGTTCAGGGCATGCAGAAAATGCTATGATGTAGGGAGGACCACAACTGCTTCAGCTTTGGCAGCAAGTTACAGTCTAATTGCTCTGCCTTTGATATGTGCCAATTTCCTTTAGAAGGAAGAGAACTAGTGCTTAGAGTTGACATGCATCAAACATGGGTTGTCAGTAAGACAGATGGATCAGTCTGTCCTCAGGCCTCCGTGATATTTTTTAAACCAATCCCTAAGGGCTTCATTTAGCCCAGCAGGCCTTGTTAAAGAGGCCTCTTTCCCCCTCCTTGGATTAGGAAGGAACATGGGCAAACCCAAAACTAACTCTAATTTGTAGTAGCACTGAAATCAGTTAACTAACCATGTTCAGTGGAAGGAGAGGAGGCAGGGCCTAGCTGGGACAGTGGCCCCTGGGACAGTTCTACTCTAGGTTATTTATGCTAGATAATTTAATTTGCCATTTAAATTTTGGAAAACTACATGACCCTGGAACTGACTACTGAGGCAAGTCAGAGCCATCTGTATGTTGTTCTGGCTTATCCTTTGTTCTCAAAGATGACCATGACATGGATGATGGCATGACATGCAACTGAATTGGATTTCAGTGAGGGAGGGTTATGAAAAGTCACCAGCTTCAACTTTATCCGTCGGAATTCTCTGGGTCCAGTGGCAAATATTGATCAGGATGACAAGAAATGGTTCTGGATGCACTGGGAGACCTTGATCTTTTTAAGTTAAGATCTTTAACAGGTCTCACTTTGACTGGGGTAATGTCTAATCAGTAATTAAGACTAGGTAAGAAAAGTGTATGCTCCCACCTGAAGATTGGGAGGCTACTGCTAACAGAGTTTGGGCTATTTTTTTTAACCTTATTATGGTAGTAAGGTAGGTGCTATTTAAAAGATGAGGAAACTGAAGCTGAGCAAGGTTAGATTTGCCCAATCACACATCAAGTATCTAAGGAAGGATCTGAATTTAGGTCTTAAAATATCATATCCACTACGCCATCTAGCTGTTGTAAAACTCAGGAACAGTCTAAATGGGAAACTCCTTTCTCCAAACCAAATATATCCTTCAAATCAGCTTTAGCAATCTGTTAGACTTTTGTATATGCTGTTTTTGTTGTCTAGCTTGACCTATGATGTAAAAATAAGGATTTTAGGAGCTTCACCAAAAGGAGTTTGCTCCCTGCCCCATACAGAAATTCAAGGCTAAAAAAAAAAAATTCTTCATTTATTGAATCCAACTGACACCTGAAAAAAAAAAATATTCCCCTCTACAATATACCCAAGTGGGTATTTAGCTTTTTCTTGAAGATTTTCAAAAAAAAGGAGCCTTCTACCTTCTGAGACAGCCCATTTCACTATCAAATACCTAGAATTGTTCAATTTTATTGATTTCAGATCTTTGCCACTTTAACCCATTGCCCCTAGTTGCCCTCTTGGGCCAAAAAGAACAAGTCTAATCGTTCCTTCAAATATATGAAGATAACTATCATGCTCCTCTTTCACCCTACCAATCTTCTGGTCTGGTCCAGTCTTCTTTTCTCCAAATTAAATCTTCCCAATTCTTTCAGCATATTTTTATATTGCCTGATCTCAAAACCCTTCACCATTCTGGTTGTGAACATTATCTAACTTACATATAGCCTCTGAAGTAAAAATTACCTTTACTCATTTCAAAGAAGAGTGTTGATGTCTTTGCTATTACCTTCTATACCTAATCCCTATGTCCATTTTGTTCTTTAAAATTTTTTCTCTTTTTTCCTTCAATATATCTTGTGAGTAACTTAGTAGACATAGTGCTGGCTTTGCATCTGAAGGTCTTGAGTTACTTCCTAGCTGTGTGACCTAGCCAAGTCATCCAGTCTCTCCTGGGCCTCAGTTTCCTCATCTGTAAAATGAGGAGATTGGATTCAATGATATCCAAAATTCCTTTTAGCTCCAAAGCTGTTATTTTCCTAATGTAATGTTTGAGAAATAGTATAACCCTAGCACAGAAGAGTCCTTTTCCTGGAAACTGTCTCTCAATACATACCAAGATTAAATTAGATTTTTTTTTTTGGTTGTTGCTGTATTGACATTGACCTTACTATCCTCTAAAACCTGGAGGATTGTTTTTTGGTGTGTGTGTGTTTGTTTTTTTTTTTCAGATAAACTTATCTAATCATGTTATCCAATCCCCAGCTTGTATTTTTGAAGTTGATTTCTTGAAACTAAATATAAAACTTAACATTTATACCTGTTAAATTTTACTTTATTTGATTCTGCACAGTATTCTTGTTTGTTGAGATCTTTCTGGATCTTTACCCTCATCTATTGGATTAGCTGTCTCCCTTAACTTTCTGTCATCAGCAAATCTGATAGAAATTTAGTCTATACTTTTATCCAAGTCATTGATCAAAACAATGAACAGCTCAGGACCAAGTACAGGTTCCTAGGAGAATACTGGATCCTTTCTGTCAGGTTGACATCAAACCATTAATGATTATTTTTTGAGTCTGGCCATGCAACCACTTCTGAATCTATCTAGTTTTACTTCTCCACATCTCTCTGTCTTTTCTAAAAAACAACATGAATTATCAAGGGCCTTACCAAAATATAAACAAGTTATATATTTTATATTGTCATGATCTACCAGTTTAATAGCCCTATCCAAAAAAAAAAAAAAAAATCTTAGTCTGTCATGATCTGTTCTTGATGAAGCTATGCTAGCTTTCAGTAATCTTCACTACATTTTCTAGATATTCACTAACTATCTTTTTAATTACTTGCAAAATTCTGTGACGTTTAGTTCAGTTCAAACTTCTTGGCAAACATTGCAAACTCTGTTCTCATCTATTTTGAAAATTGGGACAAAATCTGCCTTTTTTCTAGTGTTAAGGTACCTCTCTTATTTTACTGCCAAGTACCCCGAGAACCAGGCAGAAAGACTTCTTTTCTTCTTTTCTCCAAGAAATGCCTGGTTAAGAGTTTTAGTTCAGAGAGTACCTAGATGCCTAAAACCATTGGAAAGTTTTTTCCAGGTGACCTTTGACCATTTGCACACCAACTATTTAGGCAGTTGAATTCTGAGTTGGGCCTTCCTAGACATGACCCTTTGATAATTACTTGTCAGTGAAAGTTTAAAAGAAATTTTGTCATTCTTAATTTCTAGTGTTCTCATGTTTCTGACAAATGAAAAGCATGTCATGTCAGGGTTTAGTATTCCAATTCATGAAAAGCAGGCTCTTTTGTTTCTTGAGGGAGAGAGAAATGCATGTAAAAGTTTTGAAAAGCTAAGTTATAAATAATTACTTTTATTACTGTAAGTGAATGGAAGAATTATCTTTGACTGCTTTTCCCAGATAGACCTAGATGCTGTGGGCTTTATTTGATCTACTGCCAAACCTTGACTCTAATGGACCCAGAGTCCTAGAACCTCTTTAGATCTGCAACCAGTAAAGTAGTTATTGGGGAAAGCATCTGAATGATAACTGAAAACAGTAAAGTTATTTTTAGAGACTCAGGTAAACTTACAAGACTGGTCTTCCCAGAGGTTTCCTTTCAAGTTAACTCTTGCAGTTGTTTCTGTGAAGTAGGCTAATTCCCAAGTGGCAGGTCGACTGAAAAACTTGATTTTATCCAGTTGATCAATTTTCATTTTATAATGAGATGAATTCACTTGCAGACAGATAGTCCTATAGCAAATTAGTGGCACTAGAGTACACTATAGGACTCCTGCCTCATATCCAGTGTATGGCACTTTTTTTCATGGGTATGGTTGTGCTTCAGAAAGCCAGAGCAAATGCCTGAAGAAGCCGCTTTTTTGGGGGGAGAGTTATTAAATCTTTTCCCCCAGCCTGGGAAATGAATCTCTCTGGGAGCAGCCACATATTAGGTCCCTTATTTGGAATTAGTTTCCTTACTTGCCACTCACAAGTCTGAAAAATTTGGATGCTATGAAACAGAGCTGATAGCAGGTGGAACAGATGTCCCCAAGTGATCCCAATTGGAGTGAGCCAGACTGCAGACTTTCCCCAAACTTAGTTCCATTCATCTGTTTGACTTTGTGTTTTTCTCCAACAGATATGAAGTTGTTTTGATTGCCATAGGGTAAAGAATTCCTGGGCATTCTGCATAAATCTGATCAGAGGGGATGATTGTGCTTTAATTTGGCAGTGGACCTCCTCATGAGCAAGAAATAGATAAAAGTGTTCAAAAACCCAGGAAGTGGAGACTTCTGCTTTCAGATAAAATGTGTAAAAAAAAAAAAAAAAAGCTAAAGAGTGAAGAATTCATCCTGTATAAGGCTATTTAATAGTTTCAATATGCTATAGAAAAGTCAGGAAAGCCAGACTTCATAGTACTTTATGATTGCCACATAGTACATGATTAATAGATATTGACTGACTAATTTATTGGTTACTGTATAAGTCGAGGACTTTTAGTCAATTCTCCACCTCTTACTAGCTCTGGGACCTTGGACAAGTCACCCTCTGGACCTCAGTTTCCTTCTCTGTAGGATGTTGGTTGTACCAAAGGTGACTAAACATCAAATAACAGAATTTATAAAAAGGTTTAGACACAGAAAAGCATGTGCAAGTTGTATTATAAACATAAGAGATTTAGAGCTAGAAAAGATAACAGCACTATTTTGTAGAGTAAGATAATCAGTGATAGTAGTTTTGCTCTAATAAACCCGAGTCTGGATTTTTAGAGGGAAGAACCTAAAAAGAAGTTGAAAAGGGATATATATGGTGCCTTTCCTGGGACAGTGAGAGGTTGAGGATAGGTGAAAGGACACTTGGTTCCTTGGTGTGTGAAAGAAATGAGGTAGGCATTAGTAGGGCAAAATAGTGTTGAAATAACATGTCACACGCCTTTTTCCTAGTCTGTATAATCCAATTGAGAACGCCTAACCGCCCTTGATAAGATTCATTCAGGAGTGAAGAGCTTTTACTATTAGGGAAAGTAGCTTATGTGAGCATTTTGGCTCAGGAATGTGCCAGCTGGGTGCTGGTCAAGAGAGAAGGGGCTGCTACAGGGAGAAAGGACATAACTCTCCTGAAAAGGTGGGAACTATTCCTTTAGAGGCAATGGGACTTCTGCCTGACCTAGGACAAGGAAGCCTGCAGGCTGTCCTGCTAATAGAAGGCATCACGTGGTGTGTATGCAGAAAGAAGTCAGGAGAACAGTTAGCTACGGAGAACAAGGAAAGAACATAAATAATCCAAGGATTTCCATTCAGCCATTGTTGTTGTTTAGTTGTTTTAATCAAGTCTGACTTTTTTTTTTTTGCTTTAGGTACTGAAATGGTTTACCATTTCCTTCTCTAGCTCATTTTACTGATGAGGAAACAAGCAAATGGTGGGATTAAGTAATTTGCACACAGCTAGTATCAGATTTGAATTTCTGTCTTCCTGATTCTAGGCCTAGAATTCTAACTATGGCACCACCTACCTGCCCCATTGCACCACCTACTATACTATATTTATTATCCGAGGTTTCTTATATTATTTGTGATTATTAAGGTGACTATCTGCTGAATTTGGAATTTCTTTACCTCATTATCTTTACCTATAATAAGGGGAATAAGATGTATAAGGGGAATAAGGTATAATAAGGGAATAATAAGGTGTTCACCTCTCACTATCCCTAGTAAGAGACAGAGGAAGGGAGAATGCTTAGTGAGTGAGAACAATTCTAAAATACTGCCTTTTACTTAGGGTTGATCTGCATTGTGGATTTCTCCAGTCTCCTCAGCCATTGGCTAACTGAAGGATGAATCTGGGCTGGGCCCTAGAAGCAGATGACCTAGTAGTAAAGAGATCTTATGTTTTTCTATTCTAGCAGTAGTTTAAGTTTCTTCATTGCTCTTTTTTTCCTACCCCAAGAATATTAACCAGTTGCCTACAGAGCAACCTTTCACCTGTTATTTATTGGACTGTTTGTATTTTGAGGTTGACAGTTTTCCAGAAAGATTTGGCATCTTTGTTGAGGTTGTCATATCTTCTCAGTTGTTAAATGCCTCTGTCTGGTCCACTTGAGGGTCATCATTGCACTTTTTGCCTTCTGAACCCAAGTAATCTTCCTCTTCCATACTATTCACATTGAACCTTACAATTCCTAGGCAGGCAAGGCCAAGAATTATGAACTCCTACTAAACTGCTTTTGTAGGGCATCTTTTCTTAAAAAAAAAAAAAAAAGCATAGTAAGATTTTTTTCATAGTTTAAAAGTTTATTTTGGTATTTTCTTCTTAGTTTAAAAAAAAAAAAAAAAAGAAGTAGCAGCAGCAGCTCCATTCTTTGTAACTCATGTTCTGCTCACTTTGGAGAAAGCAGGCCTCAAAAGAGGTCAAGCAGATCCCTAAAGTTAGCCTAGATATTAGAAGAAATTTTCAAGGGGCTTCATGCTTGATAATCTGTTTCTTTGCTGGTTGAATAATAAATGATTCAATAATTAACCTTGCATTTTAAAAAAATATTCACTCTAACTTCATTAATGGGGGTAATTTTTTTTTTTAATTTAATAGCCTTTTATTTACAGGATTTATACATGGGTAACTTTACAGCATTAACAATTGCCAAACCTCTTGTTCCAATTTTTCACCTCTTACCCTACCCCCACCCCCTCCCCTAGATGGCAGGATGACCAGTAGATGTTAAATATATTAAAATATAACTTAGATACACAATAAGTATACATGACCAAAACATTATTTTGCTGTACAAAAAAGAATCAGACTCTGAATTATTGTACAATTAGCTTGTGAAGGAAATCAAAAATGCATGTGTGCATAAATATAGGGATTGGGAATTTAATGTAATGGTTTTTAGTCATCTCCCAGAGTTATTTTTCTGGGCATAACTAGCTCAGTTCATTACTGCTCCATTAGAAATGATTTGGTTGATCTCGTTGCTGAGGATGGCCTGATCCATCAGAACTGGTCATCATCTAGTATTGTTGTTGAAGTATATAATGATCTCCTGGTCCTGCTCATTTCACTCAGCATCAGTTCGTGTAAGTCTCTCCAGGCCTTTCTGAAATCATCCTGTTGGTCATTTCTTACAGAACAGTAATATTCCATAATTTTCATATACCACAATTTATTCAGCCATTCTCCAACTGATGGACATCTAATGGGGGTAATTTTTAAAATCTACCTACCATTGAATTTGGGAGGAAGAAAGTCAAAGATGTGATTTTTCTAGTAGCAATATATGGCTGTGAGAGTTGAACTATAAGAAAAAGTTGTGTCACAAAATCAACACTTTCAAAGAAGATTGTAAAAGCCCTTAAAAAGGTCAAGTTACTTAAATTAATTCAGGTTATTCACTGCAAGGTCAAATACTGAAGCTAAAGTTTAAATATTTTGACTGTGATATTATGACAAGATGGGACTCATTGGAAAAGACCATAAAGCTGAGAAAGATTGAAGGCAAAAAGAAAAAGGGATGGCAGAGGATGATCTAGAGTATCATAGAAACTATGAGTGAATTTGGACAGATTTGGACAGATAGTGGAAGATAAAGGGGCCTGGCATGCCCATGGGGTCTTGAAGAGTTGAACAAGACAAAACAATAGTACCATACTTGCCTTTTTTTTTTTTTTTTTTTTAAGGTGCCAGCCCTCTTGTAGTTTTTATTTAATTTCTTATAAGGAGCCTTATTGCTATCTCTAAACTCACCTAAATCATGCAGTCATAGGTTTTTAGAACTGAAAGAGGAGTTATCTGGGCTAACCCCCTCTTTTGACAGATAATTTATTACTTTCAGGACTTTACTTTGGAGTTGCCTGAGTGTAAATTCAGAGATTCTATATAAATGAATCTGGAAGCACATCAAGTATACTCTCTTAAGCATTCTAGAACCACTTTGAACTCTGTGGTTTTTGTCTAGGTCCCTTGTTGAACACCTTTCTTATTCCTTCTAAGGTCTCTTAATGTTCATTTGACTATAGTTCTTAAGAAAAGTAGACCTACCTGGAGCTGTTCCTTTCACCCTGATAGCCTAATTCTGTACTTTCTCAGTGAGGGAAATATTTTGAGTAGAGATATAGGTGTTAGTATCTCAGGATAGATCAGAGTATGGAGAGATGTCTCTCTAGAAATATGAATTTGAAAACTGACAATGTTCTTTGTTGCTTTTCTAATGATTTTCTTGAGTTTTCATGGGGGGAAAAAACCAACAAAGCAGTATAAGTAACATTTTAACCTAATTTTTCCTAGATTTCCCCCTACTTGACCTTCTCATCTCTATTTAAGATGTTTATAAATAAATTATACATGTTTTAAGATTGTTATATTCTATTTTTTTGTTATTCCTCCAAAAATTCATCTTCTTCCACCAAAAAGAGATTTCTTCAGGGTTTTAAAAGTTAAGTAGTGACTATAAGAAAAAGAAACATTTCATACAGCTGATGAAATCACTGTAGAATCAGTCTTGGAAATACTTTGGGAGCTAGTTAACTTAAAGCATTAATATGAGGAGCAGTAGAACCCAGTTATACAATGGAGGCTGGAGGAAAAGAATGTGATCAGAGAACAGATGGGGATCTTCCTGCATAGCAACAATTATACTAAGAAACTCAGCTTCCTTTGGTCTGTAGCAGTTGTGGAGCTGCCCTTTCAGATACTTGCAGATTTTCATGCTTGTTTGAGAAATCAAAACAGGTCAGAGTTTACACCTTAGAAACAGATGGAGAAGAGCTGTCAGGTTAGGTTGGTTCCATGGGTCACTGGTAAAACTCTTCGGTCTTAAAGTCTCTTCCTTTTTACAAGTGAGAGAAACTAAATAGAAATTATATAGCCTCATCGTAAACTGTATAATTTCTCAATGACTTTTTGAGAGAGTAGTCTCATGATCTGGCCTGTCATTTGCAGAAGACTTGAAGCTGAATGGGATAGTATTTGTTACATTGTGGGACAAAGTTAGGATCCAAAAAGATCTTGGAGACTCTTGAGCCAAATCTAACAACGTCTTAGTTTCAGTAATCAACTATGCCAAGTACAAAGTAGAGAAGATTGGGGATGGTTTGATGGCTTGACGCTAATTCCTTGGAGAAAAAGAAGTCTTTGAACACTGTGAAATTATAATTACCAAATTTCATCTTAGAAAAGAATGATATATTTGATTTTATATGTGTGTGTGATATATATTATATATTATATATAAATTTTAACATGTTTAACATATATTGGATTACTTACCATGGGGGGGGCGGGGGAGGTAGGAGAAAGAGGTTTTTGCAAGGGTCGATGCTGAAAAATTATCCATGCATATGTTTTGAAAATAAAAAGCTTTAATAAAAAAAAAAGAGAGAGAGAAAAGAATGAGAAAATTCACCTCTCCATTCATTGGAGAGAGAAAGACTATTATATGAAATATTGCATATACTGTCAGTTGTGTTAATTTTCTTGAACTGATTTTGTTTTCCATTTTGTTTTTCAATCTGTATTATAAGAGGTTGTTACTGAATAGGACTAGGGACAAAAGATTTATTTGGAAACATGATTAAAAAAACAAAAGATAAAAATAAAATAACTTTTTAAAAATCTCAGGTTTTAATGAAGTATGAGCTAAACAGTGTGACAGGACAATTTAAAAAGCCAAATTGATCATAGGCTGCATTAATAGAAGCACGGTGAACACTGCATATGGTGTCAGATTTTTAAAAATGTATTTATTGATCAATATGGCTGAATTTTTTCTCATTTAAAAAAATTATTATAAAGGATGGCTTTCTATGGAAGAAAATGGAGAAACATACAAAGTAAAATCTAGGTGATGAAAAAATATCAATGAAAATGTTTTACAAACAAAATACAAGAGTACAGAGTACTATAGGGAGGGAGATGATAGCACCACTATACTCCACTCTCATCATATTGTGTTCGATTTTAGAGGCCACAATCTTGGAGGAAGCAGTTATAATGGAGAAAACATGTAGAAGAAGGCACCCAGGAGGGTGCCTTGTGAGGAAACTGAAAACCAACCATATGAGTAATAGTTGAAAGAAATGGAGATATTGTTTATCTTGGAAAAGGGAGGCCAGAGAAGACATGATAACCCCTTTTAGGTGTTTGAATAGCTATTTTTTAAGAAGAAGGATTAGATTTATTCTTGGTCCCAGAAGACGAAATTAGGAATAATGGATAGAAACTGCAGAGAAGCAGATTTAGACTTAGCATAAGGAAAATTTTGAGGTATATGAAAGTGAGTATCAAAGCAGTTAGTGAGGTTTTCAAATAAAGGCTGAATAACCATTTATTGGGATAATATTATAGAGGAAATTCATGTTCAGTTGAGTAAGTCCATGATAAATTAGGTGACTTCTAAGAGGCATCCCTCTAACTTGAAAATTTGTGATTATTTGATTCTCCAGGCAGGGCTCCACAGATTATAAACTAAGTTAATGAGTAGGAAATGCAAGTAGCTTTATCCTTTCTTTCTTTTTTACTAAAGCTTTTTATTTTTAAAAACATAAGCATGACCATGGGAACAAAAGGTTTTGCAAGGGTTAATGTTGAAAAAATTACCCATACATATATTTTGTAAATAAAAAGCTTTAATAAAAATTTTTTAAAGGAATAAAAAATAAAATATATGCATAGATAATTCTGCAACATTAGCTCTTGCAAAACTTTATGTTCTAGCTTGCCCCCCCCCCGCCCTTCTCCCATCCCTCTCCCCTACATGGCAAGTAGTCCAATATATATTAACCACAGTAGAAATATATGTTATGTATACTTATTGTGTATCTAATTTATATTTTAATATATTTAACATCTACTGGTCATCCTGCCATCTGGGGGAGGGGGTGGGGGATAAGAGGTGAAAAATTGGAACAAGAGGTTTGGCAATTGTTAATGCTGTAAAGTTACCCATGCATATAACCTGTAAATAAAAGGCTATTAAAAAAAAAAAGAAAGAAAAGAAATGTATGTTAAATCCAATACATGCATAGATATTCATACAGTTATCCTGCTGTACAAGAAAAATCAAATCAAACCAGAAAAAAAAAAAATGATGAAGAAAATAAAATGCAAGCAAAAAGCAAGAAAAAGAGTTTGAATGCTATGTTGTGAACCGCATTCAGTTTCCACAGTCCTCTCTCTGGGTGTAGATGGCTCTTTTGATCACAAGATCCTGAATCATCTCATTGTTGAAAACAGCCACATCCATCAGAACTGATCATTGTATAATCTTTTTGTTGCCATGTACAGTAATCTCCTTTTTCTGCTCATTTCACTTAGCATCAGTTCATGCAAGTCTTTCCAGGCCTTTCTGAAATCATCCCTCCTGATCATTTCTTACAGAACAATAATATTCCATAACATTCATCTATCATAACTTGTTCAGCCATTCTCCACTCAGTTTCCAGTTTCTAGCCACTACAGACAGGACTGCCACAAACATTTTTGCACATGTGAATTTCTTTCCCTCCTTTAAGATCTCTTTGGGATGCAAGCCCAGTAGAAATACTGCTGAGTCAAAGCATATACAGTTTGATAACTCTTTGTAGCCGTATCCTTTCCATCCATTCTTTCCTTCCTCATTAAAGAGCTGCAAATCTCAAGAGGACTGGCATACTTTGATCAGAGACAGACCACTTTGAGTGTAAAGGCTAAAAACCCAGTCAGAGGGCCAATTCTGCTTACCATTCCAACTTTAGACCTCCATAACTAGATAGCAGCTGGCTCCTCTTGTACAGATTGCCAAGATCTGTTGGGAATGTGGAAGTGGGGGAAGAAATGAATGATGGAGTTTACCAGGGATTCAGGGATCTGATTTTTCATTGACCTAACAACTATGGCCTTTGGCTAAATATAGTAGCAAGAAAAGTTTGTTTATAGGGAGAAGGAACTGTGCCTATCAAGCAGTGTCTCTTCATGGACTCATTTCTTCCTCTACAGATCTCTCTGAGATTGAGCCTAATGTTTTCCTTCGACCATTCCTAGAAGTTATTCGCTCTGAAGACACTACAGGTCCCATCACTGGACTAGCACTTACCTCTGTCAACAAGTTTCTGTCATACTCACTCATAGGTAAGATTTTAGATCCTCTTTGGGCAACCAAACTCGATAACTTAAGGATTGTCATGAGAAGTATCCGGCTGTTTCCACAATCCCTTTCTTATAAGAGATAAAGTTATTATTGTTCAGTGCTAATTGCATACAGGGTAATGGGAGAAATGGAGGGGCTGGAACACTGAGAGCCCTTGGCCCTTTTCTTTTGCTCAGTAAGTTTAAGGGTTAAAAATGCAAGGTCTTTTCATTTAATTGGGTTCATTAAAATTATTTAAGTCTTTGTTAATAGGTCTCTTTCCTTAACCCATGTTTAGGGATTAAGCATCTAGGAAGAAAAACAGATATCTACCTTTTGTTGCCATGGACTACAGAAAAAGAGATATTATTCATACCTCAGCCAATTAGAAAAGAAAATAAGGAAGAAGAGTATAAGACTGAGATAAAAGAACCAGCTCTCCAGAAACTGGCTTTTTTGAACCTTCCCTGAAGCTAAAATTACCTCCAAACATCTAGCTTCCTGAATAAGGTTTCTGGATACTTCCTAAGGTGTGTTCCAGAAGCATCAGATTCCCCTAAGTACTGTAGCCCTTATCTCACACTTGGATCCCTTCTCTACAACAAATTGAACCTAGGCAGCTCCTTCTTTGCCCTCAGCACCACCTGCAGGCTATTCTTCTGCACAGCTTCTGACTATTTGTACCATCTGTCACTGTCTTTTGATGATCTCTCTACCCTACAAGCTTCTTTGATCAGCAAGCTATTCAAGCCTTTGTCAAGAAAGAGAGCCCAAGAATGGGCTCTTGGCCCACCATAGAGGTGGTTTCTGGTTGTGCAAGAGATTTTGCTAAATATAGTTATAATGGGGATGAAAGTGGAGCTGGAGGGGAATATAGAATGATGAGTGAATGCAAGAGTATCCACAGACATGAAGAAAACACAGGTTTTCCTTGGGATTTAACATGAATTTCTTCCCGCTGCCATTCTAAACCGTGTGGGTTGGGGGAAATGGTAAGCAAAAGTTCAGAAAAGACTTGGGAAGACTAAAGAAAGCCCTAAATGGCAGAAAAAACCTCCTTCCCTGCTCATGTGAGAACCCAAAAGGACTTTCATTTGGCCTGCAGTTCTGTAAGAAATCCTGATATAATAGTTTCAAAGGTGGCCTTAGGTCCCAGTTACAGGATCAGCCTTTTGTTTAACTCTACATTTGCCTAGGCCAAAATTTATATCGATTATTGCATGCTACCTTAGTGGACCTCCTAATGATTGCTGAAACTCTTACTTTTACATAGCTTTTGGGAAAATTAATATTTTATTCAATCTTGAGTATTATATGTTTTAGAGTAAAAAGCAAAGCTAAAAAAAGTCTTTAAGAAGGGAGTTTTGCCCAGATGACTTATAAAAAGAAATCAGTTGTCCTCCCACATCTCTCTATTTATCCTTTTATCAGTCCTCTTTCCTTTCCCTCAACAATCTGAGGATGGGATTTAGGAATACCAGTTTAGGAATACCAGGAAAGATCTGAGTTCAAATTTGGACTTAAACACTTACTAACTTTGTGATCCTGGGCAATTCACTTAGTTATTTCCTTAGGTTCCTCATCTGCAAAATGGGAATAATAATAGCATTTACCTCCCAGGATTGTTGTAAGGATCAAATGAGAGAATAATTATAAAGCACTTAGTATAGTCCTGGCACAACATAAGCATTATATAAATGTTAACGATCATTATCATTAACCTTGATCATCACATAGAGCTGAAAGGAAACCATCAGTGGAAGAATGAAATTCTAAGGGAATTGTGCAAAAGGATGCTCAGTAGTAATTCAGGGCTAGGGCATGGAGAATTGAGGAGACCTACAAGGATCATAATTCCAACAGCTCACATGCTGGCATGAAAGATATCCTCTTCACTGGCTTATAATTTGGCCTTTGGCCTTTCCCTGTGCCTCGTGAGAGGGCTGTTGGACAGGGAATAAATAGCCTTCAGTGAATTTTGCTGAGAAGGAATCCCAGGGCAGAGAGGAAAGATTTCTAACAAAGGTCATCTTAACCCAGATTCCTGTTAGAAACCCTTCTCTCTCACAGTTCAGAGTACTCGTTTAGTTCTAGGTAGCAAACCCATAGAGAAGCCACTTTTCCTGTAAGTCTCTGAATTCTACCACCACTCTGTACTGGTTTTCTAAGCCTAGGCCCTTGCCCAAACACTAAGTGCTTCATTAATGTAATGATCTGAATTGTTGAGGAGTTCCTCCTTCTCTCTACTCATTCTCACCTTGTCCAGCCTCACTTCTCCCACTTCCCCCCCGCCTCCCAACTCCCATCTTAATAATACTTATTAATTTCCTTGTCACTTTCAGTCATTTCTTTCCCTTTTCAGCACCAAGGAGCCATGATACAGGACTGAGGGCAAGTCCATGAAACTTGGGCCAGGGTAACACTTTGCCTTAATAGTGACAGTTTCCTTTCCTTTTTCCTTTTTTTTTTTTTCTTCCTTTTACTTATTCCTCTATGTATATAAAGGAAAGAGAAACTGAAGGAAAGTCAGATGTCATAGAACTGACTATCCTAGATCTTGGTGTAGTTTCAACTTTATTTTCTTATTCTGAATGGAGTCAAGAAATCCTGTTCTCTCCCACCCCACTAATGAGCTACATCTTACCCTTGTTTTGTCTTTGTTCCCTTCTAATACCTGTTTAGGTAAAATAGCAATAGAAACCACAGTCAGTGCAGTATTGTATTAAAGAAGATTGAAACCAAACCAGGGTAAGGATTCTGTGGCACCAGATATGATTACTGGCAGCAGTTTCTGTCCAGGCCACCCTCCAACCCTCCCAGGCTCAGCTGTTCCTGCCTTGAAGCTTCAAAAAAGCCTGAGAAAAAGCTCTGTTGAAAGATGTAAAGGAAAAGGCTACAGATTTGGCACCCTTAACTTAGTTCTTACTCATTTCTTTTCCTGGGAGAAGCCCAAAACAGGAGAAGAAGTTCTTCTTTTTGTCCAGCATTTCCTGGCTAAAAGGAATAGTCCTACATATTGAAGTTTGTTCCAGGGCACTTAATCCATAGAGCCGTTCATAGGCAGAAATTCCCAGAGGAAGCTGGAGAAGGACAACAAAGTTGGAATCCTAGAGGGATGCAACCCCTAGAGAAGATGACCATGCTTTTGTCCTCCATTTGACTCAATCTCTTCTTTGTTGGTGGAGCAGATCCTACTCATGAGGGCACAGCAGAAGGAATGGAGAATATGGCCGATGCCGTCACTCATGCCCGCTTTGTGGGCACAGACCCTGCCAGTGATGAAGTTGTCCTGATGAAAATCCTTCAGGTAAGTAAAGGAAAGAGTAATTAGACTAATGGCTAATAGTGCCACTTGATCCAGTTAATCAGGGCTATGGTTAGGAGAGAACTGACCTGAGTCTGACTTGAGTCTCATCCACTTTATTTTCAAACAGGCAGATCAGGTACCCTAAATAATAGCTTTTTTGATGGAAAGCTTTTAATAAATTGATTTCAAGTGCCAGAAGCCCTTGATACATTGTAGATGTGACAAGTCAGATCTGTGCTGACCATCTGCTGAGCTCTGGAGAGGACCACGAAAGAGATTCGGCTTTTCATTTGGACTTATTGGGTCATAAAATAGAGAAGTGGTTCCTATGTTAAGGTCCTTGGGAATCCAACAAAATGAAACTTGGGCTCTTTAGGCTTCAGTTTCCTTATCCATAAAATGAGATGGTTGGACTAGATGACTCCTTTCCAACTTCAGAGCTGTGATCATACAAGCTCTTAGGTCCTCAGAGACAAGCTGTGTGAGAGCATGTTTGGAGTTCTCAGGCCCAGCCCTTCCCAAGGTACCTCATATTGTCTTCTTTGAAAATTCCTTCTCCTTTCAGGTTCTCCGGACTCTGCTGCTAACCCCCGTGGGTGCCCATCTGACCAACGAGTCAGTGTGTGAGATTATGCAGTCTTGCTTCAGGATCTGCTTTGAGATGAGGCTCAGTGGTAGGTGGCTTTTATATCAGGCTATAGGACCTCTGGTCAGTTCCACCGAGACTGACATTAGCTAGCATTCATATAGTACTTTATGGTTCACAGAGCATTTTACATAACGTCATCTTGTCTGCCCAAGCATTGGAGAGAACAAAAACTCAGAGCTTTTCCATTTCACATTGGGCATAGGTGAGGCCGATCAGAGGCCTCCTGCATTAGGCAGATATCCCGAGGCTTGGCTAAAGACCTCAGCTCTTTCTGAATAAACAGAGAAGAGAGTCCATTTTTGTCCAGCATTTCCTGGCTAAAAGGAATAGTCCTACATATTGAAGTTTGTTCCCACGCTGGCTTTTGCCAAGCCATTGGTCAGCCTCAAGGTTTCTTGGGCTCCTACTTGCCCCTCAGGTCTGCTGTGGAATGGAGGCATATGATTCAAGGTGGAGTAGAGGTTATCCATGTCTGCTCAACCTTTTTCCCCCGACTTTTTCCCATGACTCAGTGCTGCCACCTTGTGTCTAAGTGATGGCATGGTTGCAAGACTACAGTGGAGCTGGTTTTAATAAGTTTGGTGTAATCCTTGGTAAACAAGGTTTGGAGGGGAGTCTGCTCAGAGAAGCCTCCTGATAATAGCACAGCAAGTAATGACACCTGTGTTATTTGTTTTTGTCTGTGCAGAGTTATTGAGAAAATCCGCAGAGCACACTCTCGTCGACATGGTGCAGCTGCTCTTCACAAGGTAAACCTGCTCATGTTTGCCTCGGCTGGGCTGCCCTGGCCCCCTGAGCCTGCCTGCTTTTCCACCGCCACTTCAGGGCCCCAGCTAGCCTTACAGTCACATCAGATGCCACTTGAATTGATGATGGGGGCAGTTCTCTGAGCTTAGGGTTACAGAGAAGAGGGAATAAAGAACTGGCCTGACTTACAAGAGAAGGGAGGGTTTTATTTGTTTGAGACAGATGGAGATGATTCTGCTTCCCAGGCCAATGTCTGTTTCTATACAGGTAACAGCTGGGAAGGGCAATCCATTGAGAGAATTGAGCAGAAGATAAGTTTCCAGATCTTGGCTTGATTTCTAAGGGAGAGGGATAAGACATTCAAGTCTAGGCTTCCCCAGGTCCCTGGTTGTGGCCCAGGAATCCCTGCTGAGGTGGACAAAGCAGTATTCTTCCTACAGCTCTTCTTAGTAGTTGTAACTTTGGGGGAACTAAGGAGATTGCCTTTTGTTCAATATATTTTTGACCTTCCTGGTTTAATAAATAATAATGATTGGGCATATTTCCAGACCTGCTATGAAATAAAGGCACCTTATATTTAGTCTAGGATCATTTATTGATTCCTAATTTGAATATTCCCCCTTTTTCTCCCTATTGGATTCTTAGAACATCTCATTGGGATGTGATATGTGACTCTCATGTCATCTCCCACGTAACACCTATCTCAGCCAGGTTGATACTAGTATAAATTAGGTCAGGAAACAAAAGGACTTTTAAGCTCTTAAAGCATCACTCTTGTGCTTCAAAAACTTCAGTGGCTATCTACTACTTATGCAGACTTCTTTGTTTAATCTTTAAAGGCCTTCACAATGTCACTCAGCCTATCTTTCTAAACTGGTTCACATTATTATGCCACAAACACTGTATGTTCCAGTCAGCTGGCTTATTTGTTGATCCCCATATATAGCATTCCATTCCTGGCCTCTGGGGCTTTTGCATAGCTTGTTCCCCGTGTCTGGAATGTATTCCCTCCTCACCTCTACTTCTTAGAATCCCGATCTTCCCTCAAGGTTTAGCTCAGGTACCCTTTTTCCTTTAGTTGATGAAGCCTTTCATTTTCCTACAGTTGTTAGTGCTACCATACCTCCTTCCACCCAAGAGAACACTGTGTACTAACTTTTGTATGTTTAGTATTTTGTACTTAAGTAATTATGGACATGTTGTTTCTCTATCCTCCTTCTCCTGGGGAAGATACCATTTTGTTTTTGTCTTTATATCCACAGTAGTAGGCACTTAATAAACACTTACTGAATTGAATCTCCTTGACTCCATATCGTCACAGTTTCTTTATGGAAGTGCCTATTACTGGTACATCCCAGTACCTAAGAAGGTCTCAGCTGTGCTGTTGTGGGAAAGAGGAAGGGCATGGTTATTATAGTCCTTAAAGCTATAGAACCATGATATTAAAGATGGAGTGAGTTCATTTAGTTTCATCCCTTATTTTATAGATGATGGTACTAAAAGAGAAATGAAATAACTTTATTAAAGACACACAATGAATTAGTGACTGGAAACCTAGAATAAATTCTAGCTCATATTTCTAGTCTAGTCCTTTTCCCACTGTTCCATTCCTTGATGAGATAAAGCACATGCTCATTTGTGTCTAGGTTGAGTGGGACAGAGATCTATGAGACTACAGTCAGTTCTTCTCAATCTTTTCTGGGGAATAGGGCAGACTGTGAATCATTACAACACTGAATGCAAGCCAGCCTGCAGGAGGACATTTTTCCTTTTACTCTACTAAATCTTTGTATTCCTTGGGGCTGGCTTTCTATTTTATAGGTTACCTCAATTTAAAGAAGAACCGAAGAACTATGTAGGGACAAATATGAAGAAGGTAAGCCTTGATTCATGCCTTCTGCCTAGCTTTCCTTTCCCCTCAGTGCACCAGGTATTTTCTTGGAACAACTTTATTCTGTATAGAAGTGTTTTTGTTTGGAGAGATCTGCTTAGAGTCTAAGAATAACTATCACATACATGGGCTCTGAATGCCACTGGAAACACTTTGCTACCCCAGGTGCTTCTCCCTTCCCTGCTCTTTCATTCTGACCCATTTTTATCCCCATTATGATTGGCAAGGACTTACGACCTGGACTCTCCTTCCATAAACTAGGAAGGTGATCCCTTCAGGATCCTTGTAAAGGTTTTAAAGGCCATGCTGGAATGGTGTGTGGGCAGAAATAAAGATTGCTACTTCTCCATAAGGCTTGAGTGCTTCATTTCAGATCAAGATGGACCCTGCTATGTTACTGGACTTATGCTGTCCCCTCTGGAAAGTTCAGAAGTACCTGACCTATCAAGGGTCTGCAGGTCATCAGACCCCTGACCTTCTGCTACTTAGACCTGAGAAACTGGACTTTCCAGAACTCATTCCTGGGTCTCTAAAGGGCACACAGGAATAATAATGGCAGCTCTCAGCCTCATGAGACTCTGCCTATCAGGCCTGGACAGCAGTGCCCATCTATTTGGTGCATGCCCCTCCCTGCCCAAAATACTGCCCTGGATCCTGTTGCTATGTCTCTGGGTTGATTTCACTTTGTTAAAACCGTGCATTTGCCTGTCTTTCACAGATTTCTCCATGTCTCCTCAACAAACTGGAACTAAGTAGTGGGGAACAGCCCAAAGCCCTGAACCAGTTAGAGAGGGTACTGCTCTTTAAGAACCTCAAGGTCTCTCTCTCTCCCTTTCCATTCCCTTCCTCTTCTTTTTTTTGCAAGCACCACCTGGGTCCTGGTCCTTTTGTGTGAAATAAAACTTCCCCTTCCTTGGTAACACAGCACGGCTTGGGAAGGTGCATGCAATTGTTGCTTTGCAATGTTGGGAATCTGCCTGGATCAGGACAAGAACTAGTAGAGAAGGGAGTGGAATTGTGCATAGGCCTGCAGAAAGAGAGCTAGCCCTGCTAGCTCATCTCATCTTCCAAGAAGTCAAGCACAGATATCGCTAGGAAAGAGGGAAAGACCTCAAGATAGAAACCTCTCCTCTCCTCCCTTTATCTCTGTTCTTCCTTTTTACTATCATAACTGACAACAGAATCCCAGGCAATGTCCCTTGTTTCCTTCTGATTGATTAAACTGGATTTGGAAGAGGTGGGGGAATTATTAGACTTGGAGTCATCTGGAGTGCCATGACCTGGGGTGATTTAGACTGCTGGGAAGTAACAGGGTGCTGCCCCAGCTCCCTTGTATAGCTGATATCTTTGAATATCCACTCCTATTACTTAAGGCATAAGATGTGATGATACCAGAGAGAATAGGTTTAAGAAACCTTGTTTCATGACTTAATTTTCCTCTGCTTCAATAAACCAAAGAAATAATGTCTCTATCCCTTGATGAAGAATTTTCCCACTAAAATAAAGGTACATGAAGCTGTGAGAAACTATGTGACTTTGGTGGGATTGGCTTGGGCCACAAACCTATTTTCTCAGCATGCTGTTGTCTCTTGAATGCTAACTGGTCTGCTTGTCCAATCTTGAGTACCTTCTCCCTCAATTAGCCAAGCTTGGTATATATCCATGGTTATTGATATTGTACCCTACCCTTCGCCCCTCCCCCCCCCCCAAATATCACACTAATCTCTATAAACACAAAAGTAAACAAGTATGGTGATTTGAGATTCCTCAGCTCACTTAAACCCTGAGGTGAATAGCATCACCACCACTATCTTGGGACCTTCTTCTTCTAGTAGAAGATTTCCTTTCCTGCCTCAAAACAATCTGAGAAGAATCTCTTCCTTTGCCAAGAATTATCCTCATCACACTTTTATTCCTAAATTCGTAGGTTCTTCCCTTAATCCAAGTGTTTATTTGACCACTTAGATGTTATAATTAAAATACTAAGTATCTCTTAGCACCCACCCCAGCTAGAAATCATAGAGGGCCTATAGAAGTAGGTGAAGCTGTAATTGTTGAGAACCCAGAAGAAGGCAGTTTAGTGTAACTGGTCTCACTGGGAAGGTATCAATGCAGTAACAATAAAACTAGGCTCCTGACAAGATGGGAGTTTATTGAAGGGAAAGGAGATAGACCAAGAAAGATTAGGCCAGGATCTTGGTACTTTTTAGCGATTGATGGCAAGTAGATTATTAGTTCTCTCTCAACAAACTGCACAGTTGGCAACTTGTCAGCCCAGCTTACAGGACTTTGACTTCTTCCAATGATTTTTGGATCCCTTGCTGAAGGGATGGTGGGAGGTTTGGATGACTTTTCTGTGTAGTCCTGCTTCCACGGGGAAGTCTCTTCTAATTTGTCTATTAATACCAATTCTGGTAGACAACTTCCTGGGAGAGAAATCTCCCTACTTTACTGAGATGTTCAAAACCCTAAAGGTGTTTCTGACATAGGCAGGAGGGCTCTAGGAGTCACAGTATCATGTTTCAGAGAACTGTGGGCTGTTTCCTAAGGTCCTCTCCCTTTGGAGGGTTATGGGTAGGGAACTGGATAATCTGTTGTTTTTCAATCAATTGCATTAAGCAACCTTTACTCAGTTATTTCAAAACCTCCTTAAAAAAGAAACTATATATACCCATGGAAGAGGATTGGTTGCCCTGCCCAAATCAGGTGATAGGATCATAGATTTAGAGCTAAAAAAAAGACCTTAGGAATCACCAGATTCACTCCTCTCATTTTATAAACAAGAAAACTGAGTACCAGTAAGGGTTACTGATTTGCCTAAAATCAAATAAATAATACAGGCAACTCAACTCAAATCCAATGTTCTTTCCACCATTCCACTGTTACTTCTCAGTTGCTCAAAAGTCTTAGAGAAATTAGAGATAGAGTGAGGAAATTAGAGATAGAATGAAAGGTAGAGATAGGAGTGAGGAAGGAACAAGGCAAGGATAGTATCATCTTATCTGCTCAGCCCTTGGGAAATAGAAAAAAGTTTTCTCTTCAAATTTAGGATCATATTGATAGGCTCTAGGAGAAAGAAAATTGGCCTCTAGGAGGGCCAATTTGAGAAAGGTCAGTCAGGGAATAAATTATTTGGGGTTGCATTGGGGTACAGTTTAAAATGATGAAGGCATCTGAATTTGGGGAGAAATGGGCCTGGATGGAATAAATGAGTTCATAGTAAAGAGAAGATCATTAAACCTAATATTAAGGACTCATGGTAATCAACAGGCAGCCAAATTAGAAACCCACTTTGACTAAAAAGAGGCTATAAGAACAGCATTCTAGCACTTTGGGTGGCTTAACAGGATGGAATAAGGTTTAGGGAAATAAATTGATTTGGGGGAATGCAAAAGTGCACTGAAAGAGGCAAGGTCTAGGGTATGACAGGAACGGTGAACTGGTGCATTCATTCAGCAAATAGCAACTGCTTTGGGATTGGGAGAATTGTTGAGTAGTCATGGGGCACAGTCTTAGCTGGTATGCTCTTCCATTTTTACAGAGGAGATCCAATCTCATGCAAAAAGCTAGGGAATAAGGAAGAATGCTTGCTTGGGATCAGAAATAGAAAGCTCTGAGAAAAGCTTGAGTGGGAAGAGTACAAGAACTTTCCACCTCAGGAATCTCCCCAGGGTTGGATTCAGTAAGCCAGTTGAGGGAAAAAAGTTCTTGAAGTTCTGGACTATTGGGTCTGGAGAATGATTCCTGGCAAGATGGTCACTACTAATGATTTCCTGACCCCTTCTGCATGCCCACTTCACGCACTATATGGTCTGAAGCAAACTTCTTCTAGAAGACTTTGGTTTTGTTGTTGCCTAAGCCAATTATCCCTAAGGATTGTATAAATATCTGCACTGTTCTACCAAAGTCTAATGCTAGTAGACTTGTCTGATTAAATGCAAAGATTGAGGAATGAAGCATAGGAACAGCCAGGTGTTCATGAAATTTCTGATTCCCAACTCAGTAGTCTCAAGCTATGGTCCAAAAAAGGTTTGGGACAGGGAATTAGAGGCCCATAATCTTCTGACTACAGAGTTCTTCAGACTTAAGAGTGATTGCTGAGATGAGACTGCCTCCTGTATTTTAGGAGTGGACTGCTAAGCTAGCCTGTTTGGTGTGAGCAAATACATTTGGTAGAATAGTCAGGTTGGAAGGATGAGAATGTATGTGATCCACTGATTTAGGGGATTGTCACTTGGCCATGGGTAGGGAAATGGATGGACTGGGGAGAAGATGCTTTAGGCTGCTTCCTGTGGTCAAATGGGGCTGCCCCTGAGGGGCGGGGAGGGTTCTAACAACTGAATCCTAGTTCAGATGACAATTCAATGAGGTATGATATTTACAGCTAAAAATGAGAGCAGGAGGCATGAGTGATTCATCCAAGTGGAAAAAGCAGAAGAGGTCTCCACGACCCCCACGGCATGTCACCAAAGTCACAGAGTCACCCACTTCCAATGGAGCCACACTGTCCTCCAACTTTACAGGTAAATTTCCTTCTAGCTCAGGCTACACTTTGGTGAGAGGTTTCTGGATTGCTTTTGAATAGGATAGTGTAGGATGATGGTTTCTACAAAGAAGACATTCTTCTCTCTGATGGAGTAGGGGCCTAGTGACATCATAATAACCATGATCTATGTGCTGAGAACAGATGCTTTCATTTTAATCAAATGTAGTATAAAATCTCTGAGCTCTTGTGTCGCTGCACAATTTCAACAGTGACTAAGTTCTTTGGAGGTAGGATTTGTCCTGTATTATTAGAAACTCTATAAGGGACTTGTTATTTTAATCAAATGGGGTATAAAAATCTCTGAGCTCTTGTGTGCTGTACAATTTCAACAGTGACTTCCAGTATTCTGTGACCTTTTGGCAACAGTGCATCAGTTTTTCAGTTCTCTTGTGCCAAAGAGAATCCTGGGATAACTATTGTGCTAAGACAATAACTTCTCAAAGAGTATTGAGATCAACACACAGAATCAAAGATGAAGAAGTTGTGACTTTGCCACAACTTTTGGAATTACTGCATTTCTTCCCTTCTAGCATATGTTCATTTTCCAAGGGACTCTCTTTGCAGGTGCTGTGCCCTTCATTGATGCCTCCATGCCTAGCTCCTCCACAAGTTCTGAAGCCACCTCCACAGCTGTTAGCCTCTCAACAGACAGTGGTCTTGACCTCTCCTCCCAGACCACATCCAAGGAAGACCTCACTGATCTGGAGCAGGCTGGCTCCCTGGGATCCAACACAGCCATAGTGCCTATAAACAGTGAACTGGGCTCCCCTGAACAGTCAGACCCTCAGGTGTAGTATCTCTCAAGGTCCCTAGCTTTCTCTTTGAGTACTGGCCACTTTCTTTGGTTCTTTGTAGTTTTTCCCAAGCCATGGTTGGTGGAAAAGGATAGGAAGCTTTTTTCCCTGTAGGTGTCATGGTAGATGGAGTCAGAAACACGCCTCTTAAGTTCAAATCCATTCTCAGATACCAGCTATGTGACCCTGGACAAGCCACTTAACTTCTGTTTTCTAATCTGCAAAATGAGAATATATATAGCACCTGTCTCCCAGGGTGGTTGTAAGGATCAAATGAGATAATAATCATAATGTGCTTAACAAAGTGGCTGGCACTTAATAAGAGCTGTATTTGTGGTTCAATTGTTTCAGTCATGTCCAACTCTTTGCATCCCCATTTGGGGTTGTCTTGACTAAGATATTCGAGTGATTTGTCATTTCCTTCTCCAACTCATTTTATAAATGAAGAAACTGAGGCAAACAGGGTTAAGTGACTTGTGCAGAATCACACAGCTAATAAGTGTCTAAGGCTTGATTTGAACTTAGGTCTTCCTGACTCCAGGCTTGCTACTTTACTTGCTACACCACCTACCTGCTTTTAAGAGCTATATAAATTTCAGCTATTATTGCCTCTATATTCCAATTATATTTTTAAAAAGGCTTGGCTTATTTAGAAAGGAGTAGACTAGTTACTCTGTATCTCAGGATAGTGGGGGTGAGGAAGCCAGGCAAGACCCCAGCTGCTTAGGGGAAGGTTCTGAACCCAGATTCAGTGAAAGTTATTACTACTTCCATCTTTCCAGATGTACTGTTTACTGCATCATGAGAAATTTGTCATGGCCCTTCATCCCTCAGAAGTTAAAAATGGGGCCTTGGCATAGTTAGCACTCAAATGACGAATGAGAAAATTTTACAAATAATATAGTTTTCATATAAACTCATAGAGTTAATAAAAACTTAAAAGATTTAAGGGACAAAAAAGTTTCATGTCTGCAAATCCCCCTTTTTAACAAATGAGGAAACTGAGGTTCAGAAATATGAAATGGTCACCCATGCTTCAAAACCAAAGGGTCCCTCACAGACCATTTTATTTGAAAAGAATGAGAAGAGGCTTAATACCTCCTTGTGTATATTCCAAAGGAGGACATTTTTAGAACTCAGCCTTTCAGGATGAAACTCTCTGCCTTCACTGGATCTCCCTACTTCAGCTTATTGTAAAATGAAAGGGTTGTCCTGGATGAACTTTCACTTCCATTTCAACTCTTAAGAATTCTATAATCCTGTGCCATAGCCTGAAATGTCCCAAGTGGGAAAGGTCCAATCAGCATCGGTGGAATCCATCCCTGAGGTGTTAGAAGAATGTACTTCTCTAGCTGACCATTCAGATTCAGCCTCTGTCCATGACATGGATTACGTCAACCCTCGTGGTGTTCGCTTCACACAGTCTTCCCAGAAAGAAGGTAAGTATTGCCAGGCTAGTTCATCTTTTTCTTCTCTTTCTCCTCTTCCCATCTTCCCAAACTCTAATTTATCAAGCTGCCCAGGATGCTCAAGTTTTCGAGTGATATTTACTTGCTAAGCTAAATTCTCTGCCCATCTTTGCTCTAATCATCAGAGATTTGAAATTGTTAGAGAGCCGTTCAGTCCATAGAACTAAGAGGATCAAATTTTAAAAAGCAGGGTTTTCTTTTTCCTGTTAAAAAATAAATTTTTTTTGTCGTCTTTTCCATTCCTTCATATATTCTTTCCCTTCCCCTACCCAGGAGGCCTTCTCTTGAAACAAAAATTTTAAAAGAAAAAGAAAAATGCAATTTGTATAAGTTCTTTGGAGGTAGGATTTGTCCTGTATTATTAGCAAATCTATAAGGAACTTGTTTCTTTTTCCTCCCTGTCTTTTCCAGGTACAGCATTGGTTCCCTATGGCCTTCCCTGTATCCGTGAGCTCTTCCGCTTCCTTATCTCTCTTACCAATCCTCATGACAGACACAACTCAGAGGTCATGATCCACATGGGATTGCAGCTACTGACTGTGGCCCTTGAGTCTGCCCCTGTGGCCCAATGCCAGACCTTGTTGGGCCTCATCAAAGATGAGATGTGCCGTCACCTATTCCAGGTGAAAATGGGAATAATTGAGAGGGTGGGAGATAAAATTTCATTAGCAAATGTGTCAATATAAGACAAAGGTGATCGGGTATGAAGCACTGGGAAAGAAAAGTTTGGATTATCTATGAGAAGGATGGGTGGGGTTTCCTGCCCATTGCCATCCAACTCAGCCTAATGGTTCCCTAGTCATCATCAGTAATGCTGGTGCAGGGACAAAGTGTGAGAATTGCCAAGTATAGGCAACTCTTAGAACCCTGAACTTGAAGTAAAGCTTTCTTATGGCTAAGCAGTGGCAAATGTCAGAAAAATTTTTGACTTTTGCTACTTTTTTTCTCTAGCTGCTAAGTGTGGAGCGACTAAGCTTATATGCAGCCTCCCTCAGGGTGTGCTTCCTGCTCTTTGAGAGCATGCGAGAACATCTCAAATTCCAAATGGAGGTGAGTTGTCTGACCCTCTTAGGGTGAGAAACATAGGGCATTGGAAGTGGAAACTTTGCTCCTTCTTGGGTAGGTTTCAGGAATTTGTAGGTTGACCCTCTAAGAAAGAGTTCATTGTAGAATAGTTGTCATTTCCTTTGGGGAGGACACAGTTCCAAAAAAGAATCAAGGGAATGCTCTTATAAAATGGAGACTACAGTGGTGAGGAGAGGGCCCTCCAGCTTTGAGACTAACTTGTTTACCTTGCAGTCCCTTTCAGACCCAAGCAGGAAGGAACTGAAAACAAGACTAGATCATATCATCAGCTCATTTGATAAGATAGTTAGCTTAGTTGAAAAGGCAGTTTTGGGCTATAAAACCAGAAGGTGAAAAATCACAGTTCATTCCTGAGTAAAGTTGTCATGATGTGTGCCTGGAGTTTGGGAGCAAGAGGTAAGGTTCCCTAAGATGAGTTTCCATAATACTTGATACTCAGTCTTGATAAGCAATATAGTGCTTACCAATATAGTGCCTTCCCCTCTCTTTATTGTTTCTTCTATCCTACTAATTGTTTTTTTTTTTCCTTTGTTCTATTCTGTTGGAAATCTGTGATTGCTGCTAGATGTACATCAAAAAACTCATGGAGATAATCACTGTGGAGAATCCTAAGATGCCTTATGAAATGAAGGAGATGGCACTAGAGGCTATTGTCCAGCTCTGGAGAATCCCCAGCTTTGTTACTGAGCTCTACATAAACTATGACTGTGACTACTACTGCTCCAACCTCTTTGAAGACCTCACAAAGCTGCTGTCCAAGGTGCTGAGGACTTCTAAAGAGGAAATATCAGAAAATATTGAAGAGGGGAAATTTGTTGGGGATAGGACAGGGAGGGAGGAACAGGTCACAGAAGATGGAAGGAAAGTTTGCTAGGGAAATATGGGAAATTGCAAGATTAAAGAAGTGTGTGTGTGTGTGTGTGTGTGTGTGTGTGTCCGTGTGCATGTGTATATGCGCTCAATGGTAGTTAAGATTGGGTTAAAATATAGGGGATGTCCCTCTACATTAGGTAAGAACTTTGGAAAGTATGTTGGATCAGGCTCTTACTTTTCACTATTTATTTTCCAGAATGCCTTCCCTGTTTCTGGGCAGCTTTATACAACACATCTGCTCTCTCTTGATGCATTGTTGACAGTAATTGACAGTACTGAGGCCCATTGTCAGGCCAAAGTCTTGAACAGTCTCATCCAACAAGAGAAGAAAGAGGCAACTAAACCCAGTCCTGAGATGGTGGATGGCACTAAAGAAGTCACCTGCAGTGAGAGGCCTTTTTCTTTCTTAGAGCCCTAGACCCCAAGCTTGAGTTCCTTGCCCCATCCTACCTTACCCAGTGCATATTTTCAGGGTTTGTTCTGTAGTATTCATCTCCCATTCTCCTAGAGGTCTCCGACTTTGTTTCTTTGATATTCTTTGACTCAACTGATGTGAGCCATTATGTATCTGTTGTGAACTTAGGTTTCTGCTTCTCTGGGATGCCTCTCCATTAGGGATCATTGTAGCCTTCCTGGCATGGGAGTCTAGTGGAATCCTCCCTGTTCCTCTTTGCTTTCCTCCTGCAGCTCTGCTCTACTGTCCTCCCCCCTTTGCTGAATTTTTCTTACCACTTTTAAAGAAAACTCCTAAGGACTCTGCCATACCCCCATGATTTTCCTAAGGTATGAAATCAAAATTAAGTCCACTCCAAGGAAGAAACCTGATTCCAGGGTCAACTCTTTATTTGTGATTATTTAGCCACAAAGCCAATTGAAACTTCAATTCTCTCATCCTTAGTTTTACTTTACTAAACCCCAAGCTGCTGCAGATACCTGTAGATCATCTTACAATATTTAATCTCCCTGCCTTTTTACAACCAAGTAAATGTAGGAAATTTTTTGTTACAAGCTAGATAATTAAAAGATAATATAAAAGGAATATGAAATAAGACTATGTAACAAGTGATCTGACCAGAACTGAGCTGTTTGGCATTAAACTTGCTCACAGAAACAAAAATAGAATATTTCCAATCTCTAGCTGAGGTTGCTGATCATGAGAGAATATACATAAATCACTGTTCAATAAACTGCTGGAATTTTATTGGTGTAGAGAACTCCCCAGTAAGAAAAACCCCTCCTTCTTTAGGTCTGTACCATCTCTGTAACTCATAGCCTTAGAGAATTTCCTAGATCACTGACAGGTTAAGTGATTTGTCCAAGGTCATACAGCCAGTATGTGTCAGAGATGGGTCTTCCTGAATTCCAATCTGACTCTTGATCCACTATACCATGCTACTATAGAAATGTTAAGTATTATGATCATTTTTATTTTTATTGCTCAGCACATAGTAGGCACTTAATAAATGCTTGTTAACTTGACAGGAATGTGACACTCTTGGATTAAAGGAAAGTCACAACCTAAAACTGCATTCTTTTAGTGTCTGGCTAAAATGATGGAGGTTCTTCCCAATAGTTTCTGTGCTGAATATTTCTCTCCCCATAACCCTATCCCCCTTCTCCTCCCCATCCCAACTTCTGGTCTTTGTGTTTTGCCCAATGGTAGTATTTAACTAGTGACTACCACTAGTTGAGTCTTTGCTTCATTTGGGCATTTACTCAGACATACTTTATCTGTCTTTCCTTTACCCAGCATGTGGGAAGAGGTAAAGGAGCATCATATCCATATAGATAATTTTCCTTCAACCAAAAAAGAACAGTTCATCCAAAAATTCACTTTGAACTCTGATTCTTCACACTTTTTCTCTCACCTGCAGGCAGTGATCAAGCAGCCATTGATGGAAAACACCCAGGGACAAACCCAGATCACCTGGGGTTGCATCCACCTGGGGGAGGGCAGCTGCTGGCTGAGCAGGGAAAATTGGGCTGCAGTGACCTGGAGGAAGGTGGTGATGCAGGTGGTGGGTGTTGGGTCCCAAAGGGCCTTCTTGGGTAGAGGACTTCTCAGAAAAGACAGAAAGAGGAAGAAAATGTTTGTTGATTGATTGAAAAATAGAAAGCTTGGGAATTATATTACTAGCCCTTGGCTTCTCATCATTCCCTCAGACTCATGAAAAAAGGGAGCTCAGGACCTTAAGGAGTTCCTGAGGGCTACTGTAAGACTTCTTTACATTTTTCATAAGGAAGGCACTACTAGGAAGAAGAAGCAGTCTAGGAGTAGCATATACTTGTGAGAATTAGAAGAAAGGGGGAAAAAAAAAGAAGAAAAAAGTCATTGGTTTATTGGGCACTAGAAAAGTTAAGTGGGAAATTTTAGGATTGTAGAAAAGGGTGTTTATTTAGGTGGGATGATGAAAAGTTATATTTGGATTCTACAAGAGAAATAGAAGAAATTAAAGCAGGAGAGCTGGAGAGAACCAGGAAGTCCTGGAGGCGTCTTCAGCTCTCCCAAAGCAACAAATCAATTCTAGGGCCTAGAAAAGGGAAATGAAAGAGGTTCTCATATTCTTTTTCTCCTTAGCTGACAAAAAATCTCCCCGGAAGCCTCCTCGATTTTCCTGTCTCCTTCCAAATCCTCAGGAACTGATTGAGATTAAGAGCAAAAAAAAGGTATAAAAATCAATTATGTTGTTTCCAATTGTTCTTATTGTAATGGTTCGTGGAAGATTTAAACAGTTCATTCAGATCATTGAAGGAAACCTGTTAAGATTCCTAAATTATTATCTCCTTTGGACTTCAGTAACTTCAAGTTCCTTTTGGGCTTTCCTGAGACACTTATGTTTGGGCACAATAACTAGGACTAGATTATTTGCCAAAACCCAAAGTCTAGCCCTTTACCTATGTCTGTAAGCAAGAGATAGACTTGGTCCCAAAGAAGGTTCAGTGGGTCATTTCTATGATTGTGGGAGCTACAGGGAGTTGACATTTATTCTGGTGCTTTAGTAAAGTTCATGTAGATGTTTGTGCTTTTGAGTTTCTTAATGAAATGGAAACCTTTTTAAAAACACTTCTGCTATCCTCTCTCACCCTCTTCCCTTCCTCCCCCCCAATTGTCTGCCTTGTCCCAGTAGCAGACTGGTATATTTGGTTTGTCTGTCTCTGCCCGTACTTGATAAAACTGACTCTCCACTTGCATCCATCCCCAGCCCTCAACAGGAAGGCACAAGACAAGCAGCACCCAGGGAGGACAGGTGAAAATAAGTTGGACTCCTAAGAAAGGCAAGGGAAAGAGTTAATGCTAGCGAGCCAAAGAAATTTTCTTTTGGCCCCTTTTTCAACTGTTTCAAGGGTCATACCCACTGTATCATGGACATTTATTTAGTACATGATATGTTCATCCCATTCCCTTTAGAGAAGGCAGTTGAAGTTAAGAGACTAGATGATCTCTTAAGGCTTTGTTTTTAGAGCTTTCTATCCTAAGAAAATAGGGTACTACCTGACTGAAGGACACACAAGCCATGAGAAAACAAGAAGAGAGCCTGACTGAGCATTCAAGTCTATCTAGGAATGGAAGCAGGGATATCTAATGCCTTGAGCCTTTTCTCACAGCTACTGATCACAGGCACAGAACAGTTCAACCAGAAACCAAAGAAAGGGATTCAGTTCCTACAGGAGAAAGGACTTCTGACTATCCCCATGGACAACAACGAAGTTGCCCAGTGGCTCCGAGAGAACCCCCGTCTGGACAAAAAGATGATTGGGGAGTTTGTGAGTGACCGAAAGAATCTTGACCTGCTGGAGAGCTTTGTGGGGTGAGTCTACAGTGGGCACAGCCTCCTAGAGAGTAAGGAGCAACCTGACCTGGGATGAGGCAAGTTGCTGACTTTCCCCATTGCACTCTTCAGTTCACAGGGATCAGTATGGGGTCCTCACTTGAAGCTTTCCCTTTTGGGGAAGTGGTTCCTTTTTTGGCTAGAGGCCCAGACAGTGCTCTTTGCATTTCTTACCACTCCTTGGCTGTGTCACATGATGCCCAGGACAATCTTAAATGCAAGATGGGTCAGATACACCCCGTTCCTCTGTCTGTTGAGGCCTCATTTGGAAGTGAAAGATGAGGGTCCTTTCGCTTCAAATTGGATAGGAATGGTATTAAAGCACTAGAACAGGGATTCTTTATTTTTGTGTGTGTCTAAGCTTTTTTTGGCAACCTGGTCAAGCCTTTGAATCTTTTTCTCTGAACCATTTTTGAATGCATAAAATAAAATATATAGGATTGCAAAGGAAAACAATTATATTGAAATATAATTGTCAAAATATAGGGGAGATGGAATTTACTAACTCCAAATTAAGAGCCCACCATGCCTAAAGGTGAACGACTATGGATACAAAGTACCAGGAGTTTGGGGCTAGAAATTATTAATATGATGGGGAGGACTAAAATGTTTCCTCATTTATCTTGGGAGGAGAGTAGATTAGAAGACCTGAAGCACATGGAAAGGCAAATCTTTTGCTCCACAGTCAGCTGCTTACTAACTTTATTGCCTTTCCTTCCCCCATTCAGCACCTTCAGTTTCCAAGGCCTACGACTAGATGAAGCTTTACGCCTCTATCTAGAGGCCTTTCGCTTGCCAGGGGAAGCTCCAGTGATTCAGAGACTACTGGAGGCCTTTACAGAGCATTGGATGGTAGGTTTGTTTGTTGGGGATCGGAGGAGAGAGTATTTGGGGAAACAAGCCTGTAATTTCAAGTGTGACTGAGAAACCATTGCCCCCAATGCTATCTCCTGGACAAGTTGAAAATCTTGTGGCATTGGCTAACAATCCCTGTGGAAAAGAAGGCATAGACTTCTACCCAGGGGTTGACAGGAATTTTATATGTTTTGTCTGGGCATTTACTGGCTTCTATGTAAGCACTAGCCAGTGGGTTAGGGGTTAGATAGAAGTTAACTGCAGAAAGGACAGAGACTTGGACACTGATAGTTGTGGGGTTTCTGCTTTTCAGAAATGTAATGGCTCCCCATTTGCAAATAGTGATGCCTGCTTTGCCCTGGCCTATGCTGTTATCATGCTCAACACTGACCAGCACAACCACAATGTCCGCAAACAGAATGTACCCATGACCCTGGAGGTGAGTATGTATATATGCTTACCTAGGCAGGACTACCCCAACATCAGATTTCAGAGGGGAAAACATGGAATCCTGATTCAGAATGAGGTAGTGACAGAACTCATCTAAGGTCATTCCAAGTAAGGGGTTACTAATATAGTAATCCTCTCCTGAGTGGATTAGATGAAAAGTGTTAATAGCTTTTCTTTCATTCAACAAGCATTTATTAAGTACTTATTATATGCAGAACACTCTACAAGAATCAGAAAGTTATTGTTTTTGGCTAAATCAGTCTTTACCTTCTATTCGTTGGAGATTACAATCCAAATGTAAACATTATAATATTCATTATTTCTTGATAAGTGTTAACAAAGCCTTTTGTGAAGTCATCATAACTATATTGGAGGGATCAGAAGGATAGACCGTTTAAGTTAGGTTTTACAAGATGGGTAAAATTAAATTCGAGGACTAAGAGTAGGAAAGCTCATTCTGGGCATAGATGATGATGTGAGCAATGGTCATAGACACAGGAGGCACAATATACAAGAGGCAGAGAATAGTTCCTTTGGACTAGGGCATAGAATAGAATACATGTTGGGAAGATAAAGATAGAATGGTTCTAGATTATAGAAGACCTTAAATTCCATGTGAGCACTATATGCTTAGCATAGGCAATGACTGACTCTGTGAATAAGAAAGAAATGGAAAAATTGGAATGGGAAAAAGAGAAGTCAGGAAGTTCTGCTGGGATGTTATTCCAGTACTCCAGATTTTGTTAAGGAGAGCCTTTGAGAGTGAGAATAAAGATGAAGAAATGTTTCAGAAATGCATTTAGCAAGATTTGATCACTGATGATAGGTTAAAAAAAAAAAAAAGAATCAAATGTAACCTGAAGGCTACAAACACAGGAAACAGAGTGAATAGTAGTGTCACATCCAGAAATAATGAAGTCAGATGGAGGAATAGATTTAGAGTGAAAGAGTTTAACCTTTATTTTTGATATGATGTATTTAAGGTACTAGTGTGATATCCAAGTAAAGGTAGGCAATTGAAAGTAAGGGATTGGAGTTAATAAGAGATTGTCAGGATTAATGATGTAGAGATGGAAGTCATCTGCATAAAAGTAATGAAGCAAAATTGAGTGAACAAGATTACTAAGGGAAAGTTTCTGGAGAGACAGGAATAGACTCTGAAAGAACATCCACATAAAGAGGTTGGTTAAAAGATGAAGAGCCAGTGAAGAAGATAGAGGAGCAGGGAATAAAATCAGGACAGAGAAATGTCTCTGAAGCTCAGGGGCACAGAGAGTGAGGGGTAGTAGTGGTGATATACAGGTGGTAGGAAATGGCACCAGTATTAGAATCTAGAAGGAGGTCAAGGAGAATGAGAACTTTAAAAAATACCATTACAAATAAATAAATAAAATACCATTGTATTTGGTAGTCTTGAAGTCATTGGTGGTCTTGAGAAATGAGTTCTGGTAGAGTGGTGGGAGCCAACTAGATAATTTTCGATAGGATTGAGAATGCTGTGCAGAATGAGATAAGGAGTTGATTAGGGCAAAGTAAAAAAAAATTTCAGTAGCAACAGCCCAGCTGAAGTACAAAACACAAATTTGGGAATGAAGGCAGCTCAGTTTCATGATTTTCACAGTTCAGATGTGTGGTTTGTTTTCATCAGTATTGAACAGCTCAAGCAGAGAATTCAAATGATGGTGCTATTATATCACTTTTTTGGATGATGGTTCAAGCAGCAGTAGTGCAGTGGATAGCCCTGGGTCTGAGTTCAAACCCAGATCCAGATACTTACTAGCTATGTTACTTCTGGGCAAGTAACTTAACCTTTTTATGCCTTAGTTTCTTCATCTGTAAAATGAAGATAATATTTGCATCTGTCAGAATTGTTAGAATAAAATAACATTTGTACATAGCTTTGCAAACCTTAAGGTTCTATATAAGTGCTAACGACGACAATGACGATGATAATGATGATGATGAAGAAGAAGAGGAGGAAGGATTAGCAATGGTAGAAGGTCACTAGAGTAAGGGATTCTAAGATTCAAGTTAATGGCACATTTTCAGTGGCTAACCATGGTGTTAAGGCTGGGTAGACGGGTAAAAAAGTGAATCCAAAATAAAGGAAATGGACTTGGAGAATGGGGAAAAGGGACCAGAGGTCACAATGAAAGTAAAGATGAGAATTAATAATGGAAGGTGAGAGACATGGGAGGAAAGGAGACTGAAATCTCTGAAAGTGGAATTCCAAGGTTCTGATTTGCAATTCAAAAAAAAAAAAATGGTGAAATCCTATGCTGATATATGACTGAAGTGGGTTAAAGAAGGAAGTCATTGGAGTTGAGAGTGTGAGGAAAGTGGAAAGAGGGATCTGTTTTCCAAGCTCTTTCTGTACTGAGCAACTCTGCGAGGGCCTAAAAGTACCTGGGACAGAGGTGGTAGGAGGCCTTCATCTTGGGAGCAAGGAGACAAGAAGCTCATTGAACTGTTCTAGGAGTTCCGAAAAAACCTGAAGGGCGTGAATGGAGGAAAAGATTTCGAGCAAGACATCCTAGAGGACATGTACCATGCTATCAAGTGAGTTTTTAATGAGGAATGAGGGGTTCAGGCTTTTAGATTGAGAGAACCCATCTCCATTCCCATCCCTATCTTTTCCCACTGGTCTCTTGTACAGTATGTGGCTCACCTCCCAGATGAGAACTAGTTCTCTGCCAACACTTCCCTTCCTTGGATAAAACCTTCTAGGACCTCAAAGGCTGAAGGATTCTAACTGCTCCTCTAGTAGGGATCTCCTGATAATCCGTAGACGGCCTACAAAGAAGGCCAGCAAGCTCGAGGTGGGGACCTGGGTCAGAATTAGGCCTAATTGATGGCCTCTTGATCCAGGCAGCTGCTTGTAAATGAGCAGAAAACTCTTAACTCTTAACAGTCAGGTTTCTAGAAACTATTGGGCCTAAGACCCAAGAGTACAAGGGCTTCAAAGTCCTGAGATAAAATAGATTATGGGGGGGAAACCTTCTTTTCCTTACTATCTAGTGTCTCAGTGAGCAGTCAGAAAAGTTGCAATATGATGATTGAACTGGTGTGAAATGGAACTGGGAGGGGAATTAGAATCCCTTGAATCCACTAGAGGTGCTGAATCCACCGACAGGTTTGCCATCTTGACTTTGTCATTGTACTCATTCCCCACTGGATTGTAGGAATGACGAGATTGTGATGCCTGAAGAGCAGACTGGTCTGGTGAGGGAGAACTATGTATGGAATGTCCTACTGCATCGAGGTGCAACCCCTGAGGGCATATTCTTGCTGGTTCCTGCTGGCACCTATGATCATGACCTCTTCACCATGACCTGGGGTCCTACCATTGCTGCCCTCTCTTATGTCTTTGACAAGAGCCTAGAAGAAACAATCATCCAGAAGGCCATTTCGGGCTTCAGGTAATCCAATTTGTCTTTTGTCTTAGCCCTGAAATCCTTCCCAATCTTTTGATAATACCCATTTCCTTATTGTCCTCACCTTGATTTTCCCTGGAATGGGTCACTTTAAGCTATTTCTGAGCCCATGGAATCTCTGACCTGTCTCTGACCTACTAGAAACTCACTTTTTCCAGAGTAGGGATTCTTTGGGGGGGGAAATTGAGGCTTGGGGGAACCCACCTTGTAAGGACCAATGTGGGAAAGGTAAAATCAAGAGAAAACCCTGAGAAGGATCTTTTATGCTATTTGGAAAGGCAGCTGACCTTTCCAGTGACTCTGTTCCTGGGGTGGGGGATGGGGCTTTTAGGAAATGTGCCATGATCTCCGCCCACTATGGCCTGAGTGACGTGTTTGACAATCTCATCATCTCTCTCTGCAAATTTACAGCCCTTAGTAGTGAGGTGAGTAAGGATAGCATGCCCCTTGGAAGCACCATAGACACTTAAACAATAATTGGGATTCCATTGAAGGCTTTGTCTCCATAGTAGCCCTGTCTTTCACTGGTTTGCTGTAGGGTCTTGAGGAGGGGAGGAGAGAAGACTAGGTCTGGCCTTATGTTTCCAGCATATTGTAAGAAGGAGGTTTGGATCACTGTTGCTTAAATGAAAACTGGGGGAAGGAGGAAGGAATAGACCTGAGAACTTTGAATACCTGGGGATTCCCATGGTAGCCTTAGAACTAAGGACCCAAAGGAGAGATTAGCAGGAACTTAAGATGCTCCCTAGACTTTTGCTAGGCCCTAGACTTCATCTTCTCTATCTCTTCAGTCCATTGAGAATCTGCCCAGTGTGTTTGGGAGCAACCCCAAAGCTCACATTGCAGCCAAGACTGTTTTCCATCTGGCCCACCGCCATGGCGACATCCTTCGGGAGGGCTGGAAGAATATCATGGAGGCCATGCTGCAGCTGTTCCGAGCCCAGCTACTGCCCAAGGCCATGATAGAGGTAACAGGGGGTGAGGGACAAAAGTTGAGCACAAACTGCAACTTTGGGGAAGGCAGACTTAGGACTGGTGCCTTGCTGTGGCTCGGTCCTTGTCTAGTAGGTTTCAATATTCAGGGACCATCAGTATGTGATATTCCTCAGGAGGACATCTGGCAGAGGCCAGAAGTCAGTGGAAGTCAGTTGTTCAGTAGAATAGTAACTGTACAAAAGGCTGTCAGAAATAAAACCAGAGTAGATTGGGACTGAGTAATAAGTAAGGATCATCTTAAGAAAAGCTGCCTTTCCTAGGTGGAAGATTTTGTGGATCCCAATGGAAAGATCTCTCTGCAGCGGGAGGAAACACCATCTAATCGGTGAGGATAGGCCAGAAGTTCTGGGCCATGGGAAAGGAATACCAAAAATTTGGCATTAACTTGAATATGTCCCATTTCTCCATCCCTTTCCAGTGGAGAATCAACTGTGTTAAGCTTTGTGAGCTGGTTGACACTAAGTGGTCCTGAACAATCCAGCATGCGAGGTCCATCTACTGAGAACCAAGAAGCCAAGCGCATGGCACTGGACTGTATCAAGGTAATTGTCCCAACTCTCTAACCACTCTTTTCTTCAGTGATCAGGTCTCAACTTTCTGCAGGGTAGGACTCTGGCTTTGTGGGATTTTTTTCCTCACTCCAACTCAGGCCACTGATTCCCTCCTCCTGCCACTGTAGCAATGTGACCCAGAGAAGATGATCACAGAAAGCAAATTCCTCCAGCTGGAGTCCTTACAAGAGTTAATGAAGGTATGAAGCAGAAGGACAGTGGGAGGAGCTAGACAGGGCGGACCAGGTGGTGATGGCGTGGTAACAGTGTGTGGTCTACTTCTCTTCTGTAGGCTCTGATATCTGTGACACCAGATGAAGAGACTTATGATGAGGAAGACGCTGCATTCTGCCTAGAAATGCTTCTGCGGATTGTGCTGGAGAACAGGTAAGATAAGGAGAAGGTTTGAATCATGAATATAAGGCTGCGTCCTGCATTCATACCAAGGTCCTTTGGGCAAACCCACTGTGTTTAGAACTGGTACCAAGAGAATGTCAGTACTTAAGCAAGCAGGAGGGCCTATCGCTTTCCTGATTATACCATTATACCAGAGGAACATGACTCACAGTACCCCTATGATCAACATCAATACCAAGGGACCCTAAAGGGATTAAGATGGTACTAGGGCATTGGAGGGATTGCCTTTGGGCCTTGGATTACTAGCTCTCTTTCTTCTCCCCTTCTTCTTGCCATGTAGGGACCGTGTGGGCTGTGTATGGCAAACCGTGCGTGATCATCTGTACCACCTATGTGTCCAGGCACTGGATTTCTGCTTCCTGGTGGAACGGGCTGTGGTGGGCCTACTGCGCCTGGCCATACGGTTGCTAAGGAGAGAGGAAATCAGTGGCCAGGTGAAGGATTTTTAGCCATCTGGGAAAATAGGGGTAAAGGAGGTGGACCAAAGATCAAGTGTTATCCATGGGACTGTCTGTAGTAAAGACTACACTCAGTGCCGGACTTCAAGGGGTTTAGATATGATGGAAGCATAGACTCCTTCCTAAATCACATGAGAGGACCCTAGCAAAAATTCTCATCTAGGAATGGGCAGGGGTCAGGAAAGAGGAGATGTCTAGAATGGGCTCCATCATCCAGACCACCTACTGTGCCTCTTGGGATCCTGGACTTCTTGCTTTCTCTGACCACAAAAGGCCAGAGGAAGTAGCAGAGTATGCCAGGAGCAAACCATTATCACAACTCTGTTCCCAGGATGGGCAAGGCAAGCAGGGAAGTAAGAGGGTGAGTGGTGAGCCCTGTGCTCACTTCCTACCATTCTAGGTGCTGCTGTCCCTTCGTATCCTACTACTGATGAAACCTAGCGTGCTGTCTCGTGTCAGCCACCAGGTTGCCTATGGGCTCCATGAACTACTCAAGACCAATGCAGCAAACATCCACTCTGGGGATGACTGGGCCACCCTTTTTACCCTCCTGGAGTGCATCGGCTCAGGGGTGAAGCCTCCCCCTTCTCTGCAGGCCACAGCCAGGGCAGATACCACTGATACTGGTGAGCCTCCCCCCAGGAAAATCGGACACCTACCACATAAGCAGCTGATTTTCCACTCTTGCAGCCTTCCATGGGTCAGAGAGAAAAAGTCTAAAGAAGGAAAAGAAAGGTCAGAGATTGCATTAAGCAAATTAAATACTTGCATCTGCTGCTAAACTCCCCAGTGTCCTTAGATAAAGCTCCAATGGGAGCCCAGAAAATTATAGAAACAGCTGGAAAGATAACCTTAGAGACCACCCATTCCAATCCCTTGTATTATAGATAAGGGAACTGAGGCTCATAGAGGTTAAGGGTTCTGTCTTTGGTCACATAGGTAGCAATGGTTTAAGCAAGATTTGAACTTAAATCTTCCAGACTCCAAGTCTGGTTATCTATCCACTATCTCATTTGGTTGTCACATATCAAGGAATGATACCAACTCTCCTTCAGTCCCTCCAGTGGTAACCATTGTCAAAAGGAGCCTGAGTCTATTACCTCAAGGACTATAGTCAAAGTTATCTGGTCTGTGCTTTTGTCTTTTGGTAGGACTAAGCTGAACCAGACAGAGGAGAATCCTTCCTTTTGTGGGAAATGAGCCCATAGTGTCCAGTAGTATTTTCTTTCAACATCTCCAACTGTAGCCCCGTACCCACCCTTACTCTGCTCAAATTTTCACTTGGCTCAGGTGCTCAATCAGACAGTGAACTCTCCTCCTACCACCCCAGTGACGTCAGCTTGGACCGAGGCTACACCTCGGACTCAGAGGTCTACACTGACCACGGTAGACCAGGCAAGATGCACCGCTCAGCTACTGATGCCGACGTGGTCAGCAGTGGTTGGCTCATGGTGAGAAAGCAAGGGCAGTGGGCTGTGGGACTCCCCATCTTGGTGTGGGTGGCTTCCTGGTTTTCTTAGGGCATGTGAAGGGGACAAATAGAGCCAAGTCGTGCTCCTAAACTTTGTGCCAGGTACATCATCCAACTTGCTACCCACCTTCATATTCTGGACAGGTTGGAAAGGATGACATAGATAGCTCCAAGCCAGCCCCGGGACCAAACCGGCTTGGCCCTTCTCCTCTGGTGAATCAGTACAGCCTTACTGTAGGGTTGGATCTGGGTCCTCATGACACAAAGTCCCTGCTCAAATGTGTGGAATCACTATCTTTCATCGTGCGTGATGCTGCTCATATTACCCCAGACAATTTTGAGCTCTGTGTCAAGACTATCCGAATTTTTGTGGAGGCCAGTCTGAATGGTGGTAAGTAGGTAGAGAAGGTCAAAAAGGTCACTGGCTGGAAAGGAGATAGAGGGGAGGGAAGGATTCACATGAATATGGAAATATGGCTTGGGTCTCCACAGGATGCAAATCTCAGGAAAAACGGAGCAAATGCCACAAATATGACAGCAAAGGGAACCGCTTCAAGAAGAAGTCGAAGGATGGCTCAGTGCTTCGTCGACCCCGGGCATCCAGCCAGCATACAACTCGTGGCGGACACAGTGATGATGAAGACGATGAAGGAGTACCTGCTAGCTACCACACGGTGTCTTTACAGGTCAGTCAGGACGTAAGTATGGCACCATTTATTTCCTCTTCTCCCTGTGCCTGGCTGTTGGGGAATCCAGCCGGGGCCAGGGTAGGCAGGCTCAGGCTGGAATGGGGGGCCTAAACAAAGGATTTGGGTAGTGGCCTTATCCTGGGAACAAGATGATTGATGGGATATATATTGTTCTTGAGGGGACCGGGTCTGGGGCTGGAGGGTGAAATAGTCTGGGTTCCTTGGACCCTTGTCACAACTCCTTCTTTTGGGATCCCAGCTACTGGACTTGATGCACACCCTGCACACACGGGCAGCAACTATTTACAGCTCATGGGCTGAGGAGCAGCGTCACTTAGAGACAAGGGGCAAGAAGATTGAAGCCGACTCCCGAACTCTTTGGGCTCATTGCTGGTGTCCACTGCTTCAGGGTAATTCTCAAGAACATGAGTAGTGGGACTGAGGAAGTAGATTGGAATGACAGCAGTCACTGTGAGCCTTCTCTCCTGCTCAGGTATTGCCTGGCTGTGCTGTGATGCCCGGCGTCAGGTCCGGATGCAGGCACTCACTTATCTGCAAAGGGCACTATTGGTACATGACTTGCAGAAGTTAGATGCCCTGGAATGGGAGTCCTGTTTTAATAAGGTAATGGAATGGAGAAGAAAGCCTGGGCAGCTTGAGGCAGGGATAATTAATATTCATATTATATTTTTATATATATAAAATTACATTAATCATCTGTATTAATATTCTTCTTGTGTCCCAGCCTATTCCCCATGATGTGTTTCCCTTCCTCTTCCTTCCTCCATCCATTTTCCTGGCTCTTGGGGAGCCAAGCTTACCAATGACCTTACTGGGGGGGGGGGATGTGGGGTGATTGACCACCAGGTGCTGTTTCCTCTGCTGACCAAGCTTCTGGAGAACATCAGTCCCGCAGATTTGGTTGGCATGGAAGAGACACGGATGAGGGCTTCTACACTACTCTCCAAGGTATGATCACCTGTTCCAGACCCTCTTCCCACACTTTTAGCTCTGCCCAAACAGCAGCTCCTGGCAGATAGGAAAGGCAGGGAAAATAGTGTCCCCCAATGTCCTGTGGCAAAGTATCTTTTTGGGTTGTGACATAGCAACACATAGCTGAATGTGGGAGGTCACAAAACGGGATTTATTATCAGTAAATGTTTGATTTGCACATCTATTTTATATATCTGTATTCCTGGGGTCATGTAAAAATTTCTCAATTGAAAAGGGAGTAGTAAGTGGGAAAAGTTTAAGAAGCCCTGCTTTATGGAACCTGTGGACCCAGAAGAATCCTGAGCCTCTGGGGAGTTACCCAAGTCAAAGGCCTATAAGGGAAACAGGCTAGACAAGTATTCTTCCCATCCCTGGAACTAGGGATAAATAGGGTATCTTCAATCATCTAATAAGCCTCTGGTGGGCTACAGGTATTCCTGCAGCACTTGTCCCCACTGCTGTCACTTCCAACCTTCGCTGCACTCTGGCTGACCATTCTGGATTTCATGGACAAGTATATGCATGCGGGTTCCAGTGACTTACTGGTAGGGTCCCCTAAGGTTCCCCAAACTGTGCTCCCTCTCCATTAAACTTGGTTTTTATCTGTGAGCCTTCTTCCTGGCTTATCCTCAGTATGACCTCTTTATCTATGCTCCTTCCACCTCTCCCACTCCCAAGCCCAGTCACATTGCCTCTTCCCTGCGAGGCTGTAAATTCCCAACTTCCTCACATGTTTGGGAAGTGTTGTCCAGTTTCCTTGTCTGAGGACTGTTCTTCCTTGCCTCTCTCCCATCTTTTCAGTTTCACCCCTTCCAACATGCATTTCTCTCCCCCAGTTTGAGGCCATCCCTGAGTCCTTGAAGAACATGCTGCTAGTGATGGATACTGCAGAGATCTTTCACAACGCAGACACAAGGGGAAGTGGCTCCTCTGCTCTCTGGGAGATCACCTGGGAGCGTATTGACTGTTTCCTTCCCCATCTACGAGATGAACTCTTCAAGCAGACAGTCATCCCTGGTAAGGAACTTGGGGGAAGGTATTCCTATGCACTTCTTCCTGGCTTCAGCATAAAGAACCCTAGAGTTCTCAGAGAGCCTAGAAGTAAGTTTGGATTCAGTACCATGGGTTGGTGGATGGCACACCGGCCATTGGGAGGAGACAAAACTATTCCTTTACAGAAAGCTAAGAGAGACTATCTGAACTATCACTTTCCTCAGACCCCCTGCCACCTGTGCCTACTGAACCACATTCCCAGAAGTCCTTGGCCTCTACCCATTTGGCTCCCACTGCCGGTGACACAAGGAATCCTGGTCACATATATACACCAGAAATGCCCTCAGAGCCGGGGGCCTATGGTGAGTATCCTTTTTCTGCACTTCTGAATGTGCAGGGGAATGTGCAGGTGAGGGGAAAAGGAGAAGAGAACAAGCATTTATTAAGTACCTACTATGTGCCAGGCACTGTACTAAGTACTTTACAGATATTCAGATTTAATCCTCACACCTTACGAGGTAGGTAATATTATTTCCCATTTTACATTTGAGGAAAATGAAGGAGACAGAGATTAAGGGACTTGCCTAGAATTAGTATCTGGAGCTGGATTTGAAATCTGGTCTTTTGGACTCCGAGCCTAGCATTCTATCTATTTCACCACCCAGCTGCCCAAGGGAACCAGAACACTATGTGCTGCATCAGCCAAGATACAGCCAGGATACTCCTATCCTGAAGTGTTAGTGAGGGGAAGGGGCCATAGTCGGAGAGTACTGCTGTCCTTCTGTACCCATGAGGAATGGGAGGGCTCGGGGAAGCACGAGCAAAACATGAAGACTATAATTTGGGCTTCTCTTTTTTAATTGGTCTAGAACTGAAGGTGAAAGGATAGGGATTAAGCCTAGGTGTAAAATGAACTGCCTGGTTGGTTAGACTTAGGAAGAGATGATTGAAGGAGATTATTGTTGAATGGCCGAAACATTCTTACTTGTGTGCGCTGAGGCGAGGCTACCTGGTCCAGGTGTAGGGAAGGAAAGTTTGAGGGACGGGCCAGAAGTGGGAACTGAATATTTCTACCTTTTCCCCACAGACCCCGAGAAGCCCGAGGTGTCTGGAGTAACCTCCAGTAGTTCTGGTTCTTCTACAGTTTTGACACCCAGCAAGTTGAGTCCCAGCACAGAGGGGCCTGCACCCTTGGCCCAGCCCCCACTGATCCTGCAGCCCCTGGCCTCTCCACTGCAGGTGGGCGTGCCACCCATGACATTGCCTATCATTCTAAATCCAGCCCTAATTGAGGCTACTTCACCTGTGCCTCTGCTAACTGCCCCTCGCCCCACTGACTCTATGCCCACTTCTGAAGTCAACTAAGACAGGTGTTTGAAGACTGGGCCTCTCCCTCCCACCACACCACTGAGGGCTTCTGGTTGCACACTATGTTGATGCCACCCCTGGGCCTGGCCCAGCCGCTGCTGCTGCTCTCATCAGAGCCAAATTGGGAGATTGCCGAAGGGAATGAGGGCAGTGCTCTCTAGAGATGTCATCCAGAGAGAAGGGACTAGACTTCTTCTGCTCATCATTTCTGGGAGGCCTTGCTGAGAGCTGAGAAATCAGACTTAGGGCTCAGCTAGCTCTGGTCTCTTAGGAGTCCTGGGCTGACCTTGAGGGAAAGATTTCTGGGCATCAGTGCCAACCAGCCCTGCCCGTTTTGCTTCTTGGCATTAGAAGGGCCCCTTCTTTGCCCTTATCCTGCGGTCCTAGCTCTGAGAGCTATACTCCAACCACATTGCACTTTGCTTCCCTTTCCTCAGACCTCTCCTCCCCCTATCAGCCCTGAGCTACCTCCTCCAGTTCTTCCTCCTTTATCAAGAGAATTGGCTTAATTTGGGGAGTCGATTAGGGCCAGGGGACAGAGGTAACAAGGGGAATTGCCTACAGGAGCATGTACATATGAAGAAGCTAACAATTGACTTTTTACAATGTAATAAATATAATAAAACCCACATGCCAGCCTCCCTTTCCCTTCTACTTTACCTTTTCCCCTTCCCAACACTTCTTTTTCTGAGCTTGTGATTTAATAGAGAAGAGACTAGTCCTAATACACAGGATCCTTGGGATGAAATGGGGAAGAGGAAATAAAAAGACTGCTTTCTGACCCCACACTTTGAAAGGAGTTGGATTCAAGGACAGGTCTTTGTTGCACCAGTCACATTGCCCAACCACCCTCTTGCCTAGAGGAGGGTATCACTAAGGGCAGCTGCACAGTCTAAAACTCATGTCGCGGCTGGAACAGAATTCATAAAGAACTGTAGGTCCCAGATGTTACCTTCCACCAGTCAGTCTTCTTGCTCTGAGGTTCGAAATAAGACGATGAACTGAAGTTGGGACTTGTGTTGCACAAACATTACTAGGTAGAACTAGATCTTAATCCTTGCAATCTACCATCACTAGGGACTCAAAAGCTTAAGTCTAAGAACTAAGTCATAGCATCATAAGATGTCAAGTATGAAGAAGCATTAGGGCCCATGTCCTCCCTACCTCCTCAGAATTGCCTCCTGGGGAGGCCTAGAAAGCTTTCTTGACTTGCCAGTCCTATGACTCCCAACTTATCTCCGTGCAGAGGAAACAGAGGGCCAGATGGTATACAGATAAATATTCCTGAAGACTTCCCTCAGCCCTCCAAGTTCTAGTCTCATGCCTATGGGGCTTGGGCTTCCCATCATCATATCCACTACCATAGATTAAGGGCTCACTTCTAAAGTGCCAAGATCTGTTCCTGGTGGTCCTCTATCAGCGACTCCAGGGAGGAGAGGGACAAGGACCTCTGGGGTTGCCTCTGCGTTCTTGTTAATTTGTGCCATTTTCCTGCATCACTGCCCATTTTCCTCAAGGAGCACAGAAGTCAACAGCCCTCTGTGGGAAACCATGTGCTTCAGTTACACCTGTACTGCCCTGGGGACACCACCTCTCTCTGATTGCTACTTGTAAGGAGCAGCAACTCTGAATGCCCAGAACATAATCTTCTGGGAGGGTGTTAATGAGGGGAAGGGGCCAGAGAATACTGCCGACCCTCAGTAGCTGGGAGGAATGGGAGGGCTTGGGGAAGCACCAGCAAAACATGGGGACTATAATTTGGGCTTTAAAATATACATGGCAGGGAAGAGCTAGAATAGAGTATCACCTAGGAAAGTTGTAGCTATACTTATCCAGGGCCTCTCCTTTGGCCTTAAGGATTCTCTGACTGCAGATGCTTTAATCAGCCATAGGGGGAGAAAACAAGGACTTGGGCTATGTGGCTGCCAAGGGAGAAACCTTAAGGTAATACCTTAAGGAGATGGTGTTAAAAATCTTAGAATTCAAATTCCAAGAAGTTCAACAAGAACAGGGAACTAATAAGTGAGTAGAACCAAGGGATCACTGTACACAGCAATAAGAAGATTATCCAATGATCAATTCTGATGGATGTGGCTTTCTTCAACACTGAGATGATTCAGCCCAGTTCCAATGATCTTGTGATAAAGAGACTTATCTTCACCCAGAGAGAGGACTGTGGGAACTGAGTGTGGTTCACAACATAGCATTTTCACTCTTTTTTTTAAAAGTAGGGATCTAAGTTGTATAATTTGGCTGTTTTCTTGCCTGGCATTCAGTCAACCAACATTAAGTGCTTACTATATGCCAGGCCCTGTTAATTACTGAGGATACAAAGACAGACAAAAACACTTAGCTCTTACCTAAAAGAAGTCACATTCTAATGGGGGAGACAACATGCAAACAGATACATATTTAAGATGATAAAACTGTATATGATAAAGATGATAAAACTGTAAATAGTAGATGGGATTTTAGCTGGAGAGCATTGCAGGCACTGGAAACAGTGCAAAAGGCTAAACCCAGATGGAAGATTATCATGTATGAGGAATATCAAGTGGGCTGGTATTGCTGGATCAGAGTGAATGGAGGGAAAGAAAGGGTAAAAAGATGGGGAAGGAGGCGGCAAGATTGTGAAAGGCTCTCAATGCCAAACATTTTATACTGATCCAGAAAATTGGATCATGGAGTTCATGGGACCAGAGATCATGGTCAAACCTACTTTAGGAAAATCACTTTGGCAATTGACTCAAGGATGGATTGAAAAGTCAGGTAGACTAGTTATAAGGCTATACCAATATTCTAAGCAAGAGATGATAAAAATGTAGTTACAAGTAAAGGATACAAGTGAGCACATCATCAAGCAATGATACAGGTGTCAAGCCTGGGTGACTGAAAGGATGATGGTGTCATAGTAATAAATCTGGGGAGAGCTCGTTGAGACAAGTTGAGTTTGAAATACCTATTTGACATTCAATTCAGGATGTCCAAAAGTCAGTTGATGTGGAACTGGAGCTCAGGAGAAAGACTAGGGAATCATTTGTACAGAGATGATAGTGAAATCCATAGGAAGATCGCTAAGCAATATGGCTTAGAAAGAAGGGCAGCCACGATTGGTGGAATGACCTGCATAAAGAGCCAGAACAAAAAGACAAAGGAAATACTGGGGGAGGACAGATCTGTGTTGCTAACCTGGCCAAGCAACTTGAAGCTTCCGTCCTCGTCCTCCCTGCTCCGGCCCAAACCACTAGGGCTTTCTGTGGCCACTGGTCTTTGGATCCTTAGCTGGCAAATAGCAAAGATCAAAGCCTAGAGGATATGGGTGATATCCGACATATCGTAGACTATAATTCTACTTACATTATTGAACTCAAACCACCTCCTCCTGTGAGAAAGGTACTTTCGGAGCTATTCCCATTTTAAAAGATTAGGTCATGGGGGTCTGTATTGGGTGTCATTTAAACTCAGGTCTTCCTGATTGTCCAGTAAGTGGGACGGCTTGATCCGGCCTTTTCCTCTCCATTTTCTCTCAGACCATGGTTATTCACCGCCCTCTGGGTACTTGCCCCTTCCCCCAACAATGAAGTTGTTTTGTTTTGTTTTGTTTTTTGCTGAGGCCGTTGGGGCTAAGTGACTAGCTCAGGGTCACACAGCCAGGAAGTGTTAAGGGAGGCCACATTTGAACTCGGGTCCTCCGGACTTCAGGGCTGGTGCTCTATCCATTGAGCCACCGCGCTGCCCCCGAAGCATCTCTGAAGGGCTATTTATTACACACTAGAGCAGGGGACCCGAAGATAACAACGAAACAAGGCTGGACTTCCTCCAGGAGTTTACAACAGGACTCCTGGAGGTGGGGCGGGAGGGGTGATGGCGGAGGAGAACGAGTCTGTACATAGGCTTGAACTAGCCGTTACACAATCTATAGAAACTTCATTCCGACGTTCATTCAGAAGATCCCCGTGACCCCACCTCCTCCACGGAGACCACGCCCAGGCTACGTACGGCCCGGACAGCGCGGACCCGATCTGGTCAGAGCCCAGTAAACGAAGCAAACAACAATCGCACCCTTCCATCCCGCTCCCCGACAGACGGGGCTCTGGCACCTGCGGTGGAACTCCCTGCTCCGCTCTCAGGTGCTTCCGAGCCGAGGGTCCCGGGGCCCCGAGAGGGGGAGGGGACCAAAGCCTCCCCGGAATCCCCTGGGGCGAGGAGGGCCTTGGCTCCCGCACAGCTCCGTCTCCTCGGGGCAGCCGCGCTCAGCCCAGGCCCCAGACAGCAGCGGGTGCGAGGACCTGCGCCCCGGAGGCCCACCTTCCCGGATCCCGCCAGGGGAAAGAGAGGGTACTTTTTCCTGGCTGGGGGAGCGAAGATAAAACCGGAGGGGGCGGTGCTCTACAATCAGTTCTCATTGGCTGCGTCCGCCGCAGACTAAAACTTTAAGCCAATGAAAAAGAGGCCATGGCGTGACGTGACGTGACGTGACGGGAATTCCCCGGGGAGGGCGGAAAAGGGGCTTTCCCGGTTGGGGCTGCAGGTGGCCGGGTGGCACTGGGGTCGGAAGACTAGCGAAGGCAGAACTAGCCGGTGGCGGGGCCGGAGCCGGAGCCGGAGCCGGAGCCGGAGCCGGAGCTGCAGCCGCAAGTGAGTGGCCGGGATCGGACACCGGGGTTCCCTCAGTCCCCAGAGCGCAGGTAGAGGGGCAGGGTCGGGACCCCCGCTTAGCACTGAGAGTAGAGAACGCCGATCCACACGTGGGCACGATCACATGCATATGTACACACGCCGCTCACCCGCACGCGTTTCCACGTAGATTCGTAGAATGTTCGAGCTGCGAGGGATCCCGGTCCTCGGCACCCAGGTGTCCCTGGCAGTCGGACGTGCCCGGAGCTGCAGGGACGCAGACGCGGGTGCGCAGAAAAATGCCCCGCAGACGCGTGCCGGTTGTGTTGTCGCGCACACCCACTCGCTGACGCGGGCGCGCTGACACACTAACCCGTGGGATTTTAGCACGGTCACACAGACACGCCTGCAGGCAGACGTGCCCATAGTTATGGCCACAACTGGCCAGGAGGGGCCTTTGCCCCAAGCCTTCCTATACGGGGGAGAGTGGGGAAACGAGACCCCGGGCCCGGGGCGGGGCGGATGCAGCCGCCGGCCCCCCTCCCTCAAGCTGTCCAAAGCCCGCAGGAAGAGTGGAGGGTTCTGTATCCCCAGGGACCGAGAGCAGGAGGCCCCCCTACCGGAGGAATCTCCCCCAAAAGCCCCAAGGGTTGAATCAGCAGTCTCCCTCCCTCCCAAGCCCTAAATGATGACCTACGGAAAATCCCAGGGGAGCCCCGGCCGTGGGAGGGGAAAGGGAATGAAGGCCAGACGGCTCAAAGGAAGGGCAGGTTTGAATAGCCTAGGAAGTGGTAGGGGCAGAGACAGGGGAATCTCTCTACTTCCAAATACCCCCGCTGGCCTTGAAAGGTGAGCTCTAGAGCAGCACCTCGGGGTGCCCCACTCACAGCCCCCCTCCCCCCGCCCACTGAAATCCCCTGCTTTCTCTTGCCCTAGACTTCTCCCGCTTGTCCCCAGCGATCAGCCCCTCAGACTTGGGGCCAGGGGAAGACGTGTTCCTGTGGTAGGGGATGCGGGTCCCAGACCCCACCGCTCCCCAGGGAGCCAGGCTCGGGTCTGGGAGTGGGGAAGAAAAAGCAGAGAGGGGCGGGCCACCTCAAACTCCTAACTGGGCCCTCCCTCTCTGGGCTGGGCAAGCACGTCATTTCCAGGCCCACCCCCTCCCTTGGCCCCTCCTCTCTCTGGTATTTTCGGGACTTTCCTAAGCTGCTCTAACTTTCCTGCCCTCCCAGCCCCCGCCTGCCCACAGCTCTCTGGCTTTCGCCCATTCCAGCCTGGCAGGAGGAGGGACCCTCTGTCCCCCACCCTCAGGCTCCTGGTTACTTCCCATAGACCTGGCCTGAGGGGTGCCCCTCCACACCCACAAGCGCAGGTAGGAGCCTTGGCGGTACAGCGGCAGCAGAAGCTGGACAGAGCCCAGCTCTAAAACATGGACGATTGCTATGGCCCAGTGAGTGCTAGCCTAAGTGTCTCTCTTTGTGGCCCTCCTTATCCCCAACCCTTCCTGTCTGGCGCCCTCGGCCCTCTGTCTGTCTGTCCGTCTGACCATCTGGAGTCCTCCCTATTTGGCTAATCCTCCAAGACCCTGTCTTTTGGGGCCCCTCCCCCCACGGTCTTGTCTGTATAACAGCGCTGCCCAGCCTAAATCTGTCAGCCCCCACTGACTCCGGGTCATCCATCCATCCAAACCACTGTTTCCCGGGGCCTTTGTGATAGGAGCTGCTGGCCCCTACTCCCTACTCCCCATCTTTCTTGCTCTGTCTGACCCCAGGCTCTGCTCTTGCATGAGTCTTCTATTTGTTTCTGAGTCTGGGTGGGGGGAGGGAACAGGTGATTTGGTGGGAGGGGTAAACCCCCGGGCCGGCCTTTTGGGGGCCCCCTTCCCCCGGGGGGCCCCTCCCCCCCCCCCCCCCCCCCTTCCCTTTTTCCCCCCGGGTTCCCCCCCCCCCCTTTGGGGGCCGGGGGGCCCCTTGGGCCCCAACCCAAACCTTCCCCCCGGGGGGGGGGGTTTTTCCCCCCCCCCCTTTCCCCCCCCCCCCCCTTCCCCCTTTTTTTCCCCCCCCTTTTCCCCCCCCTCCAAATTTTTTTTCCCCCCCCCCCCTTTTTTCCGGCCCCCCCCTTTGCCGCCCAAACTTCGGCCCCCCCCCCCCCCCCCCCCCCCCGGGGGGGTTTTGGCCCCCCTTTCCCCCTTTTCCCCCCCCCGGGGGCCCTTTTGGGGAAAACCCTTGGGGGAAAAAGGGAATTTGGGGCCCCCCTTTTTTTTTTGGGGCCCCCCGAAACCCTTTCCCCCCCCCCCCCGGGGCCCCGGCCTTAAATCCCCCCTTTTTTCCCCCCCAAAACCCCCCCCTTTCCCCCCTTTCCCCCTTTTTCCCCGGGCCCCAATTTTTTCCCGGCCCCCTTGGCCTTAAAAAAAAGGGGGGGTTTGGCCGGCCCCTTCCCCTCTTTTCCCTTTTTGGGGCCCCCCCCCAGGGGGCCCAAACCCCCCCTTTTTTAAGGGGAGGGAACATGGGGGGGGGGGCCCACCCCTTTTTTTCCCCCTTTTTTTTTTTTTTTTAATTTCCCCAAGGGGGCCCCAAAGGGGGGGGAAAAAAGGGGAAAACTCCCTTTTTCCCGGGGGGGGGGAAAACCCCCCAAAAATTTCCCCCCTTTGGCAAAAGGGTTCCCAAGGGGAAAAAATTTTTGGGGCCTTTAAATTGAAAAGACCCCCCCCCTTTGGGGAAAAAAGGGCCCCATTTTTTTGGGGGGCCCCGGGGGGAAAAAGGGGTTATTGCCCCCCCAAAAACCCCGGGGGGGAAGGGCCCCTTTTCCATTTTTTTTAATTTTTTTCCCTTTCCCTTTTTTTCCCCCTTTTTGGGGCCCCTTCCCTTTTCCTTCCTCCCCCCCTTTTTTTTCCCCCCCCCTTTTAATTTTTTTTTTTAAATTTGGGGTTTTTTCCCCCGTCCCTTTTCCAAATTTCCTTTCTTTTTTCCCCTTTCCCCTTTTAAACCCCCCCCTTTTTAACTTTTTTCTTTTTTTGGGGTTTTTTTTTTTTTCCCCCCTTTTTCCCCTTTTTTTCCCTTTTTTCCCCTTCCCCCTCCCCTTTTTTTTCCCTTTTCCTTTTCGTTCCCCCCCTTTCTTCCTTTTCCCCAACCCCTTTTTTTTTCCCTTTCCCCCCCTTTTTTTCCCCCCTTTTTTTTTCTTCCTTTTTCCTTTGGGGGGTGGGGGGGGAAAAGGGGGTTTGGGGGAAAAAAAAAAGGAAAGGGGGGGGGGGGTTTTGGGGGGTTGGCCAAACCCAAAAAATTTGGGGGGGGTTTGGGGTTTGGCCAAGGGGGGGCCCCCGGGAATTTCAGGGGCCGGGGGGTTTGGGGGGGGTTTTTGGGGGGGTTGGATTTGGGGAAGGAAAAAGGGGGGAGGAAAAACCCCCTTGGGGGGTTTTTTTTTCCCTTTTGGGAAAAAAAGGGGGGGGCCCCCCTTGGGGCCCCCTTTTTCCCCCCTTTTTTAACCAACTTTTCCAAACCCCCGGGGGGGGGGGAAAAAAAATTGGAATTCGGGAAAAGGGGGAAAAGGGGGAAAAAAAACCCGGGAAAAGGTAAGGGGAAAAAAAGGGGGGGAAGGAAAAGGGGGGGGAAAAGGGGGGAGAGAGGGGGGAAAAAAAAGGGGGGAAAGAACCCAAAAAAAAAAGGGGGGAGGGGAGAGGGGAAAGGGGGGAAGGAGGGGAAAAGGAAAAAGGGGGGGGGAGGGGGGAAGGGGAAAGGGGAGGGGGGGAAAAAGGGGGGGGAAGGGGAAGGGAAAAAGGCCCGGGGGGAAAACCCCGAGGAAGGGCCCTTGGGTTTTCCCCCCCCCCCCGCCCCCCCCCCGGGCCGGGGGGGAGCGGGGAAAAAAAACTAAAAAAGGGGGGGGCCTTTTCCCCCCTTCTGCCTTTTGGGGGGGCCCCCCCCGGGCCCCCCCCCCACCCCCCCATTTGGGGGGGCCCGGGGGGGGGGGAACGGGAGGACTGCTGCAGTCCTTGAGGGCATCGGTGGTTCCCCGTAGAATCCCCTGGGGCCTCAAACCTGAAGATCTCCAGAATGGACAAGACTGCGGGATCTGTTCGGGGTGGGGACGAGGTGTACCTTCTGTGCGACAAGGTGCAGAAAGGTGAGGTGGCCGGGAGCGGGCCAAGGCTTTGGGCAGGGCCATCAGCCGGGGCGGGAGAGGGAGAGTGGGGGAGAGTGGGGAAGAGGGGCCGGGGCGGGTGGCTGGGTTCGGACCAGAAACCCTCCCTTCCTGCTGCCCCGCAGATGACATCGAAGTCCGGTTCTATGAGGATGATGAGAACGGCTGGCAGGCCTTTGGAGACTTCTCTCCCACCGATGTCCACAAGCAGGTGCCAGGGCTGAGGGCCCCGGGGGAGGGGGTGGCCGGGGCTGGGCCGGGGTGCAGGCCATGCTGAGAGCCTGTGCCTCCCTCCCTCCCACCCCAGTACGCCATTGTGTTCCGGACCCCCCCCTATCACAAGATGAAGATTGAGCGGCCAGTGACGGTCTTCTTGCAGCTAAAGAGGAAGCGGGGAGGGGATGTTTCTGACTCCAAGCAGTTCACCTACTATCCCATGGTGGAAGGTAGGGGGTTTGGGGGGTGCCGGGGAGCAGAGGCTGCTTCGGGGTACAGGAAGGGGGCTCTGGGCTGCAGAGAGCGAGCAGCAGTGGCCCTGACCGTTCCCCCCTCGCTCCACAGACAAGGAGGAGGTTCAGCGCAAGCGGAGGAAGGCCCTGCCGGCCTTTTCCCAGCACTTTGGAGATGGCTCCCACATGGGTGGGGCTGGGGGAGGTTCTGCTGGAGGTTATGGAAACGGAGGAGGAGGTGAGAAGGACCAGTTTTCTGGGGACTGGGAGGTCCTGAGAGGTGGGGGCAGAGGGGCTTGGTGGGCTCTGGCATCAGGACCTAGGAAGGGAAGCTTGGGGGGAGCCCCCTGTGGCAGTGTTCCCAGTATTTGGCCTCCATGTCCCCCCACTGACCACTGGTCCCAGGTTCCTTCCCAGGCTGCCCCCTCCCCACCGCACAGCCCCCTCCCAACTGCCCCATGCTGAAGGTGGATCTTTCTCCTCCCTCAGGTGGTGGGCTCAGCTTCTTCCCCACCTCTTCCCTGAACTATGGCCTGTACTCTCCGGGGGCTGCCCCAGTGGGCAGTTACTCTGGGGGGACAGGAGTCCAGATGTCTGGAGAGAGTGAGCGCGCAGCCGATGGTGAGGGAGGGAAGCAGACAGCCCCTGATTCCTCTGTCCACCCCCCACCCCAGGGACCCCAGGCCTTAAAGATGCTGCAGGAAGGTACGGCTCCCACCCCCCCAACACACACACTCTGGGGTGGGGAGGACGGGGACTCGAGCCTCTCATCCTGGAGGCCCCGCGGCTGGCTTCCCTCTCCTTGACCTTGCCCCCTCCCAACAGCCCGGCAGTATAACCTCCGCATGTTTGGGCTGGCCCAGCGCAGTGCCCGGGCCTTGCTGGACTATGGGGCCACAGCAGATGCCCGAACCCTGCTGGCCGGGCAGTGCCACCTGCTGAGGGCCCAGGATGAAAACGGAGACACGTATGAAGCGAGGGCAGAGGGGGGCAGGGTGCCGGACTGGGCCAGGTGGGAGGCCGCAGACTGGGAGTGGGGAACAGTCCTGCAGCAAGGTGGGCCGAGGGCCCAAGGCGGGGCTGGGGCGGTCGGGGCTCAGTCTCCCTCAGGGCAAACCTGCTGGGCCCAGTTCTGGAGCTCCCTTTGTCCGCCAGGCCCCTCCATTTGGCCATCATCCACGGGCAGACGAGTGTCATCGAGCAGATGGCTCACATCATCTTCCGGGTGCCCCACCTCGGCATCGTCAACCTCGCCAACCACTTACAGCAGGTACGCGGGCGCCAGGCTCCTGGCGAGGGCGGCCCCGACCCCCAGAGGCCGCCCTGACTCACTCTTACGCTCCTAGACGCCCCTTCACCTGGCCGTGATCACAGGGCAGAGCCGAGTGGTCAGCTTCCTGCTGAACATGGGCGCCGACCCGACCCTGCTGGACCGCCACGGGGACTCCGCCCTGCACCTGGCGCTGCGGGCCGGGAATCCCGGCCTTCTGCAGGCCCTCCTGTGCCATGCGGGGCCTGCTCTCCCCCAGCTGCTACTCATGCCCGATTATGAGGGTGAGCGCCCCTCCCCAGCCCTGGGGGGCAGCCCTGGGGCGTCGGGACGGGATGGGGGGGGTCCTTCGACCAAGCTGGCGGGCAAAGCGGAGGCGAACCGTGACAAGGGCCTCGGGAGGCAGGGAGAAGGGTTCTGGGTGTGCCGGGAGGGCAGAGGCCGGGGCGCCCCCGCCCAACACGGGGCCCAGACTCCCACCCGGAGGTGGTCCCGAGCCGTGCCCTCCCCGCAGGCCTCTATCCCGTGCACCTGGCCGTGCGCGCCCACAGCCCCGAGTGCCTGGACCTGCTGGTGGGCAGCGGGGCCGACGTGGAGCTGGCGGAGCGGCAAGGAGGGCGCACCGCCTTACACCTGGCCACGGAGGCGGAGGAGCTGGGGCTCGTCAGCCACCTCATCACCAAGGTCAGTGGGCCCCCGGCCCGGCCCGGCCCAGAAAGGCTCCCCTGCCTGGGGCTCCCCCCCCCCCCCCCATCCGTCCGGAGCCTCCCCTCGCCCGGGGGCGGGGAGGAAGGGCAGGGCCGCATTGTGAAGGAATTCGTTGGGAGGAGCAGCTAGGGGGCGCAGTGGGGAGAACACAGGCCCTGAAGTCAGCAGCTTAACCCTTGCCAGCGGTGCGACCCTGGGCAAGTCACCTGACCCCCACTGCCTCCCGGGAAAAGTAGTTTGGAGTAAAGACCCTACGTTCCAGCTACTTGCTCCCTATGTGATGTTGGGCAAGAGACGAGCGGCACTCAAGGAGCAGCGCGGTGAATGCAGTGGGGCCTGAGGCCCCAGAGAGCCCAGCGCGAAGCCTCCGAAGCCTGCTGTCTGCGTGCCCCTGGGCAGTTGTGTACAGCAGGGAGGAGCCTCCCCCGAGCCGAGACGCGAGGCCCCTCCGCCTGGCCCTCGTGTGTGCAGCGGGGAGCGGGCGGTACGAGCCTCAGCTGTCTTCTCCTCACCAGCTTGGCGCCAACGTGAATGCCCAGACTTTTGCCGGAAACACACCCTTGCACCTGGCAGCCGGCCTGGGATCCCCCACCCTCACCCGCCTGCTGCTCAAGGCCGGTGAGTGCCCTTGACCCCATGGCCCCAAGAACTGCTTCCGGCCAGTTTGTTTTCCCCCCCCCCCCCCCCCCCCCTTCTTAGCCCCGCCCTTCCTCTGGTGGGATGAGGCACTTTTCCTGGCCCTGGGGACCACGGGCTTCCGCCGGCACCCTTCCCACTGATTACGCCCCCTCACGGCCAGGAGCTGATGTGCAGGCTGAGAATGGGGAGCCCCTCTGTCCGCTGCCCTCACCCCCAAACTCAGGCAGCGACTCGGAGTCAGACGGGACAGAGGAAGGAAGCGGAAGGAAACACCGGGGTCACACACCCCTGGACCTTACCCGCAGCGCAAAGGTAGGAGCTGCAAGGGCCGGGATGCTTGAGGGTCTGGCAGCTGGCTCTGGGACGCACAGTGGCCCCTCTGAGATACCCGCCACCCTAGGTTAGGACCCTGCTGCTGAAGGCTGCTCAGGACACCGCAGAGCCCCCCCTGACTCCCCCAAGCCCCACAGGTAAGACCACGTGGCCCCGTCCCCCCAACCCGGGAGGGCTGGGAGGGCCCCCTCCTGGCCGGACTGGGTCACTGTCCGCGCGTCTGTCCGCCGCAGGCCCTGGCCTGTCCCTGGGGGCCGCCACCCTGCAGGGCCTGGAGCGGCTGTTGGACGGACCCGGCGGTGGCGGAGATTGGGCTGAGCTAGCTGAGAGGCTGGGACTGCGCAGCCTGGTGGACACCTACCGCAGCACGGCCTCCCCCAGCGGCAGCCTGATCCGAAGCTACCAGGTCAGTGTCTGGGCCCTGGGCCCCGCCCCCCACCGAGTGCCCCCCATCCCCGCGACCCCGCCCCCCCACCGAGTGCCCTCCATCCCCGTGACCCCACCCGAGTGCCCTCCATCCCCGTGACCCCACCCCCACCTTCTCTCCCTTTGCCTCTCCCCACAGCTGGCCGGAGGAGACTTAGCGGGCCTGATAGACGCTCTGGCCGCCATGGGCCTGGATGAGGGAGTGCGGCTCCTGCAGGGAACGGAGCCCAGGGACAAGCTTCCGAGCACGGGTGAGAAGCACAAGGGCTCCAAGGAGTCCGAGCTGGGGAGGCCGGGGGGACTCTGGGAGCTGACTGGGGGGGCTGCCGGCTCTGGGCCCAGACTCTCACAGATGTGACCCCGGGCAGCAGGCCTGGGATGCCCTTAGCCCACCCTGTCGGGGAGGTTCCTGGTGGGGGGTGGGACGAGACCCTGAGCCCTTCTTCTTCATTCCCTCCCCAGAAGTCAAGGAGGACAGTGCCTACGGCAGCCAGTCAGTGGAGGAGGAGCAGGAGAAGATGAGCACAGTTCCCACGCCTGCTGGGGAACTCTCCCACAGGCAGCCCCAGGAGCAGGTGCACTGACGCCAACCTTGCCCACAGTATGGGACCCATGCCTGCCCATGGAGGTGCCCGCTGTACAGATACCCCCACCTGTGCCCACACCCTTATTTAATGCCCTGATTGGTCCTTTGGTTCTGGTGAATAAAGGTATGTGGGGGCTGGGGACCCAACCACCCCACCCTATGACATAGACTCTGCTTGTCTGTTCACCCCCAGCCCATGGATCCTGTGGCATATCTGTACCAGCTCCACGGAGGCAGTGCCATATGGACCCAGGAAAGAGTCAGGATGTAGCCGGGGGCTCCAGAGCAGGTTTTAATTGCGTCAGGGACTATACAGAAAGATGGGGTTGGGAGGGACAAATGTACCAGGAGAGGGGCTTTTGGGTCACTGCCCCTCCTCCAGCACCCCTGCCACAGGTTTTATGTACAGGGGGCATTGAGGCCCTGCCAGAAACTGCATTGTCTGGGGACCCTGTGTCCACCCCACCCCACTCCAGCTCCAGGATGAGAAGAAAGCCCTTGTGGGTGAGAGAGAGAAAGAAGGAGGAGGAACGGGGAGAGAGACAGAAACAGAGAGAGAGGGGGGAGAGAGACGAGAGAGAAAGAGAAAGAGACAGAGACAGACAGACAGACAGACAGAGACATGGAGGCAAAGAAGAGAGGAAGAGAGAGAGACAGAGAGCGAGAGAGAACCAGCTCGGCCTACAGCTGAGGGCCCAGAGAGAGGAAAACCTGAGAGATTCAGGCCTCCCTTACCCCTGGGGATGCCCACCATCCCCCCAGGACAAGGCCCGAGACAAGGGGGATTGCTGGTGTCTGGAAGAGGGGTCCAGGAGGTCCAAATAGAAAGCAGGAAAGTAGGGCCTCCCAGCATGTGCCCTCCCCCCCAAAAAAATGTCATTGAAAGGTCCCTCCCTCAACCCTCCCACCACTGAATAAGAAAAAGTGCAAAATGGTATCACAAAATGGGGAGCCTGGTGGATGGCCCCAGCCCCTGGGGCTTAGCTTGGGCAGTGTCCACGGTGCCTTCGGGGCCCCGCGTCCGGCGCAGTCAGGCCCTGGTTGGGGCAGGGTCAGAGGTCATGCAGGTGGCCGGCTGGCGGTTGCTGTCCCCTCCCTCCTGGCCCCTCCCCATGGGTCAGGGTTTCTGCCGCCCACTTCCCCCTGCCCGGGATTCAGGACCAGAGCGGTGTGGCCTGGTGTGTGGAGGTGGCTCAGGCTGCAGAGTGGGGCTGGAGCAGGACGCGGGGAGCCCGTCCTCAATGTCCCCTGGCACAGCCTGGCACAGCACAGCCTCCACAGCCTCAAGCTCCTCACTACCCGCCTTCAGCTTGGCCCGCAGCAGTGCCGCGTAGGTGCCATAGCGAGATTTCTGGGAGGAATAGAGAGAGAGGAGATGGGCCTGTGAGGGCCAGCCCCCAGCCTCCCCCGGCCCCAGAAGGAAGTCAGAGAGTGGGGCCGGAGGCTGCTCACAGCCAGAGGGCCCTCCTCTCAGGGGCTTCCTCCCCACTTGGTTCTAAGCTGGTGGCTGCCCTGACTCAGCGGGAAGGACCCCAGGGAAGGCCAGGGTCTCTCCCGTATGAGCCTCTAGAACTCACTGTACTGGAAAGGGAAACCCTGCCAGTCTGTTGGGCACGGAGGGAAGGGCTAAAGGGGGTGAGCCACGCCTCGTTGGGGGGAGCTGGGGCCGGGCCGAGGCTCACGGAATGTCCCCAAGTGGCCGTTTGAGCCCAGTCCCCGTCTCTGAAGCCCCAGTTCCAATTTGTCTAGGTTCCCATGCTCCTCCAAGGGTGGGGCTCGAGTCCCTCCTTCCTTCAGCAAATGCTCCACTCCCCCCTGAAGTGAACTGAGAGGGAGTGGACTGGAGCGGCCGGGCTGGGGCGAGCCCCGGTGGAACTCTGGGCTCCTTTGTCTCTCCACACCTCAAACTCCAAGTAGGCCTCTTTCTGCCGCTGCTCCTCAGCCTCCTTGCTCTTCCCTTTCCTGTCCGGATGCTGCTGGCTTGCCCTGTGCTCCCGAAGCTCGGACACCATGGCCCTCAGTTTGGCTTCGTGCGTCCTCACCTGCTCCTCCTGCCAGGGGACCGGAAGGAAGACTGGATCCGGGGGTCTGGCCTCCATGTCCCCCCACTGCCCCATGGCCCAGGCCAGGCGTCCCGAGGAGAGTGCCTGTATCTGGGTATTTCCCAGAAGGCTACAGAACTTAGACTCATTGAGTCCAAAAGCCCCTTGCCTTAGGGCCAGAAATGGGGGAAACCTTCACACAGGTAGCATTCAAACCTCGGGCTCTGGTTCTGAGGAGAAAAAGGCAGGGGGGAGAAAAGGGAGAGATGGGGCATTACCTGGGAGAGGCGGGTGGCAGAACTGGGCAGAAGAGGGCGGCTGAATTTCTTCTGAGAACTAATGGCTGCTGGAAACGGGGGGGCAGAGAACATGGCCGCCACCACGTTGATGCGGGTGATCCAGGAATGCATCTGCTCCAAGCTCCTGGGGTGGGGGCACAGGTCTCTAAGGCCCATGGAGGAGCCCCCCCTCCCCACTTCCTCCTAAGCTGGGGGCTGCCCTGGCTCAGCGGGAGGGACTCCGAGGCCCAGCGGGCTCAGGGCTCTAGAACTGTGACTCACTGGGCCTGGAAAAGGAAGACTCTCCAGTCGGCTGTGCGCAGGTAGAACACGTGCGGCCGCTTGCTGTAGTCACTGGCGCGAGTGGCCAGGGCGTGGTGGATGCTGATAGCGTTCTTCAGCTCCTCCTCCACCAGGGCCGTGCCAGGCTGGTACTCCTCCTACCAAGGCAGACACCCATCCCCAGGCACAGACTCGGCTCAGGCCCACCCCCAACCCCCACAGACCTTCAGTCTGGCTCGCTCAGCTTGCCCCCTCCCTCTGTTCTGAGCACATACATAGACTCTAGGGCAAGGTTCAGGATCATGGATGCACTCGGATCTCCCCCACCCTCCGACCCCTGGTCCCCCCCCATGCCCTGGCACCTTCTGCAAGTAGAGGATCATCCCCTTCAGAATGCCGTGGAAAGCCTTCCAGCCACGCTTCCCCCGGGGTGCTGGGGGAGGGTTCGGAAGGATAGAGTCACGGAAACAGCCATGGAAGAGGGGAATGACGTCACCCAACCCATCCTGTTCCCCCTCATTCAGCTTGGCTGGCTGAAACCCAGAAAAAGGGGCCCACAGGGGACCTCAGGGTCCCCACCCTAGTCTAGTGTTCTCCCTCTCCTCACAACAGGGATCACTCCCAGTCCTCTCCCCCCAGCACGTACTCTTCCTGCAGTCAGGGTCCGCGTGCACCTTGCGCACCAGGGGGCCGTGTTTGTAAATGGCAGCACCGGGCTCTGGAGACAGGTCCAGGAAAGGGCTGGAGCCACCACCACTGCCACCACTGACCCTCTTGATGACCTTGGGGTTTGGGTCAGCCAATTCAGACAGGGAGCGGCGGAGCTCCTCTTCATCACTGCAGAACAGTTGGCTCAGTCTGGGAAGTATCTCTCTGGGCACCCACCACCCTCCAGGCTCTCCGGGTTCCTCCCAACTCAAGCTATGAGCTCTTTCTCCTCCTCTGACAACCCTTAGTCAAGGCTATCCCCTTAAACCAGGGACTGTCCGAGGGCAGGGGCTGAGCCTCCTTCTTTAACCTGAAACCTCACTACCTGTAGAACAAGGCCTTACATAGAGAGACTGTGCTCAAGAAACATCTGTTGAACAAATTTAGAATAAAAACCTTGCTATTGCAAGAGCCTAATTGTGGATTCTCCAGCTCTAGTCTTTCTCTCTCCAAACCATCCTGCACAAATTGATTGAGTTGTCTTTAAAACGTTTGCATCATGTCACTTCTGCTCAAGAATGTTCAATGGCTACATCAAGCCCAAACTTCTCTGACAGTTTGAAGCCCTCTACAAGCTGACCAACCCAGTTCATAGCCACTACCAATTACCATCTCCCTGATAGCCATACTGAAGGATCTGTGAACAGCCACAGTCTCCTATTCATCCCCTGACCAATTACTTCAAAGATGGTAAAGGAAACACCAAACAATAGTCTGAGAAGTCGGTCATGTCCACTGAGGGTCCAGTGTTTCTATATACTGTGCATCCATACTACTATCTGGGACCTTTTTTCTTTTCTTCTCTCTCTCTCTCTCTCTCTCTCTCTCTTTCCTTCCTTCCTTCCTTCCTTCTTTCTTTTCTTTTTTTTTTTTTTTTATGACACATGAGCTGATGTATGATGATACATGAGATGATAAAAGAGAGGGGGAGGAAAAGGACAGGCCCAGAATCCTTATGTCTGCTATGACTGACTGGCTAAGCTGTCAATGAGCATTAATTAGTTCAGTCAGAAACACCAATTAAAATGATTAAATCTACAGCTCTGCCAACCAATGACAACACAGGAAGACTAGAGGATTCTAGACAAGACTTCCTCCTCCTCCTTCCTATCAGAGAAGGAGGCATAAAGGAAGAAGGAAAGAATAATCTGATGTATGGCAATAGTCATCTGGGGTCCAGAGCAACCAGTGAGAGACATTAGGGGCTGTAAGAAGGAAAGAGCTTGTGGTCTCTGGCCCCTTTAGTGAGAGATACTTCTTATTTATGGACCTATAATTGCTTGTTGGCCCCAATAGCCCAAAATTATTCCATTTTAATCCCTTTTCTTGACTCTCTTTACTTCTATCCCTTCCTTTTCTCTGAAGGCCAGCCGTTCTCCTCCAGGGATCCTAAAGTAACATAGCCTTCAAGACAAAAGCTCAAAAGTTCCCTCTAGGAATACTGGAAAGACCCACAGTGACTCTGGTTTATAGTGATCTTTTATTCTCCTGAGCTTGTTGATACTGACTTCACCACGTAAATGAGTAAACTCAAATACTTTATTCTTTACTGATTCATGTTCATTCTTTCTCTCAACAAATGTTTATTGTGTACTCATTGTGTGCAGGATAAGGGAATTCAAGGAAGTAGAAAACACAGTTCTGGCAAGATTAATACCAAACAAATCAAAATATAATACTTAAAGCAATAAAGAAATTACTTCCATCGGGGCTGAATTAGTTTAGGTAGAATTAGTTTTATGTAACTAGGGATGGGAGGAATGGCATTCCAGACCATGAACTGAGAAAGCAAGGACCGTGTTGGGAGGTAGATTGGCTATAATAATGATGGGAGGTAAAAACTGGAAAAACAGATTAGGGTCAAATTAGGAAGAGCTCTGAATGCCATGCTAAACAATCGAAGCTACATCCTATAGAAATGAAGACATAGTGAAGATTTTTGAACACAGGAATGGGAGCACATGATCAGACAGAGCTATGGTTAAAGAGATTTGCAAATTGGATTGCAGGAGGGATAATTTGAAAAGCTACTTCAATAATTTCAGTGAGAAATCTATGAATTGCCTGGGTAATGGCAGTAGAAATAAAAGAGGGAACAAACAAATCTAAGAAGTATTGAGGTCTATTTGGATAAAATGTCAAGGAAGAGGGAGAAGTCAAAGATGACTGAGGTTTTGAGCCTGAGCAACTAAAATAGTGGTACTATTGACAAAAATAAGGAAGTCAGGTCTGAAGTAGGAACTACTTTTCTAGGTGGAAGATAATTGAGTTTGGTTCTGGATATGCTGAACTGTTTGACTGTAAACTCCTTGAAGGCAGAAATTATATTTTATTTCATTATTAGTATCCTGAGCAACTAACAGAAATGTACAGCTAGGAGGTTGGGGCTGGAGATGTACATTTGAGAATTAAGAAATCAAAGTTACAGGAATATAAGAGATCACCAGGAGATGAGTATAGAGAGAGAAGAGGGGAAGATCACGAGATCCTGGGGTCCTGGAAGAGGAAGAGAAAGAAAAGGAGCCAGCAAAGGAATGGTCAGAAAGGCAGGGAGAGAAGCAAGCCACATAGGATTACAGAAGCCAAAGGAAAAAAAATATAAAAAAATAGATTGGTCAACAGTGTCAATGGCATACATACACACCCACACTCATACCCACACCCCCCCACATACACATATAAATAAAAGGTCAAGGAAGAAAAGAACCAAGAAGATGTCAGTGGATTAGGCAATAAGGGGGTAGGAAAAGGCACTTTCTGTTGACTGGTGGAGACAGAGTAAATTGCATGGTTAAATTGCTGAGCGGATAGGAAGTAAGAACAGTGAATACAGACCACTCCCTCCAGAAATATGACGGTAAAAGGAGAAGAGAGAGAGGACACAATAAATTTGAGGATATAGTAGTATCAGGAAAATGATTTAGTTTATTTTTGAAGAGAGAAGACCTGAACATGTTTTAGGCACAAGGTAAGGAAGTAAAGTAGAGGAGACTCATTCATTCAATAAGTATTTATTAAGCATCTCCTATGCTCAAGGTACTGTGCTAGTGAGTATTATACGGATTACAAAGAGAAAAACAAAAACAGTCCCCCTGAGAATTATTATTCGATGGACTGAAGATAAAAGAGCAATAGGTATTGAAAGTGGCAGAGAGGCAGACAGGCTCACTTTCTAAGGACTAGAACTGTTCAAAAGTGGAATAGGTTGCAACCAGAAAAAGTAGCTTCTCCCCCACAACCCTGAAAGGATCCCAGATGAAGAAAGCTGGATGAATGCTTTGTTGAGGATATTTGGGGGGAATTCCTGTGCAAGCAAAGCTTGGGTTAGATGGTCTTGATTTTTGAGATACCTTCCAACTAAGATTCAATCATTCTAAAAGAAGATAATGTCGTAAAATCCTGAGGAATGAGGGGATTGGAATTAAGGGCCCAGAGAAAGGAGTTATATTCTTCCGAAGCTGGGATTTTAAGGTATGGATGAAGTAAACTGAATGAATCTTGCCTTTCCAGCTAAACTGTGGAGAAACACACCTCCTTCAAGAGTACATTGTACCACAGAACTGGTCATCAGTAAAGACTAGTAAATTAACCAATGGAGAGGACTGAGCAAAGGCAATTCCTTTTAATGGTAGGTACCACATCTCCTTCCTCAGTTAATATCCCCCTTTCTCTGAAGATCCTAAGATCCCCAAGAAGGGCCTCTACATGTTTGTGTGGGGGAGGGATCACACTAAATTCACTGCCTAAATGCTCCAGTTCTGTGCTAGACTTATCTCAGCACTCTTTGTGGGTTCCTATCCTCTCTAATCCCTTCACATGCCCAAAGTTTCCCTATTCTGTCTGCCTCAAGACCTCCCATTTTTGGACTGGAAATCCAACTCCCTCCTTCCTCCAGGAAACTTCCACTGATGCTGTCATAACAGACTGGAGATGAGAGGCAGAGCCTGGCCTGGGTAGCACCAAAGAAGGAAGAGAGGAGCTGAAGAGGGTGAAGGGGCCCATCACCCAGCTACCCAGTCTAGTCCTCCCTCAACCCCATCTCCCCAGTAACTCACATGGCCCACTGAAGCTTCTCATTCTTGATGGAACTGTACAGAGCCTAGGAGCAGGAGGGGAAGAGATACAGTTGAGAGGCAGGCACAGGCTGGGAGGCCAAGGCTACTAACTGCAGTGCCTCCTCCCTCCGGAGTACAACCAGATCCTCCCCCCCACCCCCACCTCCCCAGGCCTCAGAGCTACTGAAGAGACAGGACAAGCTAGGGAGAACACCAATGTCTTTGGTTCAAACTCCCATTAAGGGAAAGAGAAACTGAATAAAGGCTCAGTTAGGCCACTGCATCCTGGGAAGAACTCCAGAACCTTGCTTCCTAATCTCTCCCCTTTACTACCAATGTCGGAAAGAGAAAATCTCTAAACACACAAGCCTGGGATAGGCTTGGACATCTCTGCCAATGTCTAAAACAGTATTCTACACACAGTGGATGTTTTAAATCCGTGTTGGATAAATTGGGCAAACCTTTCCAGGGGAGAAATGACAAGGAAATTTGGTGGATGGGAAGGTAAGGAGTGGGAATCTCTCCTCTTCTTCCTATTTCTGTCATCCCTCCTCCAGGGAAATGGCACCAGCCAGATTTGTAACTTTAGGGAAGGAAAGAAGAGACTTCTGGAGCTGGGACCCTACACTCATTAATGGAGGGTGTGAGTATGTGTCTGCCTGTGGGGGTGTCTCCGCATGAGTGTGTGCCTTCCTTGCCCGTGTTAGTGACTGTGGGGGTGTTTCTTCTGTCAAATTGCCTTGTGGAGGAATGGTGGTTTGTAATGTGAGCATGTGAATTAATGTGAGGCTGTGTCCATGTGAGTTGTGTAGAGATGGGAGGTGTGGATGCAAGTGCACAGGTAATGCCCTTGTTGGGGGTGGGAGTCCTGGTGGCTCCCCGTGTGCCCTGACGTCTGAGCACAAGCAGCCCTGGTGTCTCCTGCCCATGCCCTCGGGCCCACGACCTTCATGTACACAACGTGCACTCGGGCACGACCCTCAGCTATGCTACATCCAGTTCTCGTCCCCAACGCTCACACACACATCTTGGATGTACACTCACAACTTGGCTCCCCCCACAGCCAATCCTAACGCCCTCATCAAAAGGACCACGGCTCCATCACTAGCTACCTCCCTCCACAGACACTATTCCAGCCTCCCCGCCGCGCAAGAAGCCCCAGCCCCGGGAGCAGCCACAAGCAGAGTCCCTCTTGCATCCCCCTCTTCCCACGCACCCATTATCCCCGTCCCCTCCCTCGTCCCCGAGGTCGGGAGGGAGTAGCTGGCCCGGAGCTGCCCCTGCCGCCTCTTCTCCCTTCTCGAAGCCTGCCCGGCCGCCGCTCGCTCCTTCCCCCCGTCCCTGCGGGGGCGCGTCAGTCCCGTCCGGCGGTGGCATCGGCCGGTGCCCGGCAGGGCGAGGCGCCGGGTCCACCCCCCGCCCTTACCGTCTTCTTCTTCTTGCGGCTCTGCAGGCGGCTGACCACCAGGTCGGTGTAGAGCACGGGCTTTAGGCTGCGCGAGCGCTGGGGCCAGCCATAGCAGAAGGTCTCGCCTCCGCGGTAATTGCGCCCGTAGCGCACGGAGCAGAGCGAGCGGGAGCGCAGCCGCCCGGCGCTGCTGTGAATGCTGTTGACGCCGATCATGCTGCTCCCCGGCCAGCCCGGCCCCGGCCCCGGCCCTCAGCGACCCCGGGTCCCTCCCGTCGCTGCCGCCATCCCCGGGCCCTGCGCCCCCGGCCCTCCTTCCACCCCCACCGTACGCTCGGCGCCGGGGACCCGGGCTGGGGCCGGGGCCGCAGAGGTTCAGCACCCCCTCCCCCTCCCCGGCACGCCCCCAGCCCCTCCTGGCCTTGAAGCGGACCCAAGGGAGCAGGAGAGAAAGAGGGAGGCCCGCGGAGGGATAGGGGAGACTCAGAAAGGAATGGACCACGGCGGCGGCGGCGGCGGCGGCGGCGGCGGCGGCGCTGGTGCTCTCAGCTCTGCAGCAAACGAAGAGGGAGGCGGCGGGGAGGGGGAGAGTAGAAGGAGGGGGAATGGAAGGAGGAGGGGGAGAAGGAGAAGGGAGGAGAGTCCCAGGCAGGGAGTGGGGGAGCGCTAAAGAAGGGGGGGGTACTGTGAGAAGAGGACAAGGAAATATAGAGGGAGGAGAGAGGGCAGTGGGAGAAAAGGGGCTTGGGGAGGGCGCGAAAGGAGGGACAAAGCTAAGGGAGTCAGAGGAGGGGAACTGGGCGGGGGCTCCTCGACCGGATGGGGCTGGGGGAGGAAAATGGAGAAAGCCTGGAGTGGGGGGTAGTTCCTAGGGATCATCCTAGGAGATGAGAAGGGTAGCAGATAGTAACCACAAGTCTCATTCTAATTTTGATGTCAGGCTTTCTCAGCCTACCATATTGAACTTCATAGTTGGGAATAGGATGGGGGGAAGGAGGGGAATGGATTCGATGATCAAAATAATCCTACCTAAGAAGAGGTGGGCTAGGAAGAACCCGGGTATCCCCAACCCCAATCCAGACCACAAACAACACAGGACGCGCCCAGCTGCTCACACCTCACTGGAGCTGGAAGACAGATCTGCTCCACTCAGACACACCCCCTGCTCACACTGTCTCATGCCCCCGTGGCCGGTGTGCGGTGTGTGTCGGTGTGGGAGAGGAGGATGTAGGTCAGGCTACAAGTGTCAGGATCAAGGATGTGGGGTTTGAGCTTAAGGTTTAAATATGCCTACCTTCCTTGCCCCCCACCCCAGCCCGCAGCCCCACAGCTTGGAGGTTCTTAGCCTTCACTTCCTCCTTAGTCCTTCCACCAAAAGCCAAGGGCACAAAGGACAGTTAAGGGGACCGGGGCAGGGGACAAGGAGAGAGAGAGATAGGAAAAGCACGCTCCCCTCTCTCCTCCTCCTTTGTTCTGCCCTGACCCAAGGCCTTGTTCTGGTCTAGGTCTGTATGCCTGTAAAACTGCTAGAGTGGAAAAAAACACTAACCCCAAAGTCAGGAGATCTAGATTAGGGTCTCTTGGCTCTTTCTCTCATTTAACCTTCTCCCTTCCGCTGCTATTTCCTCTGGGTTTGCTCACAGTATATTAGGAGACAAATGACAAAGCTCAGTGCTGTGCAATTAGGAAATCGGGTCTAGTCTGGCTCTATCACCATCTCAGTTTATAGCCTTTGGACTTCCTTTCTCTGGATTGTTCTCTCAGCTGTAAAATAAGGTGATTTCCCTGGGTGCTTTCTAGGGTCTCTTTTCCAATTCTACAGACAGAGTCACTCTGAGGGCCCAGCAGTATGTGTATGTGCTCCCTCTGCCCTTCCTCCCCTAGGGATACAATGATTGGATCCCGGGAAGAAAAAACAATAAGTATATATGAGAGCCTTTGGGGGGGAGGTGCATCCTTCCCCCTCTGCTACACTAGTGACTCTCAGAGAGCTCTGCACAGACTGCAGTTAGGACACAGACTCTCAGGCAGAGGGCTCAGCATTTGCGTGACTAGTAGGGAAGGGGAGGAGCTCAGGATCTGAGTCACAAGAGCATAGATTCCATGTAGTCAGAAACAACCCCCCCAATGTATGTGAGGGGGTTGTGGTTAGGATCTTCAGGCTGGTTTCAGATGTGAACCAGCTCCTCCCCAGATGTGATCCAGCCTCCTCCCACAAAATGTAGCCCGTTTCCTCTCCAGATGGTAGCCCAATTCTGCCCCTACCTTGAGCAACTCTCTGGGGAAGTCACCCCCTTGGTTGAGGCCCTCTAGGTTCCCAATGAAGTCCCCACATGTCATTCTTTTCCCAATGTTCTAAAAGATAGATGGGGGACATAGAGAAGCCCATAAGTCGTGGGTAAATCAGCCCAACCCTCTTCCCTTTGCCCTTCCCTGTGCCTTTAATACCCTGAACCCCACAGTTCCTGCACCCACTCTCCACTCACGTGGCCGTGAAGATCCGTGTTCAGCAGCATGAGAGCACAGGTTAGAGTGTGGGCTCCATCTGGGAAGGGGGGGAGCTAGTCAGTCTATCCCCTCTCTGTCTCCTCCATTCCCCAGCCCCCCTTTTGGCTTTTTCTGTTACCCTTGTGGTGATTGTCTGGTACCCCAGGATTCCATCCACAAAATGTAGAAGCCTGACTCAAGCAACAGATACTCAACTAAATGAGTACAACAGCAAGATGACTAAATGTGCAGCTAAACTTACAACATTACAAAAGCATGAATTGTCCCACTGAAGTTACACAACACACCCACAGATTGGTAAATACATGCATGTGTGTGCATTTCAGCATGTCTGCACCCAAGGAGTGTCCATTCACTCCTAAGTATACCCAGATGCCTAAGTGACTGCATCCTTCTGAATAACCTGTGAGAACAGGGCCCATTCCCCACTCCCTCACCCCCAAGCTCCCCAGTCCCCTCACCCTCAGAAGACAGGGCCCCAGGGTTACATTGATGGTAGCGCTGGGAGAAATGAGCCAGGACCCGCTCCCGCTCCTGGGTTTCCCCCATCAGAGCTAGCTCCTTCAGAAACACCCTGGGGAGAAGGAAAGCCATGAAGAGATGGCCATTATCATGAGCAAGGAACTTCCTTGCAGCTCTCTGATTTCTGGCCCATACCTGAGTCCCCATGCTACCTTGAATGGCACAGGAAGACCCTGGGGAGGGGGAGACAGAGTGTAACACACTGTCCTAGGTGGAGGTGGAGCTGAAACCTGGTATTTAAATATTATTCACGGTCTAGTTTTGTCTGGCTGCTTGGGACTGGGTCCAGCTGCCACATGATGTATGTATTAAGTTGGGGTATCCTCTCCTGGATCCAGCAGATGTTTTGAAGAGTGAAAAAACCCACCTAAGAGCTTGATCCAGACTCATTCCAGTGAAGACAAAGAATTTGAGGTACTCTCCAGCCACCAGCTTACTGAAGTCATTGCTGGGGGGACAAGGAAGAAATGGAAGTTATGCTGGGGGCCAGGGAGGGGGTGGCCCATTCATGCTGCCCCACACCCAGATGGACATTTCAAGTGCCCAGCTCAGTCAGTAGAATGGATGGTTGGTCAATTAAAATAAGAGAGGAAGAGGATAGGGCTGGGAACAACCCTGGGGCCAAGACAGGGTGCAGGGCAGGGACCTTTTCAAGGGCTAGGGATGGTAAGGGCACACCCTCAGGAGCCAAGAAACCCTTAAGGCCAGGACATCCCCAGGGCCAGGACATTCTTATGGCTGGGCCCTCCCTCCTCATTTCCATACTTCTTCCCCAAATGTCGGGCCACATCAGCCTTCTTAAAGCCATCCAGGTTGTAGAGACGCTTGGCTAGCCTCTGAGCAGCTTCCAGGTCAGCCTTCTGCCCATTGGACAGGGTATCAGTGCTACCCAAGGCTAGCTGCTCTGTGCTGTCCAACTCCGAGTCAGAATCCGACACCAACTGGCTCAGAGGGGGGTCACTGCAGGGGAATGGTAATGGGGCTCAGAGTGGGCTGAGGAAGGAACAGCCCTGAGTTTCCTGGAATTCTCTAAAAAACCATCCTGGCCATTCCCCTGCCTCCATCCCAGACAAAAGGGGGAAGGGAAAGGGCCATGTTCGGTGTCTCAGCTCTTCCCTGGAAGTTTTTTCTCAAAACTATCTCCCATCTTTATGTAAGCTCTGATTCCATTTTCTAATCTCTCAGGAGTCTTGGGGCTGGTCTAGGCTTTTGGGAGCAGGCCAGTAGAGAAGAGAAAAATGTGCTTTTCTAGGCCTTTGATCTTATTTATCCCTTCTCTTGTTCTAGGGTTAGAGAGTATAGAAAAATAGTGCTCTCCTAGCCTTCCCTTTCTCCTCCATCCCCCCTCCCATTCATCCCACCTCCCTGGGCCACCTGGCCCCAGAGACAGAAGCTGGAAACTCCTGGTTGCTAAGCAACTTTGTCTCCCAGGCCACCCCCTCCTGTTGCTATAGAAACCATACTTCAAGGGTAGCAGGGGGTGGGGCAGAAGCCTTTTTCAGCAGAGGGCAATATTTTCCCCCTCCTCACCTCCCTGCCAAAAGAGGGTCTCCCTAAATCTTTGGAGAAGGTGGGAGGAGAAAGATATGCAAATTCCCTATGCACCAGAGATTTTCACACACACACACACACACACACACACACACACACACACACACTCAATTCCTAGCAGAAATGTCCTTCCGAGGGAAATAGGATAGAGATTAGACTAGCCAGGAAGAAAGACCACTGATGGCAAGGGTCATGAGGGGTTAGAAGGTGGGTATGAAATTGCAGGGTTTGGGGTACCAGCGTCATCCTGGTCAGAGGATGATTTTCTAGGGAATAGGGCTTCCTTAAGCACACGTGCATGCACACACACACACGCACACACACACACACACACATCTCTATGGCTATATCTGTTCCTCCAGTCACGCTCTCCAGTCTCCCAAGGGACTCAGGCATAGATTTGATTTGCTGATTCCATGAGGACTAAAGAGGGGAAAGGAAAATTAGGGGATGGAATAGGATAAAGATGTTTTTATTAACACCCATTCCCCAAAGCAGAACCTCCTGTTCTAAAAACAAAACAAACCCAAAATACATTCTACCCCAAAGTAAGGAAAACAAAATTGAACCAGCGGAGTTGCCCCCTTTCTGCCCTCCCCACCCATCATTCCTCCATTATCCCGCTCAAGGATCCTTTCCAGGCCAGGGTGGTTTCTCAGAGGTGTTTGAGGCTAAGGTCTGGCTCGAGAGTCAGTGCAGTCACTCACCTGCCCACAGGTGGAGGTCCTAAACCAAAGCTGTCTTCAGAGTGACAAGGGCTAGGTGGAGCCCTTTCAGGAGCTGAATTGGCCACTCTCCTAGTCACTTCCTCCTCCTCTTCATGTTCTGTCCATGGCCCATCAGCAGCTGAGCTGGTCCCTGAGTCAGGTTCCAGTGGAGCTAATGGGGCTGGCAGCTGGGGATTGGGATCAAGCTGGGGGCCCAGATGATTGGGGGGCAGTTCAAAGGTGAAAAAGGGACTCTGGGTGGGGCCTGGTGAGGCGAGGGCTTCTAGGGAGGCCAGGCTGGTGTAGGATGTGCCTTTGGCCCTGTGTGACTCTAAGATGGCTTCAAAGATGCAGCTGAAAGAGTCTGGACCGTCTGCAGATGGGCTGGAGCCTGGCAGGAAGGGCAGTGGGGACTTGAGGGGCCCACAGGGACTCATAGCCACTGGCCTAGTCAGTGAATGAATACATGGAGAATAAGAAATTAGAGCTGGCCCAGCGGCCCTAGGGTTCTGGCCCCTTCACCCCAATCCAAAAAACGGCAAGGATTAGCTTCTCTCCATCGTTCCTCTTTAGTTACCCCAGGTCACACAGGCACAGGCTGCATTATCCCCGCCAAAAAAACCTCAGTTTCTCCCAAACCAGTCTCTGGCCTAGTCTCACCCTGCCCTGTTCATATTTATGCCCCTCCCCCCTTTTCTCCCTTCCCTGCTAATCTCACTCTCCATGATCCTCCACCCTCCCCTCGCCATTCTATTTTTGTCATCATCTTAGGAAAGGAGATGAAGCTTCAGAAAGGACCCTGGGGCCAGGGAAAAGGGGTCCCTCTCCAGCTCCATATGATGTCCTGCCTTTCCCATATTTTCCTGGTTCTCTCAGCCCCCAGTTCTGCCTCCTTTGACCTTCTACAACAGGGCACCCCATTGCACTCTCTCTCAGCCCCAACCCACCGCCCCAGCCCCAGTCCTCTGCCCTTGGCCCCCAGCCCTGGCCTGCTCACTGGGCCCCTTCTGAGGCCTCGAACACCTCGTCGTCCACCTCCTCCTCGGCTTCTTCCTCCTCGCTGGCACTGTCCAGGCTGGGGACTGACCGAGGGGCAGGCTGGGGGACCCTGGCGACCCCGAGGGGCTCTGAGCTGGGTTGGCTCTCAATAGCTGAGTCAGCCTCCTCTCGCTCAGCCAGAACCTCATCAATGTCTGTCTCCCGGTAGCACCGAAGGGGCACCGTGTCCAGGTCGGTTTCTGAATATTTCGTCACCCGTCCTATGGTCACCTCTGAGCCGTGTCCCATCCCCTCCCTGGAGACTCTAGCTGATGCTTGTTCCCACTCCCGATTGCGAGGCTGGGAACCTGCAGCACAGATCAAAGGAAGGCAGGGATGTCAGGGAAGGCCATTCCAGCTATCCTCCAGCCTCCAGGAAGGGCAACTGCTCCCCTAGCCCCCCATCCTTTTATCTTGTCTACCTCTTAGATTACTGGAGTCAGCTTCCCACTAGCACCCCCATCATGGGCTAGAAGTTTGTTTTTGTTTTTTTCTTCAGTGTCTGAGTTCCAACCCTCTGCTGCAAGTTGAGCTCAGTATCCTTAGTTAAGACAGTCCTGAGCCCCAAGCAGAACCAGCCTTCCCATCTCTGGACCTTCTGATCTCCACAGCCTTAGATTGAGCAGGCTGGGCCAAAAGGAGGCAAGAAGCATTTCTCCCTGCCAGCTTCCTGCCTCCAGGCAGGACCCCAGGACCTCCTTGATAGTACTGCCTATCCTCCTCCAGGTGCTGAGATCAGCCCGAAATTATTACACATGCAAAGGGTGAGCGCTGAAGAGGTATCAGGGCTCCCTACTATAGAGGAAGGGACAAGAACAGTCTCCCCTTCTGAGCCTTCTATGTCCCAGGCAGTATCCTACAACAGAAACAACAGTGCTTCCGAAGGCAGAGTCTGGGTTCCAGGGTCACCAAGAGGTACCTGTGTGGCAAGTCACTTCCCTCAGTTTCTTCAACTGAAAACGAGCTTCTAGACTATAGTTGTCATTCTAGGTCAAGAATTATGTTCCTGACAACAAAGTAGGTGCCTAATAAATGCTTATTGACTGACTGATTATGACTCCGATTTAAAGAATGCTGGCTCTTCCATCTTTTAAAACTGGGTCTCAGGTAAAAAGAAGTTGAACTGGATGGACCTCTATGATGCTTTCTACTTCTAAATCTATGATCAGGCCTGAGGACCCTATTTGGGGCTCTTTCCCCCGCTTCCCTTCTGTTCTAGCCCAGCCCCCTTCATTACCTGAGCTGGGGGGGTCCAGAGAGCCAAAGAAGAATTCCCACTTAGCCCGGGCAATCCGCTGGGCATGAGCAGACACTTCTCGGGCAGAGGAGCAGCAGTCCCCCTGGGACAAGGAGATTAGACACAGACACATACATGCAGATAGAGACCAAGACACCGAGACACCGAGCGAGATTATCCAGTATACAGAGACAGACCCATGGAGAGAGGGGGGAAGAAAAGAAAGAAGAGATTCAGCAGGGACACAAGGATGGTGAGACTGCTCACAGGGTAAGCCCAAACTTCTGGCTCCAGTGCATCTCAGCACCTCCGGAGGGGTCTGGGGCAAGGGTAGGAAAGGAGCAGCAGGGGGTCCATACCTGGTTCTGGCAGTTAATGCCTGAGGGCCCTTGAAGCAGGGTGGTCAGGTCCTCTGGAGGCCCACCCAAACCATTTGGGAGGGAGGAATAGAGGTTATCTCCACCTGTGGTTGGCTGGGCTGGGGATCCAGGCAGGGGGCAGCATCGGGCAGTGAGGAGAGCTGAATTCCCTCCAGCAGGGAGTGGGTCAGAGGTGGAAGCCTCCAGCCGGAGCTTCCGGCCCAAGCCAGAACTGGAACCAGAACTAGGGGCTAGGGTGGGGGCAAGCCGCTGGGTTGGGGAGGAGGTGCCAGGGGAGGGAGACCCAAGGTCCAGGCTTCTGCTGAGGCCCCCATTCACTGTCCTCACATTGGCCTTTTCCACAAAGCGGAAGATGACCACTGAGCTTTGGGGTGGGCCAGCGGGTGAAGGGGGGCTCTGGGGAGCAGGTGTACACCGTAGTGGTGTACAGGGTGCTGTCACCCGCCCCAGCTCCCTGCTCCCACCACCGGGACAAACCACACGTCGAACTAGGGAGCCCATACTGCCATACATGCCCAGTTGGGCCCTCCCACCCCCTGGGGGGCTCTCAGGCATAGGGCCCCCTGGAAGCCATCTTCGAGGGCACCGAGGGGGTGAGATGGCACAGTCTCCCTCAGAGCAGAAGCGCATGGTTCCTTGGGCCATGCTGAGGGGAGGCCAGGGATTGAACAGGTCAGGCAGGAGAGGCCAGGAGGGGGAGGCCAGCAGTGGGGTTGGGGGAAGGCATGCTCCTCAAACAGGCCTAGAGGAGGAGGAAAACAAGGGTGAGTTGAAAAGAGGAACCTAAGAAAAGACAGTCAGTAATCCTATCTGTTTGAGGCTCATTTGAATCTCTCCCTTCCATCCTCCCCCACAAGTAAGATGGGGACCACCCATCCCAAACAGTCCCACAAGTCTGGGAGAAACCCAGGGATGCTGGGCTTCAATCTAGTTTTCTGCCCCATGCAAAGTCTCTCCCCCCCCCAAAAAAAAAAAGAAAAACAATTGGTCTGGATGGGGAGGTAAGATTGGGGGGAGAATAGAAGCTATTTCAGGAGGTATGTGGGCCTGAGCTCTAGGTGTCCCCATGGCAACCAGGAGCAACTCATTGGGGTAAGGGGGACTGGAAGGTCTAGGAAGGGGAGATGACTGTAATTCAGGGACTGAATCCCCTCAACTGAATCCCTTCTGGGTCCTGCTGAGGAGTCTCCATAGTAATAGGAGTGGGGGTGGGTAGGGAAGAGGTTACCCAAGGACAGGCAGAAGGAAAAGAACTTGGGTGCTGAGGGGAAGAAGGGTCTGAATAAAGAAGCACACACATAGATTAGCACACAGGCACACACACCTCGGCGCCACTGCTCCCCACCTCCCCCACTCGGAATAGCTCTGGGGTAAATGTACCTTAACACAGACAAGACTAGGCTGAGCCCCTGATTCTGGTCCAGGCATCTAGATGGCCCAGAGAATGGGGCAAAGGTCAGGGTGGACCCTGAGGGTCCTGACTGGTGTGTGTTGGGGTGGGGACCACTGTGCTCCAGCTTTCACTGGGTCATATCCCTTCCCCCTCCTCCTTCCCCTTCCCATCTTTTACTCCCCTAAGGTGATGTTACCGCCCACTCAGTCACCTCCCCCAAACACGCGCCACCCATGCACTCACCGCTGCTGCAGGCCAAGCAACCAGGGCCAGCCAGAGCGGGATGAGGCTTCCTGCTACCTCGCTGCTCCAGCATCTCCCTCCACCCTGAGCTGGTCCCGCCTCCCTCCCCTCCTTCCTCCAGCTCAGCTAATCCCCCTACACACACACACACACACACACACACACACACACACACACTCTCTCTCTCTCTCTCTCTCTCTCTCTCTCTCTCTCTCTCTCTCTCACACACTCCAAGGCCCCAGGAGGAGGAGGAGGAGGAAGAGAAGAGGAGGAGGAGGAGGAGACCGAACCCCACCCCCCGCCACACACAGTGGATTCCGAGGGTCTGGGAGGGGGCGGCTTCTGCCCTTCTTAGAGAAGGCCCATGTGGCTGGCCACACACCCCACGCCGGACAGGCCCCCCCTAACGCACACAGCCTCCGATTAGGTGTCTCCCGGTCTCGCGTGGCTCCCGGGGAGCGTCCCCCCAGCGGCGTGCATGCCGCCAGTCGCAGCCCTTCATGCATCGCGCTGCTCGTTTCCCACTGCATGCCATGTATGCCAGCTGTTAACGGCCCGGGGGCTCTGCTGCAGGCTACACCAGCCCCATCACACACACATGTTCCATGTTCCATGCATGTCTAGCTACTCATTAGCTTCATGCACCACCACACACCTCCGTGTCCTTGCTATAAACCACGCATAGGACTACATGCTGCACATGTATGCATTTACATGCTGTGCACTGGGCCTATCTACATACCATACACATGTCCTACTTACACAGCACATGTGTGCACCCTGGATTTGCTCCCTGAGGCCACTTTTCCAATGAGCAGGAGGTGAATTCCCTCCAGGAATGGAGGGGAAACTGAGGCTGGGATAACCCTCCCCAAACTGTAGAATTGAGACTGGAACCCAGGAGTCCAGGATCACAAGGGAATACAGGATGCCCCCAACACCTAAGCTCCTGAAGGCACAGAAAAAGGGGCAGATACTAGACTGCTGGAGGAACTTCCCAGAGGCCCCAGTAGGAGTCTGGAGGGTCAGAGTAGAATGAGGAAATGGAGCCTTAAGCTCGGAGGCAGGGGACAGGATGGGGTGACCCCAGGGGGTGACCTTGGCTCGGCAGGGGCGGGTCTATTTTAGGGGCGGGTAGCCAAGTGTTACCATAGTAACGCGGAGGGGAAGGGGAAAAGCAAGGGCTACAGAGCACGGGGCAGTGGGTAGTAAAGGGGACCAAGGGGGTGAGCTAAGGGAAGGGGTGCTACGGGGACGGTCGGGGCTCACCGCGGGAAGGGGAGGGGGCTGCACGGGTTCCGCGTGGTGCTGAAAGGGACAGCGCCCGGCGGGGGCCTCACTGCGCAGGCGCCTTGACTGCCCCGAACAAAGGGGGGGGCGGGGAGGAGGGGGATTGCGCGGGGGGCGGGGCCACATGAAGGACGGCATCCTTGTGCCAACCCCCTGTCTCCCTGCAGTCCCAGGTTTCCAGACTCCTTCCAATCCTTTCTCAGGTGTAACCTCTAGCCCCTCCAACCTCCTGCCTTTCTACAGGATCCCAATCCCCAAAAACAATTCCACAAACATTTATTAAGCACCTACTAGATACCAGGTACAATGCAGACCAACCTGGGAAAAAAAACATCAGTTCCCCGTGGCTTGCTATGTGATCCTGAAAGTTATTTTCCCATTTTGAATGTTTCTTCCTCTGTAAAATGAAATTAAACCAATGTGTTTTACTTCCAGATCCCTCCCAGTCCTGATATTCTATGGTTCAAAATCAGGTTCTACTGAGGAACATGCGATTCTGATCAAGTTATCAACCTGATCTAGATCAAAATTTCCTTATCTGAACAATGAGGACAGCAATACCTGTCCAGCGTTCTTCCTAGGGCTGTCCTAAAGATCTAATGAGATCACAAAAGTGTGTTTGCATTCCACAGAACTTTTTTGAGACCTATGTGTGCAAAGCCTCATTCCAAGCTAGATCCTGAAGAGGAGACACAGTTTATGCTTCAACAGATATTTATTAAGCCTACTATGCGGAAGACACTATATTAGGCACTCAGAATAAAAAGAGCAAATGAAAAAAGTTACTTCCCTCAAGAAACTTACATTTCACTGGAGAGGTAGGAATATAATATTTAAAGTGATAAATACAAGATAATTTTGAGGATGGTGAGGCCATTAACAAGAAAAAAAAAAAAAGCTTTCTATAGGAGCTGCATCCTGAGTTGATCCTTGAAGGAAGATAGGGACTCTAAGAAGCAGAGTAAAGAGGGAGTATATTCCAGGCAAGCAGGGCAACCCATGTAAAAAACATGGAGGTTGAAGATGGAATGTCGAATTCAAAGAAGTATATTAGTTAGACTGGAGCATAAGAAGTGCCTAAAGGGGAATAATGTGAAATAGCACACAAGAGGAGATGTTCCTAGACCTCAGGAAACTGGGAGGAGAGGAAGAAATAAAAGTCTTACAAAAGTCCTGAAAATGCTTGATAATTTCCATAAACTATTAACCCAATGATCATTATTTAGTACTTTTCAGTGTATTTTCTTTATAGTTGTCCTATGAATTGTGTGCCAAAAGTATTATCCCCACTATTCAGATGAGGATCAGTCAAGAGAGTGTGACTAACCCAATGAAACTCGTAGGTATGTGTCCCAGCTAGGTCTCAAACCCAGGGCATCTGATGATATGACACTATAATACATTTTAATGGCACAAGAATTTGGCGACTTTTGAGGCCCTATGAAGTCCAAATTATACTTGCCCACTGTTAATTTCTACTCTCCATTCTCCAATCTATAAATAGTTAGGAAGGCTCTGAAGACCCCAAACCAGCCCTAGGTTGAAGCAAGGCCTTCAAAGTAATCAGAATATAAAAGGGCAGGATTAGTTGGAAGGAACTTTCAACTTTGTAGAAATGTGTAGACTTCATTCATCTCCCAGGTGTCTTCCTGCAGTTTTTCCATCCTTACCCACTCTCCCACTTTGGAACAGAATAGGACTAGGTTGCCCTGCAGAAGATGGAATAAAGTTCTGGTTTTGTTTGTTCCACAAGTGTCTCAGCACGGCCACCCGAGATATCCTGAAGTGAGAGTGCAAAGATCTGTGGATAATGCCTTCCACCTCTCAATGTTGTTATCCAAAAGTAAAATGATACAGTATAAAATATAGACGTATAGGCGAGAACATGCCCCTGAGAACGAAGCGTGACTCAGTGAGGAGAGAAAGAGCCAGCATTGTGCATCAGGAAAGCCGTCTTGGCTCTTTCCACTGATTCATTCAAAGTGGACACTTATGAAATGTCCTCATCTCATGGGGTGTTGTAAGGACAAAGAGTTGCTAAAATGTGATTCCCATATTTTAGAGAAGGCAGATAGATGCAAGAGCGTTTGCTCTGTCCTAATACACTAATGGAGACATAGAGAAGGGAAATAATGTGGGGGTAGCAGAAGATCCTAAATCTAACAGTCGTTACATCTCATCCCAGCTGCGATTCGAATTTGACTTTGAGAATCACTTCAAATGAAAAGAAAATTGTATTAAGTCCGTACTAGTTCTAGGCACCGTGCTAAAGGGTAGGAATACAAATACAAAAGCAAAACAATCCCTAACCTAAAATTGGAGGACTCCGAAAGTCATTTATCTACTAAAAGGCTCTTTGACCAGTAAACACGCTTCCAACTCAGAAATAGGGGGTTAGAAAGGTTAGGGAAAGGCAAGTCTGGCTTTTTGCCTCGGGGAATGTGCCAGGGGACCTCAAAGTCCGACTTTCTAGACGATCCGCCTCCTCCCTTGCTTGCTGACTCCTAGACAGCGACAAAGGCAGGGGACTTGGGGAAGGCGACATGTTCTCCCGTTCGGCTGCCTTGCCTAGTTAGCCCCCGCTAGCTCGCACGACACCGTGTTGAGCCGCACGGGTCCTTATGGGTGGTTTAATCCACCCACCATCTGTTCCAGAGGCTCTAAGAAGGGGAAACCTCTCGTCTAAAGCCGGCTAACAGGTAAAGCGGGACACTGCTCCTTTTTCCTGGACCAAGTCCCAGCCTCGCATCTCTTTGGACCAGCTACCTGCGGGGCGTGCACTCTCGCATTCGCCCCCCCCGCAAGTTCAGGAAGCGCAGTGACTCGTCGTCCCTTTGCCGTTCCTTCCTAAAAAACCATCGGGCCGGCCCTCTCGGCTTCTAGCTCAGGCTTCTGCCGGGAGATTTTAAGTATAGGACGCTCTGGGAGACGGCGATCGATTGAGCAGGTCTGACGGCTTTGCTAGGCGGCTCCTTAGCCTTCGTAGCTGCCGGAGGAGAGCACTGCGCAGGCGCAACGAGGACTGGCAGAGACTTCGGGGCTACAGATGGAGCCGTCCGGGGGGGAGCAAGAGCCGGGGGCCGTCAGGTACCGAGGACGGGAGGGGCCCAGAAAAGGAGACGCCCCTCCCCCCTTCCTCCCTCTGCTAGGTCAGGCAGGCTGGGGAAGGGAAGAATGATGAAAGGAAAGGTCCCCAGGGAGAGAGTCCTGTAGCCCCGCACCAAAGGAATCTGGAGGAGACCACCGAGGGACACTCGTGGGGACATGGACGGGGGGGGGGGGGGGGGGGGGGGGCGGGGGGGCCGGGGGGGGGGGGGGTCACGCGTGGGCTGAGGAGGTTTGGGGGACCCTGCCCAAACCTGGGGGACTGCGCGAGGCGGGGGATAGGCAGGGTACAGACCCTTTCTGCCCCGCCCCAGGCTCCTGGACCTGCCGTGGGAGGACGTCCTACTCCCGCACATCCTCAGCCGCGTCCCCCTGCGGCAGCTGCTCCACCTGCAGCGCGTCAGCAAAGCTTTCCAGGCGCTCGTGCAACTGCACCTGGCGCGCCTGCGCAGCTTCGACTCGGCACAGGTGACTCCGCCCCTCCCTGCGGCCTCGGGGCGGGACCTCGGGGCGGGGCCTGGAGGGGCGGGAAGGGCGGGCGGAGGCGGGAACTTGCTCCAGCTTGGGCGAGGGTCTTAGATCCTTGAAGGAGCCCATCCCCGAGTCAGAACCTGGGTTGGGGTGTTGGGAATAAGGGGCGAGGAGGCGGGCGGGCTAGCGATGGGGGCCGGGTGCCCAGCCCGGGGCCCCGGTGTGAGCCCCGTGGGCACCTCCCCCAGGTGGGCCCCCTGGTTCCCCGGGCAGCCCTGGGCCGGCTGCTGGGTGACTCGGAGGGGCTCCAAGAGCTGTGCCTGGAGTCGTGCCGTGACTGGCTGTCCGATGAGGACCTGGAGCCGGTGCTGAGCCGGAACCCTGGGCTGCGGCGCGTGGGGCTGGCGGGCTGCGGGCGGCTCAGCCGCAGGGCCCTGGTGACGCTGTCCCTGAGCTGCTCGCAGCTGCGTTGCCTCTCACTTGCCCACTGCGACTGGGTGGATGGCCTGGCACTGCGGGGCCTCGCGGACCGTTGCCCGTGCCTAGAGGCCCTGGACCTCACGGCATGCCGGCAGCTCCGGGACACGGCTGTGGCCTACCTGGCCCAGCGCCGCGGGGCCCAGCTCCGATCCCTCTCCCTGGCGGTCAACGCGAACGTGGGGGACGCCACTGTGCAGGAGCTAGCCCGGTGCTGCCCGCAGCTCGAACACCTGGACCTCACCGGCTGTCTCCGAGTGCGCAGTGACGCCATCAGGTGCTGGGCCCAGGGACTGGGGCTACAAGGTGGGCACCACAGGGAGCTTGATAAAGGACCAGGCTAACCACTAGACCGTCCAAAGTAGTGCAAGCCACCTCCCTTCAGGGAGTGTTGCAACAGGTGGAAGGGACCACCCTAGAGGGTACTCTCCTGGCAAGGAGATGGTGCTTTTTGAGGTGAGGCTTGTCTATGGTCACATTAAGTTATGAAGGGGCTAGACCTAGTGCAAAGTCCTCACCTTCTAGTTCCAGAACACCTCCACTAATTTTGAGGGCTCTTAAAAGAAGAGTCTCTGCCTCTCACTGGGCCTGTTAGACAGGGGGACTGGGCTTGATGACCCCCAAACCCCTCCTGTCTGTCAGGAGAGGCCACACATCCTGGCCCTCACAGACCCCCTTTACCTGCCCCCCCCTCCCTCAGGACCCTGGCAGAGTACTGCCCTCGGCTGCGCTCACTTCGAGTACGTCACTGTCACGATGTGGCTGAGTCCAGCCTGAGTGCCCTGAGGAAACGTGGTGTGGACATTGACGTGGAACCACCCCTGCAGCGGGCCCTGGTCCTGTTGCAGGATGTTGTGGGCTTTGCTCCTTTTGTCAACCTGCAAATCTGACCAATCAGTGACAGGTGGAGGATTGGGGATTTGGTGAACACAGCTGGACTGTGGATCTGGAAACAACCTGTGCTGGAGGGCTCCACCTTTGTCTCCTTATCCCTCACTGGGACCAGAGCCTGGATAGTGTCACCAGTTTAGGAAGGAGGGGAAAAAGGGAGAAAGAAAGAGTGCTTAACTGAGCCTGGGGAGAGGGGTAGGTAGCTCTCTCTGGGGAAAGATAGAAATAAAAAACTTTACTTGAATCTGGCCCAACTCTGCTGCTGTGGGGGAGAGGATATGGAGAACAGGACAATCCCAGTGTGTGTTCCCAGACCTGGGTGGGTTGGGAAGGGTGAGGGAAATCAGATAAGGGTCTTGCCAGTTGATACGTAATGATGAGAAATAAGAGGTTCATGCTACCATATTCCATGCCCATCCCCTTGAAGACAAATAAACAGTTCTCATGCTTCGCTCCTGCCACTTTACTTAAATGAAGGAGTTTTAGGAGAGACTTTGAAACTAAGCTTGGCTTGGGAAGAACAAGCTTCATAAACCCCTAGCCAAGACCTTGGTGACAGAACTAAACCAGCTGTCTTATTTTGACTTGTTGGACCATTATCCCCAACTCCTTTAGACTCCCCTGGCCCACAGTCCTCAACTTCCCCACAGTGGGGATATTCAGTGGAACTTGTACTTCCGGGCTGGTTTGAGGCTGATGTAAGTGGACTTCATCCCTTCCGGTTCTGGCTTCCGAATGTCCTTGTAACGTTCACCCTTGGTACTCACCACCTGATTGTCAATGTATCGGATCAGCTTCTTAGGAGCCTGTTAAGAGTACAGGGAGTGAGCATGAGGCCTTGGCCAGAAAAGGGAGTCCTTGTTCCCTCATACCCAACCTACTCACCTCCTTTGGGGCCACAGGCCGATGAGTTTTCTGATCTTCTTCGCTGTCCACCATCATATACCTGTCATGATGGAGCCCAGCTTAGTATGCCTCTTCAGACCCCCTAGGGGGAACGTCAGAGGCACTTGGGGTAAAACCAGGAGCCCCAATGCAGGCCTTCTGGGTGGGAAGATTCTAACTGGCTGTTTAGCTACGCCCTGTAGGACTACTTTATTCTATATAACCATCTCCCTTTCCCCGCAAACTCACTTTTGTAGAATGAAGGATTTCACTTCTTCCTTCTTGGGAACTCCCTGTAACCTTGACGTGTCCTGGAAGGAAAAGCAAAATGAGATAGCAGATGTGGGCCCGTGTCTCCATTTATTTGGGGTTGCCTTTGGCATTCCCCACACTCAGCCCTGGTTGGATCTATATCCATCTCTCCTCATCCACCCCAGTTCCTTGTATCCCTTCCATCTTTGGCCAGAATAAGGAAGGCAGGCTGAAGAACCATTTTTGATTGGTCTGTGGCAAATACCTTTGAGTTGCTGCCAAAGGCTTGGGGCTCTGCTTTCTCCTCTACCATGATGTGAACAGCCTCTTCCAGGTCCCCCCGAGCCATGGCCAGTGCTCGCTCTGCCCTCCCCACTGTGCAGGATGGGAACATTTCCAGTAGCAGTTGTATCCCAGCCTGTAGCTCATCGGTTTCACACACCTCCTGTAAGGTAGGCTCAGCTGATAAGTCCCAGAAGCTGGTCACATAATCTCTCCCCAACATCACATAGACATATAAGCACATGACACTCCAAAAGATATAAGACTGGGGGGCACTTGTTCTATCCACCTACATCCATTACTTAATACCAACATTAAATAGATTGTTAACTGTGTACCCATAAGAGCAATAACTCACAATATATGGTAAGTATTACAAGTACAGAAGAGGAATTTGAAGTTAAGAAAGGTGAACTCCCTTGCCCAAGGTCTTACAATCAGTAAATATCACAGATGGAATTTGAATCCAGGTCTTTCTTGGGTCCACATCCCTTTTTAGGCTGCACTTGACTGCCCACTAAAAAGCCACCTTCTCTTTCCACCATTCAGGGTATAATCTCACTGCTTTCTACCCACTCCCATCCATCTCATACCTCAGCCTTTGTGCCTTTTCCCAGGACTGGGGGAGAGGTATGTGCCTGAGACTTTCTTATTTCTTGGGTGCCTTCCTCCAGGCTCTGGAGATGTTCTGGAGAAGTAGGAACATTATCCTCCTGGCTCTTGGGACACATATTTTCTTAAAGGTACAGAGTACATGGTTTTCAATCAGACACAGGGATGCAGGGCCAAGTCCCAGATAAGTGCTCTAAAACCCATTCCCTTTCCCAATCCAGAACTCACCCTTGTTCCTTGCATCACTCAGGCGGCCTGAGAGGTCGAACATCATTTCACAAACTGTCCCACTGAGAAGGAAGCAGGACCAGGGATGAGAGAGCCATTCCGTCCTCCCCTCAGAGCCCCACCCCAGTAAACCTGAAATTATCATCTGATTGTCTTTTCTTTGCCTTCCCAGCCAAGTTCTTCCAATTTTACCCTCTCCCATCCCAAGATAGGTGAGCATGATAGCCCCAGCATGCCCAGGGAAGATCTGGAATTGGAAAGGAAAGGGCTGGATCAAGGAGGTTACAAGAAAGCCCAGCACACCTAGGGATCTTGGCAAAGCCAGGCACGTAGGCATCCATCATCTCTGCAAAAGCTTCCATGTCAAAGCTCTCATCTGATGCCCCTGGAGAACCCAAGTCCTCCAGGACCCCAGTTATGTAGGAGAAGACAACTTCATCCAAACCACTGTAAAGAATGGAGAAAGAGAGGTGGAAGGTCAGACAAGAACAACTCCACACTTGCTCCCAACTCCTGAGACTTGTTCTCTCAACAAAATTTAAGGAGCATTTAGATAAGGCTGAATCTCATTTCCCCAGAGATTGTCGATGAAGAGAGCTATATGGCTATGTAATCCTTATCCTTGACTCCAAGTTATAAGTCCTCATTCTGTCACTTTGGGCAGATAAATTCACACTGAAGCTCAATCTATGTATCTTTCCAATGAACAAAGGCAAGCATTCTGGTAGAAAATCCACAATAACTATGCTTCCCCTCAGAGAAGGACTCCTTAGGAGGACCTGGGGAGGTACCCAGAGGGCATGTTAAGCTATCCAGCCCTTTCTCCATTCCCCAAATGCCTTCTCAGAGAGGCAGAGCTCATAAAAGAAGAGCTAAAGAAGTAGTCAAGGAGCCAGCACATACCTGAGATCAGCATCTGGAACATGAGTTTGGGCAAAGCTGATTAGAGTATCTCGAATGATCCTCTCGAGTTCCATTGCTCTCTCCTTTCCTGAAGGGGCAGAGAATATATGAGACCCTCATTGGTCTTTTCCATCCTTGCTTCTGCTCACTAACCTCACTTGTGTTGGGGAACACTGCCAGTCTTTTCCTAAGCCTTTATCATTAAACTGTCAGCCAGATGAGTGCCAAATTTTGCTCTCAGACTTAGCCCCCCAGTCCCTGCTTCCCTATAGACTGAATCCCTGGGTCCATATAAGATCCCTAAAGTTCTCCCACCTTTCTCCTTTTCTTCAGAGATGAATAGTGGGGGAAGCCCAGTCTGTGGGTAAAAGAGGTCTTAGGGACAGTGGGCCCCTCCTCCAGACCAGCCCTCAGGAGGGACCCTTCTGGCTAGAATCCCAGAGGTCCCAGGGTCAAATGCTTCAGAGCTGGTGGAATCCCAGCCCTTTAAAACCCATCTGGCTGAGAGCCTGATCACAAGTGTCCCCATTGTCTGGTCCCCCAGCGGGGGAGAGCTCAGAGTCATAGACCTACCCACAACAGAATCCCAGAGCCACCCACCTGTTCATTCAGACAAAGGGGCTTTTCTAGAAGGCAGAGGATAGGATAGGTTGGAAAAGTTATTTCACAATTTCTCTTCTTCACCATCATAATACCCCTTTACCCATCCCACCAGTCTGGGCCTTTGACTTTTGAATTTCTTCTCTCTCTACTCCAGAGGGATTCCTCAGCTGCGGCCTGAGACTAGGTCTACGATCCTTTATTGAGACCTCGTCTCTAGAGAGAGGCTAAGAGAAGATCATCACGGCATCCATGGTCAACCAATCTATGTCAACTGACCAACAGTCAAACGCTAGGGTCACTCAGTTACCACCCTGTTCTCTGGGAGATAATTAACAGTTTTATCAATGGCAAAGTCTTCATGAAAGCACCCCCTATTACACTTGAGTGATCAGCTACAGTTTTCTGAGACAGAAAAAAGAAATCACAGTTCTAGATCCCACAGTCTTGTTGGTGAGACACAATCAATTTGCACGTTAATCACAGAGCAATGAAAACGTGAGGCAATGAGGTATGGTGGAAAGTGCTGGCTATGGAGTCAAATCCTGCCTGAGAATTATTCCTTCTGAGACCTTGGAAAAATCATTTCTCTGGGCCTGTTTCCTTAACTATAAAATGAGAAGACTGAGCTGGATGACCACTAGGGACCTGTGTGGTCATGAGGTCATATCTAAGAATCAGTAATCTTGTCAGGATAGGTCAAATGACAATAGCTTTTCTTTAAGAGTTGCTCTCAAAAAAAAAAAAAAAAACCAAAAAACTGCATTTTGGCCAGAACATTATTACGGGGGACTTAGTCCAGCCCCCCATTTCACAGTTCAGGGAACTGACTCACTGTAGGAAAGGCTGGCTGGGGCTATGTTGCCACCATGAGATGCTCCTGGGGAAACCAAGGAGCCGAGCTCAGGCCCTGAACAATGAGGCTTCCCCCTGCAAGCTTCCGAGGTACCTAACCTGAGCCCTCAAAGATCCTTCCCTTAGCCTCTTCCTCTGGAAGCTTCTAGCAATGATTGACACGTGCTCCCAAAGCTGGATTACTCCCAAATTCTGCCTGTTATTTCCTTAGGGACCTCTGCTAGGGAGAAAAGCCCTGACCTGTACTATGAAACGATAAATAAGCATAAGTTATGCTCTTTCTGAAAAAGAAAATGGTTTTTCTCTTCCCGGGCTCTGAGGACCTGAAAAATACCATGGTATCAATGGAAAGAGCACCAGACCAGAGTAAGGAAACCTGGGTTCTAGAAATGCTTCTGTCCTAACTTACTGTGATCTTTGAAAGTTGTTTCTTTTAAAAAAAAAAGTAATAACAAAAGGAACTTTATTCCTCCTGGACCTCGATTTCCTCATCTGTAAAATGAAGAGATTGGAATAAAAAGCAGCTCTATTCCCCTCTCTTTTTATTCATTTTTCTGACTGTTTCCTTCAACATTAAAATGGGTTTAGGTTGGAAAGACAGGACCTTATTTGCTGAAGATAGGAGTCAAGATAGAGACACAGAGAACGAGAGAGGAAAGGAAAGGGAAAAAGAGAAAAATGAAGAAAGACCCAGTGGTTTTCAACTTGTTGGCTAAGAATCTCTGGAAGTTGTGGAAATTTATTGTAAGGAGTCTGTGAATATATAAATAAGCATACAGAATATATAATGTACATGTTTTTCAAGTCTACAGCATAGGAATAATAAAGTATAACATTATTCTGAAGTCTTATTGAATTTGTAGTATTTTTAAATTGTCTTCATAGACTTTTCCAAGGAGATGAAACTATTTGTAGATGTGTATGTAGGTCCTACAACATTAAAAACGGCTACTTGTACCCTCAAAAGGTTGGAAAGCACTCCACACAGATATGAACAGTGTGGTAGAGTGAATGAATGAAGTAGGGAGAAATTTAGCCTCAAATGTTGATTTACATATTTATTAGCTGTAAGCTTAGGAATAAATCCCATCAATCTTTGTAAGATTCACTTTCACCTTCTGTTAAAAAAAAAAAAAAAAGGGATTAATTATACTGTAATACTTACTTCACAGAGTTGGGAGGATCAAATGTACATAAATTACTAGGGTTCTTCTCATAGTCCTGTGAAATTATCAGCTCTTAGGTTTTCCCCAAATGTCCCAGCAGAGGGCCTAAAAAAGTACTCCTGGGAAAAAAAAAAGAAAAAAAAAGTTTGCTTAATGTGAATTTTCTTTAAAAATCTACCCCACAGACTCCCTCAGATTTTCTTCCTTTTCTTTTTTTCCCAACCAGCCTCTCCTAGAAAGCCTTTCCTGATCATGGCAGCCCACACTACCGTCCCCCTCACCACCTGGGAGCTGATGAGGATCTCCTTGGCCAGAAATTCGCCCGGGGCTAAGCCCCAGCTCCCCTCCCCCACAGCCAAGCAGCAGATGGACAAGAATGGAAAGGGGCCAAGGAGATAAATAAGGAGAGATGGGGATGGGGATGGGGATGGGGAGGCAGCCTCTTGGGGATGGAGACAAGGATAAGGATCTCGATTAGGGTGGAGATGAGGGGGAAAAGGAAAAAGAGGGGGATAATGATTTGTATAGACTATCATCCCATAAGGGCTAGAATTCATATCGAACTTTAAAGTTTGCAAATTACTTTATATAAGTTATCTCATTAGATCCTCACAACCACTTTATGAGGCAGGGGCTGTTATCACTTCTATTTTACAGGTAAGGAAACTGAGGATAATAGATTTTAGCGATGGAGGATGGAGATGGAGAGGAAGATGGAGGGGACCAGGACAACAATAATGAGAATAGCAATTTAAGATTCGCAAATTGCCTTATACGAGCGTTCTCATTTGATCCTCCCAATGACCTTATGGGGCAGACGCTAGTATCACCTCTATTTTACAGATAAGGAAACGGAGGCTAATGGATTAAGTGATAGAGAGGAGGATGGAGGTGACTGGAATAATAAGAAAGATAATAGCCATTTAAGGTGCGAAGATTGCTTTGTGCAAGTCATTCCCTTTGATCCTCCCTCACAACCACCTTATAAGGCAGACGCTAGTATCACCTCTATTTTACAGGTAAGGAAACTGAGGCGAACAGATTAAGTGGCGGAGGATGGAGGTGCCTGGAATAATAATGATGATAAGAACAATTTAAGGTTTACACACTGTTTTACACGACTTATCTCATTAGACCCTCACCTCGTGAGGTTGTACCTCTTATCACCCCATTTTACAGGTGAAGAAACTGAGGCTAAGCGAGGCGAAGGGCCCGAGAATGGAGGGGAGGGCGCGGGAAACGGGCGCCTGGAGAGGTGGGGGTGGGCACAGTTTGGGTGGGGGAGGGGCGCGGGGGCGGCGGAGGAAAGAGGCGGGCGACGCGGGGCTGCAGGCCCCAAGGCCGCGCTCGCGCAGCGCGGAACGGGGGTCTCGGGCTCGCCGCCCATAGAATTTCGGGTCTCCCCGACCCCGGGCCCGGGCCTGGACTCCCGCCTCCGCTCTCGACGCGGTCTCCGGGTGGCTGGGCCGGGTTTGGCCCCGCGGAAGAGCGGGGACGAGGCGGATTGGGGAGGGAAGGGGGAGGTCACCTGCTTTCCCGGCGCTGGCGCAGGCAGCCGCTCGTCCCGCGCAGCAGCGCAGTTCCCGCGCGCACCACCGAGAGAAGCGCGTCGCGGCCTAGAGCGGCCCCGTGTCGGCCATCTTTGATAAGGGAAGGGGGGGGGGCGAATGCGGGGGGGGGGGGGGCTTCCCTGAGTCTGACGTCATGGACTCAGAGTTGGTCACCTGGTGCAATCCCTCCAATTCAACACGGGGAAACTGAGGTTCGGCCGGAGCAACAGTGGTCCCCAGAGCCGCTGGGGTCTGGGGCCAGGGCTGGCGGGAAGACACCCCCTTATTTATCAGCGTCTGGGGCAGAACTTAGCTCTAGCTGGCCCCGGAGATCCTCCGCGGGAGCGAGAGAGTAGCGCAGGGAAGCCCCGGGATGCGCCCAACTGCTTGTGTCCTGGCGCCCAATCCAACGTTATTGAATGTTTACAGTATCACTTTGTATCCTTGTTTGCCCGCTTGCAAAGACTAGGGAGGAGTAAGGGGTGCCAGCCCCACCCGGTTCTGGCTCTGTGATGCTTCAGTTTGCCTCGGTTTCCTCGTCTGTGAAATGAGCTGAAGAAGGAAAAGGCGAACTAATGCAGTCTCTGCTACACAAAGCCCAAACAGCGTGGTACGTACCTGAAACAACTAAACAAGAACAGCAACAGCAACAGAAAACTCTGCCGAACCAACTTTTTAAAAATTCTTTCTAAAAATTTTTAACTGCCTTTTTTTTTGCCTCAAGATTGATGCAAAACATTGATGCAACGCATCATAAAAAGAAAATTTGCATTTAACGAGAAGGTGCTTTACATTGTACTTTTTAGATTTTTTGTTTTGTTTTGTTTTGTTTTGGAAAAGTTATTACATTTGGAACTATTCTGAAGTTGTTAATTAAAAAATGTTGCAAGTTTCACATGATCATCCTCCCCCAAAAAACTAAACCCAGAACTTTTTAGATTTTGGTTCTGTTCTCTGCCAACAAGGGGCCCAGAATTATATTCTCATTCTCTCCTTCTGTCCTTCCAGGCTTGCTTTCTTTGGGTTATTCTCTTCAAAGCCAAATATAGGAAGGGGCAGAAGAAATGCTGGTTTCCTCTTCCCTTCCTCCCTACTGAAAAAGCATCAATCCTTTCCCTACCTCTAAGGGCTGGGCTCTGAGATGCCTGGTTTCTAAATCCTTGGGGCACTAAGGGCTGGGCTCAAATTGTAGGCTTCCCAACATTGGCATTTTTGCCAAGGCTGGGGCTGTACCAGAGTACAAACCTGCCTGAGCGGCTCCTAAAGCTCTGAGGAGGCTAACCCCCCAGGAAAGGAACAAGGACTGGAGAAAAAACATGTTTGCCAGAGAAGGTTTGGAGTCTGAGACACTGGTGGGTGTCAAGGTCAGGAAGCTACAATGACTCAGGGAGGGGATGTTTGGAGTTTCCAGCTCCAGTCACTATGGCCCCTCATTCTAGTCCCCTGACTTTATTTCCTCTTTAAGAATCTAGGCTGGACAGCCAAAAAGTGACCTGGAGATCACTAGAATGTGAGCTTGAAAACAAGAATTGTCTTTTGTCTTCTTTCTTTTTAAACCCAGTGCTGAGCACAGTGCTTGGCATATAGTAGCCCCTCAATAAATATTTATTGACTTACAGATGAGAGAGCACTGGAGTGCCCTGGAAGAGGGAAAAGTCACTTTAGTCAGTCAAGTATGTTCTTGCAAGAGGAGGCAGGTAGGAAAACCAGAGCACCAATTTCCTAACGTTGAGTAAACTGAGTCCACAAAGAATCATGCATGGGAAGAAGAGCCACCATCAGGAATGGTATTCCTCAAACTAAGTCCCTCTTTCCCTCCTATTTGTTCCATTTAGTGCCTCTCCCCTTTCCTCCACCTAGCCTTACTGTCAGTGTGCCTGAATTATAGGCTATATGTGAGATGGAAGCTCCAGCACGGTTTAAAACAAGGAAGAGCAACAGAAGGGTTAACAAGGGGCTGCCAGTTTTGAACCTCAGCCAATATAGGGGCCCCGAAGAGGGGATAGGGAGTAGGCCCCTAACCTTCATCTGCCACCACCGATCTTCCCCATCCCCTCCCCCTGAGCCTGGCCTCCAAAGGTCTGCCCCAACTCCTCCAGTCACACCCCCACAGTACCTTAAGTGGCCTCTTCATTGCACAATCCCTAATGACATTTCCGAGAACTTTCCCATTTCCTCTCCAGATGGCCCCATGGGTTCCCACCCCCACCAACCCTCTTTATCTTCCCCTCCTCTCTTCTTTCTACCCCCACCCCATGTGGCAGAGCTAGAAGAATAGGGGTTAAGAATAAACATTTTTTAACTCCACAGCTTCTAGATTGCTAGGAAAGTTAGGGAGAATGATGAGTGCCCCCAATCTTGAATCTGAATGCAGAGATAAATTCTTCTGCCCTCTGATTCATCCCCTACTCTTAAGTTTCTGGTCGGTTGGGATGGGAGATGGGACAAGGTATTGCCCTATTCTTTTCAGATGGGAAGCTGGGAAATAGATTTCACAGATATATAAAAAGGAACCCTTTTTGGCCCCACCTCCACCCAAATGTTGGGGGTTTCAAGGAAGCAACTTTCTTGGACGTCCATTCAAACTTTTTTTATTTGGCTAACAAAAACACCACTTCCTTAGACTCCAGCTTCTTAAAACTGTGGTTCAAAATCTTATAACTCAATGTGAGGATAACAAAATTATGCTTTATCATCAATAAATGATTTCTATTCCTATTTCATATACCTATATACCTGGGGTCATGTAAAAATTTCTTGGATGAAAAGTTAGGACTAGAAAAAGTTAAAGAAGCCCTGGCTTAAACCACTACATGCAATCTCAGTTTTTCCCTCCAAAAACCCCAGCAATATTAGCATCCAGATCCCCCCTGCCAGCACTCAAGCATATCAGTCATGTAGCTGGCTATCTTTCCACTCTCCAGCTGGGCACCTAAGTTGATTCTGAGTGACCCCCAGCCTCCTATCCTTATTTCCCCTCTACCCCAAAGATCCACCTGTGCCTTCCATTCTCGTTAAGAATATTCTCTTCACCTACCCATGCAATTTGTAATTACTTTCCCATTCTTTTTGTTTTAATTTGATTCTGGTCACACTCTAATATAGTAGGACCACCCCACCACTTTCATTGGACCATTGTAAGGACCACCTAAAAGTTTTCTACATGTGTGTTATTTTGATCATCTCAGCTTACAGTTAATGTAATAGGATCAGAAAGGAGGGAACAATGATTTGTCCAACGTTACAAAGCTAAGCGGCAAATCTGAAACTCAAATCTACACCCCTTCTTTCTCTAGACTAGTGTACTTTCCATCAAATGGAATAATGATGCTTCCTTTTTAGGGAAAGGGGTAGGAGATTGTTCTCTAGCTCAAGCTGAGATTTAAATTACAGGGGAAAAGATGTGGGACTTCCTTAACTTTGAGGAAAGTTGGAAAAGTTTCTCTCTGTCTCTGGCGCGCTCTCTCTCTCTCTCTCTCTCTCTCTCTCTCTCTCTCTCTCTCACACACACACACACACACACACACACACACACACACACACACACACACTACCCCCTAACAGCACCACATCTGTCTGGGGCCCCAGCTAAGGGGGTAACTAAGCAAGAGCAGGGTGGGAATTCCCAATGGGAATTTGTATTCTTGTCGGGGTCTGGGTCAGGGAGGATTCTACAAGCAAAAAGCCCTCGCCTCCCACACTTTCCTCCCTTCTCAGAAGAGCAGGCTGGGGCAGGCAGAGGGCAAGGGGTGGGGTGAGGGATCCTATTTAAGAAGCCCTGAGTAAGCCAGGACTCAGTCTGGCCGAGAGGAGACTGAGAATCAAGGAGAGTCTCGGTGAGTGCCACCAGAAGGGACAGAGGCTTTGTCCATCCCCTCATGTCCTGCTGAATTCAGCTTCTGGGGGGTGTAAAGGGTGGGAGGAGAGGCCCCTCCCCCACTACTTTCTAGGGAAGGGGCTGGGCAGGATCGGCTTCTTCCCCTGACTGAGGACTTTCCCCTGCCCTGTCCCCTGGAACAGTCCTTGAAAGTGAAAGTATCTTTCTGGGAAATCCTTTTTAACAGAATCACAGAATATTAGAGTTGAAAGGGATCTTAGCATCTAGTCCACTCTCTTATTTTCATAGCTAAGGAAACTGAGTCCCGAAGACAGTGAGTGTTTTTCAAAGCTAGTAAGTCACATGGTCAACTGGGAATTGAACCAAAGTCTGTTTCCAAGTCACCATTGCTTCTTACGCGTCCCTGGCTCTTCTCTCATCCTCTCCTTCTTTCCCCTCCTATTCTCTCCCTCACTTCCTCTCCTTGCTGGAGCTACAAACAGATAGGGATAAGAACAAGGTCCAACTCCTGGTGGTCTAGGACCCCTGTCAAGGCAAGACCTGCCCACTATCATTATGGGGTCTCCATTGGCCCTAGGACTTCACTATCCTTCCATAATGCTTCAGAGGTAGATTCCATTATCTGTATCTTTCTGGGGAGAGGAGGGAAGTCATTTCTTTTCTTTCTCAAAGTTCTTCTCTCAATGCTACCAGCTGTTCACTATCTAGAGAGAGAAATCTTCACCATGAACTCTGTTGTTTTTAGGGATATTTTAATAATTGTATTTCAATATAATTGTTTTCCTTTGCAATCTGATATATTTTATTTTATGCATTTAAAAACATTATTCTGGGAATTTCCATCTCTACTATTCTGGGAAGGGGTCCATGATACAGGAAAAAAAGATAATTAAGAACTTCTGGTCAAAGACAAGCTCTTGGCTAGAACATCAAAGTTAAGGTAAAGACTCTTCTAGGAGGAGGGGGAGTGAATCCTTAAATGGTGGGAGGCAGATAGAGAAGAGCATGGAAAGTGGGAATGGGTGCAGAGTATGAGATCTTTCTCATGTTCTTCTACTATAGATCATGTTCCTCATACCTTTTCTGGAGAGGACAAATACTTAATCCAGACCAGAGGCTAGTGAACAAGTAAAAAAACCTCTGCTTTTCCAAAGTAAAGAAGGAAAACAACTAAAAGGAAAGGTATTCAATCTCCAGAAATGCTGGTGGCTACTAAACAGAGCTGTAATAGGGGTATGGTGGAGTTTATAAAATGTCCTAGTTTACAAATAAAGACCTTTTTCTTACTTCTCCAATACAAAAAAAGAAAAGAAAAGAAATTACTCAGAACTTCCTGGAGGCAATGACCTTATGAGGCCATCCTTACCTACTCAAGGAATGCTACATTCTAGATTTCCTCCAAAGGGATTTTATTTAGGAGTAAGAGGTTAGAAAGGGATGTAAGGTTTAGCTAAGTCTCTGGGAAAGCTGGAGCTGAACCCTGACCCTCACCTTTACCCTTCTGGACCCCAGATCTACTCTTGGGATGGAGCTAGTTTCTATGGACTCAGAATTTTTCAGGGTGAGCATTCATACCATAGAATCCACAAGGGATACCAAACCAGCTTGATTTTAGTATTTTATTGATTGTCTAAACTTTTAAAAATGTTAATAGTTCACATTAAACTTAAAAGTGTGTCTCAGATACAATAATTTTTCAGAGAGTCTAGAAGCATCCCCCGCCTAAGATTAGTGTCATTTGTTCCTGCTTTTATCTGATCTCATATTTTTTTAACCAGTGTCTAATGCCCAAACGTGATGCCCTCGCTTATGCCCACACCCTGGCATCTGGCTCTGAGAACTGAATTCCATAGGCTGTGAGCTCATGCAGATGCCCTAGGAAGTCAGTTCTGGAGCCCGGTGGCCTCAATCTGGTGGAGTCCAGATGCCTAAAGAGGCAAAGACACTGTACTAGGAATCGCATTGTGCAACACTCCCATAAATCTGTCTCAGCAGCCATCTCCAAGGCTCTGGGTCAGCTCTACAATTCCTGGAGCTTTAGCTATTTCAACGACTAATTTGGACACAGATCAGTCTTTGCACATTTGCACCTGTTTCCCCTTCACAGTGTTCTCTCCCCCATTGTTTATATCCTATCCCATCCTTCAAGGTCCTGTCGATTTCTACCTCTTCCAACTGAGGCAGGTAGGCTGTAACAGTCGATAGAATACTGGACCCGAAGCCAGAAAACCTGAGACAAATTTGACTTTGGACACTTGCTTGCCACATGATCCTGAGCAGGTCATTCAACCTCAGTCTGTTTCAGTTTCTTCAATTGTAAAATATTGTAATAATAGTACCTACCTCACTGATTGTTGTGAGAATCAAATAAGCTAATAAGTATACTCCATACAGATTAAGAGCTTAATAAATGCTTATTCTTCCTTTTCTTCTAAGGAAACCTTGCCTGATCATCTCAGGTCATTCTGTGATCTTCATCCTTTGGAGCTTTTAGTGATTCCCATTTAAGTGGAAATGAGCGCTTGTGCTCTCTTGCTCTCGCTCTCTCTCTCTTCTTTCTTTATCTCTCTATTTCTCTGTTTTTCTCTGTCTCTGCTTCTCTCTGCCTCTGTCTCTTTTTCTGTCTCAGTGTCTATCTGTGTCTCTCTTCTCTCTATATCTCTCTCTCTGTGTATCTTTGTCTGTTTTTGTCTTTGTCTTTCTCTGGTGTCTCTGCCTAATCTGTGCTTTCATCTCTATTAGTACTCTGCCTCTCCCTTTCTATGCACAAATATTATCTCTACTCTTAAATTATAAACCTGACAGAGCCAGAGATCGTGCCTTTGCTAAACATTGTTTGTCCTCCAGCACCTGGCATAGTGTTCTGTACAGAGGATTGAATCAATATTTGTGGAATGAATGAAATCCTTCCTTGAATGAATGGAGTCACATCTGGCCTAGGATCTCGAGTTCTTGGAACATGTCATATTCCTCTGCAGTCCATTTCCCAGATCTTCGTTCAATTCACTCGAGTCCTGTAATTCACACATTGAAAGTATTCTTAAGAAATTAAAAATTAATATTATAAAAAGAAATTCTCCTGAATCCTTCAGCCCTTTCCTCTGATTATATGGCCCCTCCCAGAGCCCACAAGTAAAGACAGTGCCTAAACCAGCTCAGCCTCATTTTTCTTAAGAGTCCTCCCGACCTCCTTTATCACACTTTCTTTGGATACCTTAGTCCCCCACAATCCCTAGATTTTCAGCTTCCTTTTATGTATTTTCTTCCCTTATTAAAATGTAAGCCTTTTGAGGGCAGAAGTCTTATTTCTCTCTACTTTTATTTGTATTCTCAGCATTTATCATGAATGACTAGCATATAGTAAATGGGAAGCTGAGTTTTCCTTGCAATGCATGTAATTTGACATAAAATAAATCCCTATTTGCCATTAAAGAATAGCATTTCTGACATAAAACATTTAAAGCTTTTTTTTTCAAAATATACGCATAGTTTTCAACGTTCACCCTTACAAAACCTTGAGTTCCAAATTAAAAATTCTTTTTAAAGATGACATTTAAATCCATCCCTCATATTCCAATCCTCTTCTCCTCTGTGTGTGGCACCCTAAGGAGCTGCCTAATTTTCCTCCTTTTAGTCCCAGAGCTGGGGCTCAGTAAAGACTTCAAAGAAATGGCAGCTTACTTAGGCATCCAAGAACTAGGGGCAAAAATACTGGAATGGTTGTGCCATTTCTTTCTCCAGCTCATTCCACATGGGAGGAAATTGAAGTAAATGGGGGAAGTGATTGGACCAGGGTCATACAACTAGTAAGTGTCTGAGTCCAGATTGGGAGCTCTGTCCATTAAACCACCTAGCTGGTGCTTTACTCTTACTTTCTGGGACATATTCTGGCTTTCCTTATTTCCAGTTTTACTATTCAACTTGGATGGATGGGTTTCTTAGCTACCTCCCGTGTGTGTTCATGGTGGAACTGGCTTTTGGTAGAAAGGGAATCAAACCTTCAATCTAAACCTTGGGGTCCTGCTTCCCCCATTAATGAAACAATGATCAGAAATTAGTTTGAACTCGACAATTCTGTCTCCTAGGCTAAAAATTTCTAAGGGAGTAAGTCGATATAATTCTAATTCAATACCTATTTTCACTGAGGAGAGAAAAGGAGAGCAGAGCAGCTAAGTTTCTGGCCCTGACCTTCTGCTTCTCTTCCCTGCAGGAAATAAAAAGTTTCCCTTGCAAAAAAGTCTGGAGAGAAAGGGATGGAAATGTCCATTTTGCCTCCTTTCAAGCCATACAACAATACCTCCATGCTATATGTGGGGGACAGCTCTCATAACACTTCTGTAAAATGAGGGAATTAGATTAGATGACTTTATGAATGCTTCTCCTAAGGGGTCTATGCATAGATTTGGAGGATCTGTGAAATCGATGGGGAAAAATGTATTTTTTTTTCAATATAATTTGGTTCCTTTGTAATTTTATAAAATATATTTATATATTCTTTTTTATGCATTTAAAAACATTATTCTGAGAAGGGGTCTATGGGCTTTAACAGTGTGCCAAAAGGTTCAATAAAGCTGAAAAGGTTAAAGCCCCCTGATTTAAGTGTATAATCCTCTTCATCCTATAAAGCAGACCTAGGAAGTAAGCTCAGACTGAAAATACAGTTCTGGATTTAGAGTGTTCAAATTTAGCTTCAGACTCTAAATAGTTGTGGGACCCTAGGCAAGTCAGTTAACCTGTCTTTGCCTCAGTTTCCTTATTTTTTTTATTTTTATTTTTTTTTTTATTTAATAGCCTTTTATTTACAGGTTATATGCATGGGTAACTTTACAGCATTAACAATTGCCAAACATCTTGTTCCAATTTTTCACCTCTTACCCCCCCACCCCCTCCCCCAGATGGCAGGATGACCAGTAGATGTTAAATATATTAAAATATAAATTAGATACACAATAAGTATACATGACCAAACTGTTATTTTGCTGTACAAAAAGAATCAGACTCTGAAATGTTGTACAATTAGCTTGTGAAGGAAATCAAAAATGCAGGTGGGCATAAATATAGGGATTGGGAATTCAATGTAATGGTTTTTAGTCATCTCCCAGAGTTCTTTCTCGCCTCAGTTTCCTTAAATGTAAAATGGGGATAATATTAGCATCTACCTCACTGTTGTGAGGATCAAATGAGGACATATTTGTAAATCACTTATCATAGTGCCTGGAACATAGTAAGTGCCATACGAATGCTAGCTATTTAACAGTTGTCATTATTATTATTATCATCTGGATCTGAAAGATAGATGTAGTTACTGACGTCACGATATCAAGATCTCAAGCATTAGACACTGGAGATTACTGGATCTGAAAGTTTGGTTTTTTTTAAACCTGACTGGCACCTATAAGAGCAGCAAGATGAAATGATGACTAAGAATAAAAAATGCCTGTGACATTTACATCATGATGTCATTTTGGTTCTCTGAGCCCTAAGGAAAAACAATTGGGCAAATCATTTAATTTCTCTCAGTCTCAGTTTCCTAAAGTGGGAATATTTATAATAGCTACTTCATAGAGATGTTGGGTTTTTAAAATTAAACCTTTTTTTTTTTCTCTCTCTTCCCACCAAACAAACAAACAAACCCATTTAACAAATAAATGCAACCAAGCAAAACAAATTCTTGCATTGTTGTGTCCAAAAATATGTGTCATCCTCAGGAGTGCGCTAATAAATGCTTCTAAATGGTTCTGTGAGGGAAAATGTATGCACACACATTTTTCAGTTTAATCTTCATTACTAATGCTTTCTCGGGTAAAGGCAATCAACAAAACCATAAACCCAAGCAGGATGTATAGGAATTGCAGATTTCTGAGATGTAAATGCTTATACCTAAAAATTTAACAGTGGGTTTTCACAGATTAGAGCTGCCTTCAGCACAATCCTGCCCCTCCTAGAATCTGTATTTAATCCATATAATTGGTGGGAAGACCAACTGATATACAATGTAAAAACACTTTACAAACATTAAAGAACTTATAAATGCTAGCTATTATTGTTATTATAACAATAAGTACTATGACTATATCTTTGGAGGTTTCCTTATTCTCAAATAAGCTCAAACTCCAGATTCCCTGGGGTGGCAGCTTCAGTATTGTAATGAATGAAAAGTTTGAGAGACATAGTTTTTGGGTAATTAATAATCAATTTATTAATTATGGCTAATAACTAATTAACAAAACTAGGTCAGTAGTATTTTCTCAAGAGACCAAGACAAATCTGAAGGAATATTTAATGCTTTAAAAAGCTTTTCAAAAAGGGGGTGTACCTGAGAGTGGAAATCAAGTATAACTGGTTAACAATCAATGAGGAGGTAGATGAGGATGTTGACTGAAAGCGTTAGCTCCTCATCCTGAGGACTCCTCTGTCTCCAGCTATCTGAACAAAGGCATCCATCTTTACCCAGTCAATGAACAATGAACAATGATGGTGGGGTAAGACAATATCATCCATCAGCAATAACCTTCAGAGACTGGCTGAATAATCTATAGGACTTGGTTTCTGAATGAGGAAATAGGAAAGGAAAACCTTAATCTTAATTTAATAATTGGTTATTACTATAAGAGAAAAAAAGATTTCTCCCAGTATCAGAAGTGCCACAAATCTCTCCTAGGGACTCAAGGTGCCCAACTTTCCTCTATCTTTTTCCTTCTCTTAAACCAAATGAAAAAGATCAGGATAAAATAAGACTTTATTGGAGAATTAAATAGGAAGGATGATCAAACAAAGTAGAAACAAAGATTATATAATCTTTCTGCCTGAGGTTCTCCTCTGGCACAGAGAATCTAGCTAAACTTTAGAGATTTCTCATTTTCTATTTCATTGTCTCTACCCAGGTGGCATCTAAAAGTTTCAGTAAATGGCATTTCCCCCGAGGGAGCCACGGCCTTCCCTTAAAAGTGGGTGGTTAGACGGTGCGGTAGATAGAGTGCTAGGCCTAACGTCAGGAAGCCAAATGTGCCTTCAGATATTTACTAGTTGTGTGATCCTGGATAAGTCATTTAACCCTGTTTGCCTCAGGTCCTCATCTATACAATGAGCCAGAGAAAGAAATGGCAAACCACTTCAGTATCTTTGCCAGGAAAACCCAAATGGTGTCACCAAAATTGGACTGAACAATAACCCTTAAAAACACTAAGTCTAATAATGATCAAAACAAAGTTTAAAAAATGTAGAAAGGACTCACTAACAAATTAAAAGGAAAAAATTCTGAAAACCACCTTTCTGTGTAGTGAGAGGCAATCCCCCACATATAGCATGGGAATATCATTGTATGACTCAGAGGGAGATAGAATAGAAATCTCTAGGCTCTACTTCCTGACCCCTTCCCCATTTTTCCAAAGGGGAATTTAATTCCTGCCAGGAAGGAGAGCAGGAAGTTGGGGCCTGGAGCTTGGCTACTCAGCTTTTCTCCAAGAGATGGGGAACTAGGTTAGAATTGTACCTACTTGCTCCCTAAAATATTGTTAGTCTAGGGGATGTGATTTTCAGATTCAATTTCATTTCTGATTTTTTATTCCATTAATTGGAAAAGCTCTATATGCAAGACTTGACCCTTTTTCCATTAACTATCAACTTCAAAACAAATATACATAAGGTAATTATAAAAGAAACCCATTTATTCAATTTAATGGCAAAACAGAAATCAAAAGAAATATATATGAACTATATTCCATCTTTCATAACTCCAAATCAGAATGCTAGCTCATTCTTTAAAGCTTCTGTTTTTCTAAATTGATCATCTCCCTATCTTTCCCATCATCCCGATATTTTTGATGATATGGTCCTTATTTGAACCATACAGATAAGTCTGCTTAGCCTTAGGCAAACTTAGGCAAGTTAAGTCTAGCTTGGCTGTGGCCATTCCTGTTAGCTACCTCCCTTCCCTACTTCCTAATAATCTTCCCACTGAATCTTAGAGTCCAAAGTTGCATTCCTTTTATCTGGTTTTCTTTCATTTTTCTTCCTCCAATGTAGCTGTGAAAATTAACCCAAGCTACATCTCAAAAGATTTCCATAAGAGAGAAGGAGATGGGGCAGATTTACTGCCCTCCATAATGTTTGTCTGTGGCTAAAAGAAAGAAGAGCAACTCTGTCCCAAGAGCAAAGATGTGTCCTTCACATGCTTAGGTTAGTAAGCTAACTAATACTGGAAGGTGCTTCTGAGTTCCAGCTTCTCTGTCCTGGTAAAGGGATGTAAGGCATTTGGCCTGGACTCAACCTCCAGAGGTACCTGATTGCCCTTTTCCCCCATTTCTAACCTTGCTCAATCCTATTTTCTCTTTTCCTTCCCATTATAGCAGGAATAGGTAAGAAAAGGGGTTGGATCAGTCATCTTTGGATCTGGTGAAATCAACTGATAATTCTTGAAGCTGTTCATTAGTCATGATTTAAAGGAAGAGATGTGAGAAGAAGATACATTCTCATCCCTTTGCAGAAGTGGGAGGCCCATAAGTATGTTATATTACAGATATTCTTAGATTTTTTTTTAGTTATCAATTATACTGATTTTCTTTCCATTTTCTTTTTTTGTTATAAAAACATTAAAAAAATCAACCAAGACCACCATTACTCAGACCACTTTATACATATCAGATTGTCAATATGACAGAAAAAGAAAATTACAAATGTTGGAGGGGATATGGTAAAATTGGGACATTAATGCAATTGTTGTAGAGTTATGAACCAATCCAACTATTCTAAAGAGTAATTTGGAACTAACCCACAAAGCTAAAATACTGCATATTCTTTGACTTAGAAACAAACACTACTAGGTCTGCATCCTGAAGAGATTTTTACAAATTTGTTTTAAGAAAAAAGACCTATAGGCATAAAATATAGCAGCTCTTTTTTGTGGTAGCTAAGAATTGGAAATTGAGGGGATGCCTATCAACTGGACAAATTGTGGTATATGATTGTGATGGAATACTTTTGTGATTAGCAAGATGCTTTCAGAAAAACCTGAAAAGACTTACATAAACTGATACAAAGGGAAGTCAGCTGAAACAGAAGAGCATTGTACATAGTAACAACAGTATTGTAGGCTGATCAACTGAAAAATAGCTATTTTTAGCAATTCAATGATCTGAGATAGTTCTGAAGGACCCATAATTAAAAATACTGTCCATCTCCAGAGAAAGAATTGATGGAATCTAAATGAAAATCAAAACATACTTTTTTTTTACTTTATTTTAATGGAATGTGCATGACTCTACCAGTATAACCTATATTAAATTGTTTGCCTTCACAATAAGGGGGAAAGGAGGAAGGGAGTGAGAGAATTTGGAACTCAATTTTTTTTAAGTGAATGTTAAAAAAATTTTAGGGAGGTAGTACCAAGATGACAGAGCAAAGGCAGGAACTCACCCGGTCTCTCCTCCAAACTGCTCCAAATTCCTTTAAATAATGACTCTAAACAAATTTTAGAGTGTCAGACTACCCAAAAAAATGGAGTGGAACATTTTCCAGCCAAAGGCAACTTAGAAGGTCAGCAGAAAAGATTTGTGACACTACGGTGGCAGTTCGGCATGCAGTCCTGGTACAGACAAGCCAGCCCAGTCCTAGCCACAGCTTGGCCCCAGTCATCAGGGCAGGACCTCTGGATCTGAATTGGTGGCAGTGCTAATGACTTCTGGATCTCTCAACCGAGGGACACCAGGGAAAGCTCAAAGACTAAATAACACACACTCAATATGGGTATAGAAATCTCTCTTACCCAGCAGGATAACAGGAAGGGGAATGGGATACAGGAACGGGGAAGAAGGGGCATTTTGGGGGAGGGAGTAGTTCAGTTGCAAAACACTTTTGAGGAGAGACAAAGTGAAAGAAGAGTTAGCAATCGTAACGGTAAAAAGAATTTTGAGACAAGTTTTTCTGATAAGGGCTTATTTCTCAAACATAGAACTGAGTCAAATTTATAAAAAATAAGAATCATGCTCCAATTGATAAATGATCAAAAGATATGATCTGTGCCCAAAGAGCTATAAATTCACTATTATCCTTTGATCTACCAGCACTGCTACTAGGCATGACTACTAAAAGAGATTTTTAAAAAAGCAAAATGACCTATATGTAAAAAAACAAAAACAAAAACAAAAAAAAAAACTATAGCAACTTGCTTCTCAGGGCAAAAAAAAAAAAAAATGGAAATTGAGGGGATGCCCATCAATTGGGGAATGGCTCAATAAACTGTGGTGTGTGTTTGTGATAGAATATTATTGTTCTATGGGAAATGATGAGCAGGATGCTCCAGGGGGGGAAAAAAAAACCTGGAAAGTCCTCCATGAACTCAAGCAAAGTGAAATGTACTGTATTCAAAGTAATGTTCTGTGATGACCAGCTGTAAATGATTTTGTTATTCCCAGCAGTACAATGATCCACAGCTACTCTGAAGGACATGATGAAAAATCCCATTCATACTCAGAGAAGGAACTGATTGTGTCTGAAATACACTCTCTCTCTCTCTCTCTCTCTCTCTCTCTCTCTCTCTCTCTCTCTCATTTTAAATTTAATTTTCTTGAGGGTTTTTTATTTTTATTCGGATGGGACATCCATGTTTTCTTTCACAATTTGATTTTTATGGAAATGTTTTGCATAATTTCACATGTAGTTTCTTAATTGTGGATGGGGATAAGGGAAAGAAACTAGAACTCAAAAATTTTAAAAACAAATGTAAAAAATCTGTTTTAAATGTAACTAGGGAAAATATTAAATCAAAAATGAAAATTTCCCATGTTCAGAAGACAGGCCAGAAAGCAGCAGAGAGTACTTGTGTTTGGGGGCAAAGAAGGAATTCTGGGCATGCTTAGGGTCTCCTCTGAGGAAGGGTAGCCTTGGATTAGGAAGCTAATGGGGGCTCCAGATGCTCATCTATAGAATTCTGAGTATAGTTTTGGGACTGGAAACCTGATGGTATATTTTCCTAGCCCAGGAGATAGCAACCTCTGAGAAAATGATCAGATACCTACAGAAAAACAACAGAAGCATACATGATTACCCACGTGGTTTGAGAAGCGAGTTTACATTCCTGAACATGAGCCTCCTGAATAGAGGGGTATTGGGAGTTGGAGTGTTCAATTTTCTAGGCAAATGTTATACCAGAAACTGGCTTAAACAAAGAAGTATAATTTTCTGGGAAGTACCAGCTTTCAGGTTTGCCTTATAAGTAATTCCAAGTCTAAAAGTCCTAGAATCCAGTCTTCTCACTTGAAAAGAAGACTTGCTTAGACTACAAGTTCCTAGAATCCAGCCTTCTAGTCAAAGAATGGAAATTACTTTGAAAGTAACATCAAGGTTGAGTTGGGGGATTTGGTTAACTGAGTACCATATTTCTTGGAGAAAAATCCCTTCGTGGTTACAGAAGCAATAAGAGCTAAAGCCACATTATTTTAAGGTAGACTCCAAAAGATCAGCGCTCCTATTCTTACAGTGAGTTATTCAAACAATATAAGCCTTATGGCAAAGGATTACTTGTTCAGTAGCCCCAAAAGTGACAGTCTAATACCTGGAATTGTATTATAATCTTGGGATGAACTATATAGGACTCAGAGGAATTTCATTAGACTGTCAAAGAACCATTTGGATGTCAACCTCAATTAGAATATTTTTAACATATTCTTTTCTTTCTTTTTAAAGCTTGGAGATTTTTTTTAATTCTTTCTTTTTTTCAGTTCCAAATTATCTCCCTCCTCTGTCTCTCACCCATGGCAAAGGCAAGAAAAACCAAAACCTATTATAAATATGTATAAGCATGCAAAACAAATTTCTATATTAGCCATATTAAAAAAAAAAAGCAAGAAAAAGGAAAAAAATTGTCCATCTACACTCTGAGTCAATAAGTTGTTTATTTGGAGTTGGATAACATGTTTCATTTTGGGTCCTTTGGAAATGTCATAGGTCATTGTATTGATCAGATTTAGTCTTTGAAAAGCTGGTTATTTTTACAATATTGTTGTAACTGTAGATTATTCTCCTGGTCCTGCTCACTTTATTTTGTATCAGTTCTTACAAGGTCTTCCCAAATTTTTCTGAAATCATCCCTTTCATCATTTTTCTTTCTTTCTTTCTTTCTTTCTTTCTTTTTTTCTTTTTTTTTTTTTTTTTTTTTTTTTTTTTTTTTTTTTTTCTTTTTTTTTTTTTTTTTTTTTTTTTTTTTGCTGAGGCATTTGGGGTTAGTGACTTGCCTAGGGTCACACAGCTAGGAAGTGTTAAATGTCTGAGGCCAGATTTAAAATTGAGGTCCTCCTGACTTCAGGGCTGATGCTCTATCCACTAACCTAGCTGCCCCTCCCTTCATTATTCCTTATGACACAATAGTATTTCATCACATTCATATACCATAATTTGTTCAGCCATTCCCCAATTGATGGACATCAATTATAAATATTTTTACACATATGGATACTTTCCCCCTTTTTTGATTTCTTTTGGGAATGGAGCTAGTGATGGTATTAGTTCAAATAGTATGCTTAGTTTAATAACTTTTTGGAGATAGTTTCAGATTTTTTTCTGGAATGGAGTTCATAGCTCTGCTAATAGTGCATTAGTGTTCCTGTTTTCCCACATCCTTCTAGATACATGGACCCTGTCCCTTAGTGGAGTGCATCAACCCACAGAGTCCATATTGATTCCGTAGTACTCCTACTTATCCCTTGTCCATATTAAGTTAAAAAGTTTTTGTACAAACAAAACTAATGCAGACAAGATCAGAACAGAAGCATAAAGTGGGAAAACATTTTTATATCCAAAGGATCTGATAAAGGCCTCATTTCTAAAATATATAGAGAATTGACTCAAATTTATAATAGTTCAAGCCATTCTCCAATTGATAAATGGTCAAAGGATATGAACAGACAATTTTCAGATGAAGAAATTGAAACTATTTGTAGCCATATGAAAATCACTATTAATCAAAGAAATGCAAATTAAGACAACTCTGAGGTACCACTACACACCTGTCAGATTGCTTAAGATGACAGGAAAAGATAATGATGAATGTTAGAGGGGATGTGGGAAAACTGGGACACCGATGCATTGTTGGTGGATCTTTGAATGGTTCCAACCATTCTGGAGAGCAATTTGGAATTATGCTTAAAAAGTTATCAAACTGTACATACCCTTTGATCCAGCAGTGGGTCATATATCCCAGAAAGATATTAAAGAAGGGAAAGGGACCTGTATATGCAAAAATGTTTGTGGCAGTCCTGTTTGTAGTGGCAAGAAACTGGAAAGTAAGTGGATGCCCATCAATTGGAGAATGGCTCAATGAACCATGGTATGTGTTTGTGATAAATGTTATTGTTCTGTAAGAAACGACCAACAGGATGATTTCAAAGAAGCCTGGAGAAATTTTCATGAAATGAATAAATGAATAAATGAAAAAACAAACAAATAAATAAAGGGGAGGAGGGGAAGAAATGTATTGATCAGTCACCGCAGGTCCCTGTTCCCTCAAGGTTCTGTTTTGCTTCTGAGAACTTTCTTACTCTGCCTTCTCTCTTATCCTTTATTCTTTTTTCACTTAGTTTCCCTCTCACTTTTGTTCGATAAGATAAATTTCTGTATCCATCTGTATGTGTATGTGTATTCTTCCATACTTGAATGAGTTCAGATAAAGTGAGGTTCAAGTCTTCACTCTCCTACATCATCTCTTCTATTATACAGACTTTTCCTTGAGTATCCTACTTATGTGAGATAATTTCTCCCATTCTTTTTTCTTCTTCCCTTTTCCAGAGAGTTCATCTTTTCCACCTTCCATTCTTTTTAAGATTATCCCAACAGAACAGAATTACATCAAGGCCCTCTGTCCAATTAAACTCTCTCTAATATACCTAGTGGTAATAAAGTTCTGAGGTATCCTCTTTCCATGTAAGACTGTAAATGGTTTAGCCTTATTCTAGTTCCTTATAATTTCTCAATTCTTAGACTTTTCTTGAGTTCTGTGTTTTAATGTCAGATTTTTTATTTAGCTCTGATTTTTTCTTCTAGAATGCTTGAATGTCCTCTATTTCAGTAAATATTTATTTTTCCCTTGTGGGATTGAACTCAGTTTTTCTAGGTTATTCTTGTTTGGAATCCAAGATTCTTTGCAAAGAAGCTCATCAGTTACAAAAAGTGCTTTATGCTTTGGGTATCTGGTTACAGGTCAAGTTAACAAGCATTCATTAGTCACCTAATATGTACAAGGCACTGGACATTAAAAAAAAAAAAAAAAAAAAAAGCAAACAACAGCCCCTGATCCTAAAGAACTCCCTGTCCAGTGGGGAGGTATGTAAAGTATGTGTAGACAATACATGCAAGATGAATTGGAGATAATCTCAGAGGGAAAGGTTAAGGATGATAAGTAAAATCTTGTAGAAAGTGGTTCTTGAATGAAGCCAGGAGGTAGAGAAGAGGAGGGAGAGCACTGCAGGTGTAAGAAATGGCCAGGGAAATTACCCAGTGTTTGGACATGGAATATCTTGTTCTGAGCCACAGTTCTAGATCAGAGTATCTGCAAGGGGGAATAAAGTACAAGAAAACTAGACAAGTAGGGAAATATCCAATTATGAAAGGTTTTACAAGTACACACCTATGACTCCTTTTCATCTTCTTCATTTTCTGTGGGTTGAAATAAAAGTTTTGTTTTGTTTTTGTTTTTTGCAAGGCGATGGAGTTAAGTGACTTGCCTGACATCCCACAATTAGTAACTGTCAAGTATCTGAGACTGGATTTGAACTCAGCTCCTCCTGACTCCAGACCAGTACTCTATCTAATACACTGTCTAGCTGTACTGCACCCCCCCCCTTTTATAAACAATAAAGATTATTTTCCAGTCAATACATAGGTTACTTCGAGTATTTATATGGACATCCATTATCTATATTTGAAGATTTTCCTAGAATAAATTCCTTATCAGGATACTAAGCTGTATAGAAATCACTCTTTAGTTCATCCCAAACCAGTCCAGTTGAGCCAAGATGCCAGAGCCACTGGCTATACAAATAAATATTGGATAATTAGACATTCAGCATTTTGGAGTTAGGTTGAACTAAACAGCTATTCTAACTTTTCTGTCACAAGGACAATAGGACGAGAAATTCCAGTTGTCATCTAAATAATGACTTTGTGAATTATAAAGGATTTACTGATGACATAAGGGGTTATCATGGTTTAAAAAGTACTCTGTAGAATTATCTAGATTTGTTAAAAATAAATGGTACAAGAAAACTCTAGTCCAGACACCTGGATCACCTGTACCTAGTGGGGACTTTGCAAAACAGACAGTTATCTATCTTAACACTCTGTCCCAGGGCTGTTGCAAGAATCACATCTTAGAAAAAAATCTTTGAAAAGTATAAAGTACAGATTACGGGAATATATGTAGTTTGTACCCCAAATGCCTTCATCAAGAAATCTTATCCTTTTCTTTGCTGGGGCAGGAAGAAGACGGCTAGGTAGAATCTAGAAGAAAAAAAGGAGAGAAGCAGAGTAGTCAGGATATGAAAGAGAAGGGTCAGAAGCAGAATCAGAACTTCACCCCCTTCTCCCATAAGGAATAACAAAGAGTGTGTGCTTTGGATCTAGCTCAGACTATAGCTAAAATCAAAGGGTGTCTAAGCAAAATTCATGTTCTGAGATGCATAAAGCTGGAATGGGTCTTTTTTGGGGAGGGGGAGCCTTTTTTTTTTTTTTTAACAGGTTCCTAGGACCCTGTTCAGAAGCATATGAATCAGTCACCTCAGGCTCCAAGAGAGTCCTGAGGATGTGGCTACTGTAGACCCTACAGAAAAGTGGAGATGAGGACTACAAGAGAATTTTCCCTAGCCCATGGAGGAGAGGAAAGTTTGGTGCTTTAGACCACAACCCTCTTGGTCCCTCTTCCCTTCACCCCATTAGACAGTGAGAGAAATTTTGACTTCAATCCCTTTATTTCACTTTTAGATACATGAGCCATACAGAACACACTTATAAAATATAATGGGAAACACTCGAAGTTAGTCCAGCCTAAGGCCTACAGAGGTGGGAAAGGAGTGGGTTATATATTGTAACATCAGCTCATAAGAAAGATCCTCTTCTTCTCAGCAGAGGCCCATCGTCATCTAAATTCAAGATTGCCATAGCCAGTAAAAACATCTGAGACATGGGGCGAGGGGAAGAAAATACAGGAGAGCTTGGGCATAGGTGGGTCCTGGATTCCTTTAAAACAGTGGTTCTCAAAGTATGGTCTAGAGAATCCTGGAGATCTTTGAAACCCTTTTAGAGGGTCTACAAATTCAAAAATAGTTTTTATTTCTAATATGGTAAATGTCTATAAATATAATCCAGTTAAACAAAAACCCTTTGGAGAGATCCTCAATCGTTTTTAATAGGATAAAGATACTGAAAACCAAAGTTTGAGAACCACTGCTTTAAAAGATTAAGAGAAATCTAAGCCTCTCCGGAATTCTCCCTTCCTTCTCTTGGTCCCCAGGACTCTAGAGAATTCCCTGTAGTAGTGGGCTATATCCAACCCTCAGGGAAGCAGGAAAGGGGATAGGATCTCAGTAAATGTATGAAGGTACAAATAGTTTCCCTCCTGAGAGGTGCTTTAAGTAATCCTCAAATATTTCTTCTGCTGAGCCTCTGATATTTATTTATTTTCAAAATCTCAGAATAGATGGGCCCCAATGGCTTCTCTTCCTCAGCTCTGGTTTCTTCTGTTGCCTTCAGCCTCTTCTTCGCCTCTGCTGACCTCTGCCTCGATTCCATTGTTGGGGGGGACAGGGGTACCCCTCACCACCCTCTTCTCCACTCGGTACTCCTGTTGTCCCACACGGGGCTTGCCCCGTACTAGGAACTCTCCATCTTGGTAGGTGATATGCACTTCTGTATAAGGATAAGTCCCATACACTCGGAGCAGATCATCTCGGACAAAGTCTGGCAGCTCCTTGATTGGACTCCAGCAACGATTTATTCTCCCCCATCGGAGTTCTCCAGAAAAGAAGCTGCCCTCAGACCACACTTCCTGGGGTTGCCCTGCCAATCCCGGTCTTGTCTGGGGGTAAGATGCCCCACTCCCATAGGAGAGGTGGTAGAACACTGGGTGCTCCAAGGCCCAGACTGGGTACTGGCAGGGATAACAGGAGCCCAGAGAGTAGAACTGAGCCGCCAAGTCCTGGCTCCTTGCCTGATCACCTGCCCATGGTGGCAGAGGCTGACTATTAAAGTTGTGCAGCGGGAAGGGGGGCAGCACCACTGGGCCAGGCATGTAGGTATAGGCAAAGACTTGTGGCTGGGTTCCTTGAGATGGTGAGTAGCCGAAAGGATACATGGTTCAAGACCCTCACACTGTGGATGCTTCACTGCATTGCATCAGACCTGTGTCTGTATCTCCTCTGGAGCTGGGGGCAGGAGGAGAAAGGGTCAGGAATAAAGCTCAAAGGGAGGCTTTGTTTCTCCCTGCCCTCCCTCCCCCGCTCAGAGTTATCAATATCCTGGATACCAGAATCACAAGAGAGCTCAGATTTATGCTGCCCTCTCTCCAAGGGGCCAATAGGGCAGCCCTTCCCACCTCCATCCAACCATTCCAGGCTCATACCTCATTATCTTCAATGAGACCACCCTACTCTCCAATCCATTAATTCAGCCCCACAAGCACACTCAGAGAAATGATTCCTTTTTACATAGACAAAAGGCTTGAGAGCCTCTTCCTTCTTTTTTCTTGAGGGACAAAAAGAACATTTGACCTTTTCCTATTGTCCCATCCCCTATTTTCACACTCCCTATACTCACCAGTTTTTGTGGGTCTAGCTGTGATTTCAGCATGTGTGAGGGGAACAGTCCTTGATACCAGAGTCGGAACTGTTATCCCTTCCCTCCTCCCCGTCTGGGGCTCTTTCCCCTATTCCCTTTGCCAGATCATACCAAGTTTAGTCCCTCCCACTTTGCCTGTTACTAGGCAAAGAGAAACAGTTCTGAACCTAGATGTATGTCTATAAACACAGACAAGTAGATACACACACCTACAACTGGCTGGGACACACTTCTGAGTTGATGTCCTAATTTCCCTACATTCCCCAGGAATTCCTTCCCTTGTCCTTTCATCCAGCACTTCTCTCCTTCTAACCATCAGGGATTAGCCTTTTTTTTTTCACCCGTTTAAGGCTTGAGGTTTTTTTTCGGGGGGGGACTATAAGTTTTTGAAACTGATGGCTCTTTCCTCAGAGTGTTTTTTAAATCATAAAACAATTCATATAAGATCACAAAAGAAACTAATTATACTGAAATAAAGTTATCAAAATATTTTTAAAAGCAAATTCATTGATCCCATGCAACCTATCCAAGGATATAGAATTGGTATTACATTTTGCCATTCCCTGCCATATTCAAGGCTAGGTCTTTGTTCTTCAGCAGTTGGAATATCACTAACTTCAGATGATTTCTTCTTTTTCCCACCTATCAGACTTCTATTCAGAGTTCTGTTGGTAAAGAAAATGCTAAAAGAAAAAAGTGTGCAGGACACACTTCTTAAGTTTAGTTTGCATTACCAAAATTTTTCTCCATCATTTTTTGGGGGAGGGGGTTGTTTTTGGTGAGGCAGTTGGGTTAATTTGCCCTGAGTCACACAGCTAATAAATTTTGTGTCTGAGGCTACATTTGAATTTAGCTCCTCCTGACTTCAGGACCAGTGCTCTATCCACTATGCCATCTACCTGCCCCTCCATTACTTTTTAAAGTTTAGACAATCAACCAAGAAATACATAAAGTCTTGATTTATAGCTATTACCCATTTCCAAGGTAAAAATCCTCACACTGAAAATTTAACAGTCAGTTTCTATGAACCTTTTTGAGATGGTTTTATATTCCTACCCCCATCATAATTCTATTCACCCTTCAAGGCCCTACCTCTGCCAGGAAACTTTCCATAGGCTTATACTTATCTCTATCTTCTGTGTTCCTACAGTTTCTGCTATCTATATCTCTCACTAGGCCCTTATCATATAAAACCTTGGCCTGTTTTATTTTTCTCAAAAAACTCCCTTCCTCTAATCCTATTCTGTCCTGCCAAGCTCTGTCACTCTTGCCTCCCCAACATCTCCTGCCTCTATCTTCTTTTTACTTGTGTTATCACAATCCTAGTTAAAATGGGCTCTCATTTCCTGTTTGGACTACTATGTCAGTCTTCTAATTGGTCTCCTATCTCTAATTCTTTCCCTGGCCTATCTTCCATATAATGTTGCTAAGACTCTCACTCTCTCTGTGTGTTTCTCTCTGTCTCCGTTGTCTATGTGTGTCTCGCTCTCTTTCTGTCTCTATCTCTCTCTCTCCCTGTGTCTCTGTCTCTGTCTCTCTCTCTCTTTCACACATACACACACACACACCCCTTTGATGTCTCTCCCTCCATACATGTACACATTCATACATCCACACACAGCACCTTCTTCTTCGAACTCTTTCTGGGATACCACAGTAGCTTATATAATGAAGACATAGATGCTTTCCATCACTATTTGTACAATCTACTCTCACTTCCTCCCACACACACACACACATTTGTACCTCATCTATTTATTTCTCACAAGATTGTCTGCAACAATGATGAACACCAGGGTCGACTCCTCCCCACCAGCAGATACCCACTTTGACTCTTCCCTGTCTTGCCCCCATTGGACAGCTAAGTGGCACTATGGATAGCACCCAGAGTCAGAAGACTTGAGTGATGGTCATGAATTTTGATCTCAAATGGACCTTGGAAAGTCCAAAGACCTCATTTTAATGATGAGGAAACTAAGGTCAGAAGAGGGGAAAATATTTGCTTAAAATAACATAGGTTGTTACAATTCAAATTCTAATCCTTAATTAGATATGAAATGCTGTCCCTTGGTTTTCTCATCTGTTAAATGTGGTTAATAGTTTTTGTAATACCTAGCTTAAAGAGTTGTTGTGAATGATTATAACCATCTGATCTGACTGGACTGCATTTATAAGAGTACAACCTCTTCCAGTTGTCAGCAACCTTTGCTCCTCATACTCCCTGAAGAAAAAGATAATTAATCAGTCATTGCCCTTATTCTTAGGTAGGGAGTGGAGGTGAGGATTACTAAAAGAAGGCCTCAGGCCAAGAATGTCCTACTCTAATGCATGGTGGTAAGATTCCTGGAAAGGTATCATAGTTCAGGTTTTACCACTAACCTCCCATAGGATATCGAACAAATCCCTTTACCTCTTTGGGCCTCAGTTTTCTTATCTATAAAATATAAAAAAGATGTTCCCCCACAGTATTGTGGTGTAGATCAAATGAAATCATGGCTCTGAAAAGTTTTTGTAAACCTAAAGTATCTCAGAGATGTGAAAAGGATTGTTATTGCTATAGCATGTGTTATTCAGCAATGTCTAATTCTTTGTGACCCCACTTAGGGTTTTCTTGACAAAGATACTGGGATGGTTTGCCATTTCCTTCTCCAGTTCATTTTACAGATGAGGAAACTGAATCAAACAGGATTAAGTGACTTCCTGATTCTAGGCTTGGTACTCTACCCACGGTGCCATTTAGCTACCCTCTCTCCTTTCCACATCATGGTGGTGAGTGTATATAGGTATAGGACTCCCCAAGGTTTGGAAAATCCTCATAAAATGTTCTAGCCCTCCCTTTGTATCAGAGAAGAAGTCTGGATTTTTTTTTCCTTTGGAATGTTTATAGTAATTTATTGTAAAATGTGGGTTTTGGTCATATTTTGGTCATAGGATCTATGTCATCTGTTATTGTCTATGGCTTCTTAAAAACTCTCCCCAAATTTACATTTAATTTTTTAATGCTAATTCACAATATAGGGGAAACAAGATGGGGAAAGTTATGTGAAAGGGATAACTGTAGAGTATAGCTGAGCATCTAAATGCCTATCTATGTTTCTATGTGTGTTTCTGTGTGTCTGAGCTTGTGTCAGTATTTGGTTTTTTGTATGTGCTTCTGTGTTTGTATGGTTAAGGTTTTTTTTGTTTTTTTGTTTTTTTGTCTATAGCTTTCATAGAATTTAGAAATGGAAGAGATTGTAGAAATTGTTTAATTCAACCTTTCCTCTCTCTACCTCACCCATGCCTTTTTATAGCCACCAAAAACTAGCTTGGTTTGGGGATTTGCTCATAGACGCACAAGCAAGAGCCTTAGATTTGAAAATGAGTCACCAACACTATGTCATTCTGGTTGGATGATGCTGACAATAGCAACAAGAAGAATGAACATTATACAGTGCTTTAAGCTTATACAAGGCTTACATAGCACTTTAGAAATATGTCATCTTATACCCTCTGCCTGCCCCAGTCCTAAGGCTCTAAAGTGATTCTTTATTGTCTTCAGCAAAAATCTGTGTTGATTTAAATAGATTAACAAGATAAAGAGAGCCAAATTCCACCATTTACCCTCATCTGGTCTTCCAACTTGGTACTAGGAGTCAGAAAAAGGAATAAGCAATGTAATACATGGTAACAATGTGATATTCTATAAATTCTATGAACATTGCACATACTGCCCAGGCTTACTTGGGGTGTATGCATTAGCTAAATTACTCCCTTTTTTTCTCAGAAGTGAGTCAGGTATAAGGAGATTGGTCAGGAGCAGGACATGTTATAAAGACTATGAAAACTTTATATATATAGGGAGCCACAAGAGTTTATGGACTAGCAGGGTAACATGTCAGAACTGCTCTTTAGGAAAATTAATTTTGACAGATGATGGTATGGTGCAGAGTGGTGCAAGATTTGAGACAGAGACCAATCAAAAGGTCTATCACAATAGTGCATGTGTGAGATGATGAGGGTCTACACCAACTAAAAAGGAGATAGGAGAAGAAGCAGAAAAAGAGGCAGGAGGGAGAGAAAGAGGAGGAGGAGGAGAGAAGAAGCAGAAGAGGCAGGAGGAAGAGGAGGAGGAGAAGATCATGTTGATCCTTTAAGGAAGCTCACAGTCTGGATGGAGAAAGAAAACATGCATACATGGAAGAGCTAGATAGAATGGAGGAGAAAATGCAGGTGGGAAGAAACTGACTTCCAATTTAAATTTTATCCATATCTTAAGGTTCAGCTGGAGTCCCATTTTGTTCTAGAAGTTATCTTTCCTGTCACTCTGGCTCTATGATTTTTGAGCAACTGAGAACAGAACTCCAATTCTCTAGAGTATTTAATTAAATACTGCTTCATGTTGGAAGATTTCCTTTGTGTCTGCTTGCTACCTCATGGATTTAGATAACAATGTAGATAAACAGTTATCCTCATACAATCTCCAATGTGATGTACAGAACATTATATTAGGAATCAAGAACCCTGGATTCTATCCCTATCTTTGACACTAATCTACTGGTGTAATAAGGTTATCTGTTGTGCGTTGCATTTCATTAGTTTGAATTTGTTTTGTAAAGGAATGTTTATGTTTAAAAAAAAAATTATTGATATCTTTTCCTTTTACATTACCTTCATTTCTGAAGATATCCTTCCCCCTCTCCTCCCCAGCATGCTATTACAACAAGGAATCCAGAGAGAGAGAGAGAAATTTAGTTAATACATACACCCTAAGTAAGCCTGGGCAATATGTGCAATGTTCTACATACATAGTTTCCAGCCTCCATAAAGAAGGGAAGTAGGTGCATTATTCTTCCACCTCTTCTCCAGGCTCAATCATGGTCATTATAATTACACAGCATTCAGAGTGGGTTTTTCAGGTTTCAAGTTTTCAGGTTTTCAAGTTTGGCATTTCTTTCCATTTGCATTGTTTATTCTATTTCCCTTGTTCTGCCTACTTCACTCTGCAAAATATCATTTCAGTCTTTCCTTAATCCTTTTAAAAAATAAATTGATAACTTTTGTTTCACATTGCCTTTATTTCCTCTGAATCTCTCTTCCTTACCTCTGCCAAAGAGTCATCCTATATAACAAATTTCTTTTTTAAAGGAAGAGGAAGAATAAAGAAAAATCACAAAACAAATTAATATTCTAAAATATATTAATATATTAAATTTATATTATATATATTATAAATATATTAATATTTATTAATAATATATTAACATTTCTAGATCAAGGAACCCACCCTTCCCTCAAAGGAATGTGTGCATGGGAAGTATCTTCTCATATCTGTTCTTTGAGACCAAAAATGTTCATTGTGATTTTATAACATTTTAAACTTTGTGGTGCTTGATTATGTCGTTCGTTATCCATTTGTCTTTAGAGTGTACGTTGCCTTCTTTGCTTTGCGTATTTCACTTGGCATCAATTTCTTGTGGTTCTTTGCATTCATCACATTGCCATTTCTTTTTGTTGTTATCATTTCATGACTGACTCATTGTGATCCCATTTGAGGTTTTCTTGATAATGACATTGAAGTGGTTTCCACTTTTCAGCTCATTTTATAGAAGAAACTGAAGCAAATGGGATTACGATGACTTGCCCAGGCTCATACAACTAGTAATTGACGCCAGATTTGAGCTCAGGAAGAGGAGTCTCCTTGAAGTCACCAAGCCAGACATTCTATTCACAGCGCCACTTTGTTGCCCTTGTAATTTCTAACAACACAGTAATTATTTCACTTCATTTATGTACCACAATTCACTTAGCTATTGATGAGCCTCTACTTTATTCAGGTTCTTGCCACTACAAATGTTTTATTCTATGTAGGTCCTTTATGTCTTTGGCTTCCTTGGGGTGTATAGGTCTAGCAGTGAGATCTGGATCAAAAGGCATGCGCATTTGAATAACTTATTTTGTTTTGAAAGCCTAATCCCAAATTGTTTCCCTGATGGGTGGACCAAATTACGGCTCCATCGGCAATTGATTATTGTGGTTGTCTGGGAGCTCTCGTGATTTACTCAGGTATACTAGAAGGGATGCCTTAGTCTTTTTGGGATAGGATCTAGTGGGCTCTCCTGCCTTTCCTGAAGTGGTTGCACCCTCAGGGAGACGTGTTGTCCAAGCCTCAGGTACTGCAGAGCGAGCCAAAAAAGGCACATAGACCCAAGAAATTCCCTTTTACCCGCACATCTCCTTCACATACCACGTCACCTAGGGCAAGAGTCCATATTAAAGATGGCGGCGCTAGCGACAACTTGACCAGTCACCTGCCCCAATCTGCGATTCGAGGGGGCCGGGACCGAGGTGGCGCTGAGCCAATGGATGAGCCAAGGATGGGCGGGATTTTCGGAGAGGGGGGCGGGGAAAGGATGTGCTGCGCGCAGGCGCCCTGTCCCCGCAGCTTCTGGTTGTCTCCGAGCTCTCTGAGTAGGTCGGCACCGCATAGGTGAGCTCAAGAATTTGTGGGACCGCGGCGGGGTCGGGCCGGGCTGCCTTGGCTCTGAGTTCCGGGCTCCGGCCACTCTGGAAGGGCGCGCTCCAGGGGCCACCTCACGAGAACACGGGGAGCGAACGTGGAAGCGGAGGCTGGGGGTGGGGGGCTCCCCTGATGGCGGAGGAGCTGGCAGTCAGCGGTGCTCGGGCTGCGAGCGGCATCGGCCTGGAGACAGCACGCGGCTCTTGGGCTGGGGGATGCAACCCCTTCTGGCGGAGTTTGTCTGGGGGGCCGTGCGGGACCGGAGGGGCGACCCTTAACCTCTCTGGTCCCCCACTTCTTTCGTAAAGTGAGGAGGATAACACTTCCGCTGCTCCTCTCGCAGCCCACCACTGCCTCCTTTGAAGTTATGATCAATTTTGGGAACGAATTAGGGAGAAGAGCAGCCTCAAGTAAAGAGGGCTGGAGTGAACGGGAATTGTTCCCCACAAGTGAGAGCCTCGATGGGCTAGTGAGTCTGAGGTTGGAGGGAGCAGAGGAATATTGATGGGGGAGGGAGTCCTGGAAACCCACCTGATGCCATCTCATTTGCTGTCTTGGGGGGTGGGAAGGGCTCTCTCCTTCCTGAACGGGTTCGATCTCACTGTCTGTCCCGGTCTCTCTCCTCTCACCTTCTGTCTCTCTTTTTCCTTCTGTCTCTCCCCCCCTCTCTCTTATTCTCTTATCTCTTTTCCTTCTGTCTCTGTCTCTGCATCTCTCTTTCCTTCTGTCTGACTCTCCTTTCACTCTCTCTTTCCTTCTGTCTCTGACTCTCTCCTCTCACCCTCTGTCTCTTTTTCCTTCTCTCTCCCTCTCTCTCATTCGCTTATCTCTTTTCCTTCATCTCTCCCTCTGCATCTCTCTTTCCTTCTGACTCTCTCCTTTCACTCTGTCTCTCTTTTCTTTTGTCTCTGACTTTCTCCTCTCACCCTCTGTCTCTTTTTCCATCTGTCTCTCCCTCTCTCTCATTTGCTTATCTCTTTTCCTTCTGTCTCTGTCTCTGCGTCTCTTTTCTTCTGTCTCTGACTCTCTCCTCTCACCCTCTGTCTCTTTTTCCATTTGTATCTCCCTCTCTCTCATTCGCTTATCTCTTTTCCTTGTCTCTGTCTCTGCATCTCTTTTCTTCTGTCTCTGACTCTCTCCTCTCATCCTGTCTCTTTTTCCTTCTCTCTCCCTCTCTCTCTCTCATTCTCTTATCTCTTTTCCTTCTGTCTCTGCATCTCTTTTTCCTTCTGTCTCTGATTCTTCTCTCACTATCTCTTTTTCCTTCTCTCTGTCTCTGCCTCCTCTCATTGTCTTTTTTCCCTTCTCTGTCTCTCAGTCTGTTTTTGTCTGTCAGTCTCTCATATGTATGTATTTCCCTAGTACAAGTTTTCAACCCCCAGAATCATGAAAACACCTCCTTGCATTCATCCTCAGGGATAGGAGAAGGGTCATGGGATGGAGACAGCCTGAGGTTCTTGGAGCTGGCTGGGGAAACCTGAAGCCAACTACCAAACTCCAGTTTGGTGTGGGTCTTGCTATGTTTATGTGAAATTTTAATTTCTTTGAGAAGCTCAATTCAGTTCAACAGGTATTTTATTAAGTATCTTTTATGCCCCAGGCACTCAGGAGGCTCTGAATTCTGAGAAACTGGCCCTGCCCACAAAGATCTTATATTTTATTAGGGAGGAACAATTCACTCATAAGAGAGGGAAGAGAATAAGAAGTTATATAGACTATATTATAGAGAACATATATACTATATACCACAAAAACCCTCTAAAGTAGGTGTTGTTCTTTTCCTTAATTGGAGAAACTGAGGGAACCAGAGGTTAAGTGACATCACTCCAGGGTCACATTACTAGTAACTGCCTGAAGTTGAATGCGAACTCAGGACTGGCTGACTCCAGGCTCTATCCACACTGTTCCACCTAGCTGTCTCAGAAATAAATACAAAACATCCACAAAGCATATACAGAGTAATTTGGAGAGGTGGGGTGGGGTGGGGTGAATTAGATATGGGGCCCTTAGTATAGGCTTCCTGGAGGAGGAGGCACTTGAATTGAGGCCTTGAAGAGAAGCAGGATTTTAGGAGGCAGAGGCACAAGCATGGGAAGACAGCTTATGGAAAAATCAGAGATGGAATGTTGGGTCTTGGAGAAGTGTCCAGGAAAGGGGAGATAAGAGTTTTTCCCATTGTACTAAGCTGTTCCATTAAACAAAGCAAACCCCAAGACATTTTCTTCATCCCCCATACTCTAGCCTACTCAGGAAAGGGTGCCAGGGTGCTATCTCTTCAAATATTTCCTTCTTCCTTGTAATCATTCTTATTTGAAGGTGGAGCTTGGGTGTTTGCCAGGTCATTAAGAAGATTCTTTGTTAGTGGAATTGGTAGGAATGCTAAAGTGAATGTTTCCACCCAGTTTTTCCAGTCTTCCTCTTAGGTTGGGAGGTACCTGAAAGGTGAGAGATTGAGGTCGAGGTAGAGTTGGGTTGGGCCTATTTTAAATAAAACCACTTGATGAGCTTTGTGCCTTCTTTACTTGTAGCTATTGCTTTCCTCAGTTCCTTCCTACATTTAATTTTTCTTTCATAGGAGGCTGTGGTGTATTGGAAACAATTTTGGATTTGGAGCTCTGGATTTGAATCCTGGCTTTGCCCCTAACTCCCTAAATTTTCAGTTTCCTTAGCTGGCTTTACCCCTAACTCCCTAGATCCTTGAGTTTTCTTATCAGTCAGGATAGATGACAGGGAAGGTTCTTTCAGCTCTGGTCCCATCCTCTTCTGACACTTGCTTGGATAAAAAAATCAGAGGAGAATGAAACAGAACTCTCACACCTATGGCTGGGAGGAAGGGTTCTTAACCAAACAAGAGGTCAAGGCCCCGGGAACATATAGAAACATAAACAAAATGAATACAAGGTAATTATGTCAGACTTTCTTTCTTCACCCCCCCCCCTCTTTTTTTTTTGAATTACAAACCATTTATAAGTATAGAAGTTGGAATAATATTTTTATAATAATAGCTTTTTATTTTTTCAAAATAATGCAGAGATAATTTTCAATATTCAATATTAAATTTCAATGAATGAATTTCAAAATTCAATATTCAACTCTTGCAAAATCTTGTATTCCGAATTTTTCTATCTTCCTCTCCTAGATAGCAAGTAATCCAATATCGGTTAAATATGTTCAATTCTTCTAAATGCAGTTCCACATTTATCATGCTGCTCAGGAAAAATCAGATCAAAAAGGAAAAAAGTGAGAGACCAAAAAAAAAAAAAAAAAAAAGGAAAAAACAAAAACAACAATAAAGGTGAAAATACCATGCTGTGCTACACATTCAGTCCCCATCCTCTCTGAGGATACAGATGGTTCTCTTTATTACAAGTGTATTGAAATTATGCCAGACTTTCTGGGGTGATCTTGAGCAATGTCCTGAAAGAAGTGAACTAGAGCTGAGCAGGAAGTGCATGGGAGATGGAGTGCCTTGTGAACAGTGAAATTCTTTTTGTCTAGACTGTAAAATTTGGGAAGGAAAGTAATAAACAATGACTTTGGAAAGACAGGGTCAAGTCGTGAAGGTCTTTAGAAGTTAAATTTGTTTTTTTTCAGTCGTGTCCAACTCTTTGGTTTTTCATTTCCTTCTCCAACTCTTTTTAGAGATGAGGAAGCTGAGGCAAGCAAGGCAGGGTCACATAGCTAATGAGTGTCTGAGGCCAAATTTGGGCTCATGATGATGAGACTTACTGACTCCAGGTCCGGTATTCTTTTCCCTGTGCCACCTACCTACCCCTAAAAGTTATAGTTTTGTATTTTATATTTCAAATAGTTTGTGTTTTATCTTGGAGAAAATGGGAAGCCTCTATTATATTTTTTGAGGAACTACTAGAATTTGAATAGTAGAATGACAGCAGTTAGATTTATGTTTAAAGGAGTCACTTTGACAGCTTCTTTGGAGGATGAATTGGAATGAGTTGAGATGAGGCTGTGAGATTAGTTAGGAGACTGTTAGAATCTTGGCAAAAGGTAATGGGAGTTTGAACTAAGATGGCAATCATGTTAAGTAAAGTAAAAATAATAGATGGGAGAGATATGGAGGTAAAAATGATACGATTTGGTATCTGATGGAATTTATGGGTGAGGGGAAATTAAGGTTACGGTTCTGAAGCCGGGAGACTGGAAGACTCAATTTTTAAAAATGTCTCTGCTTAATATCAAAGAAGTTATAATCCAACAGGAATGTAAGAATGCTAAGGCTACAATGGCATTAGTTGGAACTACTAATCTTGGATGTAAAGCAGGGTTATGGTGGTTTGTACTGACTAATTCTGTTTTTTCTTAGGAGTGAGGATGGTGTGGCCCTGGAAAGGGAGTAAGGAAGCAGGTACACTGGCATCCCTCATCCACTGAGGCCTGGGGCTGTGGGCCATGGCAGGTCGGCCTCTGGCCTGGCTCTTCAGCCTGCCCACTGCTGTAGTCTATGGTTCATTGTCACTCTTTGTCTCCATTCTACACAATGTGTTTCTGCTGTACTACGTGGACACATTTGTTTCCGTGTACAAGATTGACAAACTGGCCTTCTGGGTCGGAGAGGTAGGTGTCCCATGAATTCCATGGCAAACTGGGTCTGTGATGTGGGGCTGGAATTGAGATCCTCTGACTTCAGAACTGGTGCCCCTTCCACTGGGTCATGTGGCCTTCCATCATTAATGGGAGTAGAATTGAGGTCCTCTGACTTTGAAAATGGTTCCTTTTCCACTGGGTTACGTGGCTTCCTATGACTAATCTCTCAAGCACTATAGCTGTTCCCCAATCAGGAAGATTATAGCAGACACCCCCTTACCAAATCCTAGGAGCTTGTAGCTGGGACTTTAATACTGGGAGCTGGGGAAAACTTGCCTCCAGATAGACCCCAGAGTGCCCTGCATACTCCTCCCTTTGACTTGCCTCTCCTTCCCCCAAGCCTGCAGTGACTAGCCAGGCCATGCTGGGTGCTCAAACTTAGGCTGTATATATTCACAACTCTTAATCTCCTGCTGGTCCTGAGCACTCAATCTGTGTTAAGACATTGCTATCAGTATAATGGTTCTTTCTTACCCCTGTTTGCAGACAGTGTTTCTCCTCTGGAACAGCCTCAATGACCCACTCTTTGGCTGGCTCAGTGACCGTGTCTTCCTCAGCTCCTCACCCAGGTGTGTGGCTTAGGGATGGATGGCTGTCAGAATTTGAAGTGGTTTTATTGATGAAGTAGTCCAAATTTTTCATTTTACAGATGGGAAAACTGAGGCCTGGAGGCAGGAAATAAAGGGACTTACCAAGATCACACAATTTAGTGGCCGAATTTCTATGGTTTCCTGTACAGGGTTTTCTCCATTATTCTGTGTTGCCTCAGTTTTTATTACCTTTTGGGGTCACCCTCTTGCCTAGAGGGGTGAGGGTCCCTTCTGTATTACTTGGAGTCAGAGGTACTAGAGGTGGGCTCCTAATCCTGAATGCTGTCTTTTCCTCCTGTTACCAGATGAATCTGGGGAAGGAAGGACAAAGGCAGGAAGTGCCCTATCTAACTGGTTAGTTCCTCTAGTCTCCAGACTAGATGATTCTTCCCTGTTTCCTTCCCTAATCACTTTCTGCAGGAGCAGGAGTAGAGAGTGTATTCTCTAGGTGAGAAAACCTGGAAAGATTTGAGAAAGATTTGGGCCTCTGGTTTAGGGGATGGCTTATGGAGCTGAGCCCTTGACTGGGTCCCCAAGCCTCCATGTCCCTTCTGTAAATGGAAGTTCAGTAAATTGTTCCAGATTTACTTGAGGGCAAAGGGGAGGAGATGTGTGCACACTGTGTGGGGATGAGAGTCTCCTGATTCCTTCCTCTGGTCTTTTCGCAGGGCAGGAGCTTCGATCCCAACCCAGGATGTGGTTCTGAGCAGGCTCCGGGCTCTCAGCCGGCATGGCCCATTGCTGGCTCTCGCCTTCCTGGCATTCTGGGTGCAGTGGGCACCTACGGGGATGCAGTTCTTGCTCTGTTTGTGTCTCTATGATGGCTTCCTGACCCTGGTGGACCTCAATCACCACGCTTTGCTGGCTGACCTGGCCCTGTCTGCTCATGGCCGAACACACCTCAATTTCTACTGTTCTCTCTTTAGCGCAGCAGGCTCTCTCTCAGTCTTTGCCTCTTACACTGTGTGGAACAAGGAAGATTTTTCTTCCTTTCGTGCCTTCTGCGTGGTTCTGGCCGTCTTCTCTGGGCTTGGCTTTACTGGAGCCACATGGCTCCTAAGGCAGCGGTTTGAGACAGAGGGGAAGACACTGGAGGCCCTGCATTCAGCCTCAGAAGGGTAAGTGGTCCGTTGTATCCCTAGCTCCCTTTGATTCTCCACACGTTTGTTCTGGGAATACATACAGAAACAAGTGACTTTGAGGAGTTTATATGCAACTGGGGAGAGATCTTATAGACTCAGGGAAGTGTTATATAAGGTAAACTGAGATAAAAGAGACAGTTAACTGACAGAAGGCTTCCCAAAAGCAGCAGCATCTGAGCTGAGCTTGAGGCAAGATAAGGATGCTGAGGGGGGGCCGAGGAAGAGGCACATTTCAGAAATGGACAGTAGCTTGTCTCTGAGGTTCCTGGCTCTGTGACCTGCCTTTTTTTCTTTTCTCCAATTGCCTTATCATTTCTGTTTCTTAAAGACACATTTATTTCCAAACCTATTCCTCCTCACCTCTCATATTCATTGGGCTAGCTCCCATAAATAAAGACGGGGAAAGTCCATCAGCATGGCTCTTCTATATGTCAGTTGATAAAAGTCTTCCTCTGTTTTTCTAAAGTCACGTAGGTCATTCCACAGTAACATTCCCTGATATTAATGTAGTTTGTTTAGCCATCCCTTACTCTATGGTTTTCGTTGTTCAGTCATTTTAGTCATGTACAATTCTTTATGACCCCATCTGGGGTTTTCTTGGCAAAGATACTGGTGTGGTTTGCTATTTCCTTCTCCAGCTCATTTTATTGATGAGGCAAAGTGACTTGCCCAGGATCATACCAGTAGCAAGTGTTTGAGACCAGATTTGAGCTCAGGAACTCTATCCTTTGCATCACTTGGCTGCCCACTTGTTGATCCACTGCATACCCAATTCTTGGCTCTCACAAAAAGATCTTGCAATTATTGCAAAAATCTTGCAAATATTTTTTAAACATAGGGCCCTTCATTCTGTCTTTGATTTCTCATTTGGGGTATAGGAATGGGAGTGGGTTTCTCTTTAGCAGTGGCATCTTTAGATCAAAGGGTATGAGAGTTTTTAGTTACTTTTTTAAAAGCGAAATTCCCTAATGCTTTCCAATTTACGGCAGTTCCAACAGTGAATTCCTATGCCTGCTTTTCTGCAGCCCCTTGCACAGTGATTATTTCCAATTTTTGTCATTTTTGCCAATTTGCTGGGTGTGAGGTAAAACCTCAGTTGTTTTGATTTGCGTTTCTCTTAGAGATTTGGAGGAATCTTTCATATGGGTAAGAGCCTGCCATTCTTTGAAGAGCTGCTCTATCAGGCCCTTTGACCACTCAGCACAGTGGCCTGACTTCTAATTCTCTGTGACCAGGCTTGGAAGGCCCCAGAAGACTGGAAGGGAAGAATTAGGAGACGGCAGGGCAGGGCCAAGAAGGGAGGGCAGAAAAGGAGGGGAAGCTGGGGAGCTCTGGGGATCAGGTGTGGGAGGAGAGCTGCAGCAGCCTGGGCTGTCTGTCTCTGTCTCTAAAGCCCAGATGGGGAAAAACCATGCGTAAACGAGGAGGAAAAGAGGGTCACTCTGGGCGAGTATCTCCAGCAGCTAGCACGCCATCGAAACTTCCTCTGGTTCGTAGGCATGAACTTGGTGCAGGTATGGGTGTTGTTCTTGTCCTTCTCTCCATGTCCCCGTCCCAGTGTGAGAACCGTGTCCACGGCTGGGTTGTGGAGCCTAAGAAAGGGTGGACATTTGGGTTCCCTGGTGGGGAGAGCCTTGTAGCGTAAGATCCGAATGGGTAGATGAGAAGCCCTGGGATGGTTGGAGATTGCATTTGTGGGTAGAAGACTTGGTTTCAAATACCTCTGCTTACCCATATTTTCTGTATCACCACGTATCAGCTTTGGGCTTCAGTTTTTTGTGGCCTTTATTTTGTGGCCGTATCAGTTCATGTGGCCTTTGAGGTAGTTGGTCTTCATGATCTTTAAAACCTTTTCCAGCTCTGAGTCTTGTAACATGGTTTTCTTCATGTTGTAGAAAATAAAGAGCCTTGGTCTGAGAGCCAGCAGACCCTCTAGCTTACTCTGTAATTAATGAGACCTCAGTTCCCTTTCTATTAAAAGAAATCCAATTAGATTGGAATAGACATACTATTTAGTGGTTTGAGAATATTTCAGCTGCCCAAGAATCTGTGCCAAAGATTCCATTTATGAAAAAAGGGTTCTAGGTCAGGCCACCTGGGGAAAAAGGGGAAAAAGGGAAGAAAAAGAACCAGGAAGACCTGCCCGCAGCTGAGCTCACAGCAGCCCTGCTGGTGTTAGAATTGAGTTTTATCTCATGCATCCCACAACCCCACCAGTGTCTTAACTCATGACAGTGCAAGCTGAGAAGTCACATTTGAAAATACTGGTATTGTTAATGCTGTAAAGTTACCCATTTATATATCCTGTAAATAAAAGGCTATTAAATTAAAAAAAAAAAATACTGGTATTATTTTACATTGTTCCACTAAGTTTCATGTCCTTTAATAAAAATTAGCTGCAACCATGTGACTCTTTTTCACTTTTGTGACTATTCAGCATGATTAGTCAGTAGAAAATAGGATAGTTTTCTGTGGTTTCCAGAATTTCCTATCTGTTGTGGGAAGAGGATGTTCCACACAAATTTAAACCTTTTTCATAGAGATGATAGTAGTCGACCAAAACTTTTTTGCCTTTTAATTGGCCCGTTTTACAAAACAGTGGTCCAAATCTGTGCCCACTTCCCATGGTGACCAGCTCAGGGCTCCTCATGGGCCTGCCTCTGCCAGGCAGTCTCCCTTTCCCAGCTCCCTCTCACCTGCTGCTCTCCTCATGGCTGCTGTTGGATTCCAGGTCTTCCACTGCCACTTCAACAGCAACTTCTTCCCTCTCTTCCTGGAGCACTTGCTGTCAGACCAGATCTCTCTCTCCACAGGCTCCTTCCTTCTGGGTGAGTTGGGGTCTGGACCTTTGTGGTGGGGGTAGGGGCGGGGGCGGTTCCAGTCTGCTAGCTCCACCACACGTCTCCTACCTAGGCTTTAACCAACCCTGTGAATCCGGCTCAGTTCCCCAAGCGAGAGTAGGTCCCTTCTCGCGGCAGAGCCTGCACCTAGCCCTGGCCCTCCCTCTACCTTCCCTTCTCCGTGGGGATGCGACCTGGAAGAAAGGCCGGAGCAGGGCTGGCTAGCCCACATGGCAGGGGTGGGGCCTTGGTGGAGGCCGGGCCTGGGAGGGTCATTCTGAGGTGTGGGCAGGGGCAGAGTTGCAGGCTTCTGTGGTCTTGCCATTGACGGCCACTCCTGGGGTTCAGGGGCATTATCTCCCTAGGCTGGGGCAGGAGCACGGGAACTCCAGGGCTTCTGCCCAGGCCCACCTGTCCCTATCCAGAAGCCTCTGAGCCTTTCTGAAGCCAGGGCTGGGGCCTGGCTCCTTCTAACTTGTGGAAGTTTTCCCCTAGGGGTGTCCTACATCGCTCCTCATCTCAACAACCTCTACTTCCTGACGCTGTGCCAAAGGTGGGGCGTTTACGCAGTGGTTCGAGGGCTCTTCCTTCTCAAGCTGGGCCTCAGCCTCCTCATGCTGCTGGCCGGGCCGGACCACCTCCACCTGCTGTGCATCTTCATTGCTAGGTACCCAGGGACCCCTCTGAAACCTGCTTTCCCGACCTGTCCCTGACCTGCTGTTCTCTGGTTCCCTTTCACTCCTATGCCAGTCCTAACCCTGATGAACTCTCCATCCTAGCTTCTTCCATCTCCTGCCAACCCCAGCCCAAGATCAGCAGATTATTCCATTTCCCCTAATGCTACAGTTTCTACCCATCTGCAGCAACCGTGTGTTCACGGAGGGCACCTGCAAGCTGCTGACCCTGGTGGTCACAGACCTGGTGGATGAAGACTTGGTGCTGAATCGTCGGAAGCAGGCCGCTTCAGCCCTTCTCTTTGGGATGGTGGCCCTGGTGACCAAGCCTGGCCAGACCTTTGCCCCACTGCTGGGCACTTGGCTGCTTTGCTTCTATACTGGTGAGTGCCCTCCCCCTCGAGGAGAGGGATGGGTGGAGGTCCCTCAGTGTCTAGTGGCCTCTAGTCCCAGCCAGCTGTCCCTCGGCCCCTAGACTAGGTGGGGATGAGCCTCGATGGGGAGGGAATAGCGTTGGCTTGGTGCCATCTGCCTTGTCCCTCCTGAGACCGAACAGGATCTTCAAGGGAGGACAGTTTGACTTGCCTTTTCCTTTTTCTTGTTCTAGGCCATGACCTTTTCCAACAGCCCTTGCTGACTCCGGTGGGCAGTGCAAGGCCTTGGTTGGACCCCCCTGCCCCACCACGGGCATCCACTTTACGTCAGGGATGCTTCTACTTGCTAGTGCTGGTGCCCATCATGTGTGCGCTGCTGCAGCTGATCACTTGGTCCCAGTTCACCTTGCATGGGAGGCGCCTGCACATGGTCAAAGCCCAGCGCCAGAGTCTGTCCAAGCCCTGGGCTTTGGACATTAAGACTGTATGAGGGACCTCCGGGGAAGGCAGACTAGGGTGCTGTTTGCCCAGCTACTTTCTTAACCTCACCAGGAGCTGGGAGCCTCCTCACCCAGGCTCTTCTCTGGCTTTGTTTCTCAGGTATAGCAGTAAGTAACATGGCTGGGGAATGGACCTCCAGGGTTTTCCCTTGGACCTGGCCAGATGCAGAGGTCATGGTTTGCCAGGCTTCCTCTCATCTCTCAACAGTTGACTCAGGGCAAAGGCTATGAAGTGGGTTCTCAGGATGTGGTTCTGGGCTGTTTTAAGCAGATGAAAAGAACCAGGAATCGGGTAGGGCTAAGTCGGGGAAGGGCACACCGCTCACCCCCAAGTCTGTGCCCTCTGATTTGTGCCTAACACAGGTATTAATGAAGCACTTCATTTCCCTCTGCACAAAGAGGGCAGCAGAGAGGGCTGCCTTTTCAGAAGCTTGGGATGGCCCCGACTACCTGGACAGAAGCTTATGGAGAGGAACTGTTCTCCATAAGGGTGGTCATTGGGCCTACACGATTCCCAGAGGTTGGCCTATGCCTGAAGGTCAAGGTGGGGGCACTCTGTGGGTGCCACTTACCCAAACTCTTTTTGTCATTTCAAATTCTTTGTACTTCACTTGCCCCAGAAATGGATTCATTTCCCAGGGACTCATTAAAGCCAGTAAATCACTTTTGCTCCTTAGACATTTTCTGTCAGGAGTGGGGGTTTATTGTGATTGGCTTCTGCATGAAGAGTCGGTCCAAGTGGCTCAAAGCTGAGGGTGTCACAGCAAGTATAGAAGACTGAACACCAGCCAGAGCAGAGGAAGGACTCAGGAGCTAGGTGTATGAGAAGCCTGAGCCCAGGGTAGGGCAGTGCAGAGTCCTGGGTTTGACAGAGATTAGAAATCTTGCTCTTCCCTCCTGTCCAGGCCTCTTAGTAGCAGACAAATGAATGATAGGTCCGAGGTAGCACCAGTCACTTGTAACTGGAAGGGAGTTGGCCGGCTGACCTCTAGTCCAACAAGCAATGGTTCCTTGTGTGTTGTTGACTATAGAGAACACCAGGCATCAAGTATCTATGGAACAACTTTATTTAAGTACACTGGGCACCACCAGGCAACGTGGTTTGGAGACAGGCTGTGCAGGGCAAAGGATGGGGCTGAGAAGGAAGGTGGAAGGAAGCACACTGCAGTTTGGTTGCCACATTGCTTTCACACACACCTGGCCACCCCCCTCTGGCTGGGGCCTTTGGTCACGGTGGAGTGGGGGTGGGGCGGGGAGGACACTGGCATCTTTGGAATTTCGAAATGGGATAGGCAGGAGCCTGCTACACATCAGGGAGGGCCACATGATTATTCACAATGCCCTAAGTATCAACAAAGGCAAATAGGCACCCAGGGGCTCCTAGATTATAGGCCACTGTTTAGGGAGGAGTGGCTCAAGCCAGATGCTTCAACAGAAATTGACCCAGAGCAGGATGTAAAAACCATCTCATTGGACAAGGAGTGGGGCACTGCCTTTCCTTCCTCAGCGCCTGGATCCCTTGCTTGAAGGCCTAGGCCGATTTCAGCAGTGTCAACCCTAAGAATTAGATCCCTCTTCCAGTGATTTCTTCCAGTTTGCCTAGGTAGTCAGCAGCAGGTTAGGGGCCCTCTGTCAGACTCCCTCCATTCCAACTTCCAACTCTGGCTTTCCTTCTTTCTCTCTTAGGCCTGGGGCCCATGGTGAAGCTAAGGGCACAATGCAAAACTTAAGGCTGGCCAGGCCATTGGGTTCCCAAGGGTGGTCTGCCAGCCGGTCTACACTGCCACCGAGAAAGCCAGAGACCAGACTCCTTTGCACCTCTGCCTAAGAACCACCCCCAGAGGGGTTTCGGGGATAAGGCACCTTCACTTCCTTCCCTAGCTTAATTTTCGACAAAACTACAAAACCCCAGTGAAGGCACTGGCACTCGATGCACCAGAAAAGCCCACTTGGAAGTCTGCCTGGTGACAGAACTATAAGCAGGAGGAAAGGATTAGTGTTGGCAGGAATGCCTTTGCTCAAAACCTTCAGTTCCAACTGGTCCCAGTGCCCGTGTCTGCTATCTCAGTGGGATACTGTTAAGAGTACTTAGTGAGACCTGGTGGGTCCCCTATCTTTCCAGGGGCTGGGCTACTACGCTAAGCTTAGGTGCTGTAAACATTAGTGTCTGGAGGGAGACTAGCAAAGGGCAGGTAGTAAGCAACTGGGAATCTCCCCTTGCCTCCTCCTCAGCCCTCTTAATGACTAGGAGGTTATCAAACACTTTAATAATAAATAAAATCATATGGCAAATAGGATTTTACTTAAACTGCATTGAAGCAAAGATGGAGGAGGCACATAAAATGTGCCCGAAGCTGTAGCTTCCCCCCTCATCTATCCTACCTGCCAAGAGTGCAACTTGATCCAAAAGGCAGGTTAGCCCCACCTAGACTCCTTAAACTCTCCCCTGTTTTCTCCAAGGTTTTACAGAGCAGAAGAAGAACAGCAGCAAGGACATTGTGAAGGATGTGCTTAATTGGCCTGTGCCTCAGCACCTTCCTCCAGCCAGTGACCCCTACCCTCCACCAATTCCTTCCTGTGGTCCTGACCCTTAGGTAAATCCAAAGATTCCTGTCCTCTCACCTGTTCCCCTAACCCAGGGATTTCTGAAATAGCCCCGAGTGTGCTTCTCCTTATTCCACAAACAAAAACAGCAAGAAAACCAAACAGTTCCTGCACAGGTCCCTATGATCAAGTGGCCAGCAAGTAACCATGAAGAGCAAAGGGAAGGTGGTAGGCCTGAGCTCCAGCCACCTGGGAGGTGGTCAGGGAGATGGTAGCAGGGCCTTTCTTTTAGGTGATTCAGTTTGCCCTCCTCTTCTCCCTACAGCAGTAAACATAGTCCCAAAAAGAAAGAAAAAGGACCAATAGACAAAGAAATGGGGCACTCCAGCCAGGTGTTCTCCCCTCTCAGGAGCAAGTTAGTGGTCAACCCCTGGGTCCTAGGCTCCATCGTGGGGGAATTCACCGTCTTTGTTGGACACCGGGCTCCCCGGGCCACACTGGCACACGCACATCCACACGCATACATACCCACACCCACATCCACACATACCCACATACAGGCAGCTCCTCACACACTCCAACTCAAGAAAGCGAGTTTTAAAGTGGAGTTAACTTCGGAGAGAGGTGAAAGAGACGTCCAAACATTAAAAGGTTTTCCTGTGGATGGAACGGGCGCCGTCTTCTTCATATTCCTTTTTAGATACCCACATCTTCTTAAAGGTGTCCAGAGAGGCCAGAATGGAACCCCTGTGACAGAAGGAACACAAGGGGGCAGTGTGAGTAGCTTATATCTAAGTTAAAACCAGGTTAAATTATTCTTGAGCTCAATTAGGCCTCAGTCTTCCACCCACTTCCATAAATACTCACCCGATCCATGTTGAATATAATCTCTCCTGAGGAGCAGATATCTGCAAAGAAGTTGAAAAGAAGGGTGAGGCTCAAATCCTTCCCTTTACCTCCCCCAAAGCAGTCAGTTAGAAGCACGGAGCAGGCAACCTCTGTGGCCAGCAGCATGGCCGTCTCCGGACACTGCCTGCTGAACAAGGCCCTATTCTAGGGAACCCACCCTGGAAAAAGCCAGGCCCTACTAATGGACATCATTGCTCAACAGAGCCCTGGCTATCCAAGGCTTTTTTTCCTGCTACAGTCTCATCACACACAATGGGAAGTTCCCTGGGGCAAAGCAGCAGACCCAAACACCTGCCACCTGCCACCTTTGCCCTGCTGTTCTGACAGCAGGGCCCTCAGGAAGACTTCAGAGTCACAGACTGAAGGCCTACAGAGAAGGCAGGCGTCATCTGAAGCCTGAATCTCAAGGACTTAGACCAGAATTTTCCTCGGCCTCATGGTCTGGGTCACTGGAGGCAGCAAGGTGTGGGTCTAAGGCTCCAGGGAGGACCATTCCCACACAGGCTTTTCATACCCCAGTCCCAGATTTTTCCTACCCTGATTTTCACGTCTTTTGGAGCCAGTTTCTTCACTTCACTCAGTAGTCTGTCACCAAAACCTGCAGAAGCCAGGAAAGGAAAGTCCCAAGTGATTTCTCCAGTTCCCTGTGACCACAAGGGCCGGTCATTCAGAGGGTGATGACAAACCTTTGAATAGGGTGGAACCTCCTGAAAGCACGATGTTGGAGAAGAGCGTGCGCCTCAAGTCCATGTCTGACTTTTGGATGGCAAACACCAGTACTTCGTGGATGCCCTCACTCTCCTCGCCAATCAGGTCTGGCCTGAATAGAAGCTCAGGGGCACGGAATCGAGAGGGGCCGATCTGCAGAGCAAAAAACCACTTTGGAGGAAGGGGGGGAGCTTCTACAGGGGCCATTAACCTCCTGTTTTCCCAGAACTTTAGGAAAGAAAGTAGAACCCCAGGGATCTTCTCAGAGCTCAGGGAATTTAGAAAGTCCATGCTTAGGAAATAACCTTCACAAATATATTAAATAGGCCTTGAATGCAGGTTCAAATAATGCAAGTCCTGCTAGGAAAAAGAAACTGCTCTCTTGGGCAAGATCTATTAGCCCGTAACTCCTTGCTGCTGAGAGAAGCCTAAGGCCTGCCTCAGCCCAGACTCTCCTCCACCTACTCCGTCAGAGTCGATTATCTCTCTGGCCCACTGAGAACAACTGGAGTATTTTTGCAGATAGCTCATTTTTCCCTATAAGGAACAAAGTTCAAGATGCTTAACAACAAGAAGTAAATCAGAGTATAAAGCTGCATAATCTGATCTGTAATCCTACTTGGCTCCCAGCACCAATGACTTGTGTCTGGCTTCCAAATTTTTTGTAGCCCAAACTACAGATTAACATTTGAGGCAGCATTAAAGCAGCTTTGATTTTCTAAGGACTTGGCAAAGAAGCAGTTTGTTTTTCAGACCCTGGCCTCCACGGAGCTAGCCCTATTTTAGGCGAGGGTTCTATTCCCAGAGGTTCTCTAGTGGATTTGTGCCCTGTTCAAATACCTCAATGGTGCTCCCATCAGGCAGGTAGTACTGAGCCTTCTCTGTCTCCAAAGTTTCATCTTTCTGTGGGTTTATGGACAGGTAGCAGGCTCTCTGTAAGGTAAAGCACGAGAGGGTTAAAAACAGAAGATGTCACATCAGAGTTAGAGTATTGTATAGCAGATGACTACCATCTGTAAGATCTACCTTCAGAGCACAGTTTTTGTGAGAAGAAATGGCTCTAAGGTCTTTCCTTTTCCTTTCACCAGTTTTCACTGCTAGTCCAACTCCTGACCACTTGGAACATGTGGCTAAGATGGTGGATAACTCCCAATTCTTCCACAGCCATAACTACAATAAGCTTTCTCTTTCCACGTGAGGAATGTGGCCTTGGGGTGCTCCCTCATTCCCAGCTCAGCTTTCTGTAAGAATTCTTCCTTTTCTTTAGAAGAGGAAAATAATGGAGGTGGTGAAGGTGCCCTTCTGGGCACTGACCACCAGAGGGCAGCACTTCAGGAAGCTAGCCTCTTGGCACACCTATTGCATTCTGGCGGCACAGAAGGAGTTTTCCAAGGAGAGCACAGATAAGTCACAGTGGCCTTCCAAGTCTGTTTTCAAGGATGTGTGATAATGCTGGCAGAGGTGCTCCCTCCTCCACAAAAAATGGGTCATGACCCCTCTAGCACTTAGTTGAGGGTCCTCATGAGTTGCTTTGGCCAAAACATTCATTACCCTGTGAACAAGCACCAGAGCAATGAGTCTCTGAATTTAGCTAGCTTGGTCTTCAAACAGCAGACGTAGAGTTCATCACCTGGTTTGTGCCGGAAGCCTTTCCTGCTTGTTAGGGCCCGCCAGAGACTGCATTCTGCTGGCACTGCCTTTTAGAGCTCAGGCCTGCCTCCATACCTGGCTAAGGCACTAGAAATTAGCAGAACTTTAGTGGAAGCCTCGTTGCAAAAGGGAAATACAAAGAATTAATGACATTTGCTAGCAGAGGTGAGACTTGAGCCCAGGCCTTCTGACTGGAAATGCAGAGCTCTTTCCACTACTCGATATAGGCCTCCTCTGGTGCTGGAGAATGAATTGCTGGGAGACTCCCTACCTCTCTTTTCTCCAAAGACACTGACTTTCCTTGGAGGCAACTAGGGAACACAGAGATAAGAGTATTGGACTTGGTTATCAGGAATACTGAAGTTCATATCCTTCCTCAGACGTTTACTAGCTGTGTAACCCTGGACTTCTTTTAGCCTCAGTTTTCTTATCTGTAAGATGAAGATAATAATGGCACTTGCCTCACAGAGCTGTTGTGAAATGTCAATGAAAAAATACATATGTAATGCAGTCTGCAACCTTAAGATCATTATATAAGTATTAGTTGTATACATTATTATCACTTCCCTTTCCCCCCTATTCCTGGAAAGTTGCATCAGTGCTCTCTAGGAGCCCTGCTTCCCCCTTCCTGACCAGTTGCTCTGGATTCCAAACCCAGTTCTTGCTGGTGTTCCTGTCCCAGAGAGAGCTTACCTCTTTGATGGTTTTAACAATTTCAAACTCAGATGAGGAGTGAAAATCATAGCCCTCCTTGCGCAGGTAGAGACGGAGGAAACGGGAGACATCTCGGCCAGCAATGTCAATGCGCATGATGGAGTGGGGCATGGCAAAGCCTTCATAGATGGGTACTGCGTGGGTGACACCATCTCCAGAGTCCAGAACCACTCCTGTGGTTCTTCCTGTTGCATATCTGAAGCACAAGGGGCAGGAATCAATAGTCTGACTTTTCCTCCAGGAAGAAGTCCACTCCTTCTAAGCAAGCTGCCCAGTTCCAGCTAAAGTCAAAGCCCGCCATTCAAGGACAAGGAAGGCACTTCTACTCCTTGCCTCTCAGTTAATTCGAGTAAAATAAAGAAAACAAGGAACTGGAAGGAAAACTCACATATTGCCTTCCCCTGTAGAACAGAAGCCTTCTGAGAGGAAGGACTACTTTGTCTCATCTTTGTTTTCTCAATTCCTAGCACAATACCTGGCACGTGGTAGGTGCTTTAAAAATGTGCATTAAATGAATAAATGTTTTTCTCACAGAACTGCAAGAAAAACACTTTGTAAACCTGAAAATGTTATATATCCATAATTATAATCATGATTATTATTTCTACAATAGCTTCCTTGGAGTTGGACCTCCCTCATAGCATCACTAAGTAGAGCTAAAAAATGAACCAAGATTTGAGAAATATATACAATAAGTTAATCATCCTCCTTTGAAACCAAAGCTTTACTTATTTCTTCCACAAAGCATCCTGGAAAAACCCCTGAAAAAGCTGATTCTCTCAGTAGAGAAGACAGCTTTTTCCTGACTTGTTCCAGTGACTCCATTCTCCCTAGACAGTACCCATGTTCTCTTGATAGAAATAGGCACACCAGGCATTAGGATGTGCAGTCAGAGAAGGACAAGGGTTTAAAGATTTTGTAGCATATGCTGTTCTTCCCCCTCCCCCTCTTCTTCCTTCAGGATTCCCAGCAGGCTTAGCAAGCATTCACAGATGTGCACAGCATGGGTAAAACCATTTCCTAGTTTACTACCCATATGGTTCTGCCCACTGGCTACTAAATTCAATACCAATCTGAGTTGACAGAAATCTGAGTGGACAAAGACAACAAGGAACTCTCATTTGGTTTCCACATAGATCAATTCCTCTATGATTACCAGTAAGCTTCAATACCTCCCTCCCCCTTTTTCCTCATTCCCTCTACCTCTTCTAGATTGGGGCACCAGACTGTTCTGAAACATCCTGAGTGGATGGAGTTGGGGACCAGCTTGGGTCAGTGGCCTGGTTATTTACCTCTGGAGATAGTCAACTACTCACAGGCTAAGCACGGCTTGCATGGAGATGAAGAGGGCTGGCACATTGAATGTCTCAAAAAAAACTTCAGCAGCACGTTCCCGGTTTTTTCGTGGGTTCAAGGGAGCCTCAGTCAGGAGCACAGGATGCTAGTAAAATAGCCCCAACCTCATATGAGTATGATCTCCAAGGTTCTAATTCTCATTAACAGGTAAGTAGGTAAAGAAGACAAGAGCTCTAAATGGGTAGCAGACTGGCCTCTATCACAGTTGACAGCTGTGAGATTGCCCATTCAACAAGCAGGACTAGGGGTATCTCCCTGTACTTTTTAGGTCTTTGAGGGCTTCCTGTGAACAAAATAACTCTCACCTCTTCTGAGAAAGTCTGAAGCTGGTCTTTGGAATAGACATACTGCCAGATGCGCTCCATGTCATTCCAGTCCTTCACGATGCCATGTTCCATGGGGTAGCGGATAGAGAGCAGCCCACGATGCTCCTAAAAGCAGAAAGCAAAACTTCTATATAACCAGTAAACTTTCAGTCCCATGGTCCAGAATTCTACTGTCTCAGTGTTGTGCTTGTATTCAGGGTAAAAAGGGGACTAGCAAGAAAATGTAGTTTAAAAAAAAAAACCCCAAAACCAACTTGGATATATTTTCAGATATGGTCAATATGCTGGCTCATATTACTTGTTATAAAAGAATATATTGGGAGAGTTAGTAGGAAGTAACAGAAGCCACTGAAATATAAAAAAATTGCACAAAGGAAAAAACTTCAGAAAAGGACATTGAAAACTACAAGGTAAATTTTTTTTTATTACTTCATTCAATTTAATGTACCCACTACTAACTGTATGTAATACAAGTAAACAATTTGGTATTTAATCCTTTTTTGGAGGGGTGAGAGGGACTTCAGTTCCTTCAAACTCAACCTATAATCTAAGAGACTTTTTCCATATCTCTAAAAAGCAAAGTTTCTTAAAATGGGATCCATGAAATTGTTTTTTCTGTTGTTTGATAACTGTATTTCACTGTAACTGGTCTTTATATTCCCATATGTTTTATTTTGTGCATTTTAATATAATATTCTGAGAAAGGGTCAGATAGATTCTATGACCCAAACAAGTTGAAGAAGTCTTACTCTGGAATGATCCAATATTCAATCTCCCTTCATTGCTTCAACTGCTAAATTGGAATAAATACTAAGTCATCAGGACTTGAAGCAATAGATGTAGGGCATTCTGCTTATTATCTGGAACAAAAATAATAAAGTTCTTATAAAATTTCTTATTCTTATGGGTTCATATCTGGAAGGCCAAGGCTGAATTCAGCAGCAAGAATATTGCTATTCCTCTTAGTAGAAAATAACTGAAAGCTTTAGCACTAATGAACTAGTTATATGAGTATTGATCACTATATCCATTACATAACCAAGTGAGAAGCAATAAATTTTTGCTTCATTGCATTTCTTTTCATGTGACTGAAAGAATTCCAAAGAGTCTCAATTTCAGGTCTATGTTACTGTTTGCCACAACAGGATCAGGAAGAGCTCCTGAACCAGAGGTTGTTACTATGAGAAGTGGGATGACATGATGATTGGGATGGGGACTATGTGGAAGATCATGAAAGGAAGCTGTTTCTTTTTGTAGCTGTGCTCTTTTGCTGAGAAGGGCAACACTTAGGAGAAGGGATAGGGTGGGGGTTTTAAGATCTTGAAGGGAAAGCTCTTTTGATACCTTAAGACTACTTATCTGTAGTTTATTACCTCTGCTTTGGGGCCAATGAAAATGTCTCCTTCCAGGGCTCCAGCCATGACACGGACATGTTTGGGTCTGCCTACGCTGCAAAAAAATTAGGAAAAAGACAATTTTACCAAAAGACACAAAAAAGGTTCTGTCAGTATGTTTCTCTCTTCTCCTCCTCTAAAAATTGAACTAAGTTTAACAAATTCTTCTCTCTCCCCACAACACAAATTTTCCAATAAGAGTATCACACCTAAACAGGTTGTCCTCCGTAGTCCTCATATAAGAGCAGAGAGCTAAGGTAGAACTATGAGGTTCATTAAGTTGGCCTTCTGCTTCCACTCCAGTGTTTCTGTGCTTGTGAACTCTCTGGTCAAAGAAGAAAGCTATGAGAAACTCATTCTCACTCACGAGTATGAAACTGGTTCTCTCTCATGAATAGCACAGTAGATCTTAATGGTTGCTGAATAAACAAATTGCCATTCAAAGGAATATGAGCATTTTAAAAGAAGACTTCAAGGCAATGTTTAAACCAAATGAATAATTTACTACTGTTAGAATCTCAGGTATCAGCTGGAGAGAGAAAGAGAGAGGCCTCTCAAGTCAAATCAAATATGAGGTTCAGCCATTTTGACTATCTCTAAAGTTGACACTTACTCCTTACTGTACCAAGTATTTGAGTTGTCCTTTTAGTTCTTTTTAGGTGCCCAAAGTAGGATTTCTTTGAAAGGCAGGAGTCTGACCCCACAATGACAAAGTCACCCACCCTAACCTCTGATTAAGCCATTGTGTGACTTACTAGTTTGGAAAACAGTACTTGGGAATTTGATCTCCTGCAAAACCAGCTTTAATCACACCAGAGCCCTGGGGAGAAAAGTGAAGCAAGTTTAGGAAAAACAATGGAGAGTCAAAGGAAAGTAAATATGAGTTCTAAAGCCATAAATTCAGGGATGAAGTATTTTCCCACGTCATTTGGAGAAAATGCATTCTCCCAACATATAACTGTGTAATGTTTTTAAATGCTTTGAATCCTGTCTTTCTTCTAATCTCACTGAAACAGCAGCAGGCCAGCCCTCCAAAGTGTCCTGCTGATGCTGAATTTGATCTCTACAGATGCTATCTAACGAAGCTGACCAGGAAAGTCACATGTAATGCAGTGCATGGTACAATGCTCTAGCCAATCTTCACAGAGAAAGGGGGGAGGATTCTTGTCTAAGGAGCAGAGGAGAGGCCAGCTCAGATCATGAGGATTAGCTTGGTCTTTGATGTTCCATGGTCTGGATATGGTACCCATACTTGACAGTTGGAGTCTTAATTCAGTATCTATAGCACCACTCAAGCCCAGTGAGGTTAATCATCAGCTTTAGGAAGAGGTAGCAACATTATGTGTAACTGATGTTTGAGGTTGAACACTGCTTTAGGTATACACTCTCTATCCACTCAACAGGATTTAAAACTTCACTGTAACTAGAACAGCTGATTTTTTTTTTTTTTTTTAAAGCCCAGGATCCTGCCATTTTCAGAATACATAGGGTATGACATGCCAGAAACTGCCCCAGGTCACTCCCTTTGTATATAATGCCTATGTGCAACTATAAGTCTCAGAGAGGAAATGAGATTGACCACAGGAGCTATAATCTAGTACATGGTATAATATGGTAAGGAGATTAGCAGAAAGTAGTTAAAGAACAAGGATAGAGAGGTGAAGAGACAAACAAGCCAGTTCTTTGAACAAATGGTAATAATGAATCAATGCCAAGAAAAAGAAAGTGGAAAGATCCAATACAAATGGCTTAATTTAAAACAGGTATGGAACAGAATTTGAAATTGCTCAATAATCAATATGAACAGGAAAACTGCCCTGACAAGTCCAAGAAAGACAGGAATAAAAGCCAGGAAAAGCCTTGGCCAGAAAATGGCCACAAATGGAATTTTGGTTTCAAGAATTTTGGTTCTGGAACTATGAAGAAGACACCATATTGAAGTGATAAGAACAGTTCATTATAAGGAGAATTCTGGTAAACTGGCTAACTCAAATCTCTCGGATTGCTCATTGTTCTTCTTTGGAACAGACCTTGTTGGAGCTCCCAGAAGATGTTTCTATGGCATAGAAACCTGGAAAGGAAAACTCTGAGATTTCCAACATTGGTTTTTAGGAGGTATGGTCTCCTTATTTGTAGACTGAAGTCTAATGCCACAGAGATTAAAACACTTAATACATGTTGGCTAAATTGATTTGAATAAAATTATACAAAGAGAGGCCCCTTAGGGACTAGATTTTAAGCCAGACTAAGATATCATATTCATTTCTTCCACAGTAAGAACACAATAAACTTGCTGATCTACAAGTGTTATACATTGTATATCTTTTCAAACTTCTAAAATGTATTTATCAGTTTTGAAGATTTATTCCCCTCTTTTTCCTTTTTTTGTCTGTAATATGGTGATGCAAAAAAAAAAAAAAGATAATAAAATTTATTTTAAAAGAAAGCAGAGAGAGAGAGAAAGAGACACAGAGAGAGAGACACACACAGAGAGACAGAGACAGAGGAGAGAGAGAGAGAAAAGCTTGCTGGTTTCAAAAAGAGATTTTCCACTTATTAGAAAAAGGGACTTTTAAAAAATGTCCTCTTGGGCTTGTGGAGACATGTATTTCACCATACCCAAGTCCACTTGTCCTTTTCAGATCCATACCCACTTTGGAATTACAAATCTAAGTGGTGGCTGGCCTGGGAACAGGCATGCTGAGATTCCTGAGAAGTCCAAGATCCAGTCTGGATCCAGAAAAGCTCAGACAGCGCTGTTAATGATGTATAAAGTAGTATCACACTTAGTTCCATAGCAAGCAAGGGCTGTCAGAGAATGAAATGGACCTGATAAGTGGGGAAAGAATAAGTAGTAGCAGCATGCCCAGCCAAACCACTAGAACACACAAAAAGGTTATGCCAATTTCCTTAACAATAATTTATAATTAGGAACTTTGTACCTGGCAAATGAGCTACCACTTTGTTATTCACCATGGCAAAAGTCAAATAAACAAACACATAGCAGCAGGCTCATTGAAAACAAGTGTTCATTAAATATTTGATTTCCTCATTAAATATTTAATCTGAGAAGAATTAGAATCTTCTGCCAATGATGGTTACATGGAACATAGTGATTTCAGTTTTGAAATGCAGCTTCTAATGTGGGAGGACGAGCCACAAGTTCCTCAGCAGGCACCAGAAGCATACGGTACCCAGATTGCAAAAGGTCTGGGATTCAAAGACATTTACCACAGGCACTATTTAATGTCATAGCTGTCCATCCCTGAGCATTCTTTCTCCTTGTAAGTGGAAACAGGTGCCTCTCAACAAGCAAAGCCAAGAATCAATGTCAGCAGATGTATTCAAAAGGTAGTGTTCTACACTTAATAACTGGGGACAGCATTATTTTAAGGTGTTTACAACTGCCTTTAACTTTTTTCTTTTCATATCCATTTCTAGTTGTTTTCTGAACTCCCACAAGCATTTTAGCTAGTGTGAGATTTGTGGTGCTTAATACATATTCAATTAACTGGCATAACACTTCTTAAAACAATCTTCATTTAGGTACAAACCAAGACTTTGAATATCAAATTCTAGATGATAGCATGATTTGGATTGGTTTCATTTTCTAGTCCACTTGAGGGTTTCTAAGATTTTCTAGAATCACCAAGTTGGAAAAATTTTAAAGAGTGAAATAAGTATTTTTTTAAAGATAAAAATCTGAAGAGCTTCAGTTAAATCTCATCTATATCACAGGGGCACAGATTTAGAGCTGATTGACCAGAGGTCATCTGGTTGAAGTTCTTCATTTTACTGATAAAGATGCTGAAAGGTTCCGAGAAGTTAGATGATTTGTATAGTCACACAAGAGGTGAGAGGATGAGCTAAGATTTGAACCCAGCTTCTCAGACTCCAAAAGCTGTATTTGTTCCAATTCCATGAGTATTGGACAAATTTCAAACAAAACAACTTCAAGACTGTATAGAACTTTGATCTTTTAGGAAGGAAACAGTAACCTTTGAGTTCTTAAGTTACCAAGGACTTGGGACAGGAGATGATGATCATGTATGGGCAGTAAGTTCTCTTTTTGCCCAAAGAAAACTGAAAGTTTTCTTTAAAATTTTTAAGCAAATTTATTTGCACCAATGATTCTTGTACTAGACACACAATTTTCAAAATGTAGTCCACATGTATACTTGTAGAGTGAGAGCTCCTCTATTAATAATCATGGAATTTTAGAGCTGAAAGAGTCCTTAGAGATAATTAAGAACAGCCCAAACATTTTGCGTATTAGAAACTGAGGTTCAGAAAGAGCAGAGAGCTAGAGCTAGAAGGAATCTCAAAGTCCACCTTGCAGTCCAGCTCTCTCCTTCTAGAGATGAGAAAATTGAGAGCCAAGGAGATTATACTATCTTGCCCACAGTCTCAGAGTAGTAAATTTCAGAGGTGAAGATTTCAACCCAGATCCCTCTTTCTACAGAGCTAATGTTCTATCCACAGTCCCACAATGTCTTGCCCAGGGTCATATATAAAGTTGGTGACAGAACTGAGACTAAAACCCAGGTCTTTTGACTCAAGTCCAGTATGTTTTCTACCATACCATTGTACTTCGTTTTATTATTAGTGATTATATTTAATAGAAACGTATTTCTGCCTGTAAATTACTCATGATATCTTAACTCATTGACATTTTCAAGAGTAATTGTTTTTTTTCTCATTAATTCTAGGTAGCTTTTTGTGATATTAAACAGGAGTAATAGATGATAGATAGCGAAGTGGTATCTAAGCCAGAATGGTTGTTGATAAAAAAAATTTGCTTTTTTTTTGGCCCTTCCTTAATCCCTCCTTCTCACTAGTACTTCATTCTTAGATTCCAGGAAAAAGATTTCATTATCTCTGTGAAATGCTAAAAATATGAGACCTATTTCTATCAATAAAAACTTATTTCATCAAAACAGATATCTGATTCAGTTATCTAATATGGACTTCATCCTGGGAACTAAAAATAGCTGTTAAAGAGTCATCAAAAATTAGCTCAATTTCAAACACTAAGAATTCAATGAGTTCTCAAAACCTAAATTTAATGTGGCATTCTCTGCAGTGTCCTAAAGACAAATGACAAATTTCTCAGATTTCTTTTTTAAATCGATTTATTGGCTCAGGGATAGAAGTATTTTCCCAGTGAAAAGACAAATGCTGAGTATTCTAGTTTTAAAATTAACAATATTATTCCTCAGTACAACTTAATATGTTATTAGGGAAAAGAAGAAGGGTGAACCCAGCCGGGGAAATTAGCTGTCCTTTATAATAGAGAACGAACAAGGAGAATGATGGAAATTGAGATTCCACATAAATCCAAAAAGCAGAAGGAAAAAGTTCTCATAAATGAAAAGACTTGCCGTTTCTATTCCCTAGAATTGCTTCAGGAAATTAAAAAATGATTGCCAATTTGCCAGGTGCTAATTTTACAAAAGGGGCAAAGAGAAGTTGAAGATATACTAGCTGTTTCTGGAGGCGGCCAGTAGGCACATGATGCCAAATTCAAAAAGAGAGAATACTTATTAAAGTCTGAATGCAATCTTATTCCTTTTAGATACTATTTGGCTACTTAATCACTACGCTACTGGGGCCTCTCTCACCGAGATCACTCCCTTTAAATCAGATCCACCTTGAGTCGGGCAGACATTTATTTCTCCAAGGGCATCAACAACACCGCAAGGTTCAAAGCGGGCACCTCAGTTCCGCGAGCGATCCCCGGAAGCCTAGCACGTGTGATCCCCATAGACTTTTTACTTTTACGGAGATTAGCCACTACACTGCGTAAGTACTTTTGGGAGCCTACAGTTCGATTTTTTCCCCAAACTAGAGATCCCTTTGGATTTTCGGCAGGAGGAGGGAAACCTCCCAGTGTCAAGACTTCTGGCTTAATGGACATCAAGATTATAATTAGTGACCATAAATAACAACAAAGCCCAAGAAATCCTTTGTAGCCCCGGAGGTTCCAAAGGAGCCCTTTCCGACCCCACCTAGGGGCGGGATCTGGGATTCCCACGTACCCACCCCGCCCAGGACTAAACAAAATAGGGCCCTTCTCCACCCATGGGCGGAACCCTCTCCCACCGGCCTCACCAAAAGGAATCTCAGGAGCCAATCCCCGACACTCCTTTCTGCCCCGTCCCGCCCTACAGAAAGAGGAAACCCTAAGGCATTTCACCAGATTGACTAAGGAGCCAGCCAATCCCCTTAGAATGATGCCCCATCCGGCGAGCCCGAGGGGCGGAACTAACTTGTTGTAATGGACAGCTTCGCGAGCCAATAGGGTCTCCAGAAATAGAGAAGGGGCTGAGCCCTGGGCGCCGACTGAGCGGTTAAGGCCCCTCAGGTTAAGGGCCCGATGACCCGGGGGCTAGGGATGGGGCCTGTCTCTTCTCCTATCTCTACTCTAAGGATGCTGGCCTATGGACCGGCTAGGGACTGCCTCCCTCAAGGAGAATGGGACGGCCAAATCCTCCTGACAGGCCGAGTCAGTGACAAAGAGTCAGCGGCTAGGGCGGGGAAACCGTGGACTAAAATAGCCGGGCTCTGCTGGAAGAAGAGAGAAACAAGACTCACATTGTCGATCACAACAGGCTGGTTGGCGATAATATCGTAGGACTCCATGGCAGAGAGGTCTCTTCTCCAGAGGAAGAAACTGCCAGCCGGGTCCGCTGCTGCTACCGCCGCTACGCATGCGCAATGCTGTCGCCGGGACAAGGAGGTCGGGAGAGGCCGCTCCTCGCCCTCCGGAAGACTACACTTTCCAATATCCTACACGGCACCCCCTACTGGGAAAGTTGTGCTCAATCTTTCAGAATTGAGCGAAGCTTTGCATGATGGGTACCAGCCTTTTCTTCGCATAGCACTTTGGGATTTGTAGTTTACTTAAAGAAGCGAGGAAGGACATGAATTGTTTGTTGCATTGTTGCATGATGGGATCTGTAGTCCATTGGACTTCGAGGCGAGTTCGAAATAACGTGTTGGGACTTGTACTCTTTAATACTTGTCCCGTGTCCTCTCAAATACATATCGGGAACTTTTCTCTATGGTGAAATAATTATTTTTACTTCTTGTTTTATACCTCTTATCTTTCATTCTTGCTACTCGTCGAATCCATCTCCTTTCCCATTCTTACATGGCTTCGATAGGTATATCTTCTTTTTTGTTTTGCAACTTTTGTGTATTTGTGGAGCATAGGATAGAGTTTTGTAGAATTCATGTAGTTTGCAAAATGTCACCCGCAAACACAAGCATCTTTAAAACCTTGCTATTTAAGACTCATCATCATCAGAAATAATCATCCCTGTTGCTGTATCCTACAAGGAATCTTTTTTTTTTTTTTAAATGGAGCTGGGCTTTTTTGAAGATCTCTTAAGTTTGTATTTGTATCAAATCAAATGCTTTTAAAAATTTAATAACAGATACCGTGGGCGCTTATATTCTTTGTTCCTTCTAGTCAATTGTGACTATAGATGTGATGTTTTAAGAACATAATTTATGAAAATCTACCTGCTCTTTCTCCTACTTTCATCAAGGATGCCTAGATATATGTTATTCTCACAGATTTTTGTAGGCATATGAGTTTACAGTTAATTGATTTTTGAATAATGGCTTTCAGTAGAAAAATGCCTATTTCTTCCCCCTTCCCGCTTTGGCATCCTATTTTTTTTTTCTTTTAGCTATCTTGAGAATCGGTCCCATAACATTCATAGTACAGTGCTGCATCAGGATAGAGTTATAATTTAGTCTATCTGTATAAGTTGTTTGTAATCATTTATGACAGACCTTTTAGAACTATATTATTAGTCAAACTCCTTCATTTTACAAATGAAACTGAGATGGAGAGGTTAAATTACTGTCCCAGGATCACATAGTTCTTATTGAATAACCAAAATTACTAACAGCATTTCTGCCTCATTTCCTTGAACAAGTTATTTTACCTCTCCTAGATTCATATGTACAGTGAATAGATTAAACTAGATGATATCTGAGATGAGAATTTTGAGTCCTGTTTTCATCCCTGATCTCATGCCCCTCCTCTGCTCTAAAACCTTTCCTGACTCTGTATGACTGTAAAGATAAAATACAAACTCAAGCTTGCATTTAAGGCCTTCCTTGTTCTAAGTTTTTATTGCACACTTCACTTTCACTATTTCTAAACATGATACTTTTGTCTTTTGCCTCCATGAACCTTAAATGGTATGCACTTTCTTTTCATTTCTGTTCTCAATCCTAAGTCTTTTCTGATTTTCTCCAGTTGCTGATGTGCTCTTCCTTCTCAGTGTACCAGAAATTATAATTACTGGTATACATACTCTGTCCTTTCCAATAAAGATATGCTTCTTGTGAAAGGTGACTGGGCTTTGGGTTTTTTTTTTTCTTCATTTTTTTGTTTTTATATCCCAAGATATAAACTTTTTGAATATAGGTACTTTAATACATGTCCAAGCAAATTTTTATGAACTTTCCTTCAAGAAAGTTTCATGCATCATCTCTTTCCTTCTGAAAAATATAAAGAATAAAATATAACCCTTTAGTCCTCAAGCCCAGCTACCCTTTATCCCCATTATTCCCCACAGGCTTCTCACTTAACCCTTTAGAATTATATATTTAAAATTAACCCTAAGAATTATATTCTTATATGGAAACAGAAACAAGAATAGTTTAAGTGGTAGAAATGCAGTTCTTGATTTTGCAAGTTACTAGCCATGAAGTCATAGAAAAATCACTTACCTTCTCTGAACCTTTCCTAATTTCCATGTTTATAGAATGAGAATGATACTTGGACTATTTATTTCACAAACTTGCTACAGGGAAAATGTTTTGTGTTTGTTTTACCAAATGAGTTATTTGTAAAGCACTTAGCACAATATCTAATAAATGTTTGTTACCTACCTTCCCTTAAATGTGAGTTATTATTAGGATATCAGATCCCAAGCACTATCTTTCAGTTAATCATGCTTGCCTTCATTTTATGCTGGTTCCTATGGCTGCCTGCCTCATTTTACATTTAAGATTTGAGTAAATAATAGTGACAGTTGTAATTTTAAAAAAATCTGTAAGCTTGTTGTCTTAGAAATTAAGACCCATCAGACATAGAGATAATGGGGGGAAATAACAAGAGGGAATGTTTCAATAATAAAAAGTTATTAAATTCTTTGTACACAGTACTTATAGAAAATTATTTAGCAGTGACTTTTCATCTCCAAGTATATCCTGCTCTTTTCACGAAAACTGGGCATTACTTTTTGTTTCAGAGCTCTCTGATTTTATATGTGTGGAGGAGTGCCAGTTATGGAGACTCCTTTCTGTGATACAACCCATCCATAACTGACGGAGATTTTGAGGGCTCCCTCGGAGCTTCCAAAGGTTAATGGACTTCCCAGGTTAGGCAGTTTGTCAGGGTCTATCTCACTAGTGATGGAAGAGGCTGGCTCTCAATCTGGTCCACCACGCTGCCTTTGGTCAAAAGTGACTCCTCGCCTTTGTGGGTTAACAACCTTGGATCCAACACACGGGACAGAACACACAGAAGTCACAGCTGACAGAGGAAACCTTTCGGGAATCTCCGCGGTCTTATAGGAGACATTTCCTGGAGTTGTTCAAAGACACTGGTGTGCAGCGGATAGGGAAACGAAGCCTAAACTAGTTTTTTAAGTCAATTCCACGAAGACGAATGAATGAATCAGTCAGCTGGGATGGAACTTCCTTGGCACCAAGTGGGGGAGCAGCGGTAGCCCTCAAAGGTACAGAACCGCGGTCCTCTCGCTTGTCTCCGAGGGATGCCCGGAGCCCCGCGCTCACCCAGGTAACGCATCCAGATGGCCAGGGATAGCCCAACAGCTTCTCCCTCCACCCTTCCCTGCTCTGGGGAGAGTGGAGGCGGGGCCTATTGTCAGGCCACGCCTTCCCTCCTGTGACTGATATAGGTGACAACCAATAATCACCAGGAGAGAGGGCGCTGGAGCCCCGCCCCAAAGAGCGCCCGGCGGCCCTGCGGCGCCCCACTGGCAGACTCGGCAGCGGCGGCGGCCTGGGTGGACGGGGGTGCTGTGCGCAGGCGTGGAGTCCGGACCTCGCTGCAGCCCCGGTCGCCTCAGGGCGTCGCACCCACGAACTCTGCCTACCGTCCCGCCAGTGTGTCCGTCAGTGCCAGCCTCCGCCCCCCGCCCCGGCCCCGGCCCCCGCCGCCCCGATGGCTGAGCTGAGGCCTAGCGGCGCCCCCGGCCCCGCCGCGCCCCCGGCCCCAGCCTCGGCTCCGGCCCCCGGCCCCGCCGCGCCCCCGGCCTTCGCCTCACTCTTTCCCCCGGGGCTACACGCCATCTACGGCGAGTGCCGCCGCCTCTACCCCGAGCAGCCCAACCCACTGCAGGTCACCGCCATCGTGAAGTACTGGTGAGCCTGGGGGGCGGAGCAGAGGGTTAGCTGAGGGGGGCGGGGGCAGCGCGGCCCGGTGTGGAAGGGTTAACCCACGGGCGGGGGGAGGGGCCACTGAGGCGAAGCCGAAGCGGGGCTCGGGAGGGAAAGGGTTAAGGGAGAAGCCTCCGGGGAGTAACGGGGACAAAAGGGTTAACTGGGCTCCAGGACCAAAGGGTTAATGGAATTCTGAGGAGAGAGGGGGTGCCTGGGGCTGCAGGGCTAAGGAGGAAAAAAGGGGTCTGTGGAGCCGGGGGCGGGGCGTAGAGAACCCACGGGCACTGGGGAGGGAAGCGAGAAGGGGCTTCTGTTTAGGAGGGATCAGGGAGCCTGAGAGGATCGGGGGGCGGGGGGGATGATTGGGGGACTACAGGACATTAATGTAGGATGGAAAGGTCTATGAGACCTAAGCTGGAGGTGTGGGACTGGGAGCGAGGAGTGGGCGGCCTGGATTGGGGGGCTCCCTCGGCCGGGGGGAAGTTTGCCTGCTTGGGAGTTGTTGGAAGGAGTCCCTCTTAGGCATGGGGGGAGGGGAAGGGAATAAGAGGAGGGGGAAAAAGAGAAGGACTATGACTGGGTAGGAGTGGAGGTGTCGGGAAAGGGAAGGAGAACCTTTTTTCAGACACAAGCAGGATGATCTGAGACCTGTTGGCCGGGGACAGGTTTTGCGTTTGAAGTTTTTGTCCGATAAACTCCTCTCCCCTTTTGTTTTTGAATTTTGGGAGTTTTCTCCGAAAGTAATTTCTTTGAGGGTTTTTTCTTTTTCTTTTTTTTTCTTCTTTTTTTGCTTTTGGGTAATGAACTAACCACAAGCCTTCATTTCTGTAGACCCAGTGGAAGAAAGCGGATTGAGACTAGGTTCAAACATAGGGAATGAAGAATTTACATGAATTTAAAAGGACTTTAAAGGTTAGGAAAAGTGAGCTTTTTAACGAGCAGTTTGGGTTCTGTGGGGAAGATTTTAAAAGAATCCTGTACTGAGAGGGCTGGATTTACTATTTGACACTTAACAAGTTCTCTTTCCAGATAGTCATTTAAGCTTTCTGGGCCAAAATTGTTCTTTTGCAAAGTGTTCTAAATGAACTCCAAAATCTCTTCTAACTCCAAATTTTTAGATGTTTTTAAAAATGGTTTTTGATTGCCCTAAAGCACTGAGGGTGTTTGACCATAAGAGAATGAATGGCGAAGAATGTTTGAAGGAAGAATATTATATGGCTCTTTAAGGACAAATATTAGAGGGTGGAAAGAAGTGTATTTATGTTTTATTAATAAAGGAAAAAAATTAGGGCTCTACAAAAAGTGAGAAGAGAATTCTGCTCGATAGAGGTCAAGAGAATATCAGAGGGAGATTTTTTTCTTTTAAATTATAGCTTTTTATTAACGGAACATATGCATGAGTAATTTTTTACAACATTGTCCCTTGCACGCACTTCTGTTCCAGCTTTTCCCTTCCCTCCTTCCACTCTCTCCCCTAGATAGGTGGCAGGCAGTCTTATACATGTTAAACATGTTAAAGTATATCCTAGATACAATATATGGGTGCAGATCTGTACAGTTCTCTTGTTGCACAAGAAAAATTGGATTCAGAGGTAAAAATAACCTGGGAAGAAAAACAAAAATGCAAGTAGTCCACATTCATTTCCCAGTGTTCCTTTTCTGAGTGTAGCTGATTCTGTCCATCATTGATCAATTGGAACTGAACTAGATCTTCTCTTTGTCAAAGATATCCACTTCCATCAGAATACATGCTCATACAGTAGTGTTGTTGAAGTTTATAATGAACATAAAGGGAGATTTTAGTCAGATGGAGGTTAGATTAAATTCCCCCTGAAATCTCTCCTTACTCTTTTTTAAAAGTGATAACTTCCATTGAATTCTGGCAAGGAGACTATTGTTTCAGTTAGAAGATGTATTTCTATATTGGTATAAAGATTTGTTTCATAAGAATCGTTTTATAGCTTGTAACTGTCCCTTTGAGACAGACAATCAGTTCATGTCTTGGAGCCTTGGGACAGGAAGAAGGGAAAGATCCCTGGAAACTGACCCCTTGAGATAGCTGCTCTTTTTGTGGCTCTGGAATCAGTTCACTGGAAAAAGGGGAAGTTGAGTAAAGGGAGTTCCATTTCTGAATCATTTAGCCCATGATTTTCCCTTTGGGAAATTGGGAAATTGAGAATTGAGTGCTTTTCCTCACCAAATGTCCTAGCATTTCCCTTAAGTGCCACTGTGCAGGTCAAGTCAATGGATAGTGGAACCTTCATGTTGAAACCAGTGGTATGCAGCAGGATAGACTCTAAAGTTGGCTAAGCAATAGATAATGAGACCTGGCCACTTGTTCTTTTGAAAAGGACTTTTTTCTCCTGGTTGCTGAGGCACTGACTTCAGGGTTCAGTGGAAGGAATCTTGAGAAGTCCTTCCTATATCTTGTGCTGTTCTCATTTCTTTAGGCTTCACAGGTCTTTCTTTTGTTGAAAAAAAAAAAATCTTTGAATAATATTAACAGTAATTTATATTTCTATAGCTATTTCTGGCTTATATTTATTCTTTGCAACAATTCTGAGAGAGTAGTTAGTGCAAATACTCCATTTTACAAGTAAACAGATTGAGAGTGAGAGAGATTGGGTGATTTGCCTAAGGTCGCCCAACTAGGAAATATAAGGTAAGAATTTAAACACAGGCCAGTTGACTTCAACCTTAACACCTTATTCGTCTGACAAAAGATCTTTTTGAAGTTCCTCAAACAAGACACTTCATCAAACAAGATATTGTCACTTAATTTTCCGGTTCTCGAATACTCTCTTCCCTGATTTTGTATTCTGGGTTTCCTCAAGCTTCAGCTAAAATCTCATCTTCTGCCTGCATGAATCCTCTTTAATTAGTGACCTTCTTTCTGAGACCATCTCCAATTTATGCTGTCTGTAACTTGTGCATATTTGTTTGCATGTTTTCTCTCCCAATACACTGAGTGGCACAGAAGCATTGACAGCTTTTTGCCTGCTCTTGTATCCTCAGCACTTAGCACAGTGCTTGGCATATCGTAGGCACTTTAAAAATACTTGTCCTGTGTTGATTTTCTTTTAAAAAGGTCCCTGATGCCCATATCAACTCTATGGTAATTTAAGACTTTAAACTTTGCTTTAACATATTAATGTGTGTTATGTTTGATTTGATTGAAGTGCTTCTAGGGAAATATGAAACTTAGTACTTTAGGACTTTACCCAATGAGATTTTTGGTGGCGGAAGAGAACTTGGTTGATTCATAGGAAGGGCAAATATTTCTCTTACTCAATTGATCCAGATGTAGATAGAATGTACAGAATGAAGTCTATAGAAAGGACTAGAACTGGTTGAGGATTTTACTTTTTTTTTTTTTTAAACAAGTGTTTGGAATTGGGCTTGCTTACGTACTTTGTAGAGAATACTTTGTTCAGTTTTGCAGAGACATAAAATTAAATGAGACACATTTTTAGTTTTTGTGGTGCTGCCATCTGTGCATTGCCATTATTTTCTCCATTTCTGTTGAGAGCAGCCCTGTCCTTTTAGTCACTCTGGTCCAAAACTCCAACATCACATCTTCTTCCTCCTTATCCTCATGTCTGATTAGCTGTCAAATCTTTTTGAATCCAATATTTCCCTTATACATCATTTTCCCACTCAAATGACTACCATTTTGGTTCAGGCCCCTTTTACCTTGGATTTGGCTAGTTCAGCAGCTTTCTAATTGGATTTCCTAGCTTCCAGTCATTACTGTTACAATCCATGTTTTACACAACTGCTACAATAATCTTAAAGCACACTTCTGTATAACCTGTCACTTATATATTCAAGAAACTTTAACAGCTTCCTATTGATTCTAGGATAAAATAAACTACTCAGTTTGGCATTTAAAACTTTTTTACAATCTGGCTTTAGGGAACCTTTCCAAGTTTATTTTATATTATTCTCATTCTGCATTCCTACCAAACTAACCCGATTATCATTTCTCAAACTCTTGTACTTTCTTTTCTCTGTCTCTGTCTTTACCTTGGCCTATTGAAATTCCTAAGTTCCTTCAAGGTTCAGCTCATGTGCCCTATTCTTTGGAAAACTTTTTCTGCTCCCCAAGAGTTCTTAGAATTCTCTGTCTTTAGATTTTTTCATATACTTTTCCTATTTATACATCATATTCCTATGTATGTAAGCTTCTTGAGGACAGAAATTGGTTTGCATCTTTGTATGCCCAGCACATTATACTAGGGGAGTTGCTTAATAAATAATATTGGATTGGATTATTAGCCAGCTTATTTATTTCTTTTCTTTAGAGTGAGGCTGAAATAGAGTGATTAAAAAATTGGTCGTTCCCTGCTTTCTGACACAGAACTGCGGTTTAAATGCAGACCTGTAAGAAGGACTCCCGTAGGAAAAGATTCTTTAGAACTTTGAGGCTTCTTCTTTTTTTTTTAATAATTGAGATCTGGCTGCAACTAACAGACCCTAGGTGGATTCCATTCCAGCTGCTATTTTACTTTGTGATTGATTTGCAAGTTCTCTTGTGATCCTGGCAGTGTTTGGTTGTGGCATGGAATTGCCTTTTGGTTATTTTTTCCATAGTGTATGAGTGGCCCTTGTGCTAGAAATGCTCGCTAGTGATTTCCCTGGCTGAAGGCCAGGATGTCTGGTGAGCAGAGAAGGTAGTGAAACACAAATCCACAATAGAAGTCTGGGTATTAGGATCCTGGGACCAACTGAATGCCTGGCAACTGACTTTGAGCATGCAGTTGAGGTTCAAGCTCCTCTCTCCATAGCACATGGGAGATACTTTGGATCCTTGGAAAATATATTTAAGTGCAAAATATTATTTTCTACATGCTCATCTGCTTCCAATCAAGTTTCTGCATAGCAGAATAGAACATACTATTCTTGGGGCCAAGGTTAGCTTTGGTTTGACTTTTGGTCATGTAGTTTGAATTTTAAGGAAAAACTCAAATCTCTACCCCTTGACATGGCATCTTTGGCATCTCTTGTGAGAAGTAAAGAAAACAATTATAGAAGCAGTTGAGCTGCTGAGAATTGGAGGGATGAAAACTTGATAGGTCTTCAGGTTTGGAAATTCATTCAAACTGGAAGCTAGAGTAGGTAGAAAAGGTCAGTAACTGGACACATACTTGTTTTTTAAACACCAATTAATAGTGTTATTGTGAGGAATAAATAAAATATTTTTTAAAATTTGTGTGTGCATGTACACACACATGTAAGTGTATGTAAACATACATGTATATGTGTGTATATATATGTATATGTATATATATAGATACTTTGGTCATTTTAAAATTATTTATAAATTATCAGCTGTTATTGTTTCTTTCTTGTTCTTTCTTGACCCTGTGGGGATTTTTTCCAAGAGCTCTATTCCTATTTTTTCTTAATTTCATTGGTTTTAGAATTAATGAAATAAATTTCAGAAGACAAAAGGGAGGGTGGAAAATGGAGGTTTGATGCTGCTCTTCTGTTTTCCTGTCCATCCCAATGAGAACAGAAGCTATTTGTATTAGATTTGCTGTATCCCACAGAAACACTTTCCTTGCATATTCCTAGCATACTTAGAAGTAAACATTTCTGCAGAGACTACACTCTTAGGATGTACGTAACCCGATCAATCAGTTTTAAATGGCACTCCACTATAGGTCTGCTCTGATCATTTGCAATATGTGTTTATTATGAACAAGATTTTTTTAAATGCAATGATCTTTCCTTCAACTTATTCATGCACTAAATAATCATGTGCTCAAGGAAGGACTAGCAACAAGTATTTGAGAATCAAATGATGACATTAGAAGGTAGTTTCAGTTAAGTTTGTGCTTTGTAAAGCACTTAATTACTGTCTTAAGTCCTTGATTGAATTAAATCCTTAAAATGAGATGATGACTATAATTGCTTTTCTCTGTACACCAAATTGGGGGAATTGTGTGGTGAATTTAATAGGCTTCACTGAGGCCTAAATTCATTTAATGTTCCAGTTCTACCTTTGAGCAGGCAGTCATGTGGACAGTGTCTTCCAGGTGCAGGCACTTGCCATGTTGAGCCCAGCATGGCCTTTGCTGTAGTTTTCTGTGCATCATTGAATTATCTCGTTTGGCTTTTGTCCTTTGCAATGATAAAAGACCAGCTTTGGTTCTATAGGGTGCAGGCTAGTGTCTGTGCAGACTGCAGGCTTTCAGCTTGTTTAGAATAAAGCATAATTAACATAGGGCACAATATGGTCTTTCAGGAATTACCCTCCTAAAGAGGAGAAAGAGTGTAGTTCACACCCTTAGTTCAGCAACAAAAAGAGTTTGGAATATTGCCTCCCAGAGTTCCTGTTAGTCTTTCAGCAGTGATTGATTGGATTCCATCTAAAGTATGCATGCATTTCATTGAAACTTCTTGCCATGTTTACAGGCATAATGAAAAATAAGTAATTCATACCAGCATTGCTTATCATCTGTAATTTGAGACATCAGGAAGCAAGGCATCAAAGTGAGTAGTTGCATTTCTAAAGGGCACTCTCTCAGTTGAAAGGAGAGAAAGATTTTGGTAGTTAAAGATTATAGTAGTTGTTCTGTTCATTATTTCTTAGTTTCTTTTCTCAGGCCAGGCCAGAAAGATGAAAATGACATCAGTCACTGAATCAACAAACATTATATTACCTGCTAAATGTTATGAACACAAAACCAAAATCAAGTTGCTCAAATTCTAATTGGGAGAAGGGAGCTACATGCCAATACATAAGTGTCTATAAAACATATGCCAAGTAGAAATAAGTTACATAGCAGTAGCTGCTTTGGAGACCCAGAATGGTTTCTTGCAGAAGACAAGCTTTTAAACTGAGTTTTAAAGGAAATCAAAATTCCAAAGGGTAGAAGTTGGAAGATAGTAAAATAGCCAGTGGAAAGGCACTGAGATGGGAGATGGAATGTCATATACGAGAAGTAACAAAAAGGGCAGTATGCTTGACCTTAGAATGGGTAGAGATGAATAATGTATAATAATATGGCTAGAAAGGTAGAATATTACTAGATTGGGAGGTATTTTTAATTTCTTAAGTCCTAAGGATAATAGGAAGACACTAGGAGTTGAGGTGTTGTAGGGACATCAGAATTACATCACTTTTGATGGATTGGATTGGAGAGGGAGTTCAGGGTAGTATTCTAGGTAACTATAGTAATAGTGCTTATGTGAGTGGATAGAAGATGATTTGTAGGAGAGACGTCAGAGATAGAAATGACAAGACTTAGTAACATACTGGATTTTTTTTGTGAATGAGAAGTTGAGAATGATTAGGCTAATTAACTGGAAGGAGCAGTGGTGCTTTGGACAGAAATGGGGTAGTTCAGAGGAATAGGTAAGTTTTTCAGTAGAGATAATGTGTTTTGAAAATGTTGAATGTGAGATTAGTACAAAACATTTTGGAATGCCCAGTAGACAGGTGGAAATCCAGGTTTGGAGGCCAGAAAAAGAAAGTAGTAGTAGCTATTAAGGTACTAATCATCTGATAATAATTAAACCATGGGTGTTGATGAGGTTAAGAGGTAAGGGAGAGTGCCCTGAGCAGAGCCTTGGAGTATAGTTACAGTTGAGGATGTGACATGGATAATAATGATCCAGCAAAGGATTCCAAGAAGGAATGGTCTGCTACAGAAGGGAACATTGCCACAAAAACTTGAGAGGAAGGTGTATTTGGAAGAGGATGTTCAGTAATTGCAGATGCTGTGGAGAGGTCAAGAAGGATAAGAATTAAGAAAAGACTACTTTATAGTTGAGAAGATTGACAATTTTGGAGGTTAGTTTTTGTTAAGGGTTGTGAAGTCAGAAGGTAGACTTCAAAGAATGAAGAAAAGAGTGAGAGGAAAGATATCAGTCTTAAGGAGTTTTGCTAAGAAAGAGAGAACTATAGGACATTAGATAGAAACTAGATTACAGAAGAGTAAGAGGAAGTGTGGAGGTAACCAATGTAGACTGCTTTTTCAATTCCAGAAACAGAGAAATATAGGATGATAGTTTAGTGGGGATAGTAAGATCTCTTGATAGCTTTTTAAGAATGGGGGAGATTGGTTATATTTGTAAGCAGCAGGGAAAGAATTCTAGATAAAGAAAATTAGTAGCTTAAAAGGGAATGATACTGGGGAAATGTTCTGGAGAAGGGATGGGATCAAGAGAATATGTGAAAACATTGACTTTGGTGGGGAGAAGAGACTATAATAAATGAAGAAGTTAGTAGGGAATGATATAAAAAGATTGTGAGATAAGATGAGAAGAGGGAACTCAGTTATTTAGTCATTTTTCAGTCATGTCTATCTGTTCCTGACCCTGTTGGGATTTTCTTGGCAAAGAAAATAAAATGGTTTGCTATTTTCTTTCACAGCTTTTTTTTTTTTTTTTTTTTACAGATTAGAAAACTGAGGCAAACTCTGTTAAGTGACTTGCCCAGGGTCACACAACTAATAGGTGTCTCAGATTGGGATTTGAATTTAGGAAGATGTGTTCCTGACTTTAGATCCACTTAGCTGGCTGCTCAAAAAGGAATCTTATCTGGCCTTAATTTTCTTGGTAAATTGTGAGATAACTGAGGATAGAGTAAGAAATTAATCTGGAAGATGAGAGAAATGAAAAGAAAGTTTGGAATAGCTGTTAGGGTGAATAAAATAGTCAATTAGGGAAGAATAAAAGGATTATGTTACTGCAGTGAGAGCCTAGTTGAAATCAGATGACAAAAATTTGTAGTAGAACCCATTGGCTTGATTGTGCATCTTCCTCTCTTTAGTAGCATGCAAGGAAAAGCAAAGGAAATGGATAAAGTGAAGATTGATGAGAAATTTGGCTTTTCTAGCTGCAAAGTGTGTCCTTTGCTTGGTTTAGTTATCCAGTTTTCACTGACTTTTTTCTCTGTCTTTGCAGGTTGGGTGGACCGGATCCCTTGGACTACGTTAGCATGTACAGGAACTTGGGAAGTCCAGGTGCAAATGTCCCGGAACATTGGCACTATGTTAGCTTTGGACTGAGTGATTTATATGGTGACAACAGAGTCCACGAGTGAGTATGTGCCCACCTACCCATTAACTTATTTCTTAATCTTTGGCTTAAACTTATGTTCTGTTTTCTGAGGCTTGCCTTGGCTGAATCATCATTGATGTTGTCTTGTCTTGTAGGACTTATAAATCTCACCTGAAATTGGGTTACATGCATTTTTTCTATGGACCCTTTACATTTGTGCTTTGATGCCAGGGATCTCATAAGTATTTTTTCCCTTACTCTAGGAACTCTGGAATTTGGCTTTAATATTACTGGTTGTTTTCATTTTGGAATCTCTTTCAGGTGATCAGTGGATTCTTTCAGTTTCTATTTCGCCTCCTTGTTCTAAAATATTTGGTCAGTTTTCCTTTATAGTTTTCTGAAATGTGACATCTGGGCTCTTATTTTTAAAAAATTTATCATGGCTTTTATAGTCCAGTAATTCTTAAATTATCTCTCCTTGATCTGTTTTCCAGGTCAGTTGTTTTTCCAGTGAGATATTTCACATTTACTTCTTTTTTTTTTTTTTCATTATTTTGACTTTATTCTTTTAGAGTCATTAGCTTCTACCTGTCCAAGTGTAATTTTTAAATAATTATTTTCTTCAATGAGGTTTTATACCTCTTTTATCATTTGGCCAATTCTAATTTTTTAAGAAGTTATTTTCTTCAGTATTTCTTGTGCCTGCCTCTTTTGCCAAACTATTCTCTTTTCATAATTTTCTTTTTTTCTGATTTATTTTCCTAGTTTTCCCTCTATCACTCTTATTTGACTCATAGATTATTTTTTGCTCTTTAAAAAAAACTCTTTCTTCAGTTCTTCTAGGAATTCTTGTTGGGTTTATGTCCAACATTGTGTATTGTGCAAATGCATTGTGTGTGTGTGTGTGTGTGTTTTAAGGCTTGACTTACAGATGTTTTCAAGTAGTTACCTTCTTGTGTTTGTGAATTGAACTTACCTGTCACCATAATGGCTTTTTATGATATTTCTTTTGTTATTTGCTTGTTTTCCCAGCCTAGTTTTTGATTTTGAACTTTACATTAGATTTGGGCTCTGTTCACTTATAGGGAGATAGGGTAGGAGACAGGAATCTCTGTCCCCAGTTTCAGACTTGTTTTGTCCTGTTGTTTTCACAGTTAGTTCTAAAAGCCTGTAAGTTTTTAGTACTTCCAAGGTGATGTGACCCAAGGAGAGGTGTTGATCATAGCTGTGTAGGATCCTTACTCAGTGGTGTCTCTTGACAACTCCTTCTCTCCCCTATAACTGTAGCCTGGAACTTAGTAATGGGCAATGGAGTTGCCAGATGACATTCATTCCTACTACCAATGCTAGCACAGGAGTCATCAGGAATCTGATCAAGTATTCAGTTCCTGTATTGTTTCTAGGCAGTGGGAGCTGCTTGAAACTACTGCTGTTGCTGTGGCTACTCCCTTTAAGGTCACATTTCTACTGTATTTCTGGCCAGCTCTCATCCCAATGCAATAGATCTCCATCTCCTAAGTTATTCGAGGTTGGAAAAATATCTCCAACTTTTTGTTGATAATGTTGCTTTAGAATTTGATTTTAAAACACATTATTTTAAAGTTGCTTAGAGGGAAATACTGGAAGAGTTTGACTAGAATACTCCCTTTACTCAGCTGTCTTGGTTCTGCCTCTATTGCAACTCTACTTGAGAGATTTATGAGTGTTAAGTCAATCAACAAGCAAGTCATTCAGCAGGCATTTATTAAATACTTATTATGTTCAGGCTCTCTGCTAAGCTCTGGTGATACAAGCATCTGGTGATGCAGAGAATCATCTGCATAGAAATGGTGATACAAGCAACTGAAATTGCTTGAGGGAATGTGCAAAAAAACTGTACAGACAAGAAATATGGTGTGTAAATGGAAGATAATCTCAGAGGGAAGGCAGTAAGCAGTGAGGAGGAGGATTGTGAGGTCAGAATCCTGGTATGGAATAAGACCAGAAAAGGTCTCTTGCAAAAGGTGGAGTTTGACCTGAATCTTGAAACAAGCTAAGGAGTACAAGAAGTGTGAAGAGGGAGAATATTCCAACTATGATTGAGAACCACAGAGGCTAGAGAACAGAGTATTGTGTGCAAGGAACAGCTAGGAGACCAGTGTCACTAGAACAGTAGCCGTGTTACTAGAGTAAATGAAAGAGGGAGTTGGTCAAGTGTTAAGAAGACTGAGAAAAGGTAGAAAGGGGCCAAGTTGTGAAGACCTTTAAATACTAAACATTTTTGTACTTGATTTAGGAAGCATTAGATCATTGAAGTTTATTGAGCAAAACAACATTTTTTCAATTGTGGGATGCAAGTTTTGGAGTAGAGGATAATGTGGTCAAATTCTACTATTTAGTAAAAATCACTTTGGCATCTGAGTAGAAGTTAGATATGAAAAAAAGGAGATGTAAGGCAGGAAGATAATCAGCAGGCTGTCAGTATTACTGTAATAACAGTAATTCAGGCATTAGATAATAATGACCTGTATCAAGTTGATGGTTGTGTGAATGGACGAAAAGAATGATGTATGAAAAGTGGAAATGACAAGATTTGAAAACAAACTGGATATGTAGAAAGAGTGGGAAAGAGTTCAAGTAAGAGGCTGAGGATGATACTGATGTTGTGAGCCTGGGTGACTGAGCATGGTGATATTTTTTATTTTAGGGAAATTCAGAATAGAGTAGAGTTTGGGATATCCAGGTCAAGAAGTACAAAAGACAGATGATGATTTTAGACTAGAGGTTAAATAGATCTGAGAATCATCTGCATAGAAATGATATTTGAATCCATGGGGACTGATAAGTTTACTAAGTGAAAATAGTATAGAGGAAGAAGAGAAGAGATCCTAGGACAGTTATAACCCTATATGAACGTCCAGGGAAGGACACTGAGAAGAAAACTGAGAGCATTATTATTATTATTCATTGTTGTTGAGGTAATTAGGGTTAAGTGACTTGCCCAGGCTCACACAGCAAGGAAGTTTTAAGTGTCTGAGGGCACATTTGAACTCGGGTCCTCCCGACTTCAGGGCACCATGGTGCTCTATCCACTGCACCACTCGAAAGAGCAGTATTGTAAAAAGCAAGAGAGCACTGTTTAGGGGAAAAGTCTGTATAAAAAGCTGCAGAGAGGTCAAGAAGAATGAGTATTGAATGAAGACTATTAAATTTGGCAATTAAGATATCATTGGTAACTTTGGAAAGAACATTTTAAGTTTAATGATATATAGAATGTTTAGAAAAGAGAGGAAAGGAAATAGAAGCATCTTAAGCAGATGGTCTTTTCAAGAATTTTGTTTATCTGCGAAAGGGAGGAGAGGTATGGAACAAAAGCTAGGTTGGGTTCAATTTGATCAAGTGAGGTGGTGATTTTTTTTTTTTAAATAGATGAGGAAAGATATGGGTATGTTTATAGGCATCAGAAGTGAGGGGGATAGTAACTGAAACTTTATTGAGAAAATGTGGATGATAGTGGGAATACAAGGTCAAAAAATGAAAAAGTTGCCTACTTTTAAGGAGCTTACATTCTATCAAGAGAGACAACATATGCTTCTATTTGTATATATACATATATGTATATATACACAGAGAATTAAATCTTAGTAGAAAAATGTATGCAAAATAAATATAAAATAAATACAAGATAGAGTATTGTCAATTGGTAGTATCAAGCAAGGGATTATGTGGTAGTGCTTTTAAAAGGAAGTGAAGCCTAAGGGGAGAGGGAACATACTTCTGGCATTATGGAAAGCCTGTGCAAAGATATGGAGACCAGAAATTTTTAGGGTGAGACCTAGTGCACAGGAAATATAGAAAGGGGAGAAGTTGGATCAGTTGTGAATAGTTTAAAACGTTAAATCAGAGTTGTTTATTTTTCATCCTGAAAGCAGTGGGGAGTCAGTGGAGATTATTGAGCAGGAAAATGCTGTTATCAGGTATGCACTTAAGGAAAATTAATTTGGCTGTTTTGTGGAGGATGAAAT